>NC_140166.1:187807292-188002292 GCF_963971535.1 Notolepis coatsorum
TCTTTCTCTCCCTCAAAATCTCTTTCTCTCTCTCTCCTCATTGTTGTTTTTATATCTCTCTGACCGCTCTTTTTTTTCTCGTTTTCCCATCCATGCTATCTGTTCATCCAGTAACTCTCTCTCTCTCTCTCTCTCTCTCTCTCTCTCTCTCTCTCTCTCTCTCTCTCTCTCTCTCTCTCTCTCTCTCTCTCTCTCTCTCTCTCTCTCTCTCTCTTGTCTGTCTGTCTGTCTGTCTGTCTGTCTGTCTGTCTGTCTGTCTGTCTGTCTGTCTGTCTGTCTGTCTGTCTGTCTGTCTTCCCTGTGTGTGTGTGTGTGTGTGTGTGTGTGTGTGTGTGTGTGTGTGTGTGTGTGTGTGTGTGCGTGTGTGTGTGTGTGTGTGTGTGTGTGTGTGTGTGTGTGTGTGTGTGTGTGTGTGTGTGTGTGTGTGTGTGTCAATGCCTATGTGTGTGCTTGTTATGTAAGATTGTTCAGGGTATACTGTACTGCATGTGCATGCTTTTTTGCAGTCAGATGGAAGGGTGTTGGAGTACACTGTGTTTTGTGTGTGTGTGTGCGTGTGTGTGTGTGTGTGTGTGTGTGTGTGTGTGTGTGTGTGTGTGTGTGTGTGTGTGTGTGTGTGTGTGTGTGTGTGTGTGTGTGTGTGTGTGTGTGTGTGTGTGTGTGTGTGTGTGTGTGTGTGTGTGAGTGTGTATACTGTGGTGGGGCTGTGGCACTTCCCACAGAAAGAAAACACATGAGAACATTACCACTGCTGCACCTCTCTCTGTCTCTCACTCTTTCTCTCACTCTGTCTCCCCAGCCCCAGTTTCCTTCCCGTCTGTCTGTCTGTCTGTCTGTCTGTCTGTCTGTCTGTCTGTCTGTCTGTCTGTCTGTCTGTCTGTCTGTCTGTCTGTCTGTCTGTCTGTCTGTCTGTCTGTCTGTCTGTCCTGTCTGTCTGTCTGTCTGTCTGTCTCTACCTCTCTCTCTCTCTCTCTGTGCGCATGCGTGTGGATGGTGGTGCGGGTGGAGTGAGTGTGGGTGCTGCTGAGCGGAACGCGTGAGTCTTTTCTAAACTTTTCCTGTCTTTATGTTGTTTGTCAAATTGTGAATTAGACTGGGTTTTAATTCGACTGGTTGTGTGTTAATGGTGGGCTGATAGCGTTGTCAGTGTTCGCTTTGGCAGCTGACTGCTGTCGCGGCGGCATGGATTTCGCGAAATTAACTAGGAAACATGGGTTCAAAGTCACGCCGGCTTTTCCGTGTTCAGTGGAAGACTGTAGTCTAGCGGTAGCGGGGAAAGTGGGAGCTGCGGCCGTTAAGTCAGCGGCCCGTATGAATGGGGGGATTATAATATTCCTGGATGATTTGACTAAAGTTAATCAACTGGTAACGGACGGTTTGGTCATACATGGTACTTTTGTATCTGTGTTGCCGCTCACAACTCCGGCAAAAAAGGTGTCATTGGCAAACGTTCCTCCGTTGGTGAGCGATGATCTGATATTGAGGGAACTCGCAAGGTTTGGAAAAGTGGTGGCCCCGTTGAAAAAAATGTCTTCAGGTTTCAAGGCACCGGAGCATGAAGCATGTGGGGCCGAGCAGGGGGGAAAATGATGGGGAAGGTGCGAGGCCGAAAGGAAAGACCAGCTTGGGGTGGGAATCGAGGGTTGAGGGGGGGGGTGGGGGGGGGGCAGGGGATGAGGGGTAGTGGGGAGGTTTCTGAGAAGGTTTTTGTACCAGATAGAAGTGATAAGGGAATGGAGGGGTGGTTTCGGCGGGGATTGTAACACGGGGAAAGAATGGTGGAGATGGTACGGTGGGGGGGGGGGGGGGGGGGGGTGGTAGTAGGAGCTTGTGTAAACCAAGACGTGTTGGATAGCCAGGTGAGGGTGGAATTGTTGACATAAGAGGGACAGATGGACCTGTTGAAGAACAGAGACCAGATGCTGGGGATGAAAATGAGGGGGGGGGGGGGGGTCGTGGCAGGAGGGATTGCAGAGGTGGCAAGGCAAGGGGACCTGTTGTAATATATGGGGCAGATGGACCTGTTGATATACTAAGGACAGTTGCTGGGGATGAAAATGAGGGAGGGGGGGGTCGTGGCAGGAAGGATTACGGAGGTGGAGGGTGGATCTGATGAGACGCAAGGGACAGGAAAAGGGGATGAAGATGAGGGGGGGGGGCCTGGGGGGGGCTGTAGCTATTGAGGGAGCAGGGTCAGAGGACTCAGTTGTGGGGTCAGGGTGGAGGGAGTGGAGGATATTGATATGGAAGAGGGGGACGGGGGGGTAGAGGTGTTTAGGCAGAAGAGAAAGGGTGGAGTAATTGGGTTGTCAAGCTCACAAGCTAAGAAGACAAGTGTGTCGGAAGAACTCGGCAGCACACAGAGTACACAAGGGGAAGTCATGGGGGGAGACGGTTTTGATGACAGTGAGGAATATGGAGCGATGATTCTTCAGAGGGTGCTGCCTATTCTTTGGGTGCAATGAAACTGTTTTTTACAGGTGACAAAGAACAGGAAGGGAGTGGAGGTGGAATTTTTTTTTTCAGATATGGATTTTGTTTGTTTTGAATGCAAAGAAACATATGAGGTTAAAGGAGAAGGTCGTTTTGTTGACACAGATTTATACAGGTTGAGGAAGGTTGTGCAGAAGGTACTGAAGGGCCCCAGTATGGTGGGGGACGGAGTGGAATCAGTGTAGTGTTTTTTTTTTTGGTTTGTTTGGTTTTCTTGTTTCACTTTTTGTTTTCTTCCATATGAGAGTTTTTGTATTGACGGGACTGGTGTGTTGTCACTTAGGACTTTCATGGTGTCCTGATGCTGAGGCCTGGAGGCTGAGACTTTTGTTGATCATCTCATGTACTCGTATACATTTGTGGAACTTTGTGAAAACTGGGAGTATGGAGGATTCAGAGACAGGAGCGGAGCGTTATCGTTTTCATGCCCGATGGGAAGGCCACGTCAGACTCCTTCGGCAAACCTTTCTTCAGAGTTGTCATGGGGGATGTTGTCTCTGCCGTCCTTTTATGTTACCGGCACCGTTACCTTGTTCAAGGGTTGGAAGGTATGACTGTGGGGCTCGACACGTTCTACGGCGGTATAGACATTTTACTGGCTCAGCCTCGAAGGGTGATGGTAAAGCGGACTTTGCTGGTTATTTTCTACCCTATGTTCGGAATGGGTTTCATCAGGGTTTTGAGCTCGCGACTCGGACTGCTCGATGGGAAGTCACTGGGGGCTGCCAGTCTCCGCACGGGGGTGTGGGAGGTGAGGTTGGAGCGGCATCTGAACCAGGAAGGAAAAGGCGGCCTCGGACGGGGAGGCGAGGGTTACAAACTGTCTACTGAGGATGTCGGTCCAGAGTGCATCTCGGTCCCCCCTGCTCTGGTTTCGGCCCCTGACATCATCGAGGCCATATGATATACGACTGGTGGACGGTAGGAGCATACGTGATAAGGATGAAGGAGGAGGGTCGGCTGACGAAGCGGCCCGTTTTATCCACGAGATGGGTGTTGACTGGAGTCTGTCAGACACGCACAAAGGCCTGTTGTGTTGTACCAAAAGGGGAAAGTTGAAGACAGAGACGCTCTTCTCAGGACTAAGGTTTCTACAGTGCCTCTCCGGTGTCTCTCTCGTTGATACACCCAGACTTTTGGATCGTTTAGATTTTTTTTTTCTCCATATGGGGGAAAAGTTCTAAGTGACAATTTGGTTCAGTTTGAGCAGTGTTGTCCCTAATTGATTTTTTTTTGTGCTTTTTTTTTTTTTTTTTTTTTTTGAGTTGTAGAGTATTTTAATGTTGAAAGTTATGTTGCATCTTGTGTGTTTTTAGTAAAGAATAAAGTTTTTTATAAAATCAAACAAAAAATCTCTCTCTCTCTCTCTCTCTCTATCTCTCTCTCTCTCTCTCTCTCTCGCTCTCTCTCTCTCTCTCTCTCTCTCTCAATTCAATTCAATTCAATTCAATTGAAATGGGCTTTATTGACATGGGAAACATACGTTTACATTGCCAAAGCCAAACAAACAAAACAATCAAACAGATAAAAAAAAACGAAATCAGTACATTAGAAATCAGTACATTACAGACGGAATTTCTTTTACAGTCTTTATGGTGGTTGCATTCCGCTATTGTCCTTTTCTTGTCACAGCAGCTCTCAAATCTTGCTGCTGTGTTTGCACATTCTTGTATTTCTCCCAGTAGGTATGGGAGTTTTGAGTTATTGTCCATGTTTTCAAAGTCTCTTTGGGTGTTTGCAATTTGTGGGAAGTATATGTCTCTGATGTCTTGGTATAGGGGGCAGGTTGTTAGGAAGTGGAGCTCGGTTTCCACCTCATCTTGTGTGCAGTGGGTGCATAGTCTGTCTTCGCTTGGGAGCCAGGTCTGCCTATGGCGGCCTTTCTCAATGGCTAGGCTGTGCTCGCTGAGTCTGTACCTAGTCAAGGATCTTCTTAGTTTTGGGTCAGTCACAGTGCTCAGGTATTCTGCCACTGTGTACTCTCTGTTTAGGGCCAAATAGCATTTCAATTTGCTCTGGTTTTGGGTTGTTTCTTTCCAATGTGTCAGATAGTTTTCTTTTTGTTTTCTTATAATTTGATTTAGTCCAGTGTGGTTTCTGTCTGGTGGCTCTGCTTGTGTTTGTGAGCAGAGTCCCAGAACCATCTGGCTGAGTGGGCATCTATCGAGGGTCTCTCTGTGGGTGAGGGCTATGTTGTGGAGTGTGTCTGGGTCGCTTTCTTTTAGGTGATTGTGGAATTTGAATGCTCTTTTTTGAATTTTGATGATTAGTGGGTATCTTCCTAGTTCTGCTCTGCATGCATTATTTTGCATTTTCCGTTGGGTGCGGAGAATGGATTTGCAAAATTCTGCGTGCAGAGTCTCAATTGGGTGTTTGTCCCATTTGGTGAAGTCTTGGTTTGCAAGTGGGCCCCAGATTTCACAACCATATAGGGAAATCGGTTCTATGACGGAGTCTAATATTTTGAGACAGATTTTGATTGGAATGTCTAACTTGATGTTCCTTTTTATGCATAGAAAGCCCTTCTTGCTTTGTCTCTCAGGTCGTTCACAGCTTGATTGAAGTTCCCTGTAGCACTGATGTTTAGGCCGGATATGTGTAGTTTTTTGTGTGTTCTAGGGAAATTGTGTCTAGGAGGAATTTGTGTTTTTGTTGTTGTAGGCTGGGCCTTTTTTGGAATATCATAATTTTAGTTTTGTTTAGGTTTACTGTCAGTGCCCATGTCTGGGAGAATTTGTGCAGAATGTCAAGGTGCTGTTGTAGCCCTTCTTTTGTTGGGGACAGCAGCACCAGGTCATCTGCAAACAGTAGGCATTTGACTTCTGTGTTTGCTAGGGGGATGCCAGGTGCTGCAGTTTGTTCTAATGTTTTTGCCAGTTCATTTATGTATATGTTGAAGAGGGTTGGACTCAAACTGCACCCCTGTCTAACCCCATGGCGTTGAGGGAAGAAGTCTGTGTGTTTTCCCTCAATCCTCACAGCACATGTGTTGTTGGTGTACATTGACTTTATGAGGTCGTAGGTTTTCCCTCCAATGCCACTATCTAACAGTTTGTACAGCAGACCCTCGTGCCAAATTGAGTCAAATGCTTTTTGGAAGTCAACGAAACAGGAGTATACTTTGCTTTTATTTTTATTTATTTGGTTGTCGATTAGGGTGCTGAGGGTGAGAATGTGGTCTGTTGTACGGTGATTTGGTAGGAAGCCAATCTGTGATTTGCTCAAGGTATTGTTGTTTGTGAGGAAATGTATGAGTCTGTGGTTAATGATCATACAGAGGATTTTTCCAAGGTTGCTGTTGACACAGATCCCACGGTAATTGTTTGGGTCGTATTTGTCTCCCTTTTTGTGGAGCGGTGTTATGAGTCCTTGGTTCCAGATATTGGGGAAGATCCCGGAGCTAAGGACAATGTTAAGGAGTTTTAGTATAGCCAATTGAATTTGGAGTCTGTGAACATGATCATTTCATTTAGGATATACCATCCGCTTCGCAGGCCTTCTTGGTTTTAAGTGATTTTATTTTGTCCTGTAGTTCTTGTAGTGTAATTGGGGAGTCTAGCGGGTACTGGTAGTCTTTTATGGTTGACTCCAGGCTTTGTAGTTTGTCTTTTATGTGTTTTTGCTGTTCATTTTTTTGTATTGGGCTAAAGAGATTGGAGAAGTGGTTTACCCATACATCTCCATTTTGGATGGGTAGCTCCTCGTGGTGTACTTTGTTTAGTTTGTTCCAGTTTTCCCAGAAGTTGTTTGTTTTTATGGATTCCTCTATATCTTGTAGCTGGTTTCTAACATGTTGGTCCCTTTTTTTTCTTACTGTGTTTTTGTAGTGTTTCAGTGTTTCACTGTATTGGAGACGTGTGTTCTGGTTGTCTGGGTCTCTGTGTTTTTGGTTTGATAGGTTCCTTAATTTCTTCCTGAGATTTTTACAATCATTATCATACCATTTGTCATGCATAATTTTATTTTTATTTTTCCTCGCTTTCCTATTTGAGGCCTTTAGGTTGGATAAGGAAGCTGTAAGGGTCAAATATGTTATTGAGGTTTCTACCGCCCCGTTTACACTTCTGCTGTTGTGTTGGAATTTTTTTCTAGGAATTGGTCTAATTTGGATTGGACTTTTTGTAGCTTGATAGCGGATTGGAATGCTTCCATACTACTTTCTTTCCATTTGTAGTGTTTTTTAATAGTGTGTAGTTTGTTTGGTTTTGGTATTTCCTGGTTGGGTGTTGATCTATTCAGGTGGTTTTGCTGTGGTCTGACAGGGGTGTTTGCTGGCTGACTGTGAACGCTCTGAGAGACTCTAGGCTGAGGTCGGTGATAAAATAGTCTACTGTACTGTTACCCAGAGATGAGCTATATGTGTACCTACCATAAGTGTCCTCTCTCTCTCTCTCTCTCTCTCTCTCTCTCTCTCTCTCTCTCTCTCTCTCTCTCTCTCTCTCTCTCTCTCTCTCTCTCTCTCTCTCTCTCTCTCTCTCTCTCCTCTCTCTCTCTCTCTCTATAATAATAATAATAATAATAATACATACATTTTGTATAGCGCTTTTTCGAATGTTCAAAGACACTTTACAGAGCAAAATAAACAATACAGTTTTAGTAGAAACAAATTTAAATAAAGAAATTATATAAAAGGTGAGAGAGGAAGGAGTTCAAGGCTTGAAGGGGTAAAAAGGTGGGGTTTTTAGGGCCTTTTTAAATGATGTTTCAAGTTTCAAGTTTCTTTAATAGTTGTCATACAGAAGTACAGAATACTTTTGTACAAAATGCTTCTTACTGTTGCGCTCCAGAGACTGTGCATGACAAGATAAGTATGAAATAGAGACATAGTAAAAATTAGAAGTAAAAAAAGAGGTCACAGTGTTCAGTTTAGACATATGTACAATGTTCGTAGACGTAGTTACCATACAATATACAATACTGTGCAGTGTACTAATATACAATACTATATAGTGCAAGGCATAAATGGACGAGGTGCAGTTTAGGTACAATTCACAGTAGGTGTACGAGTTGTAGTGCAATCCTTTATCAATAAATATAAAGTGTAAGTGTGTTTGTGTGATCTAAAGTGTGGAGAGTGGGTGCTGCAGTGTGTTGTTTGTTTGAGTGAGTGTGTGCGTGTGGGTGTGTGTGCTGTGTGCATTTGATGGTTGTTGCATAGTGATTATTGTTCGTTTAGCGATTATTGTTCGTTTAGCAGCCTGATGGCCTGGGGATAGAAGCTCCTTCTGAGTCTTTCTGTGCTCGCCATAAGACTCCGGTATCGCTTGCCTGACGGCAGCAGTTCAAAGAGGCAGTTGTTCGGGTGGCTCGAGTCCTTAATAATTCTCTTAGCCTTCCCCTTGCACCGCTTGTTGTAAATGTTCTGGAGGGTGGGAAGCCCCCCTCTAATTGTGCGTTCGGCTGAACGTGTCACTCTTTGTAGTCTGCTACGGTCTTGTGCAGTGCTATTCCCAAACCAGGAGGTGATGTTGCCGGTCAGGATGCTCTCTATTGTACATGAGTAGAAGTTCCTAAGGATCTTCTGACTGACTTGGAACTTCCTTAGGCGCCTGAGGAAGTAGAGGCGTTGTCGTGCCTTCTTCACAACACTGTCAATGTGTGTGGTCCATGTCAAGTCCTCGGATATGTGGGCTCCGAGGTACTTGAAACTGTTCACTCTCTCAACTGGTGCCCCGTCGATGCTGAGGGGGCTGTAGTCCTTGACCCCCGACCTCCTGAAGTCCACAATCATCTCTTTTGTTTTGCTGACGTTCAGGGAGAGGCAGTTCTCCTGACACCACTGTGACAGGTTCTCTACCTCTTCCAGGTAGGCCCTTTCGTCGTTGGCAGAGATCAGGCCCACCACTACTGTGTCATCAGCAAATTTGATGATGGTGTTGTTGTTCCGCTGTGCTACGACAGTCATGTGTGTACAGGGAGTAGAGGAGGGGGCTCAGAACACAGCCCTGGGGGGCCCCTATGTTGAGCGTGATGGATGAGGAGGTGCAGTTGCCGGCTCTTACCACCTGGGGTCTGCCCGTCAGGAAGTCCAGGACCCACTGGCACAGGTCATAGTTCAAGCCCAGGTCCCTGAGCTTGGCTATGAGTTTGGAGGGGACTATGGTATTGAATGCTGAGCTGTAGTCGATGAACAGCATTCTCACATAGTTCCCCTGCCTCTTGTCCAGATGTGATGCTGCTGTGTGCAGCACATGGGCTATGGCGTCCTCCGTGGACCTGTTGGGGCGATATGCAAATTGCAGAGGGTCCAGGTTGATGGGGAGGGAGGAACAGATGTAGCCCTTCACTAGCTTCTCAAAGCACTTCATGGCTATGGAGGTGAGGGCTACAGGGCGGTAGTCGTTGAGGCAAGCGGGCGTAGATTTTTTGGGTACAGGGATGATGGTGGACTTCTTCAGACAGGTGGGGATGACGGCCTGTTCCAAGGACAGGTTGAAGATGTCAGTGAATACCGGGGCCAGTTGGTCGGCACAGACTTTTAGGACGCGGCCGGGGATGCCGTCCGGTCCTGCTGCCTTCCTGATATCCACTTTTTTAAAGATCCGTCTCACCTCATGCTCTGTTACCCTGAACACTGAGTCTCCATCAGCAGACCCCCCCCCCCCCATTGCCGTGGTTTGTAGGCTGGTGTTGTTATTCACAGCCTCAAACCTCGCATAGAAGGAGTTGAGATCATTTGCTAAGGAGATGTCACTGTTCAGTTTGAGGGGGGTTCCTTTGTAGTCTGTCATTGTTCTGAGGCCCTGCCACATGCCTCTAGAGTCAGCCTGTTCAAACTGAAGTTCAACTTTATCCCTGTAACGCCGTTTTTGCCTCTATTACTGCTCTCCTGACGTTGTATCTTGCCATCTTGTGTTCTTCCATGTTGCCTGTCACCAGCCCGGTGTTGTATGCTGATGTGCGCACTTTCAGAGCCTCACGGACGGATTTGTCTACCCAGGGCTTTGATTTGGGTAGATATTAATTTTGGTGGAGGGGATTATTACTTCTACCTGAGTACAGACATAGTCAATCACCGTTTCGGTGTATTCGTTAATATTGGCTGTGTTATCACGGAATACACTCCATTCTGTGCTTCCCAGCACTGAGAGGGTGTCTGCATGACGGATATGGTTGGGCAGGGCGTTCCAGAGGGTGGGGGCAGCTGCAGCGAAGGCCCTGTTGCCCCAGGTCCGGAGTTTAGTCCTGATGGGTTGGAGGCAGGCCACGTGAGCGGATCGCGCGGCCGAGAAATCCGCTCTTCGCTCTTTAAAGCTTGGTCCGCTCCGCTAATCGCTCATGTTGACCCCGCCCCCAAGTCGCTCTCCGCTCGCTCCCCACTCACCTTGAATCGAGCGCTCCCCGCTCCCCGCGCCAGATCGCTCGGCAGTTTTTCTTTTTCTTTTTTGGAGCATGGTGTAAATGAGCTCAAACTACAACAGTCTACACCCCCTGGGCCCCTTAACAATTGTTTGTATTGAGCCGCATTGTAATTGTAGCCATTCTGCAATGTTAAATAACGTTGTTTATCCATTCACTAGTTCTATTAAGCGATGATAGGCTAGCCGAGCCACAATGCTATGGTCGCTGCCATTAACGTTAGCATGTAAGCTAACGTCAACAACAATGGCGTCGATACCTTTTCTAACAGGAGTGAGTGTGGGCGTCATAGATATCTATGGTGGGCGTCTCTACAGTGACGAAGCCTGAACCCTTCTCATTGGTTGAAAATGGCCTTCATGTTTGTACATCGCCATCTGTTGCTTTGGCATTGTACTGCATGTATATATTACATCAACAGTGTTAAACCACTGTGAGCGGCCTGGAGTAGATTGGAGCGGAGGAGAACTCTCGCTCCGGACGTCGCGCCGACTCATTTTAAAACCCACTCCTCGCTCACGTCAAAACCGCCCCCTCCGCGCCCCGCGCCGCTCACGCTCCGATCCGCTCACATGGCCTGGTTGGAGGAGGTTAGCATCTGCGGACCTGAGGCAGTGGGACCTGAGGCTCTCTCTCTCTCTCTCTCTCTCTCTCTCTCTCTCTCTCTCTCTCTCTCTCTCTCTCTCTCTCTCTCTCTCTCTCTCTCTCTCTCTCTCTCTCTCTCTCTCTCTCTCTCTCTCTCTCTCTCTCTCTCTGTGTCTCTCTCGCTGCACCTCTCCCCAGCCCCACACTCCTTCCCCTCTGTCTCTCTGCTTCTTAAAGACACAGAGACACACGGAGGAGTCAGAATGAAGGCGTAGGGAGCAGGAGCAGGAGAGGAGGAATGAGCTACCATAACACCTAACACCAAGGCCTGACAATCCCCCCCTTTGAGAAGAGAGTTACTTTCACATGCAACATTTTACTGGGTAAATGACAGAAACAAGAGTCGCCAATATTGCCAGTCTCAACAGAACCAGGCTATAGATCCATATGGTAGCACTAGAGGACGAGTAATGGGTCAGGAGATATGCTTATTTTAAAATGGAAAGTTTGGCCTGATGGTGGTGCTAGAGGAAAGGTCATCGGGTCACCAAAATGTTTAGACTCTGTCCTCTTGGGGTAATGAATATTCACAGCAAACTTTGTGGCAATCCGTCCATTACTTTTTTAAACATCTTGTTACCGGTTTGGTCTCATGGTGGCACTAAGGACAAGGTCATGGGCTTCAATCTAGAGATCATGAATGTGCACATTAAATGTTGTACCTGTGCATTCCATGATTATTTTCAAATGTTAAGTTTGGACTGATGGTGGCGCAAAAGGAAGGGTCATGGGGTCACCAGAATCAATAGGTTTCTTCCTCTTGGGATTATGAATGTGCAGCAAATCCCATGGCAATCTGGCCTATAGATTTTGAGATTATGGCCAAAGTATTGAAAGAGTCATGAAAATTCTAAGCAAATTTTGTGATGTACAAAAAATTGTTCAGGAGATACACTTATTTATAATAAAATAATAACTTTATTTGTATAGCACTTTTCATACAGAATGTGCAGTTCAAAGTGCTTCACAACAGTAAAAGATACAGGCATAAGCGAGCATAAAAAAGATAGAGAGGAAGCAAGGTAATGTAAATCACAGTGTTTCACATTAGGATCTAGCATCTCAATAGGCCTCTCTGTTTACAGTTTCATTCAGTAATACAAATAATAAAAGAATAGACAGTAACAAAAAGTGCAGTTTGATTCAGTTTAAAAATAGGCTAAAAAATTTAAAATAATTTGGCCTGACGGTGGTGCTAGAGGAAAGGTCATGGGGTCACAAAAATCAATAGGGAGGGGAAGTGATGACTGCCACCATAGGGGTTGCATTAAATGACTCACCCACGCTGCTGGCCAACATTGCCACATGGCGGCCATCTTGCCACAGGCAGCACACCCATTCATAACATGAATGTCTATGGCGCATGTACTATTGAAATAACCATAGCTTGCTCAATTTTCAACCGATTTTCAAACGGTTTGGTTTGTTATAAACTTCAGAGATGTAGTTATCATACTGCATACTTATAATGGACTTTCATATGAAAATAATTTTAACATGACCAAGCAGCCTGAATCATAGCCACGTTAATAACGTTTGTAATAAACCAAACCGTTTGTAAATCGGTTGAAAATTTAGCAAGCTATGGTTATTTCAATAGTACATGCACCATAGACATTCATGGCAAGATGGCCGCCGTTGAGCTACGCTGGAGACTCCGCTTTGCACCATCTAGTTATATATATTTATGAGTATAAGCACATATGCTATGGATAAGATTAAAAAGCTGAACAATGTGCATGTAGAGATGCCCTTATAATACCACTATTTGTATTTGAATTCACCAAATAAAAAATTAAATAATCATTCTAGAATATTCACAGCAAATGTTGTGACTGTACAGTACGTCTAACAAGTCAGGAGATACGCTCATTTGAAGAGTGAAAGGCTTGGCCTGACGGTGGCTCTAGAGGAAAGGTCATGGGGTCATGCCAAGTTCAGACTACATGATTATAGCCCGGATTTGTGCTCGCCGATAGCTTGTTGGAGATCTGCAACAAAAAGCCCCAAATCAGAGGCAACTCTGTGTTCATTCTGCGCGTGCAGGGCAGCACTTGATTGCTATGTGTGAATAGTGACTCGCTGATGTGTCGCAGATATCTTGCATGTTAAATATCTGGACCCTGTCAGGGACAGGCAATGAGCTACAGCCAATGAGAGTGCAAGACATGAGAAAGAGAGAGAGAGAGAAAGAGTGAGACCAGGCCAACCATTCTGCTGTGGTTGAGTTACATTGACTTTGAGCTAGTGAGGGACCGCAAACAGAATGAAGAAACTCTGTCTTGAAAAGCTGTCAAATTAAAAGCTGTCTTGTCTGAATTAGAACAAGAAAATGATTAAACTGTTCAGCCTATTGCAAGTTCAATGACCCTGCTATGTTATTAGTGTCTAGTGCGCATACGATTTGTAAAGTTGTGTAGTGTGTAGGCTGCTTAAGTAACCAAAATCAATAGGTTTTTTCATCTTGAAGGCCTTAATGTTCTTAGCAAATTGTATGGCAATCTGGCCAAACCTTTTCAGTCATTAGAAGAAAAAAACAGAAAAGAAACGTTTTCTTCCTCTAGAGATCACAAGTGGAAAAGTCATCACATCACCAAAATGAATAGGTTTGTTCATCTTGGGATCATGAATGAACTTTTCGAGATATCTTGCTAAAGTTCTAGCTAGGATCAAAGGGGTTGATACAAAGAAGTCTTTATTTGTCATGAACACACACATGCGAGATGGGCGACACAGGAACACACACACATGCATTGGTTCGCTTGACCCATCCTGTCGTCCTTCCCCCCAAGGGCAGTCAGGAGCAGACATGAGCTGCGCCCCAGGGACCAATCTAAGTGCTCCTGTCCGTCCTTGTCAGGGACGCGACAGCGTTAGCGATCTGTTCTGCATGTTTTCCCATTGGGTTTTCTCTTTTTCTGGAGGGGAAACCCTTGTGAGCACGGTGAAAACATGCAAATTCCACACAGAAAGGCCTGTGAGGCGACAGTGTTAACCACCACACCACCATGACGCCCCAACCATCCGTGATCAACCGTCATTGCGACCAACCAACATTGTAATCCCTTAAAGCGTAACATTTCTGATGAAACTGTAGGGTTCTACAATGTTGTTTCTTTATGTCGTCATTACTGGAGCACTGAAGGGAGTGAGAATTTATTTTAATACAGTAGACCACAGTAGCCAGTGGGTGTCAGATGGATAGAGGGGGGATGGAGAGGGGGAAAAGAGAGGGGAGGGGATGGGGGCAAGTAGAGGGAGAGGAAGGGCTTTTGGAAGTGGTACACATGAACTTGGTGACCAAAAGGAATGACACAGAATCACAACAGATAGACAGACACGTTCCTATCGGCGTACTAGGCTGTTCACTAGGCTGCTTTACACGAGTAGCAGCTTGCAACTTCAAAGGTCTTTCGCAAAACAGCAGTAGATGTTGATGTTTATATGTGCAGATGTGTTTGTTTTTTTCTTTAATCACTGTATACAGTGTCTTATCTCAACATTATATATATATAATCTTTGTTAAGGCGTAAGGAAATGTGTGATGTGTTTTTTTTTAACTGATTTCTTTTCTTCTTGTTGTAAATATTATCAAAACAAAGAAAAGCTTTTTTAATTCCACCATGTGTGCGTTGAATTAACAACGACGGAATGACTTATTGATTGATTTTCCACTGCAGTTATAATCTTGTATAAACTTCACGCTTACATGTTGGGCAAGATTAACATAAATGATTCTCTCTCCCTCTTTATCTCTCTCTCTCACTATCAACACACGTTGATTTCCCCTCCAACCTGTTACTGATCTTGACACAGTCATATTAAATCTGATCCTACTGAATCAGTCTCCTCTGTATTTCAGCAAAACAATGATTTTCTGATTTGAAGACACAAAAGAAACGGCAAGTCAGGAAGGTCAAAATGACAGAGAGAGAAGAGAAGAAGGTGTGGATATATTCTCATTGGGATTGTGTTGGTGTTGCCCTTTGGTTAAATGTATTTTCTCTCCTCTTACAGAATATACACAAATCAAATGTGTTAAGGGGGAATAGAGGAGGTAACATTGAGAATGAAGGAGGAGAGGAGAGGAGAAGAGAGGAGAGGAGAGGAGATAAGGGGAGAGGAGAGGAGAGAAGAGGAGGAGAGAGGAGAGGAGAGGAGATAAGGGGAGAGGAGAGGAGAGAAGAGGAGGAGAGAGGAGAGGAGATAAGGGGAGAGGAGAGGAGAGGAGAAGAGGAGGAGAGAGGAGAGGAGGGGAGAAGATAGGAGAGAAGAGAAGAGAAGAGAAGAGAAGAGAAGAGAAGAGAAGAGAAGAGAAGAGAAGAGAAGAGAAGAGAAGAGAAGAGAAGAGAAGAGAAGAGAAGAGAAGAGAAGAGAAGAGAAGAGAAGAGAAGAGAAAAGAAGAGAAGAGAAGAGAAGAGAAGAGAAGAGAAGAGAAGAGAAGAGAAGAGAAGAGAAGAGAGGATCATGGGCTCTATAGTGAGTCAAGGCTGAGTCATAGGGATCGCAGGGTGGAGGCTCTCTGCTTCCTTGTGTTTGGTTTTGGTTGTGTGTTTCCCCTCTCGCAGGCCCCAGAGAGGCCCCTCCACCACACACACACACACACACACACACACACACACACACACACACACACACACACACACACACACACACACACACACACACACACACACACACACACACACACACACACACACACACACACACACACACACACACACACACACATGCACAAAGCACCCATATGCACGTGCACATACAGTACACTCACATGCACCCTTTGGTAATAGAACTCTTTAGTGCACACACACTCACAAGGCACCCATGCACATGAAGGCAGGCACATAGATGTTCACACACATGCACTCACATGCACTCACATGAAACACGCACACAAACAACATGTGATAGCGGAAACACACACACATGCACACATGCATGCATGCACACATGTGCACACACACACACACACACACACACACACACACACACACACACACACACACACACACTTCAGCGACCCCTCCTGAGGCAGGTGCCGAGAAATGGGCTGAGAAAGGCATCCATTGGCTCGGTATTGAATTATTCAACCTGTGATTAATTATAATTTGGCCTCACAATGGCAGGAGCTGGGGGAATTCCTCTGTTGGTCTGACTGAAACGTATTGTTTTTGTCTTCCCACACAGTCTGATGAACAGACCGGGAGAGGCACTGTATGTCTGCATGTAAAATGTAATCCTCCACTGTTCGAAAATGCTGTTTAAAACAAAGTCCTTTATTCTGAGGATAGTTGCGGAGAGCCGGGAGTCTACTAGCCTTAGACACGTGACGTAACCTGATGCGCCAGATGGTTTGTAATCCAGCTGCATCGCAAGGTAATTAGACAGGGCCAGAACAGAGAAATACACACATTAAAAGGGGTAATAACAGAACACAAAGTCGCTTTGCTGTACCCAGAGTTGGTTTAGTGGTTGAGATCCTCGCCTCTGGAAACACGTACCCGTGGCTGACTTCAGATCAGATCCTTCCGGAACCCTCACAAAAAAAGAAAGAAAGAAAGTCATGGACAGACCCCATCCAAATTGACCTATCTCAAACCCTGCCCACTTTTCTTGATCCTCCAATCACAACTGTTGCTTCCCACAACAACAGTTGTGATTGGAGTTACAAGAAAAGAGGGTGGGGTTTGTGATAGGTAAATTTGGATGGGGTCTGTCCCTGACAATTTCTTTCTTTCTTTTGCTCAAATACACAGTATCGCTAGTCTTCATGATGGAGTTTGTTTGAACTAACTACAGGGTTTATCCATAAATCCCTTTGTAAGCCGTTCTTAGTGTATGTGTATATGCTTTTGAATTCTTCAAGGCAGGGTTACCGTTACATGAGACTATAGTTATCCACTTTCTATGCCAAACATGTCACAGTTTAAACAGAAAGGTAAGCCGCACATCCGTTACTGTCAGACTACCCTCATGAAGCCGGTCAAAGGGTTGTTGTTTTTTTATTTGCAGATGTCTCAACAAGTGATTTTATTTATTTATTTATTTGTGTTTGTTTGTTTATTTGTTTGTTTTAACCTAGTGTTTGTTTCTATCAGCCGCCATAACTGATTTCATCATAATTTCATAACTTTTTCTCTGCTCGTGACCATTTACTTCTTTGATAATCATAGAAGTGATCATCAGAATCCTGACAATACAAACAATAGAATGAAAGTAATTTTTCCTGGCTTTAAGCTAGGTCTGACCATGCCACATGCTTAGCTTATAATATGGATTTCCATTGATAGTCAATTATTAGATGTTATTAAGTAGAACAGGTCAGATTGAGTGCTACCACTGCCTATGTAGTTGATCAATGTGTCACCTTCCTATAACTGCTTGGTAAATGGAACAAGAGGGTTGACGGTGCCAGGAAAATGGGCTGCCCCATGGTCACCAAGGTATTGCTGTCGGAATGGATGATGACCCAGCATGCATCAGCTGCTGACAAATCCTGGCACATATTGCAGAGATCTCATCTCCCCTTAGAAGTGGACTGATCTGATTTGCAACTACACATCTCATACCCAAGACAGCAGTGTTGTCACTCCTACTCCTGTCAAACACCAAAGGATCCCTCTATGTTCAACTGTTAGAGGTTTTGATTTGGCACAGGAGATTGTGATTATTATTTGGCATGCTCAAATCCCATAGTGATAGGTCTGCTCTAGCACACATCATTATCGCTTTGCTCGTGGATGTACATACATCGATTAATTATGTCTGCCAAGGAGATTGTGTTTTCGCTCTCGTTTGTTTGTCTGTTTGAATGTGAACAGGATATCTCAAAAAGTAATGGCTGGATTGCCATACAATTAGCTGTGAACATTCATGACCCATAGAGGAAAACAAATAGTTTTTGGTGAATTCATGACCTTTCATATTCACTTTATACGCCCCTGCAGCTTAATAGCATATCAGCTTAAAGATCCAGTACGATGATGTTTTAATTCAGTTATAAATTGCTTATTGTGGAATGTTAATACATTTTAATGACATTTTTCAGCTTCAGATGTATAATTTAATTTGTTATGACTGTTTCACGGCACCCTCTCTGAGCACAGCCGACTCTCAGTATGTTGATGGGGCGTGGCTCTCTGTTCATTGAAAATAAATATGAAGTTAGTATCATAATACATGAAGCTTTCAAATGTATGCCAAACTAATTTGTTAGCCCAGTATGATCAGTTGCTATGGGAGAGTAACCTGTGCTAGCAGGTGATGAATAGAAATAAATTGTCACAGTTGCTGTGGATGTTTTTGAACCTCTAAAATTTGCTAAATTGTAGCAAACTAGTTTCATTACTTGTTTGTGGGCTCGCTAGCTGATATCCTGTACAACTACTGACAACTGACTGATGGGCCAGTCAGGGTAACCCGTGTATATTATGCTATATTTCAAAGGAAGTAGATTGGATATCTGATGTTGTGACATCCAGGGGGATAGACATCAAAGGGCTTTAGTCATCATTTTCACAACAACAGTTCTAACATTTTGGGTAATTTTACATCAATATACCTTCTGTAAAAAAATGCTTAAAAGATTGAAAATTTTCATTCCACTGAATCTTTAAACACTTCATGGGTATGTCAAACTGAATAAAAACACCACACTGCTTTGCTCGCTCTATCTTGATAAATCACTAAAAAAATAATTCCACCTTCATTCAAGTCTTGCTACAGCAGTCTTCACAGTAATTGATAATAAGTGCATCACATGATGCGGTCTGTTAATTGCAACAACATGCTCATTGGCCAATCAGAATTGAGTATTATATTATATGAAGTTTCATGTAGGCTACAAAACAAAGCCTTGTTTGCAATCTTTTCCCACCACAAAAGGTGAAAGGTCAGTGATATGTTGCAACTCTTAACTCTTTGACTGCCACGCTGTTTTTCCATCGGTACTCCCTGGTGCCAGCGTTTTTTGACCATTTTCACGATGTTTGCAGACCCATCGTATATATATAAATATTTTAGTTCTACATACCGTCGCTGGTGGAAGAAAACGTACGGTTATTCTATAACCCTAGTTATATGAGTATAGCGAGCGTTCTGCTCTTAGTGGAACTATCCCTTTATCCATTCTAATAATGAAAAAACTTTCTTCACATGTACACCCCTATTCACCTCCGCCTGGCCACACCCACATCTGCTCCTATATAAGCGGGGGTCGTGGCCACACAATCAGCCCCTTCCCACGTCTTTCACCACCAAAGGAGAAGACCGTGGGGTCCTCAGTGAGTCAGAGCAGAGCGCTCGCTATACTCATATAACTAGGGTTATAGAATAACCTTACGTTATAGATCGTATAGCTTTACGCTCTGCTCTTAGTGGAACACAGGAGCTGAGCAGAGCGAAAAGCTCGACAGATGTAACCGCTGAGGCCCCCTACAACCATCAGAACCGGGGAGGATCCGAGCCCCCCGGCCCCCCCTAGTGGAGGACAGGGTGAGCAGACCGTGGGGCTTACCTTCGTTCAGAAGGGCCTGCGACCACTCGAGCGTGCATCCCACATGCCACCAGGGAACGGACGTGAAGCAAAAAAAAAACGTCACAGCCCCCAACATCACGGGGTCGAAGGTCAAGAACCCAACCCCGTGGCAAGGCCGCAGCAGCGGAGCGTGGAGGAGGTCCTAGCCCTAGGACAACCCGAGGACTAGGACCCCCTGAAAAAGGAGCCTGGTGAGGCCAATGAGGCCGCGGCATCGAGAGTTCGAGACCCCACCAGATGGTCACTGGTGACACCACCCCCCACATCGCCAGTGTATCGGACAGGGCCCAAATCAAATGAAGGCCCTTCCCCCCTTGGCACGCCGCTCTGAAGCACTCTCCTCAAGAGGCTACCCCCCCACAACACTGCGGGGCCAGACGGCATGCCGGGGAGACAACCCTCCAAGGAGGTTGATCCCTCAATCCAGGCAACAGGCCCTAAGAGCAGAACTCGACCTGTGCCCGGAGCACTGCGGACTAGACAGGCGCCTAAAGGGCCTACTGCAAGAACAGTATCCCGGCGGAAGGGGTGTTCGGTATGCTGTGCACCATGTCACAACCTCCACAAACCCGACCCCACCAATTCTCAATCCAGCGGGTTCGAGGTTCAAAGAAGAGGCTGACACAATTGGCAGACGTCATGAAAAATGCGGGGGCATACTCTCGGGCAGACGGAGTCAGGCCCGGCCTCAACCCGAGAGTCGACTCTGCTACCAACACACCGGGGAACCAACCACCCCCTATGTTTAGTTTAACAGGAGGCGGTTGTTCCCTTAACCCACAAAGAAAACTCAGAAACATAACTGCGCGTATACACAGGCTATACAAGCAGTACAAGTGTTTCAGTTTTCAAAGGGTTAACCCAGGCCAACAGGTCGACGAGTACGAGTTCGGACCTGGGCCTGGCGGACCGGGACCTACACAGGGATGCCTAGAGGAGTTGACAGCAACCTCCCCAACAGCCCCCTCACATCCCCGTCCTAGCAGGGAGGGAGGGGTGAAACAAATGGAGAAGGACCAAGCCCCCTAAAAGGGCTCTACAGTGCGACCATATTGCTTGCATATGCCCCTAGAAATATGTGTGTGCGAACCGGAAAAATCAATTACTCGCACGGTGTGCGAGTGAAGATTACAGCCACAGTCGTGCTTTTTTTTTCTCCGCTGATAAATCGTTAAAAAACTACAAGTCCCACATTGCACTCAAGCCAACGGTCCAATCACAGTAGAGTGACGTGACTGGTTTCAAGGGAAATAAAGGAAATGACCAATCGGAAGCTCTCATTAGCTTTTTTACTTCCTGAAAGTCCGCCATTGCGATATATGCGAGAGTTTTCCGAGACAGTAACTTATTCTAGTCTTACCAATAGCAATAGATTTTAGAACACCTAGATTTATCGATAGTGTAACTGAGGGGTACAATTCCCTGACTGTATTACTAGATATGATACTTACTACCACTACCTTTGTACTTAATATTCGGCCACCCAGTACACGGCATAAATATATTATCATGAACACTCTCACGTAGATGAAACGGATCCAACACAAATGTACGAATTAGAAACAGGTCTTTATTGCCTACACAGCGATGGTGTGTAGACTAAACACTTAATCACTTAATTACATTTATGAATTGAAATAGTATGCACTTTTATGGCAAGGAGTATTCGTCGGTATATCAATAGATAATGTCCAATCTCTGAAGGCGCAGGTGGTAAATATACGACCTGGAATAGTTAAGGAATAACAGCAATGATACTTTAATGATTATAGGCTGGATACACTAGAGGGGGTTAATCCGGTCGATTGTAAGCCGACAGGAGTAGGAGGGGGGGGGGGGTAGAATCCAGCTGCCTCGTCCGGCCAAGGGTATCCCAGGAGAACCCACTGTAGTGCCGTTCAATGCGCCGGCGATCCTTGGACCACAGATGAAAGCAGGTGGACTCTTTGTGGGCCGGCTCTCTCCGGTCCACGGGGGAGAGACGTGAAGAGACCTCGTCTTGCAGAGCGTCTCCTCACCTTGCGTCCTCTCCAGGGGGGGGGGTTCCAACACACGGCAGTGTCGGGGGTCTTTATCCATGGAATAATCAAAGTATCCAAAACATAATCCGTGCCTGGGAAGGCGGGCTGTCGTCGGTAGAATAATCCGGTATACAGGTCCACTCGCTCGTCGGCTCTGGGGCTCCTCGGGTGCAGCTTCACATAGGGTCAACCACCCTGGGTAAGCAGCCAGTTCTCTGCCCGAAACGATGGGGTACTGACTACGGTAGTATTCTCACCGCACGAAGCACTATATATTAACAGACTATTATTAGCTTAATAGACTACGTCCAACTCGACGATATAGTGCCAAATATGACTATTCAAATATTAATATACACGATGTCTCAATACCGATGGTAGGCGAACTTGGCCTTACTCCCACACGTGGCATCGCGGGGAGGCTTTACGTCTGTGACTCTATTGGAGGGTAAGAAACTGGACTGAAAAGAAAGTCCTACTTTAGTAGCGCAGTATATATACGCACTATGAACAAATAGTCCCATTAGTGGTGCGGTAGCCAAATTCCTACGCGGAACTAGGACTTGTTCGTACATGTCGAGCGGTACGTTTGAACTGGGTCTGAGGGGTATGGCAGCCTGGCACCAAGGTCTCGACCAATCGTAGAATGGAGACTATTATGGGATGTTCAGTAGGCTAGAATGGATATTCAATGCATATTGTACAAGGAATATACAAGGGATATCAGGGAATATTAGAGAATATACAAATACAATTAAATATATATATATAAATAAATATATATATTCGGTTTAATCTGGCCCTTCACAACAGCCACCCCCTGAATAGGTCCCAGACCTAATCAGTTAAACAGAGACAGATTAATCGCGTTGTCTATTTACACATAAGGGTTTGCTGTAGGGGTCAGTCAACTTCACAAAGTCATAGGGTTGTAGGGTCATGGTCATCATCGATTGTGTCTGGGAGTCGAGGCAGTTCTATGAGCCTCGCCACGGGACGGGTGTAAGTGCGACCCTGGACGAGCACTTCAGCTGCTCGGACCTTGCCGTCGGCACCGGTGATCACTTTGCTTACGCGGCCGGCCGGCCACATAGCTCTGGGCAGTGATTGATCAATAATCATGACGACTGTTCCTTCTGTCAAATTGTCTCTCTCCTTTACCCACTTCTGGCGGGTCTGTAGAGACGGTAGGTAGTGCAGTAGGAAACTGTTCCAAAACTTGTCGGCTAATACTTGGCTGTACCTCCACATTCGTCGGCCGTTCGCTTCTTCAGGCCGGTACATTGTCTGGGGTAATGTGGGATCTAGCCGCCCCATCAGGAGTGTGTTGGGGGTAACTGGGTCGATATCCGCCACATCACTGGAGACATATCCGAGGGGCTTCGAGTTAAGTACTCCCTCAATCTCCGTGAGGACTGTCATTAGGACTTCTTCCGCCACAGTCTGGGCCCCAAGTACTGCGTACAGGGCTGTCTTTATGGAGCGCACTTCTCGTTCCCAAGTGCCACCGAAGTGGGGTGCGTTTGGGGGGTTGAATTGGAAATCAACCTGTGCTGGAGCGAGGTGGGTCTTAAGTTCTGGGCCCATAGCTTGGAAGCTCTCTCTCAGCTCTCTTTCGCCGCCTTTGAAGTTTGTCCCATGATCGGACAATAGGGTAGACGGTCTTCCTTTCCGTGATGTGAATCTACGGAAGGCCATAAGGAATGAGTCTGTGCTCATGGTCGGGAGAAGCTCCATGTGTATCGCTCTGGTGGTCATGCATTTGAATACAATACCCCACCGCTTCTCGGTTCCTCTTCCTTTCTTTATGTGCAGCGGGCCAAAGCAGTCCATACCCGTTGAGTGGAATGGCTTGTCACCGATTCGGAGGCGACATGGAGGAAGGTCAGCCATCCTTGGTATGCTGGGCTGCGCGCGCCACTTGCGGCAGTCTAGACATGTTCGTTGGAAGCGTCGTACCGCCTCTCTTCCTTGTAGGATCCAGTAACGACGTCTGATTTCCGCGAAGACTCTTTCTGCTCCTGCGTGATGTACATCCTCATCGTATTTCTTTATAATCAGCTCTGTGACCTTGTGTCGGCTGTTCAATACGATCGGGTATTTAATGTCATCCGGTAGATTGGGGGCTCTGCGTAGGCGACCACCCACTCTGATGAGGGTGTGAGCGTCGCTCTCGGGGGCCAGGTGAATTAATCTGCTGTCGGATGGGACGGGCTTTCCTCCCTGTAGACAGGCCAATTCATCGGGGAACGAGTCTCTCTGGGCTCGCTGCAGTAGAAGCAATTCTGCTTCCTCGTAGTTAGCTGCTGACATATCAGCGGGGGACTTGCACTCCGGGTGGTACCGCAGGAATGTTCTTTGTTGTGCACTCTCTATGGACGTGCAATCGTCTATGTTAGGGTCGGTGGAGGCTACGGTGCTCAATCCACAGAACACAGACTTCTTAATTTCCACCTCCTCTGGACTTGCTTCCCTCGGGATAGGCATGGGCCACTGTCCTTCCGGGAGTCTTAGGAATGCGGGGCCGTCACTGTAGACATTGCGACGGGTGAGGTCATCCAGGGGCATCCCCCGGGTGATGACGTCAGCTGGGTTCTGTTTTGTATCAACGTAGCGCCACTCTGTTTCTCCGGTTAACTCTTCGGTTAAGTCTTGAATCTCGGTGACTCTGACTCCCACGAAGACTTTGTACTTGCATGAGTCCGATTTGATCCAGGCGAGTACCGTCGTGGAATCTGACCACAGGATTGTTCTAGACACCGGTATGGTGAGCTCACGTTGGATGAGCGTGGCTAGGTGCGCTCCGGCTAGGGCTGCGCAGAGCTCTAGACGTGGGATAGATTGTTGCTTGCGTGGGGCTATTCTCGAGCGGGCGAGGACAAATGCTGTGTAGATCTCTCCCCCCTGGTCTTGGGCCCGCAAGTAGGCTACTGATCCGTATGCGACCTCTGAGGCGTCACTGAAGACGTGTAAGTCCATTTTACATGTCTCTGGCCTCACCGTGGGTGGGAAGTAGCTTCGGCGCATATTAACGCCTGGGAGTGAGTGGAGCTCCATCTCCCACTCTCTCCAGGTGGATGCAAGGTGTGCGGGAATGGGGTCGTCCCAGCCCTGGTCCTTGTCCCACAATGCTCGTACAATCATTTTTGCCCTGGTGGTGTACGGTAGAATACATCCTAGCGGGTCATATTGTCGGGCGAGTGTTGTGTACACACTCCGTCTGGTGGTCGGCGCCGCCGCCGGCCTTCCCTGCTCCGTAGTCAGGGGCTTGTGTCTGTAGTGAAGCGAATCTGTTTTGAATCGCCACACCAATCCCAGGGTCATCTCCTGGGCTTCTCCCGGGATTGTAGCCATCCAGGTCTCGCTGCTGGCTGCCTTGTCCTCGGAGGAGAGGCTGCGCAGTACTTGCGGATCGCTGCTGGCCCACTGCCTGAGATCAAAGCCGCCTTTGATCAATGAGGCGCGGAGTTTAATCAGGAGAGCCTCGGCTTCTTCCTGGGTTGAAAGGCTTTGTAGACAGTTGTCTACGTAGAAGCTGTTCTTTACGCTGTGTCGGACCTCTTCGTCCGCTGCTGGGTCCTCTGCTACATGTTTCTGTAGTGCAAATGTCGCACAGCAGGGGCTGCACGTCGTTCCGAAGGGGAGGACTTCCCATTGGTAGATGGCTGGGTGCTCATCTCCTGGCTTCTCTCTCCATAGGAACCGTAACAGGGGCTTGTTTGCCTCTACTAATCTCACCTGCAGGAACATTCCTTTAATGTCCCCGCTGATGGCCACCTTTTCCTGGCGGAAGCGGAGTAGAACGCCGAGTAGGGAGGGGCCGAGTGTGGGACCGGGCAGTAACTCTTTATTCAGATTTTGGGATCCGATCTGGTAGCTGCAGTTAAATACTATGCGGTCTTTACCGTTGTGATGGACCTTGTGGTGGGGCACGTACCACGATTCAGTGGTCTGGTCAGCCTCTTTAATGTCCATCTTTGTGACGTGTCCCGCTGTGTAAATGTCATCTTTAGAGCGAATGTCTTTCTTTCCATTCTTAAAGGGCATTTGTTCCAAGCTCCATAGCCGCTCTACGTGTTGCAGGAGTGCGGTTTCTCCCTCTGTGACTCGGGAGTGGAGACATCTAGTGGCTGTGCTTCGGTTGAGAGATTTGGCGAGCGGGCCTTGGAGAGTCCATCCCAAACGGGTCTCGACTGCTGCAGGACAGCCTCGGGGTCCGGTATGAACCCGGTCTATCGGGACAATGAGGTCTGCATGGTCGGAGCCTATCAACAGGGTTGGCATAGCATTGTCTATGAGCGGGATCGGTAACTTGCGCAGATGTGCATATTTCTCCATCAGCTTGGCGACGGGGTATGTGTACCGCGACAGTCCTATTTCTTGGCTGGTGAAAGCGTCTGCAATCTGGTACCGTCGCTCAGGCTGGCCGCTTGCTGCGATAGAGAATGAGACATTCTCGCCCTTTATCGTCTTCAAATCTCGTCTTATTGTCCGAATTGTCATTTGGGTTTCGCTTCCCCGCAGCCCTAGCTGGGCCGCAGCGGAGGCGAGCAGCAGGGTCTTCTCTGACCCGTCATCGAGGACGGCGTAAGTGTCCAGGACTTTATTCTGGTAGCTTAGTGTCACACGCACTACTTTTAGGAGTACTCGGGCTCCACTGCTGCTGGCGGGATCGATGTACATGACGCTCGCTTTGCGGCTGGATGGTGCAGGTGAAGGGCGCCGTCTGTTACTGTCGTGAAGTATGTCCAGATGGGCTCCATCGCACTTGGTGCACCTTTTCTTTAAGCGGCATTCGGCTGCCATGTGTGAGCGCGCACAGCGAAAACAGCGCTTGTTGGACTTTATCCATTGACCTGCTTCCTCCGCGTTCAGCTTGGGGAAGGAGTCACATTGCGCTAGCCAGTGTTCTTTCTCACAGTAGGGGCACACTATCTTCCACTTCTCCGTTCTGGAGGGGGTACTGTGGCTCCTGCTGCTCGGTACTGACTCCGATTGGTGCATCACAGTCACCGATCTTCTTCCATCATTTAGTCGTCTGGTTCCTTCTCTGGAGCCAGGGGTGCTCCGTCCGAATGTATCTAGCCGTAGGCTGCTGACTTCTCTCGCCAGGAAGTCTGCTAGATCGAGGAGGTTTGGTTCGGGGCCATTCGGGTCTCTGTGGTCCCTCTGCCGCCTAAAGCGCTCCTGACGAGCGGGCGGCAGCTTCTCCAGGATCCTTTCCACATTTGAGTTGGCGTAAAGTTCATGCTTCCCCTTCTCTCTTTGCGCTCCCAACATCCCTACCAGGGACTGCACTCTGATGGACAGGTCGTCCAGTGCTCGATTGTCTATTGCTGGGGGTAAGCGGTCGATGTGTCGGATCTCCTGGATCACGTAATCCCATATGCGCCCATACCTCTGGTCCAATGCTACCAGCGCTGCTGTGTATGGGGTGGTGGAAGTCGCGTAGGCGAGCGCTATATTATGTGCGCGGGGCACCTTTAAGTGCTGCAGTAGGATGGCGTATTTGTGGCGTTCATCCAATACATCCACCAACATGGTCTCCAGACACATGCGGAGTTCTGTATACTGGGCCCGGTTCTCTTGGGTGAAGTCGGGTACCATAGGCATGCCAATGTATGACGCTGACTGTGGATGCATCGGCGAGCGTTGGGGGAGAGGCCTCCTAGGCGAGTCTCCTCCCGCTCCTTGGTATGGGCTGGTACCGGCAGTGTACCATGGCCCGCTTGTCCAGGTGCTGTTCCTCGGTGCGGGTCGTGCGTCGTGCTCACCCGTGTATAGAGTCGGGGGTCTGTAGCGCAGCTCCGCGGGAGTATAGCCTGGGCTGTACCGGACCTCCTGGTCCGGTAGAGTACTGTGCTGTCTTCGGGCGCGGTTCTCCTCCTCTTCCTCTTCGTCTTCAGTTAGGTCATCCAGTGCTTGTAGTCTCTGGTTTAGCCTCTCCACAGGATATGCTGCTCCTTCCCGGTTGCTAGGTCTCGCTTGGACCGGTGGGGGGAGGTGGTCTGTGGGGGGTATAGACCTCGTCTGTTGGTCAAGTTCAGGGTTGTTTACTCGGCTAGGGGATGCCGCCCTGGAGGTGTGTCTAGACGAGTTCCTGGAGCCTCTGGCGGAGGGAGAGGGTGTTGTCCGTCTGATCAGCTGTTCTATTAGTTGCGCTTGCTGTCTGTCGCGCTCTGCGTCCCGTAGAGCACCAGCAGCTGCTCGCTGGCTGTCTGCTCGGTCTCGGGCCACATTCTCTTCCATCTGAATGCGTCTTATTTCCAGGCGTATGTGCTCTTCTTCGCTCCGTTGCTGTAGCTGCAATCGATCGCGTTCACCCTGGAGTCTATCGCGTTCACCCTGGAGTCTATCGCGTTCAGTAGAGGCTTTCAGGCTGACGAGGAATGCCTGCTGTAGGGTCCTCTCTGCCTCGCTGGGAGAAGGCGGTTGTATAGGGGAGCCTTCCCTCGGGGTACTCCTTGCGGAGCCTTGGAGCTCTATCTCCACGGTGCTCTCCCCGTCTTCTTCCATGCCGAGTTCTCTCTCGGTAGCGTTGTATTCCTCCCGGGACTCATCGGGGACTACTTCTTCAGTACTGGCGGGGTGTGAAGTCATGTCTAGTTCCCACTGGTCCCCACCGTGAACTTGGTCAGTTACATTAGAGCCCGTAGGGGCCTCTATGGTCGGGGTAGTCTGGGCGTTGGGGTTAGACATACTTTTACTTTCTAGTTTTACCGCGTTTACTGTTAGTAGAAGACTAGGTTGTTGACTGACAGCGTAAGCCTCTAAGTACTGAGGGAGCCGTCGTTCGCGCTGCGGGCGTTGGTTAGGAGGATCGTTTCGTGGAGTGTTCATCATAGGCCATTTCAATATTAATAACACTATATTAATATTACACTAATTACCATCCGGTTCGAAGGACCAATTGTAACTGAGGGGTACAATTCCCTGACTGTATTACTAGATATGATACTTACTACCACTACCTTTGTACTTAATATTCGGCCACCCAGTACACGGCATAAATATATTATCATGAACACTCTCACGTAGATGAAACGGATCCAACACAAATGTACGAATTAGAAACAGGTCTTTATTGCCTACACAGCGATGGTGTGTAGACTAAACACTTAATCACTTAATTACATTTATGAATTGAAATAGTATGCACTTTTATGGCAAGGAGTATTCGTCGGTATATCAATAGATAATGTCCAATCTCTGAAGGCGCAGGTGGTAAATATACGACCTGGAATAGTTAAGGAATAACAGCAATGATACTTTAATGATTATAGGCTGGATACACTAGAGGGGGTTAATCCGGTCGATTGTAAGCCGACAGGAGTAGGAGGGGGGGGGGGGGGTAGAATCCAGCTGCCTCGTCCGGCCAAGGGTATCCCAGGAGAACCCACTGTAGTGCCGTTCAATGCGCCGGCGATCCTTGGACCACAGATGAAAGCAGGTGGACTCTTTGTGGGCCGGCTCTCTCCGGTCCACGGGGGAGAGACGTGAAGAGACCTCGTCTTGCAGAGCGTCTCCTCACCTTGCGTCCTCTCCAGGGGGGGGGGTTCCAACACACGGCAGTGTCGGGGGTCTTTATCCATGGAATAATCAAAGTATCCAAAACATAATCCGTGCCTGGGAAGGCGGGCTGTCGTCGGTAGAATAATCCGGTATACAGGTCCACTCGCTCGTCGGCTCTGGGGCTCCTCGGGTGCAGCTTCACATAGGGTCAACCACCCTGGGTAAGCAGCCAGTTCTCTGCCCGAAACGATGGGGTACTGACTACGGTAGTATTCTCACCGCACGAAGCACTATATATTAACAGACTATTATTAGCTTAATAGACTACGTCCAACTCGACGATATAGTGCCAAATATGACTATTCAAATATTAATATACACGATGTCTCAATACCGATGGTAGGCGAACTTGGCCTTACTCCCACACGTGGCATCGCGGGGAGGCTTTACGTCTGTGACTCTATTGGAGGGTAAGAAACTGGACTGAAAAGAAAGTCCTACTTTAGTAGCGCAGTATATATACGCACTATGAACAAATAGTCCCATTAGTGGTGCGGTAGCCAAATTCCTACGCGGAACTAGGACTTGTTCGTACATGTCGAGCGGTACGTTTGAACTGGGTCTGAGGGGTATGGCAGCCTGGCACCAAGGTCTCGACCAATAGTAGAATGGAGACTATTATGGGATGTTCAGTAGGCTAGAATGGATATTCAATGCATATTGTACAAGGAATATACAAGGGATATCAGGGAATATTAGAGAATATACAAATACAATTAAATATATATATATAAATAAATATATATATTCGGTTTAATCTGGCCCTTCACAACAGATAGCAATAGTAATATAACGTTAATGCAACCAAACGAATGCCTTGCTTTGTTAATCATAACGTTGATGCAGTAGC
Organism: Notolepis coatsorum; assembly: GCF_963971535.1. Lineage (NCBI taxonomy): Eukaryota > Metazoa > Chordata > Actinopteri > Aulopiformes > Paralepididae > Notolepis > Notolepis coatsorum. The sequence goes on from NC_140166.1 coordinate 187,836,772, forward strand.
GTATGTCGTTGTGTTGGCTGTAACGGACATGACAATAACATAACACTGTGTACACATTAAAATTGCGATAATCGATTCTAACATTTTCAAATCGATGCAGTTGAATTTTCCCCTTAGGATCGATGCATTGCGATGCATTGTTACACCCCTACACCAAAATCACTGGCCCACTGTGTATGTGTGTATGTGTGTATGCTAACTGGCTAGCGTTATCAACAGCAGAGGTGGGTGAAAGCGGTGTGACGTAATTGGCAGAATCGACTGTCAATCAATGGTCTACCTGACACGCAAACTCATAAACAATGTTTCTGTACTGGAGGTGTACAGTATTTCAATATGCAACCCTGAAATGATAATTTTTCTAGAAGAGCAACACTAGCCAAAACATAGGCATTGTATGCATAAAAGGGGCAAAAGCTAAAGTTAAGTGACTGTTACTTTTGTAGCAGTAGTTTGATTTGATAGTTTATTTGATAGGGACAGCACATGTTAATGAACATCAAGTACAAAATACAAAATGTAAACATGCAGGGTTGTAGCAAGAGCTAATTTACACCAGGAGACAGCAACACTCTTCAATAAATAAATAGCCTGCTTAGGGTAAAGCATTGTGACAATCAATGATAAAAACAACAATAAAAACAAGAAACAAGTTACATAAACTAAATCAGATAAAAAATGATCACAGTTCTGGATTGCCTTAAGATGCAGTTTAAGATGGATCTTGAACATGGAGTATGTGGGGCACTCTCTAATCACAACTGCTAGGCTATTCCAGTAGTTACCACCTTTAGCAGAGAACACAGTTTTAGCAAAGGTAGTATACCGAAAAGGCACCTTACAGTCCCCTCTACTGATGGCCCGGTTGGTAATGCCAGTGTCTCCTTTTTGTTTAATGTCACTGCCTTTTTTATTAGGCCTAGTTGTTGGCTACAACTTTGCCACAGTAGGCATTAATCACTTAATAGTTCAAATGTCTGTGTCCCATTCCCGTTTGCACACGCAGATACACACACACGCAGACAGTGGGCCAGTGACTTTGGTGGTATGTGCTATTGCACAGATGTGTGTCCCGTTCCCGTTTGCACATGCACGCACAGTACAAATATACATTTATTAAAAAAAATATATATATAAATATTTTTGTGTGCTCCTAAATTTCTTTGTGTGCTCCTACATTTTTTCATTTAGGAGCACATGTTCTCCTTGGGAAAAAGGTTAGCATAGAGCCCTGGCCCCTAAAACAGCGCAAGGTACAACACAGTATGGACCAAGCACGTCACTGTTAAGGGCAACCCGTGGTGTCATACATATAACACACAAATCCACGACATCAATCCCCGCGACGCCCGGCCCGACCAGGCATTTTCCCCCCGGAAAAGCACAAAGTCAGAACAGCAGATCTGCTCCCCGGCGGGCAATGGGTTAAACTGACCTGGTCCGGCGCGACCAGAACCAGTCCTGCGTCCTAGTCACGCCGCTATCCCCAGTCCTAAGACGGGGGTAGGTACATGTGTCGATCCAAAACATCACAGAGGGCGCCACCAAGACGGTCAGTACGCGAACGCACTGCTCCTGGTGGCCCACCTCATGGGCGTGAGACCCCTCCGCCAATGTTTTGATCTACTCCGTCATCTCCCCCCGGAGATGCACGTGAGCCGTCGAGTCTAACCTAGTGCACTGGCGCTCGGTAGAGATAAAAATCTCCTTCCCAGCCGCCCGCATAAAAAATGCAGTTTCTATGAATTGGGCAACCAAGGCGCGCCAGCCCATAAAGTGATTTCAACATTGAAAGCACCCAGGGCCAGCGCATACGCTGAATACATAACTAGCGTATATGCACGTCGAGAACCCGAAACACAGCGACAGCGAATTCTAATAAGAAACACCACACAACGTTTCCTCCATGCTGTCTGGGACGAGCAGCAGGAAGCCGGCCTATAAGACACAGACGCGTGTCTCATATGACGCGCCTGAGGGTAAAAACCCGTCAATTCTGCTCTTTATATAAGAGGGGAAGACAGAAGTTCCCTCAGAGAGACCTCTACATGAGTAACAATTGAAAAAGATATATGTAATAATTGGGCCAAGTGACCAATGGCCCAATACACACTTTAACAGAGAGCAGAGCAGAAAACAAACAGTCTTTGAATGCATTGTGTTACGAAGGATCAGATTAAACCGAATATATATATTTATTTATTGATATATATTGAATAGTATTTGTATATCGTTTGATATCCCTTGTATATTCCTTGTACATATACACGGAATATCCCTTTAGCCTACTATAGCCCATAATAGTTCATTCTCTTATTGGACAAAAGGACCAGGCGCCAGGGGACCAGCCCCTGGCGTCAAGTTCAAAGGTACCGACGAGACATGTCCGTACTAGCCCCGGCTCCGCTCAGGGATACGGCTACCGAAATGAGAGTGGCACTATTTGTTCACCGTGCATATAAATATGGCGCAAGTAAATGTAGAAGACCCTTAGTCCTTTACCCTTCTACCCAACTAAGTAACAGAACGTGAAGCCTCACCCACGATACCGCGTGCGGTGTAGTATGGCCTGTTTGGCCTTAGAATAGCATTGAGACCTCGTGCGAATTAATAGCTGAATTGTCAGAGTTTGGCACTGTACCGTCGAGTGCGACGTATTTCTATTAAGTAATAATAGTCTATCGTGTATGGTGCATCGTGCGGTTAGAGTTCTAAAGTGACCAGCATCTCCAACGCTTCCTCGTGTTATCTAGAGTCTTATCCAGGCTGGGGCCGACCACATGGCGCTTTCTTCCGAGGAGATCTAGACGAGGACCGAGGGACATGTACACTGGATTACCTACCCGACGACTGCTGAGCCCTATGCGGCTGGAATATATTTGCTTTGGTACTGTGATTTGTGGAGCGGATAATCGCCGACGCCTGTGAGTGTTGGATTTACCCCCGAGAGGAGTCAAGTTGAGTCGGCGCTCAGAGAGACTGAGGTCGCCTAGCTTCTTCTTCACTGTGGAGCTACAGCCTACAAGAGAACCAAGGTGTATTCATCTGCGGATCAAGAGTCTACTGCACTGTCTTCTGTACTTGAAGTCTCCCTAGATATCGTTGACCAGACGGTCTACTACCGACGGCTCTCCTACCCCCCCTACCGGCTTACAACCGGGAGGACCCCTTCCAGAACATCCCGCTATATCATTAAGTGTACCATAGATCTAATTCCCTAAGAGCCAGGTTGTATACTTGCTTCCTGCGTAACCAGAGATTGGACATTCAGTGTTGATTTGCCTACGAGTACTCATTTGCCTTACAAGTGCATTCAAATCATAAATGTAATAGTAAATATCATATGTACCTTTTGCTATATTAAATATTTGATTATTACCTTTGTCTGGAACCGATTTCATTGTGGGAAAGTGTTCATCATATTTAGATATCGTGTACTGTATGGCCAGTAGTTAAAGTACATAAAGCGGTAGTGGTTTAATGATACCATACTTATCAATACAGTCAGGGAATTGTACCCCTCAGTTACAATTGGTCCTTCGAGCCGGAGGGTAATTAGTGTAATATTAATATAGTGGTATTAATATTGAAATGGCCTATGATGAACACTCCACGAAACGGTCCTCCTAAAGTAGAACGCCCGCAGCGTAGACGGCAGCCACCTCAGTACTTAGAGGATTACGCTGCCAGTATACTACCTAGCCTTCTACAAACGGTAAACGCGGTAAAAGTAGAAAGTAAAATTATGTCCGACCCTATCAACCAGGATACCCCGACCACAGAGGCCCTAGTGGGTTCTAATGTAACTGACCAAGCTCACGGTGGGGACCAGGAGGGAACTGACACGACTTTACCCCCCGCCAAGACCGAAGAAGTAGTCCCAGAAGAGCTCCGGGAGGAAGACAACCCCCCAGAGATGGAACTCTGCACGGAACAAGATGAGGAGAGCGCCGAGGAGATAGAGCTCCAGGACTCCCCGCAAGGGAACGCATCCCCAACGAGTACTGCCAGGAGCGGATCACCTCAACCAACGTCTTCCCCCAGCAAGGCGGACCAGATGCTGGCACAGGCGTTCCTCGCCAGCATAGCAGCCTCTACGGAGCGCGATCGACTCCAAGCACAGACGCTTAGCGAGCGCGAACAACTCCAAGCGCAGCAACGGAGCGACGAAGAGCGCATACGTCTGGAGATGAGACGCCTTCAGACGGAAGAGAATATGGCAAGAGACCGGGCCGACACCCAGCGTGCCGCTGCCGGTGCCCAAAGAGAAGCAGATCTCACCAAGCGCGAAGCCGAGCGCGACAGACTACAAGCGCAGCTAATTCAAGATTCAAGATTCAAGATTCAAGAGTTTTAATTGTCACGGCATACAGGTATACAATGAAATGCGGCTGGTCTTGCCCGCGACGATGTGCAATACAGTGGTACAACATATAATAGAATCCAATAAAATACAGTGGTACAACATATTAATAGAATCCAATAAAACAGTGCAATAAACAGGTACATGGTGTGCCATCTCGGTATCTGTACATTAGTATTTACAGAGCATATAGGACATGCTAGTTAGCTTTAGTAGTGCAATACACTGTTCCTGATGTTATACTATTTTAAGTGGCCTTTCCTCTGGCCATAAGTGTGCGTGTGTGCGGCATGAGTGTTAAAGTGGCTGCTAGTGTGTGAGCGTGCTCAGCGTGCGTGTCGTGTATGTACTTGTGTGTGGATAGTTCAGTTTCTGTGTCTCTCGATGTTCATTGTTCAAGGCTCTGATGGCCTGGGGGAAGAAGCTTAGCCTAAGCCTCTCCGTCTTAGTCTCTAGAATTCGCAGGCGTCTGCCTGACCTCAGCAGCTGGAACAGGCTGTTATTGGGGTGGTGGGGGTCTTTCATTATCCTGCAGGCTCTGGATTTGCACCTCTTGTTGTATAGAGCCTGCAGGGGAGGTAGCGCAATACCCGTGGTACGCTCGGCTGAGCGCACCACACTCTGTAGGGCCTTCTTGTCCTGTGCCGTGCTGTTCCCATACCAGGCAGTGATGTTTCCGGTCAAGATGCTCTCTACAGCTCCTGAGTAGAAGGACTGAAGTATCTTCCCCGATACTCTGAACTTCCTTAACTGTCTCAGGTGGTAGAGGCGCTGCTTCGCTTTCTTTACTACTGTGCCTATGTGTGTTGACCATGTCAGGTCCTCTGAGATGTGGACCCCCAGGTACTTGAAGCTGCTCACCCTGTCCACGGTAGCCCCGTTAATCCTCAGTGGTGTGTGTGTCTCCCGCTGTCCTCTCCTATAATCCACGATCAGCTCCTTGGTTTTACCAATGTTCAGGAGCAGGCTGTTGTCCTGGCACCAACGTTCCAGTACCTCAACCTCCTCCCGGTAGGCCTTCTCGTCGTTGTCCGAGATCAGCCCCACCACCACCGTGTCGTCGGCGAACTTCACAATGGAGTTGGAGCTGAACTTGGCCACACAGTCGTGTGTGTAGAGTGAGTACAGCAGGGGGCTTAGAACACAGCCCTGGGGGGACCCGATGCTCAGGGTGATGGTGTTGGAGGTCTGACCCCCCACCCTGACCGCCTGGGGTCTTTCACTCAGAAAGTCCAGTACCCAGGCGCTCAGGGCGGAGCTCAGGCCTAGCTCGATCAGCTTGTCCACCAGTCTGGTGGGGACTATGGTGTTGAACGCTGAGCTGTAGTCAATGAACAACAGTCTCACATAGCCCCCCTTCTGACGGTCAAGGTGGGAGAGAGTGCTGTGCAGTACCTGGGAGACAGCGTCATCAGTGGACCTGTTTGTCCTGTATGCAAATTGCATAGGGTCCATATCGCTGGGGAGAGAGGCACAAATGTGGTCCTTGACCAGCCTCTCGAAACATTTCATGACCACAGAGGTGAGTGCCACCGGTCTGTAATCATTTGGACATGTTGGGGAGGGTTTCTTCGGTACAGGGATGATGGTAGACATCTTGAAGCAGGCAGGGACTACTGACTCCGCCAGGGATTGATTAAATATGGCGGTGAACACCGGGGCAAGCTGGTTTGCACAGGACTTAAGTATGCGTCCTGTTATACCATCTGGGCCTGCAGCCTTCCTGGTGTTCACCTGCATAAATGCTCTTCTCACACTGTGTTCCGACAACGAGAGAGCGCCCCCGCCCCCCCGCGGTTGCCCCCCCCCCTCCACAACAGCCGGTGCGCCAGTGACGTCACTAGCCAGAGGGCTAGCGGCGACACTGTCTACACCGAACCGAGCGTAGAAGGAGTTGAGTTTGTCCGCTAGAGAGGCGTCGTCGCTCCCCATTGCGGGGGCGCTGACTTTGTAGTCAGTTATTGTCTTCAGTCCCCTCCACAAGCCTCTTGTGTCGTTTTGTGCCATTTGTGTCTCCAGTTTCTCAGCATATGTCCTCTTAGCAAGTTTAACAGCCTTGCGCAGAGTGTAGACTGAAGCCTTGTATTCTTCCATATTTCCTGACTCTCTGCCCAGGTTATAAGCCGTGGTGCGTGAGTTTAGGGCTGTTCTTATAGTGCTGTCCACCCAAGGTTTCTGGTTTGGGAAAGCCCGCGCCGTCTTTGTGGGGACAATGCCGTCTGCCACTGTTGTTATGTAGCTTACAACGGTATCAGCATACTCGCTGACGTCACTGGCGCTTTCTTCAAACATGTCCCAGTCTGTATCCTTGAACGCGTCACGGAGCTCGGCCTCTGATTCGTCAGCCCACTTTTTTGTCTCACGTGACACGACGGCTTCGCGTGATCGCTGTTTGTATGCTGGGATTAAAAAGATGGAGTCGTGATCGCTCGCGCTTACAGAGCCCATCAGTGGCGGAGCCGCTACAGCCTTGTAGGCAGCTCTGAACGGGGTGTAGCAGTGGTCGAGTGTGTTTCCCCCTCTTGTGGAGCAGGCGACGTGCTGAAAAAAAGTCGGCATCACTTTTTTCAGGTTTGCCTGGTTGAAATCACCAGTGCTAATGGAGCAGCTGATCACCAGGGCAACACCCCCTCCCTCCACAAGGGGTTCCAGGGCCTCGTCAAGACACGGGTCAAGGGCACCCTCCCCTAACCGATTAAGCGACCCTGAGCCCGACCACCAGAGAGAGTCTATACCCCCCTCCGAACTCCTTCCCCGACTGGTCCCAGTGAGACCCAGCTACAAGGAAGGAACGGCGTACACCGCGGAGAGGCTAAATAGACGACTACAGGATCTAGATGACCTGGCAGAGGAAGAAGAGGGAGAAGAGGAGAGTCAAGCCCGACAGCAGCACATTACTCCACAGGACCAGGAGGTCCAGTACAGCCCAGGCTATACCCCCGCGGCTCTGCGCTACAGACCCCCGACTCTATTCACGGGTGAGCATGACACACGACCAGTCCCGAGGAATAGTACCTGGACCAGCGGGCCATGGTACCCTGCCGGTACCAGCCCACCGAGAGGCGTAAGAGGAGACTCGCCCAGGAGGCCTCTCTTCCAACGCTCACCGATGTGCCAGCCATCCACGGCGTCATACATTGGCACACCGACGTTTCCAGACTTCACCCATGAGAACCGAGCACAGTACACGGAGCTACGGATGTGCTTAGAGACAATGATGGTGGATGTAGCTGATGAACGCCACAAGTATGCTATCCTATTGAAGCACCTGAAAGTGCCCAGAGCGCACAACATAGCGCTGGCCTATGCCACCTCTACTACCCCATACACAGCGGCTCTAGCAGCACTAGACCAAAGATATGGACGTATATGGGATTACATAATACAAGAGATAAGGCATATTGACCGCCTACCCCCAGCAACAGACAATCGCTCACTAGACGACCTGTCTATCAAAGTACAATCCCTGGTAGGGATGCTGGGGGCGCAACGAGAAAAGGGTATGCACGAACTATACGCAAACTCGAACGTCGAGAGGATTTTAGAGAAACTGCCGCCCGCCCGACAGGAGCGCTTCAGGCGGCAAAGAGACCACCGTGATCCTAACGGTCCCGAGCCATCCCTCCTAGACCTAGCCGACTTCCTGGCGAGAGAAGTCAGCAGCCTACGGCTGGATACGTTCGTGCGGAGCACACCAAGCTCCAGAGAGGGACCTAGGAGAGCAAACGATGGCCGAAGATCGGTGACTGTCATGCACCAATCAGAATCAGTACCGAGCAGCAAGAACCACAGTACCCCCTCGATGAAAGAGAAGTGGAAGATGGTGTGCCCGTACTGCGAAAAGGAACACTGGTTGTCACAATGTGACCTGTTCAAGAAGATGACCGCTGAAGAAGTGAGTCAATGGATAAAGTCCAACAGGCGCTGTTACCGATGTGCGCGCAGTCACATGGCAGCCGAGTGCCGCCTCAAGAAGAGGTGTAGTCGGTGTGACGGAGCCCACCTAGATGTCCTACACGACAGTAACAGAAGAAAGCCTGCACCATCCAGCAGCACAAAGGCAAGTGTTATGTACATTGACCCCGCTAGCAGCAGCGGCGCCCAGGTGCTATTAAAGGTGGTCCGCGTAACACTGAGTTACCAAGATAAGGTCATGGACACTTACGCCGTCCTTGACGACGGGTCAGAGAAGACCCTTCTCCTCGCGTCCGCTGCGGCCCAGCTGGGGCTGCGGGGGAGCGAGAACCAGATGACGATTCGGACAATAAGAAGAGATCTAAAGACGATAAAGGGCGAGAATGTCTCCTTCACTATCGCAGCAAGCGGGCAGCCAGAGAGACGGTATAGGATTACTAATGCTTTCACCAGCCAAGAAATAGGACTATCGCAGTACACCTACCCCATCGCCAAGCTGATGGATAAATATGTGCACCTGCGTCAACTCCCTATCCCGCTCATAGACGGTGCCACCCCGACCCTGCTGATAGGCTCCGACCATGCAGACCTCATAGTCCCGATAGACCGGGTCCATACAGGACCCAGAGGTTGTCCTGCAGCAGTCGAGACCCGCCTAGGATGGACATTACAAGGCCCCCTCGCCAAGTCTCTTAACCGAACAGCAGCCACTAGCTGCCTCCACTCCAGAGCGACAGAAGAAGACACCACACTCCTGCAGCATGTCGAGAGGCTATGGACACTAGAGACAATGCCCTTTAAGAACGAAAAGAAAGACATTTGTTCTAAGGAAGATATTTACGCTATAGCCCTCCTCGAGCAAGGGACAAAGAGAGTCACAGTCAACGGAGTGATGAGATACGCAACTCCACTCCTGAGGCGAGAGGGAATGCCCACCTTTCACGCCACAAAAGAGGCGACGGAGCGGTATCTATTGAACACAGAGCGGCGCCTAGCCAAAGACCCCGCTCAAGAGGCTGTGTACCGCGCTGAGATTAACAAGCTAATCACAGCGGGACACATAAAGAAAATTGACATTAAAGAGGCCGATCAGACGACCGAATCATGGTACGTGCCGCACCACAAGGTCCACCACAACGGCAAGGATCGTATTGTGTTTAACTGCAGCTACCAGATCGGATCACAAATTCTGAATAAAGAGCTCTTGGCCGGCCCAACACTCGGCCCCTCTCTACTAGGCGTGCTACTACGCTTCCGCCAGGACAAGGTGGCTATCAGCGGAGACATCAAAGGGATGTTCCTGCAGGTGAGACTAGTGGAGGAGGACAAGCCCCTGCTGCGGTTCCTATGGAGAGAGAGGATCGGAGATGAGCACCCAGCCATCTATCAATGGGAAGTCCTCCCTTTCAGAACCACATGCAGCCCATGCTGTGCTACGTTTGCACTACAAAAACACGTCGCAGAGGACCCAGCAGCAGATGAAGAGGTCCGACAAAGTGTGACAAATAGTTTCTACGTGGACAACTGTTTACAAAGCGTCTCGACGCCAGAAGAAGCCGAGGCTCTTCTACTCAAGCTCCGCGCCTCCCTGATCAAAGGCGGCTTTGATCTCAGGCAGTGGGCCAGCAGCGACCCGCAAGTATTGCGCAGCCTCTCCCCCGAGGACAAGGCAGCGAGCAGCGACACCTGGATGGCGACCATCCCAGGAGAAGCCCAAGAAATGACACTAGGACTAGTCTGGCGCTTCAAAACAGACTCGCTCCATTATAGACACAAACCCCTGACCAAGGAGCAGGGAAGGTCGACGGCAATACCGACCACCAGACGGAGTGTATACAGAACACTCGCCAGACAATATGACCCGTTGGGATGTATTCTACCTTACACCACCAGGGCAAAGATGATTGTAAGAGCGCTATGGGACAAGGACCAGGGCTGGGACGATCCCATACCCGAACACCTTGCATCCACATGGAGAGAGTGGGAGACGGAACTCCGCTTACTCCCAGGTGTTAATATACGCCGCAGCTACTTCCCACCCACAGTGAGGCCAGAGACATGCAAGATGGACCTGCACGTATTCAGCGACGCCTCCGAAGTAGCCTACGGTTCGGTGGCCTACTTGCGTGCCCGAGAGGAGGGAGGAGAAATACATACTGCTTTCATCCTGGCTCGCTCAAGAATAGCCCCACGAAAGCAACAATCTATCCCGCGTCTAGAGCTCTGCGCAGCCCTAGCAGGAGCGCAGCTCGCCACGTTAATCCAACGTGAACTCACCATCCCGGTGCAAAGAACAATCTTGTGGTCAGACTCCACGACAGTACTCACATGGATCCGGTCTGATTCGTGCAGATACAAGGTCTTCGTGGGAGTCAGAGTCACCGAGATTCAAGAGTTAACAGAAGTAGCGAGCTGGAGGTATGTGGACACCAAACACAACCCAGCTGACGTCATCACCCGGGGAATGTCCCTGGATGACCTCACCCGTCACAACCTCTACAGTGACGGGCCAGAGTTCCTCAAGCTCCCGGAAGAAGAGTGGCCTACACCCACCCCACGGGAGGCGAGTAAAGAGGAGGCCGAAAACAAGAAACCTATGTTCTGTGGATTGAACACACTTGTCTCCACAGACCCCGACATAGACGATTGCCTCACCCTACAGAGTGCGCAGCTAAAGACATTTCTGTGGCACCACCCAGAGGTTCAGCCCACGACTGACATTTCAGCAGCTGACTACGAAGAAGCAGAACTTCTTCTACTACAACGAGCCCAGAGAGACTCGTTCCCCGATGAGCTAGCCTGTCTACAGGGAGCAAAGCCCGTCCCATCAGACAGCAGACTGCTCCTCCTAGCCCCCGAGAGCGACGCCCATAGTCTCATCAGAGTGGGTGGTCGTCTGCGGAGAGCCCCAGACTTACCGGATGACGTCAAGTACCCGATAGTCTTGAACAGCCGACACAAGGTCACAGAGCTGATCATAAAGAAATACGACGAGGATGTGCACCACGCAGGGGCAGAGAGAGTCTTCGCGGAGATCAGACGTCGTTATTGGATACTGCAAGGGAGAGAAGCAGTGCGGCGCTTCCAGCGAACCTGTCTAGACTGTCGTAAGTGGCGAGCCCAGCCCAGTATACCCCGGATGGCTGACCTACCTCCCTGTCGCCTCCGACTCGGCGACAAGCCTTTTCACTCCACCGGTATGGACTGTTTCGGCCCGCTGTATATAAAGAAAGGAAGAGGAACCGAGAAGCGGTGGGGTATTGTATTCAAATGCATGACCACCAGAGCGATACATATCGAACTCCTCCCAACCATGAGCACAGACTCATTCCTTATGGCCTTCCGAAGATTCACATCACGGAAAGGAAACCCGTCTACATTATTGTCTGATCACGGGACAAACTTCAAAGGCGGAGAAAGAGAGCTGAGAGAGAGCTTCCAAGCTATGGGCCCAGAACTTAAGACCCACCTCGCTCCATCCCAGATTGACTTCCAGTTTAATCCCCCGAACGCACCTCACTCCGGTGGAACTTGGGAACGAGAAGTACGTTCTATAAAGACAGCCCTGTACGCCGTGCTTGGGGCCCAGACCGTAGCGGAAGAAGTCTTAATGACAGTCCTCACGGAGATCGAGGGAGTATTGAACTCAAAGCCCCTCGGTTACGTCTCAAGTGATGTAGCAGATGTCGACCCAGTCACCCCCAACACACTCTTGATGGGGCGGCTGGACCCCGCGCTACCCCAGACAATGTACAGGCCTGAAGAAGCGAACGGCCGAAGAATGTGGAGGTACAGTCAAGTACTGGCTGACAAGTTTTGGAACAGCTTCCTACTCCACTACCTACCGTCTCTACAGACCCGCCAGAAATGGGTGAAAGAGAGAGACAATTTGACAGAAGGAACAGTCGTCATGATTATCGACCAGTCACTACCCCGAGCTATGTGGCCGGCTGGCCGCGTAAGCAAAGTGATCACCGGTGCCGATGGAAAGGTCCGAGCAGCTGAAGTGCTCGTCCAAGGGCGGACCTACACCCGACCCGTGGCGAGGCTAATAGAACTGCCAAGGCTCCCTGATACTATCGTTGACGACCATGACCCCATGACTTTGTGAACTGACTGACCCTCACAGCGGACATTGAGTAGTGGACACTGCGGTTAATCTGTCTCTGCTTAGCTAATTAGGTGGGACTAATTAGGGGGCGGCTGTTACGAAGGATCAGATTAAACCGAATATATATATTTATTTATTGATATATATTGAATAGTATTTGTATATCGTTTGATATCCCTTGTATATTCCTTGTACATATACACGGAATATCCCTTTAGCCTACTATAGCCCATAATAGTTCATTCACTTATTGGACAAAAGGACCAGGCGCCAGGGGACCAGCCCCTGGCGTCAAGTTCAAAGGTACCGACGAGACATGTCCGTACTAGCCCCGGCTCCGCTCAGGGATACGGCTACCGAAATGAGAGTGGCACTATTTGTTCACCGTGCATATAAATATGGCGCAAGTAAATGTAGAAGACCCTTAGTCCTTTACCCTTCTACCCAACTAAGTAACAGAACGTGAAGCCTCACCCACGATACCGCGTGCGGTGTAGTATGGCCTGTTTGGCCTTAGAATAGCATTGAGACCTCGTGCGAATTAATAGCTGAATTGTCAGAGTTTGGCACTGTACCGTCGAGTGCGACGTATTTCTATTAAGTAATAATAGTCTATCGTGTATGGTGCATCGTGCGGTTAGAGTTCTAAAGTGACCAGCATCTCCAACGCTTCCTCGTGTTATCTAGAGTCTTATCCAGGCTGGGGCCGACCACATGGCGCTTTCTTCCGAGGAGATCTAGACGAGGACCGAGGGACATGTACACTGGATTACCTACCCGACGACTGCTGAGCCCTATGCGGCTGGAATATATTTGCTTTGGTACTGTGATTTGTGGAGCGGATAATCGCCGACGCCTGTGAGTGTTGGATTTACCCCCGAGAGGAGTCAAGTTGAGTCGGCGCTCAGAGAGACTGAGGTCGCCTAGCTTCTTCTTCACTGTGGAGCTACAGCCTACAAGAGAACCAAGGTGTATTCATCTGCGGATCAAGAGTCTACTGCACTGTCTTCTGTACTTGAAGTCTCCCTAGATATCGTTGACCAGACGGTCTACTACCGACGGCTCTCCTACCCCCCCTACCGGCTTACAACCGGGAGGACCCCTTCCAGAACATCCCGCTATATCATTAAGTGTACCATAGATCTAATTCCCTAAGAGCCAGGTTGTATACTTGCTTCCTGCGTAACCAGAGATTGGACATTCAGTGTTGATTTGCCTACGAGTACTCATTTGCCTTACAAGTGCATTCAAATCATAAATGTAATAGTAAATATCATATGTACCTTTTGCTATATTAAATATTTGATTATTACCTTTGTCTGGAACCGATTTCATTGTGGGAAAGTGTTCATCATATTTAGATATCGTGTACTGTATGGCCAGTAGTTAAAGTACATAAAGCGGTAGTGGTTTAATGATACCATACTTATCAATACAGTCAGGGAATTGTACCCCTCAGTTACACATTGCATCATCCAACTTTGACAATGACAGCGGTCTGCAGCACAGACCCTGAAAACTCACGGATATGTCTCATGGCCAATAGGAAAAAAGGCGCCCAGTGACGTATTCCATGGCCGGGGACCTGTGACCCACCCATCCTAATATGGAGTGGAACCAGGGAACCCCCCTCCCTTCCCCCTCCCTGTGACGTGCTGATCCCTCAGCCCGACAGGGAGACTGACAGGCAGGAGGCCCAACCTCCTGGCCAATCAGTGTCGCAAAGGATACAACAATATCCGAAAGGGGGGGAGGAGTTTATTAGTCCACCCCTTATGACCCCTCACCCCTGATACGATGCAATAACAACGCAGAGCCATGACACCAGTTGTAGCGCACTACATGAAAGCGCATATACCTGTTAGGGTAATAGCTTCACATTCTGCACGCCAGCCACAGACGATAACCTTGTTTGTGTAAAAAACTGGTTTTATCCACAGCTCTGGCTTATGTGTGAAAACTTGCCACCCGTTATTTTTATCATTACCCTTAAGCAAAGAAAAAATAACAAGCTAAGAGAGGGACTCAAGCCCTTGATCACATGCCACTATGTACAACTCTGTAGGTTAACACCCAGCCAGTTGTGGACTCAAGCCACGTTGTCTAAACGTTACATGAACACACACACAACTTCTCATTAGTGATATTATCGGCCGATATCGCCATTAAAATGTGATATCGGAAAATATCGGTATCGGTTTTCAAAAATAAAAAAATAAAATCACATTTCTATAACCTTTATTTACCCAGGCAAGCAAGTAAGAACAAATTCTGATTTTATTTATTGTCAAAAGTATGCATAATGTTGTGGTAATTCCACAACAAGAGATATGTAATGTTAATTACCTGAAATTATTCCAATTTTTGGGGGGGGGGAAACCCTGCATATATCAGTATCGGTTGATATCGGTTGATATCGGTATCGGAAATTAAGAGTTGGACAATATCGGTATATCGGTATCGGTAAAAAAGCCAATATCGAGCATCCCTACTTCTCATCATACAACAAAAAACCCCAGTTCATTTTTACTCACGTAAAAATAACGCTGTTTTTAAGTAGAGAGAAAGCCATAAGCCTTGGCCAATGCTAGAACCTAAGCTATACAAAAAATAGTGACCAACACAATTTTCACACAGCACACGTCGTATCTCCCAATGCAGTGAAGTAACATATGTTTTGTTAAACAAAGACATCGTTATTAACCAAAAACATTCGGGAGGGGGAGGAAGAAAGAGTGGGGTAATGTCCTATGGAAACCTACCTGCACCCAGGTACACAGGACGGAATGGCCGCAAACACAGGTTGGTCTACCACGTTGACGAGGCCTCTCGCTGGCGGGGCCAGAAGCGGCGACGGCTGGAGCCTCGCTCCGGCGCAACGCCCCCCTCCTGCGGCCAGTCATGGTGCAGGCCCGACGACATCTTCTGCCAGAGATGACGCCGTAGTCAGAGTGTTGACTGATAGCATCAAGCTAACGTTTCTAGCCTATCGTAGTAGCCAGCTAACGACTTAGCCTAACAGCTAACTGGCTAACAGTTAGCTTTTACCAGCTATCGATAGCCACCAGCTAACGCAGTAGCAAGCTACAGTAAGCAGCTACTACTGTAGCTGTATAACGTGAGGAATAGCGATACAGGCCAACACTTCAGACAGCCGCTGTCTCTTCCTCTTTTTATCCAAAAGAAAAAGGGAAAAAGACAACACACGTCCCTCTCACAGAACGGTGTTTACCAGACACAGCGGCATCGGTAACAAGCCCTGTTGTACGCGCACGGTGGCAGAGGGTATCCGTTTTTCAGAGACCCGGGGACTTGAACCGCAGACTCGAAATCACGGCCCCAGGAAAACAAAGCTACGACTTCACTGAGGAGGAGCACTGTGTTATTTTGGGGCATCAAACTAGAACCCCCTCAACGCCGCTATGGAGAGGCAACGAATGGATTCTAGCCTGGAGCCGACCTTACGCAAGCTGCGCAGTTGTCCCCTCACAACTGCACACCTGAGGCTCGCGTCGCAAAACATCACCCGTCCAGAGAGACCGTCAGCTCTCACACAGCCGACCGCCTCTCGAGGCATAGTATCCAGCTGCAGAGCCGGAGACAATGCCGGCGAGGATTGCTCAGCGACGCGTGCCCCAATGCGAAGCGCCGGTGGAGGTCAGAATGATCATCATCTTCTAGACTCTCCGGTGGTGAAGACATAATCGCTTTATTTTCTCGAAAATTTGTGAGAGAGAAAAAACAAAGATACAATGTCAACGCAGCTCCTTTACTAACTAACTACTTCAGCACTAAACTAAAGTGGTGTATACAGAAAACTTCTCGTGGTGAAAGTAGGGAAGGAGCTGATTGTGTGGCCACGACCCCGCTTATATAGGACCGGATGTGGGTGTGGCCAGGCGGAGGTGAATAGGGGTGTACATGTGAAGAAAGTTTTTTCATTATTAGAATGGATAAAGGGATAGTTTCACTAAGAGCAGAGCGTAAAGCTATACGATCTATAACCTCGTAACTCCAAAAACCCAACTTTTCAGGAGATGAAAAAAACGAACACAGATTTGAGGGCGAATAGAGTTACGAGCTTTAGACAGATGATCGGTTTAATGCTTTCCCATTGTTTAAACTTTGTAAAACCACACACATATGGAGGATGATCTACTGAGTTGATACATTTATTAAAAAAAAATGTAATGGAGTTACAAGGTCTTCTTCCGCCAGCGACGATACTTTCGTTCCTGCGCTATCCCATGCAAAAAATCGTCCCGTTTCAAAATAATCCAGTCCGTTTCCTGGAACACGAGATATGACGTATTTTGTGTGGTTGTTCGCCTGCCACCTATATTATTTCCAGGTCAAAGGTAACATGAACTCTCTGAATGATTCTCAAAGGGGGGGGTCCCGGAATAGTTTTCTGGTGCTGGGATCATTACAAAGGCATGTTTTATGATGGGGTTCGGTAAAATAGACGTTACCTTTGTCAGCAGGTCCACCAAAACCCTGTCCACTCTTGCTCCGAAGTGTCTTGGGTCAGAACAATAATTAACGTTAGTTGGCCCTGGCAGCACCCAGCAGATAACGTTATCATTACATCCAAACAGCCTGTTTGAAAATACTAGAATCCAAAACGCACCTTATGCTATGGATGGATCGTCACCGTTTGTCCTCTTCATAATAATCTCCAATAGTTCGCTCGTCTAGGCGATCGCCATTGCTGAACGTTAGTTGGCCCTAGTCTGGAGTGCTCTCAACTCTAGTGTCGGCGGCTACCGTGGAGCGGTGAACAGATGTTACATGCTCGGCCGGTTTCACTATAGTATTTTTATCATTTACCAGAAGTGCTGAGTCCAATGTAGTCTGGTGAAAACGCACCTCATCATCCAAAAGTGTGATCGTTTTGTCCTCTTCATAATAATCTCCAATAGTTCGCTCGCCATTGCATAGACCAGGGGTGGTCAACCAGTCAGAGACTAAGAGCCACAAAAATGACTGTGGTACCACAAAGAGCCACACCATATATACCAACGTTTCTCAACCTTTTTTTCAGTCACGGCACCCTTCATGTGTTTATAGGTCCCACCCTCTGGCCTCTGAAGTTGCTAATGTCTTTTTTATTTGGGTCTCACAGGGTTAAAAGTACCCTGTGAGACTGAAATGACAAAATCACTTTTAGCCATTTAAAATAAAAAGTCTGTAAATGTTTATTTAAAAATGTTTAAGCACATGTACATAGTCAATGGGGAGTGTTGTTCAGCCTCACAATGCTATTGGATAGTAAATGTGTTTATAGGTCTCACAGGGTTTTAACCTCTTAAGCCAGAGCAGTCTGGTACTGGACCGCAAATGACATCACGCCATAAATCCATCTCTACAGAATGTATGAATTAATGCTGCGTTTTCTTTTCAAATGTAGCCAAGAGTAAAGACCCTAACCCTGTCAAAACAGCAGTCAAGTGTATATTTTCAGCATTACGTTTGTTTACCAATGATTTTAACTGTTATTAGTGAAATATAAGATTATAGAAATCACAGGGCATTGAGTCGGAAACCGGCGCATATTGACGGGAGGAAGTGGCGCAGCCAAAGGTGAGTGTAGTCTTTTGAAGGAAGAGACCCAGGGCTTTCGATGGGAGAAAAACTACACTACCCAGCTCACGCCAATCATCTGACTTCTGGATAAACTTTTTAATTTCTCTTATTTTTCGGGATTACCTGAACGTTATTGCCATAAAACAGAATGCAGTTAGTTTCTCTACCTTTCTGTGAACATCTAGCAAAAAACGGCGTTGCAATCTGATGAAAAATGGTGGAGAAATTTACATTATATGGTTTGTGAATCACGCCTGGTGATACTAAATCCAGATTGAACTCTGCCATTGGAAAGGGGAGATTTGACCCAATCCATAGATGTGCGACTTGGCCATAATAAGGTAATTCATAGACCTGATATATTCTATATTCTTTTTTTGTATCTACTTTTTCTCCTCCTTTTTCTGTATTTTTCTCCCATCCCAATTTAGTCGTTATGCCAATTCCCCCCACCCTTCCTGGTCGTTGTGCGCATTTGCCCCCCACTTGCCGGTCTGGGGAGGGTTGATAGATACTATCACATGTCCCCTCCGATACATGTGGAGTCAGCCAGCCCCTTCTTTTCACCTGACAGCGAGGACTCTCACTGGGGGAGCGTAGCGCGTGGGAGGCTCACACTACTTCCCCCAGTTCCCTTCCTCGCTTAGCAGGCGCCCCGACCGACCTGTAGGAGTAGCTGTTTACAACGACCAGGATACACACCCCACCGGCTTCCCACCCGCTAACACTGCCAATTGGTTAGTATGGACGACCGACCAAGCCGGAGGTACCACTGACAGCTGGATTCGATACCAGTGTCTCTGCGGTGGTAGGCAGATGCTTAGTCCGCTGCACTACCCAGCCACCCATATATTCTATATTCTATAATCATATTTCAAATTGCATGTATCTGGATGGCAGAATTCAGTACTGTATCTACAAAACCTTCTGTTTAATCATCTTCCCTTTATTTATTTGCTTAGATTTTTTAGGTCTGGTCAATTTTAGCATGGTGTTATTCAGAGTCAAAGATAAAAAAAAAAAATTAAATTTTTTTATATAATTGATATTCTTATTTGGTTCATTACAATTTACTCAGGCCTAGTAACAGACATGATATTTCTGACACTGGGAATACATTCCCTGAGAACCATAGATGTCCCTAGAATCAGATACCAATAACATGCAAATGGACCATTTAAAAAAAAGTCTGTAAATGTTTATTCTACATTCTTATGGAATGAATGAGATAAAATTTTTTTTTTTTTTTTTTTTATAATTATATATATATTATGTTTTATCTTTACCTCTGGCATAGACAGTCTGCAGGCTAGTGGCAATGACGACTCTGGCCAACAGTGTGCAACCCCCTTCCCCACAGTACCTAAACTAGCCCAGTTCAAAAGGTAGGCGATACTGCCACCTATCAGGATTCGATCGTCATTTCAATTCCAATTCACACAGACCTCACACAAGAAGGTCCGGCGGACTGTTTATAATAATAATAATAATTAAAAAATTATAAAGATTATTTAAAAAAACAGTATTTTTTGGTGGCCAACGGTTGGCTTTGAAAAACGAGAATACTCGTTTTTGGCGTTCAATGAGTTAAAGGATAAATATGTGGATGCCTATTTTTGGCAACATTTTAGATTTCTTATTATATCTTGACAGTAATCAATAGTAGTATTCTGGTAAGGGGCAGGAGCTAAAACAACAACATCAAAGTTAATGACCAAGTGAAATGATGTCAAGTCAAGTCAAGAGTTTTATTTGTCACGGCATACAAGTATACAATGAAATGCGGGTGGTCTTGCCCGCAACGATGTGCATAATACAATAGTAATATATAATAGAATCCAATAGAACGACATTGTGCAATAAAACAAGTAAACAGAGTAGGGCATATCGGTATATGTACATGAGTTAATTACAGAGCATGGTAGGACATGCTAGGTCCCGTGGTAGTGCAATACACTGTTAGCGTTAGGTTATGACTATAACCAAGTTCTGTTAGTTAGGGGCGATGCTTGGCATCACTACTGCACTATCTCGCGTACGTGCACGCGTACTGAATAAACCACAAATGTACCTCTAATACCAGTATTAGTCTGACCACACCCCTCATCAGCTTACCCTCATAAGCAGGTGTGTGGTCACCTGCTCTCCTCCTTCCCAAGCTTTCACCACAAGGTGAGGACAAGGGCTGCAGCGGCCGTCTGATGCCAAGCATCGCCCCTAACTAACAGAACTTGGTTATAGTCATAACCTAACGTTCTGTATCGTTAGTGGCTTAGCTTGGCATCACTACTGCACAAGGGAGGCCAAGCGGAGCCACTTGGCTGACAAATACACCCCGCTGACAGCCCCCCAAAACCATCAGAACAGGGAGGGCCGAGCCCCCCCGACCCCCCCTAATGGAGGGTATCCCCCCTATTAGAGGCTTCACGGGAAGGCGACGGACCCGACCGTGCGAAGAGGCACTCAAGCAACTTAACGCACAGGGTGAGCAGACCGTGGCTTGACCCCACGACTACACACACGCACAACCCGCATGCCACCCGGGAACGAACGGAGGAACAA
This sequence comes from Notolepis coatsorum, assembly GCF_963971535.1. Classification (NCBI taxonomy): domain Eukaryota; kingdom Metazoa; phylum Chordata; class Actinopteri; order Aulopiformes; family Paralepididae; genus Notolepis; species Notolepis coatsorum. The sequence continues at coordinate 187,857,309 of NC_140166.1, forward strand.
CCTCGTTACTGCCCCCAGAATCACGGGGCCAAGGGCAAACCCAACCCCGTGGCAAGGCCGTAGCAGCGGAGCGCGAAGGAAGACCCAGACCCACCAAAAGGACTGGACTCCCTGGAATGGGGGCCCGGAGAAGTCCATGATGCCAGCATCAAGACCCCACCAGGTGGGCACGTAGTGCCCCGCCCCCCACATCGCCAGCGTATTCGGACAAAGGCCCCTCAGTTACTGCACCTGGTATTCCCAGGCGGAATCCCATCCAAGTACTAACCAGGCCAGAACCTGCTTAGCTTCCGAGATCGGACGAGATCGGGCGTGTTCAGGTTGGTATGGCCGTAAGCCGAGCGGGCCCCGTCCCCCCAATAGTACACCGCCTGGCACACTGACCCTGTAGAACAGGCAGTCAGCATGGCCGTAAGCACACAAAAAGGTTAACCAACGGAAGCAGGCAGCGCACCGGGGAAAAACCAGGCAACAGGCTGTTAACCCTAGCCTGGAGACTGCGGACGAGACAGGCGCCAGAGGGGACAGCTGAACACAGCCGCCCCGGCGGAAGGAGCGTAAGCTGGCGGTGTTGCATGACCAAGCCTCCATTTAAAAACCCCCACCCAGAGGGGTCGAGGCAGAGAAGGCTGACACGATTGGCAGACGTCATGAACGTGCAGGGGCACCCTCAAACGGTGAACCCGGGAGTTGACACTGCTCCAACACACCAGGGAATCAACCACCTCGGTGTTACCCAATGCGGTGGTTGTTCCTATAACCCCTCAAGAAAAAACTCCAAAACACACCTGCGGGCATACACCGGCTATACCGCAGTACAAGTGTTTCAGTTTCCAAAAAGGGTTAACCCAGGCCTACGGGTCGCAAACATCACTTCGGACCGGGCCTGGCGGTACGGGAAGCACAGGGTCACCAGAGGAGGTCAAAAAACCACCCCCACAGGCCCCTCTTCGCCATGCGTGAGAGAGGAGCGAAAAATAATGGAGAACCAGCCCCTAAGCACACCGTACCTGGTATTCCCCGGCGGTCTCCCAACCAAGTACTAACCAGGACCAACCTGTGTAGCGGCCGAGATCCGACGAGATCGAGCGCGTACAGAATGGCATGGCTGTAAGCCATGACGACAGCGCTGAGTAAAAACATACCCAACCAGGGTCTCCATAGCGCTTAACCCTGTGACACCCAGACCGACCTGGCATTTTTCCCCCTGAAAAAAGCCCAAGTCCCTCAGGGTACCAGAACAGCAGATCTGCATCCCCGGCGGACAACGGGTTCAACTGATCTGGACCAGCGTGACCAGAACCAGTCCCGTGCCCTAACCACGCCGACACGCCTACTCCAGGAGAAGGGCAGATATGCGTGTTGATCTTAACATGAAAAGAAGGCGCCACCCAGACGTTCGGACGAACCGCGCCTGGTGGCCCACCCCAAGGGCGTGAGACCCCACTACATATGTTCAGATCCATCCCGTCATCATCCCCCAGACATGAACGAGAATCCGTCGACAACCCACCCAGGTCATGGGATGTGGTCGTCGGAAGAGGAAAAACCCCCATCTCAGTTGCTTTATAAAAACGCTGTTTCAACCACAAGCAACCAAGGCGTGCCAGCCAATCGCCTGTTTACAGCGAGCTAGCACTATACGTGCGTCGGGACACACCCCCATCAATGAACAGGCTATTTAGACCTGTCATTGAATCCCCAAGGCGCCCAGGGGAACGACAAGAGGGGTGTGACACTCCCTAACTCCAACACTTCTGGAATAGAAAGAAGGAAGCATCAACAGTATGTATCCCAGTCTACACAGCCGGGGTAAAAAATGTTCACATTTTTACATCCCACCACCCTCCCATAGGAAAGAGACGGGGATCCCCAGAGAGACTTCCCACGCGAGCTGTACAGATTGAAAAGAATATATTGCACCTTGAGCCATGTAAAAAACTGGTTTTAGGGCCTCCGGGGAAGAGGCACTGAACCCATACACACTCAACAAACGAATTGAATCGAATATACATACAATAGAAAAGGACCCTTCTAGAGGGTCCACTCACTTTGACAATCTGAGGAGGAAGGCTCTGTACTCTGATGGAGGCTTCCTCACATGGAAGAAGGAGTCCGAACTCACAGAAGGCCTGAATAGGCGCTTGGTGAGGAGGAGCCCTGACCACCCCCCCTGAAAACAGATCCATCACATGGACCTGAACAGCACACGGAAGTCCTACCAACAGAGACGCGCACGGTGACGTACTCTATGGCGGGGGAATTCCTGCGGTGCACACGCCCAATATACCAGGCCGTGGGACCAGGAACTCCCTCCCCCCCCCCCCCCCCCCCCGTAACGTGCCGAACCGCCACGTGACGGGAACCTTGAAGGACAGGGGGTGTACCCCTGACCGACAGAACAATGGGGAGAGGAAAGGTTACCAGTTCACCCCTTTACGACCCCACACCCATGATACGACGTAACGACAAAAAGAGAATATGACACAGTCATAGTCAGCTCTATGAAGCGTTTCACAGCTCCACACAGCGCATGAGCTAACCTGCTATCTGATTTTTACTAAGGAAAAACACAGAATAGAGAGGGCTCTAAGAACCCCGGTCCAACATACACATGTGCTTCTGTGGCCAGTACAACCCAGTTGTAGGTCACATGACACACACAACCCATCATCACCTACAAAAAATGGCAAAAACACTCAACAGAGGAACGCCGTTTTTTTCACAATGAGAGAATACATCATTCTTGATTAGTATCGACCACAGGCCTTGCTAAGCACACATGACAGCAACCAAACCAATTTCCCTTTAGGAAATAAGTTTCTCCAGCAGATTTAGCACAACCTCAGCAACCAAGCTAAGAGTTACATCGTATCCCTACCACACAAAAGACACAATTAATGCACAACATGTCTGATAGGAGGTGATAAAGTCCCCAGGGAACCGGGGGGGAAAACACAATCCTCCTATTTTACCCTCAATACGGCCAGTTAAAACAGGAAAACCTGTTAATGTGTGAACACACTGTTCATTGTCATTACAGTCTGAGAAAGAACATTCTTTTACTCACTTGTCACCAAGCATAGCTTCATAGGTTAGTTGCCTTAGTAGTGAGTACACGGTACACATAAACACCATGATGTTTCTCACACAACAACCAGATCAATACATCACGATCTGCACGGAGAAGCTAACTGCCAGTGACAAAAACAGCTCACACATAACCCGCAACGTATCCTAAATGCATTGCAACAACATACGTTTTGGGAAAAAACACCGTTATTCACAATACATTTAGCAAAGTAAAACCAGAAGACGTGTTATGAGGTCTGGCCAACCCCGTACCTACCCGGAACGCAGATCAGCGAAGTGCAGTCACAAGACACCGTAGAACACAGCCGACCTGTGTTGTTCGATCCGGGCAGCGTCGCCGCTCCAACCAGTCGCTACAGTCCTCTTTGTTGACGCAATCCCCGTCCAGGCTCAGGGCAGGGTCGACGAAACATCCCCTGTCAAGGATGACGTCGCGGTCAAGAGTGTAAAACATGTTAAAATCAAAGCACGTTCAACAGAATAGCATCAAGCCAACGGCGATCAGAAGCGAGCTCCGGCGGCGCGCGAGAAGCTAAGCTACCCCGCGCCAGCCATGGCCCTAGCAGCAAGCTAACGTTTACCCAGCGACCACGACATGCTAGCCCCGCAGCTAACAGCTGTGAGCAGGCCATGCAGCGATCCAGCAGGCTAACGCAGCAGTTAACAGCTGACTGGCTAACCGTAAGCTATGAACATGTAAACAATGACATAACACTCACCCAGACAGGCCGCCGTTCTGAACCTCTCCTCACTTTTTAAGAGAAAAGAGAAAACAAGACGTCAACACCGCTTCACAACGGTGAACATCCGGCGGAATCAGCACAGTACCAACTGGCCTGTGTAGCTGACTTCGAACATGAATCTGCCGCTATCGCACATTACATGCACATATCCCCTCGTGAAGGAATACTCTCATTTGGATATGAAAGATGGGGTCTTAACACGGTGACAGAGAGAATCCACTCGTCCAGAACACACAGGGATCACCAGTGTCAATGGTCGCGGCCCACTAGTTAAAACTATAATGGTCTCCAGACCAAGGCCTTCTGTCGCCTAGGCGGCTAAACAAAGGACCCTAGCCTGGGGCCGGTTTCCATAAACTTTGTCAAGTAGCCCCCATAGCACTAACAGACAAGTGGAGCCCGCCAGCAAACACTACTCACCCAACCTGGAACGCACCGCTTCTCACAACAGCGGCATGTCCGACAGTTCAGCTGTGGCCTGACAGGTTTCACCCCAACAAACACAGCAAGGAACTGCAGTTGAGAAGCATGCAGCGGCGTGCTCCCAATACGAAAACCGGTGGAGGGTTTTTAGAATGATCATCATCTTCTAGACACTCCAGTACGAAGACAATATCGCCGTATTTTCTCGAAAATAGTGAGAGAGAAAATAAAGATATGATGTCAACGTATCCTTGTTTCCCAAGCTGTTCCTAATCCAATTTCTTCCATCATGGTGTCAAGTGTGGGGATCTACCGAGGCACTTCTTCCTTGTGGTGAAAGCGAGAAGGAGGAGAGCAGGTGACCACACACCTGCTTATGAGGGTAAGCTGATGAGGGGTGTGGTCAGACTAATACTGGTATTAGAGGTACATTTGTGGTTTATTCAGTACGCGTGCACGTACGCGAGATAGTGCAGTAGTGATGCCAAGCTAAGCCACTAACGATACAGAACTACGGATGAGGCACTGGATCTTTATGTACATGCTATATTATACAATCTCAAGTTATACTATACTATTTTTTTTTTTTTATTATTGCAAAACAAAAATTATTAAAAGTCAGTACTCAACACACAATGCATAATGAAACTAACAATTAAGGTGGCTAAAATGACATGCAAGTACAGAAACAGAAAACTAAAAAAAGTCTATAATAATATTTTACCGTATACAGTGTATATCCAACGAAATTACCAATTATACCAATGCCTTATACAGGATATACCCCTAATACCTATTATCTAAAACCCTACACACATATGCTCCAGCTCGAACCCCCCCCCTCCCGGACCCCTCCTTGGATAGTACCTCCATTATCCCTCACTCCTAACCAGACACTACCATTATAAGCTAGCTTTTATTCTCTCCACCACTTCTAACCACATTGACATTTTGGATTTGTTGAGACCCAGAATTCTTGCTGTAGATATTTCTTGATAAATCACATCGAGATATGTAAGAAACCAAACCTTCCGGCACATTCTTTCCGGTTGAAACCAGCGTGATGCGATCAGTTTTTTTAGCTACTGTGATACCTGATAAAACCAATATACTTTTCTTTACACTATACTATTCTTAAAGTGACCTTTCCTTTTGTAAAGTGACCATAAGTGTGAGTGTGTGCAGCATGAGTGTGTGTTTGCTCATGTTAAAGTGGCTGCTAGTGTGTGAGCGTACACGTGTGTGTGTCGTGTGTGTGCTCATGTGTGCTTGTGTGTGGAGAATTCAGTGTTCAAGGCTCTGATGGCCTGGGGGAAGAAGCTGAGCCGAAGTCTCTCTGTCCTAGTAGCTGGTGTTCGCAGGCGTCTGCCTGACCTCAGCAGCATGAACAGGCTGTTGTTGGGGTGGTGTGGGTCTTTCATTATTCTGCAGGCTCTGGATTTGCACCTCTTGTTGTATAGAACCTGCAGGGGTGGTAGTGCAATACCCGTGGTACGCTCGGCTGAGCGCACCACTCTCTGTAGGGCCTTCTTGTCCTGTGCCGTGCTGTTTCCATAACAGGCAGTGATGTTTCCAGTCAAGATGCTCTCTACAGCTCCGGAGTAGAAGGACTGGAGTATCTTCCCAGATACTCTGAACTTCCTTAACTGTCTCAGGTGGTAGAGGCGCTGCTTCGCCTTTTTTACGACTGAGTCTATGTGTGTTGTCCATGTCAGATCCTCTGAGATTGTGGACCCCCAGGTACTTAAAGCTGCTCACCCTGTCCATGGTGCCTGTTGCTTAATCACAATCCAACAGTGCAAAAATGCTTCCGCATTCGTCACCGCAGGCCACTACGGTAATGCGCCTTTCATTTTCCTTCGCCCAGCGCCCAGGTGCGTGCACCGGCGGCGGCGTGCTCGCTCAGGTGTGTGCGTGCGCCGGCGTGCTCGCGAGGTGCCCGCGCATGCGCATGAGATCCCGCCTTGGTTCGACACGAGCGGAGCTCATTATATGCCAGTAACCGCCCCTTATTCAGTATCCAGAAATAGCTCAATTGGCAAGACTGCATGGCTCTGGATCCTACGGCTCGTTGCTGGCGAGTTCGATTCCCTTCAATTATTATTATTTTTTTTTTTTTTAACGTGCATTCGCATTCTTTCGCCGTTTCATTTCGCCGGTTAAGTTTAGGCATTGTTTCGGAGTTGGTTAAGGTTAGGCATTGTTTCGGAGTTGCTTAAGGTTAGAAGGGTTAAGTTTAGGCGCTGTTAAGGAGCTGGTTAAGGTTAGAGTTTGACTTAGAGAATGGCAATATTTTTTAACGTGCATTCATTTCGCCGGTTAAGTTTAGGCATTGTTTCGGAGTTGGTTAAGGTTAGGCATTGTTTCGGAGTTGCTTAAGGTTAGAAGGGTTAAGTTTAGGCGCTGTTAAGGAGCTGGTTAAGGTTAGAGTTTGACTTAGAGAATGGCAATAGACAGCCAGCCGAGGTTTCAAGTGATTCGTTGCAATGTACGCGGAAATGCCATAGCATTTGTCTAAGCGGGCCTGAAAAGAAAGGCGCTTTACCGTAGTGGCCTGCGGTGACGAATGCGGAAGCATTTTTGCACTGTTGGATTGTGATTAAGCAACAGGCGTCCATGGTAGCCCCGTTTATCCTCAGTGGTGTGTGTGTCTCCTGCTGTCCACTCCTATAATCCACGATCAGTTCCTTGGTTTTACCAATGTTCAGGAGCAGGCTGTCGTCCTGGCACCAGCGTTCCAGTACCTCAACCTCCTCCCGGTAGGCCTTCTCATCGTTGTCCGAGATCAGCCCCACCACCACTGTGTCGTCCGCAAACTTCACTATGGAGTTGGAGCTGAACTTGGCCACACAGTCATGTGTGTATAGTGAGTACAGCAGGGGGCTCAGATTGTAACAAGTGAGCTGTCTGTTAAACCCTCTAGTGACACGCATGCTTGTTATGCACATAACAGTTGCACATGTACACAAAGGCCTGCTGCTAACACATAGCTGCCTGCTAGCTACCTGGCTTTGGAAGCATTCTGATACGTTCTGATTGGGAAGGGCTTTGTCAAATTTGGTTTAAGGATTTGAAAATATTTCTACGTTTGGCCCCAAATCAATGGCCGCCTATTGCTCCTTTAACCTGTTAAGCCTTAAGGTCCCCCTATAGGGGGACCCTGCTTTTCTTTATCATAAATCGATCAATAGAGACCGTATTAGATCCCCAATTATCATATCATGGGGTATCATTGGAAAGCCACACTCATTGGCTACAACCCTGTGCAAAGGGTTTTTTCGAGATCGCCAAATGATTGACGGAGCTAGAGCCCCGGGAGTCGGGGGTGGTAATGTGTACTTTTGCGTACTTTGGGGCACGCCTCACATATCGGCATGTAACTCGAGAACCGCTGAACGGATTTTATCACCTGAAAGGGCAATCGACAGGCAACAAATAGGGCTTTAATTCTATCTATATATTGTATTAAAGGAAATGCACACCCGAGCCACTAGAGGTCGGCAAATAATCGTCCACATGTGGGCCCTTGGATGTTAAGAGGTCAATGTTTTTAAATATTTTTTTTGTAGCCAAGAGTAAAGACCATAACCCTATCAAAAACAGTAGTCAAAGTGTATATTTTCATTTTTACCGATGTTGTATACGATTTATCGGAAATAAAAATGTATCGGAAAATGCTAATTATCGTAAAAACCGCAAGAAATTACTAAATCCAGATTCAAAAGAGGAAAGAGGAGCATTTTCCCTATCCATAGATGTATGATTTGGCCATAATAAGGTCAAGGTCAAGTTCAAGGTCAAATATGAATTTATAATTAAAGTCGATTATCATTAATTACTGTATCTACAAATCCTTCTGTTTAATCATCTTCCCGCGGTTCATTTGCTTAGAATTTTTGTACACATGATCTCAATAAGGTGGTGAATGAGCTACCCGTATCAATTTTTGATCATCATCATCAAAATCATAAATCATAATTAAACATAATTAATTCATTCATTACAATTGAATAATTACTAGTAACAGACACAATATTTCTGACACTGGAAATACATACCCCCAGGTCCCTAAATGTTCCTAGATACCAAGAACATGCAAATTGACCTTGCAGAAGTGGAGCAATCTTCCATTTACTTAGGCATGTACCTTTAGGCGAAAACGGTCTACAGATTAACAGGTTAATGGCAGGGTTGCTGCTGTGATGTCATGTGGGTCATGTGAGGAGTCCACAATGCAATGTGCACAGAAGCAGCAGGTTGTAATGTGGATGCCTTCTAGCCATTACCATTCGGTGTGGTACGCTAACGCCAGTACCACACCGGCAACCAACTAACATTGGCACAGCTAGCTAACATTAGCTAACTAGCTAGCAACATCCTGGCCAGGGGTGCAGTCGTAATATGGGCGGAGGCCAAACGGTATCCTATTATTATGCAAAGTCTAGGCACTTATCACCTAGACTTTGCATAATAATAGGATGCGCGCACTTCGAAGCGAGCAAGAGCCCATGTATTGTATTTATTATTTTTATGTCTTTTAATCTACATTCATTCTGATTTAATTACTGGGCTGTCATTATTGTTATTATTATTTCTGTTATTATTATTGTCCTGTGATTTATCATTGATTATTACTGTTACTGTATTATTGTTTGTCTTGTTAAAAAAAGTCTTGTTAAAAAAAGGGAAAATAAAAAACATTTGTTCACAAAAGAAAACATCATGTCTTGCATTTATTGAATAATCAGAAAGAATAATTAGATGAATTATCGGGTGGTCCATGGAACACGACAGGCTTGTTGACATCAAAGCAGCGTACCGCAAAGAGGGCAAAAAGCTTAGCTTTTCCTTTTCCCTCTATTCCAAATGGTCTGGGCCCTATTCCCCGTACCTGGTTCAACTAAGTCGATCAAAAGTCCCATTATCCAGATTCAATTAACCTGATGTTTGAATCCGCGCTTTCCCTGTTCCTCGAAGGTGGATTCAGTCTCGTTCATTTGAACCAGACTTGATGCACAGGATCAGTGCGCGCGGCCGCCTCAGCTGAAAAGACAGCAGGTGTCGATCGCAGAAATCCTGATTTTCTAACGGCATTGATTGATTGATTGATTTAAAACTTTATTAACATATTGCAGAATGGGTATAATACATACGGCTCAATAGCCTCGCAGACAAGTTAAATGCATAATCTATAGGCTAATGTTAAATCCCTCATTACCCCAATCAATCAGATTATATTTCTTTAAACATGCCTGATGGCAGTAGGCTTAAAATGGAATGAATAATCGAATGAGATCTATTGCTATAGCGAAAATAATTAGTTACACTCTTTCAGAATAAGTAGATACAAACAAGCCCAAAGAGTATCTAATTGATAAGAATTAATAGATGCTTATGAGGATATCTGCACTGTATGCGCTCGGCTTAGGTAACATGTACTTTATATATAAATACAATTTTCAAGGCGCGACCCCCGAAATAACAGAGAGGCTTGGAGCCGGCTATACAGTTTCACTATTAATCAGGTTTTAATCTGTTTCGGACATAATCCATATGCATTGAATTGATTAACCTTTGGTTTATACCAGTGACACATGTTCATCATCAGATAACAGTGTTTGAACAGATAAATGCATTTTCTCAAATGCATTAATGTGACGTCAACGGCTCATTCAATTGCTCAAATCCGTCAAACAGCGCATCTCATCAGACATTTTAATCCCAGTTACAATATCACAATAACGTGTGAGTGATGATACAATTCAACAATCCTCAGATTCCTCGTAATTCATAATCCACAAAGACCACAATCCACGCATAGACACTTCAATTTTATGCTTGAATGAAACACAATCCGGGCGCTCCGTTAAGCAAATCTACAGCGGAGAATATATGAAACTAATCAGAGCCAAACGGCCGATAGGTTTCATTAATTAAAAATATCCCAGCGGGATTCACATTTGCAATGCGCCGTTATTAAAATAACCACATGCAGTGTGTATCGCGACTCCGAGCGCCGTATATGACGTGCATTATTTTATTTAGGACAAAGTAAATCTATAGGCTGAATATGATTTATTATCAGCATTTAGTTCTATTATTATACATTTCAAAAGCCCCCTCTAGGAAAACGAAGCACAAAAACATAATTTTGAATGGTATAATGCAGATCTACACTGTGGTAATTATTTCAGGAAGCGAGCTGGCACTTCTTTGCGCGGGTGTGGCCATGGTTCATCCAGCTAACTGAACTTAACCCTGCTCCGGACCAGGTTCAAACGTTCTGATCTGTTACCATAGCGATTTAGAAAATCCGACTTCGGGGAACGGAAATGTCTGGCTTAAGTCAAGCTATGCTGAAAATTATCCGGCTAACTCAGTTAGCCAGGTACGGGGAATAGGGCCCTGATATACTTGTCTGGCTTAAAGTGTTTTCGCTTGCTGACCAATCCAGTGCGACGGTGCGAGACACCTGTGCTCTTTCCCATATGATCTGGCTCGGACCATGTCCTGGACAGGGTCCTTGAGGATGCATAGAATTATGTAACAGGGAAATGCACAGATGTCCAGCCCTGGACCCTCAGCTACCTTTCTGGAGATAAAGGGCCCCTTTAACCTTGGCCTAAAAGCCTCTCAATGTGCTATTTAAAAGAAAACCGACTTATATAATATCCTCAAATGTATATGATAATGATTGTACTGTAATCCTATTTATCAATGACTTTTAACTTAATCAATGTTCCTAATTAACTAATATATATATGACATAAGTCTAAAGTCAGCCTGACTATTTTACAAGTCTGAAGTTAATTTCCCACAGAGTACACATTGGGCCTCATTCACGAAGTGATATAAGAACAGATTTCCTCTTATTTTGTTCTTAAATACTATAAAAAAATACTATAAATAAATAAATAAATAAATAAATAAATAAATGAATAAATAAAATTCACTTTTAGTGCTAATGAAATAGAGTAACTCGGTCTGAACTTGAGTTGAACTTGAACTTGTGTACTCACGTTTTTCTGTAGTAGTTGCAATATCCAAAAGCATATTTCCAAATAAATTGGTATGGCTGAAAAAGCACTCTGGGTCCATAGCCTGACGTCTTATGTAGTACATGTCCAAATTTCATAAATATCCGTTCAGAAATGAGTGATTAGGAGCGATTTTGGTAAAATGTGAGAGAGAAAAAAGCTCTGCCGGTTTCCATTTTCTCATTGACTCCAATGCATTCTGCGCATTTTTTACTTCCTGTTTTCGCTCGTGACTTTTCACCTAGATACCTAGATTCGTGGGGTATCATTGGAAAGCCACGCTCATTGGTTACAACCCTGTCCAATAATTTTTGAGATTGCCAAATGATTGACGGAGCTAGAGCCTTGGGAGTCGCGGGTTGTATTCGGAAAGAATTAAACTGTGCCATGTACTTTGGCGCACGCCTCACATATCGAGAACATGTACCTCGAGAACCGCTGAACGGATTCTGTCGCCTGAAATGGCAATCGACAAAACAAATAGAGCTTTAATTCGTTATATATATTATATTTATATAATATTATTTAATATAATAATATAATATATTATATATATTGTATTAAAAGATATGCACACCGAGTTCCGGTTCCGCTCAGCAACGCATGGCTGGCTGATTTTTCGGAGCTCAGCAACCAAGCCACATTAAGTTTGATTACGTTTTTATTTTTATACCATTTGATTTTATTTTACGTTAGAACCATGTCTAAACAGACACAGACAGGATGGGAATGCTGAACACCGTGGATAAGGAGCTCATTAGGTCGATATTCCGTGAGGAAATAGACGCTATCGTGGCTAAGCTAACCGGCAGAGTGGATGCGCTCCAGGAGACGGTAGCCAGCATAGACACACGGTTAGCCGTGGTGGAGGAGAGCCTATCTGCAGTCGTGGAGGTGGCTGATACCAATGCCACGGTGATATCGTCCTTGGAGGACAAGCTGCAGGCTTGTGAGATGAAGTCGGCAGATCTGGAGGACCGTGGCAGGAGATGCAATGTTAGAATATACAGGCTACCCGATGAAGTGGAGGAGGACGCGCCGATTAAGTTCCTCGAGAAAATAATACCGAAGTGGTTCCCGAAGCTAGCCTGCCCCGAGATCGAGAGAGCACACAGGATCTTCAGAGCCGCTACCCCGATGAAGAGCGAGCGTACAAACCCTCGCACATTCATCTTCTGCTGCCTGAGGTTCCAGACAAGACAGGATATTTTAAAAGAGGCCAGGTTGAATCCTCCGGTGATGAACGGCCGTACCCTGAGATTCGCAGCAGATTTCAGTGACTACACAGCGAGGCGCCGTAGAGCTTTCGCCAGAGCCATGGATCTAGCACGTGAAAGGGCGGTGGAGGTATACCTACTGTTCCCGGCAACGCTGAAAGTAAAGACGGGACGAGGAGCTGTGTCGTGCAACCGTCTATTCAAGTCACCATCCGAGGCGGAGGACTTCATTCGGAAAAGCAATACCAACATCCCGAATGAGATACAGGGATTTTTGTTTTTCATTTCTTGTGGCTCGCTCTATTATGTGTTTGCTCTCGCCCAACAGGACCTTAGCGTGGGGATGTGTATATGTTGTGGTGCTCTACTTCAAGGGAATCACGTTCAGTCATACTGCAACCTGGTTGGACTATGGCTAATTTAAACATCTTGATCTGGAATACAGGGGGTGTTAATATTCCACATAAAGTGTACTAACATGGTTGAAAAGGCAGGAGGTGGATGTGGCTTTGCTGAGTGAAACGCATCTTTTAATGGCTGACAGTGCAAAACTTGCAAACAAATTTTATCATAACATAAGCTCCTCTTCTTTTAGCACTAAGTGCCGTGGAGTAGCCATAGTAGCTAAGCGAAAGTTGAATATTAAACTATTAGATGTGGTCTGATGCAGAAGGTCGAATTACTATTGCTAAGATGGAATACTCTAACAGGAAAATTGCTCTGATAGCCGCATATGCCCCTAATGTGTATGACGCTAACTTTTATACTGTACTCACTACAGAGATGTTGAAACTACCTGAGTACTCATTTATAGTGGGTGCTGATTTCAATGCCATTTGGGATCCATTGATTGATAAGTCCAGTAATGCTGAAACCCACGATCAGATGCAAGCGACCGCGGCCCTACGTGCCTGGTCTAGGGACACAGGGGTTATTGATATGTGGCGGTTACTCAACCCAACCGCGTGAGACTACTATTTTTTCTCCGCGAGACATAAAACTTTTTCCAGAATTGATTATGTTTTTTCTTCCTCTAGGCTATTCGATAGCTTTGACGTTGACTTGAGGCCCATTGCACTGTCAGACCACAAATACATCCTCCTTAAGGGTTCACTCAGTAAAATAACGTCCCGTGCCCCTAGATGGCGCTTTAACTCAACGCTGCTGAAGAACGATGAATTCAACCTACAATTTAAGGAGAAGCTCATTGAATTCTTGCAGTTTAATGCTGGATCGGTACAGGACCCCAGAATTTTATGGAATTCGGTTAAGGGGTTTATTAGAAGTAACACCACTCTATTTGCTTCCAATTTCCGCAAGGGACGTCTCTCCAAGTTGGTAGAATTGGAAGAGCTTCATAAAACAATGATGTCTTCTATACAGCACAGCTACTCTAGCCGACTGGAGCTCCAAATTAAGGTGGTGAAAAAGGATATTAACTCCATTTTAAGACAACAGTCTGAATTTCAAATGCACAGAACAAGACAACACTACAACTTTCATGGCTCTAGACCTAGTCACCTACTAGCTATGACGATACGGACCAGTGAACAATTTGCGGATATCCCTGCCATTAAGAACCAACAGGGGGAGATAACCACCAACCCCAACAAAATCAACGATACATTTCACTCGTTTTATTCCAACCTGTACGAGTCAGAAGTGGTCTATGATCATACCAAGCTAGAGGACTATCTTAGTTAAATTAACCACAAATCTCAGAGGATGACGCTAAACGGTTAGCTGAACCTATCACACTCGATGAGCTCAGGGAGGCGATTGCTGACATGCAGCGGGGCAAGGCTCCTGGTTGGGACGGCATTCCACCGGAACTCTATATTGTACTCGGTCCCTTATTACTCTCAATGATTTTACACTCAGTCAAAGAGGGCAATTTTTCCAGGGATGTCAATATGGCACTTATATCTGTCCTACTCAAGAAAGATAAGGATCCCACCGAATGTGGCAGCTATAGACCCTTAAGTCTCCTCGGAGCCGATCTCAAGCTATATGCTAAGATGCTAGCCATCCGACTTCAAAAGCATATGACATCTCTGGTTGACCCTAATCAGACTGGCTTTATAAGAGGCCGACTGGTCACGGATAATATCAGACTATTACTGCACGTGATTGATGCCAGCAAGGATGTCGCAACCCCTACGGCTGTCATGTCCTTAGACGCGATGAAGGCCTTTGACAGATTAGAGTGGTCTTATTTGTGGGCAGTCCTTAGAAGGATGGGGTTAGGTGAGGGGTTCATTCACATGATCAAAGTTCTCTACACAGGGCCCTCGGCCATGATCTTAACAGGGAAACTCTGCTCGCCACTCTTCTCTGTCTCACGCTCTTCTAGACAGGGTTGTCCTCTTAGTCCTGGACTCTTTGCTTTATCACTCGAACCTCTAGCTCAGTACATAAGACAATCCCAGATCATATCCCCTGTGTCAATTAAGGGCACACATCACCATATCAGCTTATACGCAGATGATGTATTCCTATTTATGCAGAACCCCGCCGTCTCTCTACCTCATCTTCTCCAAGTAATAGATGATTTTGGCAGTCTATCTGGATTTAAGATCAACTGGCCAAAATCAGCCTTCCTTCCACTCAATGAGACTGCGAAGGCAACCATCCTCCCAGCAAACATACTCATGGTAGAGCACTTTAAGTGTCTTGGGATTGAAATATTCCCCACTATTAGCCAGACAGTAAAGTATAACTACTCCAGCTTGGGTGACAGGATTACGAATGATTTCAACAGGTGGTCCAAATAAAAAAACTCATTACAGGCCCGTGCCTCAATAATTAAGATGAATGTTTTACCCAGAATTTACTTTATCAGCTCCATGCTACCGTTATCTCCTCCTGTTGGTTACTGGCAAAAACTGCACTCTGCTGCATATAAATTCATCTGGAACAACAAATGCCCACGCTTAAAGAGATCCACTGCACAGAGGAGTAAACTCGACGGGGGTTTAGCATTTCCAGACTTCAAATATTATTTTCAAGCTTACTCTTTGAGACCTCTCATCACTTGGTGTGTCCTGGCGACCATTGGAGGAGAAGATGGTGTCCCCACACTTCAAGATATTATGTATACCAACATTTCAATTAAGCAATGCAAATTACGATTTGGCCCTCTTATCACACATGTGATCCAGATTTGGCGTGACACCCAGAAAGCGTGCACTAACCGCCATAAATGGCACACGCATTCCCCCCTATTCAATAACAATTTACTCCTTATTGGACAACAACCCATTAGATACCCTAGATGGGAAGGGAAAGGCATCCATACATTGGGGGATATCTTCGATGACTCTGGTCTCCGATCTTTCCAGGGTCTATCCAACGGATATGATCTCCCCAGAACCTCCTTTTTATTTTATTTACAAATCAGAGCAGCTCTGAAGGCTCATGGCGTTCCATGGGATGTTCCACTAGAGCGTCACCGGTTTCACAAATTATTTTATGACAGGGAGAGGCTTTGTCTCTGACTTTTATCGCCACTTACTTATGTCCTCATATAAGGACCTACCCCTAGATACGATTTGGAGAAAAGATATCCCTGAGTTGGATATAGATTTTGATTGGGATGCAGTTTGGGAAAATATATTCGGCTATCATCACGCAACCCAGATCACCAACAGATTCATCTAAATTTTGTTCATAGGACTTATTTGACCCCCAGGCGATTGAACCTAATGGGTCTCAGACCTGACTCTCGATGTACCTTGTGTCCAAACGGTGCCATTGGAACATAATGCATATGTACTGGGAGTGCCCTCCTGTTGAGATCTTCTGGGAAAATGTTACCTCTCAGCTATCAGAGATTTTCTCTTTGACCATACCGACCTTGCCTTCTGTATTATTGTTAAATGATGTTTCTCAATTGCCGACCTCTGTACATGTAAAGAGACTCATTTTGGCCGGCCTTACGGCTGCCAAAAAGTTGATTGCTTCACGCTGGATACAACCAGATAAGTTATGTCCGAAGATATGGATTCTCACCTATCTTGATGTTATTTATCTGGAGATTTCCACTGCACGTGTCATAGGTGTTAATGAAGCCAATATCGCAATCTGGTTGGCTGCGGTGGAAAAGCTAAAAGAACGCATATGTCAAGTCAAGTCAAGACTTTGGAATCTGAGTACTATTATAGTAGTATTATATGAATGTCTCACGATGGGGTCCTGGGGTGAGAGGGGGGGGGGGGGGGGGGAGAACGAGCGAGTGTTCATGTATGTTGGTGTTTTTTGTTTTTGTTTTATTTATTATTTTTCATTCTCTGGTGTCCTATGTATATTTTCTGATCCCCTTCTGATTTGGGTCTGGTGGTCGTGGGCTCGGACTGGGGGGGGCCGTGGTTCGGGGTCTCTGCGGGTCGAGGCATTAAAGAGGCGTGGTGCTTTGGCTCGCGGGGGCGCGGGACTGTGGGTCCTCCGGGGTTGTGGCTCGCGGCTGCCGGGTCTGGAGATGGAGGGGACTCATGAGGCTCATTATAGTCCATGTAATTATTTTCCCTTTATAATTGTCTCCTATTTTAAGTCTGTTGGAATATTTAATTTTTATGTTATGTCTTGTCATTATTATTATTATTGTTGTCGATGTAATGTGATTTGTGTTATGTTATATCAAAAAAAGAAACTGAATAAAAATGTGATCACAAAAAAAAAAGATATGCACACCCGAGCCGCTAGAGGTCACCAAAGTGGCGTGTCGCGCCGGTGGGCAAATCGTCCTCAAAACGTCCTGGGGCCGGGTCGGTGCCAGTTAAGAGGTAACTAGCAGTTTTTTCTTATTTTGTTCTTACCTGGGATTCAGCAATGTTTTCTTACTTTTGCTTTTCTCTTAGGCAAGACCAAATTCTAAGAGTGGTCGAGAGCACTCTTACCCAGATAAGAAACTCTTACTCAGATGAGAAAAAAAAATTCCCCCAAATACTACTTAAAAAACCCAGAACTTTTCAATAATTATTATTCTTATTATTATTATAACTTATTGCGTGCATTCTGCTTCTGAAATTGATTATATATTGCTGTTAGAACAGTTAGATGCTCTGGCCGCCCAGGCTTTACGCATAGAATGCATATTTAGAGATCGTCTAGATCAGTGGTTCCCAAACGTCTTGTTTATGTGGACCACTAGATTTTTATCAAGAACATTTGCGGACCACCTCGTATGCAATCAGTATAAATAAATAAATAAACAACTGACTTTGACTCGCGTCACGCACACTACCAATGGATTTGGAAGAGAGAGAGAGAGAGAGAGAGAGAGAGAGAGAGAGAGAGAGAGAGATAGAGAGAGAGAGAGAGAGAGAGACTCTGTTATTCAAGTTCAAGTTTCAAGTTTCTTTAATAGTTGTCATACAGAAGTACAGAATACTTTTGTACAAAATGCTTCTTACTGTTGCGCTCCAGAGACTGTGCATGACAAGATAAGTATGAAATAAAAACATAGTAAAAATTAGAAGAAAAAAAAAGAGGTCACAGTGTTCAGTTTAGACATATGTACAATGTTCGTAGACGTAGTTACCATACAATATACAATACTGTGCAGTGCCATTATGTGCCATTCAGTCTGATTTGGAGCACGCACTGGACTTAATCTATGCGCACTGCCAGATGAGTGGCTGCTTAAACGTTTCAGATTTCCAAGAGCGGTCCTTTTAGATGTATGCAATACTCTGGAGCCTCAACTCAGACACAACACGCCAGTCAAATCATGTGCCTCCCGGCCCTCCACACGTACACGTTTCGAGCGCACTCTGGGTTTTAGCCACAGGGACCTTTCAAAGAGATAGATGACAGGTCCGGTATTTCCCAACCTACTGCGCGATTGGCTCTTGACAAGCGCGCAGTCGTTCAGTATTGACAAAGCCTACTTTGTTGTAACGATTAATTGTGCACGTATGTGTGTGTGTGTGTGTATGAGGCTGCCTCACTAAGCCGTTTATTTATATTTATTTATTTATCAAGCATTTATTTATCCACTCTGTTTGGATGGTGCATTGTACTTGTGCTGTACAATAACAATACATTTTAATCTAATCTCATTTTGAGATCAGTCGCAAATCGCTTCCTGTTGAATGAACCTCTGCTACTTTGCACACGCCTCGTTTGCCTTATAAGGAGCTGGCGGGGCTTGTCTTTATGCAAATGTATGAGTGCGAATGCACATTTCAGTTTAAGAATGAGTGGGATTCATCATTCAACACACCTGGGTAAGAACAGATTTGGACGTTAAGAACGGGTTGATGAAAGCGGCGGTGGCTTTTCTTATTGTTCTCTTAACACAACCTGCGCCAAAAACGTCGTACAACGTGTTTCAAGGTCATGCTAATTCTGCCATTCCACGGCGTACGACGTTATTGAGATCATATTTCATTTTTTCGCCATGGTATTCAGAATGCCCTCACCCAGCCTCGGCTGATACAGTGGGAGCCTGCACAACTCTGCAACGCTTCAATACTGCCGCCTGGTGGTGATCGGGCGAGTTACAACCGGAAATGGTTCTCTGGTGATCTCCGTGTACCGGGGAAATGCGTCCGGCACTCACATATTGTTGCGGGACTCTAGACACACGTCCATACATATGGATCGCTGCCATAACTCAAGAATCGATATGATTTGGGCGTTTATTATTATTATACAAACCGGAAATGGATCTATGCGATCCACATCAAATAAGTGGGATCTTTTTCCTCCAGTCTCATCGGCGAACGGTAAGAGGACGCTGGCGGCATTTTCAGCGTGATTGTTTATTATTATTAATGCAAACTGCTCTGATCAATATATCACCCATACTACATAAAGCATTTACTGACGATCACGGAATTATAAACGACCCCCCCCCGTTCATCCGCGCATGATCAGTCATAACGTTTAAGATCATGTACAGTTGAAATTTTTTATATAGCGTGTATTGGCAACAAACGGCAGTTGATAATCTATATGCATTTATGCCTATAACTTATTTATATTCTAGACGGTATTTTCGTATGAATCTATGAATGAAAAAGTATAACGTTCCTACATCCTGAACGATAGATAATCGATGTTGAATGGGCCATAGTAATGTCAATTTAGCAATACAATTAAAAAAGTTATAGCCCTGCTAAGAAGGTAAACATCTCCATAGGCTTAGAGTGGTGGCAGAGAGTGGTATGAGACGGGCAAACTCTGTGGCAGTTAATGTGTTAACAGACGGTTAAGAAAAAATATAAGAAAAATATATAAGAGAGTATTTGTTATGGTTTGTAACCGACCTCAAACGCAACGGCACAGACAGGAAGTTCAGAGTTAGCCAAATGCTAGGGCGTATTTATTTACAGAGTCAAAAGAAGGATAAAGTACAATAATCAAACAAACGGGGAGACTGCCTTCGGCAGAGTCATCTGCCGCTCTGCAGAATCCTCCTGGTGATAGTGGTGGGGAATTGGCATGTGACGTTGTAGCGGCTCTGCAGATACTCCCAGCAGATAGTGGTGGGGAATTGGCATGTGACGTTGTAGCGGCTCTGCAGATACTCCCAGCTTTCACTCAAGGTGGAAAACGGAGAGAGAGAGAGAGAGAGAGATCAGAAACAGTCCAACGAAACACAGAGGCAGTGTGGTTCCCTCCTCCCTAGCTGGGTCCAGAACCAATTGACAGTGACAGTCCTCAGTGTTCCCCACAACACACAATTTAGCCGAGTTAGTGCAACAAAATGAAGTCTTCAGTGTCTCTTCTAAGACACACAATCAGAATAATCCAGAGGGGTTTGGTTCCACTCACCCAAGCGCAACGCGTAAAGCGGGCAAAACGAGGCGCAGCTCCAAACGGGGAACAAGGTTCTCCACAGCGGTTCTCCACAGAAAGGTCCTGGAGAGAAAGTAGACCAGGAACAGCAACGGGGAAAAGCAGGCAAATGCAGTTGTATTCCAGAACGACCCGACAACGATAGAAGGAAGGTCCTGGTATATAAAGCCCTCTGGGGCGCTAATCACAAACTATGACAGCTGCGCGATGAAAGTGGCAATCGTTCAAAAAGCGTGTGGCGTGGAATGCACCAATCAGCACCATACATCAGGAGAGCGTGTGGCGGGGAACCAACCAAACCTCACAGTACCTCCCCCTCCACGGGAGCCACCCGGCGACCAGCCCGACCCGGCTCGCCCGGATGGGCACGATGGAAGTCGGTGATTAGGCCGGGATCCACGATGAGCTGGCGGGAGACCCAGCTCCGTTCCTCCGGGCCGTACCCCTCCCAGTCCACCAGGTACTGGAACCCCCGACCCCGCCGTCGAACGCCCATCAACCGGCGGACCTGCCACTGGGGGTGACCGCCCACCATCACAGGAGGAGGTGGTTCCGGAGCAGGAGGCATCAGGGGACTGAGAGAGACAGGCTTAAGCCGGGACACATGGAAAATGTGCATGGACGCAGGAAGCTTAAGACTCACCGCCGCCGGACTGAGTACCTTCAGAACCTCAAAAGGACCGACGAACCGGGGGTTAAGCTTCTTGGCCGAGGACCGAAGTGGAAGGTCCCTTGCGGAAAGCCACACCCTCTGCTCAGGGTGGTACGTCGGCGCAGGGACCCGGCGCCGGTCAGCCCCACGACTGGCGCGCTCCGATGACCTGAGCAGCGCAGTCCTGGTGATCTCCCAGACCCGACGGCACCGGTTGAGGTGGTCCTGTACGGAGGGAACTGCCACCTCCGACTCCTGTGCAGGGAAAAGAGGGGGTTGGTAGCGCAGGGATACCTCAAAGGGTGAGAGGCCGGTGGCGGAACTGACCATGGAGTTGATGGAGTACTCGACCCAGGGAAGGAAACGGCTCCAAGAAGCGGGTTTCTCGGCAGCCACACACCTGGATGGGGTCTGGGGTCTGGATGGAGCAAGATCGGGGCGGAAGTGAACCTCTTCTTGAGGGAGCGGAACGCAGCACACGCCGCTGGGGACCAGTCGAACGGCAGGGCGGGAGAGGTCAGCCTGGTAAGCGGTTCCGCCACCTGACTGTAGTTCCGGATGAATCTTCGGTAGAAGTTGGCGAACCCGAGGAAGCTCTGTAACTCCTTCCGAGAGGTGGGTTCCGGCCACTCCTCCACGGCCCGGATCTTGCGAGGGTCAGCTCGGGTCAAGCCTCTCTCCACGATGAAGCCCAGGTAATCGACGGAGTCGGAGTGGAATCGGCACTTCTCTGCCTTGACGAAGAGCCGATTGTGGAGGAGGCGCTCCAGCACACGGCGGACATGCTGGATGTGTTCCTCGAGGGTCTTGGAGAAAATGAGGATGTCGTCTAGGTATACTACCACAAACTCCTCCAGCATGTCACGAAGGACGTCGTTCATGAGCGCCTGGAATACCGCCGGAGCGTTGGTGAGGCCGAACGGCATTACCAGGTACTCGTAGTGGCCCCTGGGAGTCTTGAAGGCGGTCTTCCACTCATCGCCCTCTCGGATACGGACCAGATGGTAGGCACTCCGGAGGTCCAGCTTGGTAAAGACGGTAGCCTGGGTGAGAGGCTCGAAGGTGGAGTTCATGAGAGGAAGAGGGTACTTGTTCTTAATGGTGATCTCGTTGAGCTGGCGATAGTCGATGCAGGGTCGAAGGTCTCCGTCCTTCTTCCCAACAAAGAAGAAACCGGCCGCCACAAGGGAGGAGGAAGGCCGAATGAGTCCTGCTTCCAAGGACTCAGAGATATATTGATCCATCGCTGCCTTCTCAGGGACGGTCAGACTGTAGAGGCGGCTGCCGGGAAGGGGAGCCCCTGAGCGGAGGTCGATGGCACAGTCGTAAGGCCGGTGAGGCGGAAGGGCCTGAGCCCTGGACTTACTGAAAACCTCCTCGAGGTCGTGGTACTCGGGGGGTATGGTCGAGAGGTCCGGAGGCGGCTCACAAACGGATCTCTGGGGCGAGGGACAGGACGCCGCCTGAAGACACTGGGCATGACAGGAGGAGCTCCACCCCCTGATGGTACCGGAGGACCAGGCGATGTGGGGCTCGTGCAGTGCGAGCCAGGGCCGGCCCAGGATTACTGGGACAAGAGGGGATCTGGTGATAAAAAACTGGAGTCTCTCAACGTGGTTACCAGCAATGGTGAGCAGGACAGGACAGGTGCGTTGAGTGATGTCAGCCAGGCGGTGTTGGTCCAATGCGAACACCTCCAATGGCCTCACGAGGTCCTCTAGTGGAATGTTGGCCCGGGTAGCAAACTCGAAGTCTAGGAAACTCTCGTCAGCACCCGAGTCAATGAGTGCCTCCACCGTGGCCCGTTGGTCCCCCCAGGCCAGGGTGACGCTCATCAGACGGCTAGGTGGTGCACGGTTCTGGGAACGAGAAAAACGGCTCACCAGGATCTCCCGGGGTCCCGGCGAGCCTGGTCTTTTGGCCGGGTGGGGCAGTTGGCGATACGGTGTCCATCCCGACCGCAGTAGAGGCAAAGGCCGGACCTGAACCTCGCCTCCCGTTCAGCTTGGCTAAGATGTGAACGTCCCAGCTGCATGGGTTCCTCCCCGGGCACCGAACGGGAGGGGAAGGAACCACCAGTCGTGTTGGGAGCAGGGCGGACCGCAGTACCGTCACGAGTACGGGGGGTCTGGGGAACCTCTGGAGGTCCCTGTCGGGTTCTCTCACGTCTTCTCTCCTGGAGGCGTCCGTCGATGCGAATGGCGAGGCTGAATAGGTCTTCGAGGGACTCAGGTTCCTCACGGGTCGCGAGCTGGTCCCTGACAGCGTCGTTGAGCCCCCTCATGAAGGTGAGACGAAGCGATTGATCGTTCCAACCGCTCTCCGTTGCCGCCAGTCTGAACTCCAGCACGTAGTCGGTGACCCCGCCACTGCCCTGCCGGAAGGTGCCCAACCGAGCTCCAGGGTCCTGGCCACGGGCTGGGTGGTGGAAAACCCTGCGGAGCTCAGCCACGAAGTCTGGGTAGGAAAAACAGAAATCAGCCCCCATTGCCCAGGAGGCAGTAACCCACTGGGCTGCCCGGCCTGAGAGCAGGTTAGTCATGTAAGCCACTCGGGCTCCCGTTGAAGTGAATCGGCTAGGTTGATGACGAAAAACCAACTCACATTGCATGATGAATGTGGCACAATCCTCGAAGTTACCATCGAACAAACGAGAGACGGGGCTCCCGAGGTGCGGGATCGGGAGGCGCGGGGCCTGCCACGGCTGCGGGTGATGCTCCGGCCGAGGCTCCTGAAGTAGGTGGGGTTACAAGCAAGGTGTTAACGGCTTCACTCAGCGCTTGTAATTGGTGGAGAATATTAGTCTGCTGATTACCCTGGGCTGTCTGCAGGCTAGCCAGAGAGCCAAGGGACTCCTGAATAGGCAGGACCTGGTCTCGGAGCTCCTGTACAGCAGCCGCAGCCGCACCTAGCTGTAGGCTGTGGTCGTTGGTTAACTCAATCTGGACCGCCAACGCTGTTCTGACCCTGTCTGTGTCGGCTGAGGTCGTCATGGTCGGGTCGTAATGTTATGGTTTGTAACCGACCTCAAACGCAACGGCACAGACAGGAAGTTCAGAGTTAGCCAAATTCTAGGGCGTATTTATTTACAGAGTCAAAAGAAGGATAAAGTACAATAATCAAACAAACGGGGAGACTGCCTTCGGCAGAGTCATCTGCCGCTCTGCAGAATCCTCCTGGTGATAGTGGTGGGGAATTGGCATGTGACGTTGTAGCGGCTCTGCAGATACTCCCAGCAGATAGTGGTGGGGAATTGGCATGTGACGTTGTAGCGGCTCTGCAGATACTCCCAGCTTTCACTCAAGGTGGAAAACGGAGCGAGAGAGAGAGATATCAGAAACAGTCCAACGAAACACAGAGGCAGTGTGGTTCCCTCCTCCCTAGCTGGGTCCAGAACCAATTGACAGTGACAGTCCTCAGTGTTCCCCACAACACACAATTTAGCCGAGTTAGTGCAACAAAACGAAGTCTTCAGTGTCTCTTCTAAGACACACAATCAGAATAATCCAGAGGGGTTTGGTTCTACTCACCCAAGCGCAACGCGTAAAGCGGGCAAAACGAGGCGCAGCTCCAAACGGGGAACAAGGTTCTCCACAGCGGTTCTCCACAGAAAGGTCCTGGAGAGAAAGTAGACCAGGAACAGCAACGGGGAAAAGCAGGCAAATGCAGTTGTATTCCAGAACGACCCGACAACGATAGAAGGAAGGTCCTGGTATATAAAGCCCTCTGGGGCGCTAATCACAAACTATGACAGCTGCGCGATGAAAGTGGCAATCGTTCAAAAAGCGTGTGGCGGGGAATGCACCAATCAGCACCATACCTCAGGAGAGCGTGTGGCGGGGAACCAACCAAACCTCACAGTATTGGTGAATGAGGGCCAATATGCTTCGCGTTCAAGTGGTTAACTCTTTGCCCGCCAAACCCCATATCTCGCGATCTATGAAAAAATACTGGATTATTTTGGAAATGGGGCAATGTTTAGCGTGTAACGTGTAACAAACTACAGTGTGTAGAAATGCACTGATTAGTCAGTAATGGACTATGAACAATGCCTTTAAAATGAGCCATACTGTTGTCTCCATAGCTATAATACAGAACACAAGATGGGCCTGCAAACATCGCTAAAATGGTCAATAACGCTGGCACCACGAAAGCTGGTGGCAGTCAAAGAGTTAAAGTCATGAGGACAGTGTTGCTAGGCAGCTGAGCAATGCGTCTTGAAGCCACTGAGGCTAACTATTTAGCTAACTAAATTCAAAGTCATAATGACAGAGGAAAAAGACGAGGCCATTGGGAACATTTACTCTGATATAATATTAATTTACTAAGAAAGATTAAATTCACAATAATTCCACTGAAAACTAACTTCCATGGGCACCACCATTTAAAAAAACGTCATCACCACGTTACAAGTCGTGAACTCTGAGCTGTCAGAAAATTTCCACTTTCAGGACGTTGTGAATACCACAACAGTGGGTCATTCATATGGACTCTTCATGTGAACGCGATAAACACGACCCCATCTGAAGGCAGCATTAACCTGAGCTTCACACCTATATTTACAGCTTGGTCGGCTGTTCGAGTGCAAGTTCCCGGTGGTAAACTCTGAAATTTACGACTTGATGAGGATAGGTCAAACGCTCTAAAAGACTCCTCAAAACCTTGACACTTGAAGACAAAGTCTGAATATCTATGGAAGACAGCAATAGCCATTTACAATCTATTGCAAACACATATTTAAAGGAGGGCCCAAAGTACAGAGTCTCTATCAAGCCAGCTTTTCCTATCTTTCACTCTCTCTTCATGTTTCTGAGGTCAGTAAACAAGAAGTGTGTGTTTCACTTTAAGATGCCCCCACCATTGCACAGCGAAGGGAGGGCGACGAATTTCTAGAACAGCGGCTGAGGAGAAAAAAAAATCCAACAGCGGACGGTTTCAAGTCCCCCCAATAGAAACTGTGCCTGATTTGTGGCCAATGTTGGAGATGTAAAAAAAAAAAAAAAAAAAAAAAGGAGGGGGGAGGAAAAACACTAAAGGGGTAGCTATGGAGATGGAACGTTTTCCTGGCTGCTTTCTTTGACAGGTGTTGAGTGGGGTAAAAGTCTTAAAACAGACTCCAGCATGTACGCCAAAGGTAAAGGAGCTGTCGTCCCTTCCGATAGCCAAGCGAGAGAAAAGTAAGTGAATTATACACTATTTAGGAGTTTTACCTGGTTAGGAGGCAACTCAAACTTTCTAAACTAGCTACCGTAATGTAAAAGGTGTGTACTGTACTCGCCTGCGCTCCTGAGTGCGGTTCCCCCCGCGGAGGCACGGCTCTTTAACTTTTGTTGGCTGTTGGTCGCACTAACGCGTTCTTGGAGATGATATTTACTAATATTCTGTCTTTGTGCACCAAAGCTCCGGACAGGAGACTTCTCTCTACTTGCTCATGCAACCTAAGCGGAGTAACAATGTAGCCAAACCAACACATTGAGACATTTATTGACACATTATAGCCCGCGCCGTGCAACAGTAAAATTATTGTAACTAGTATCTGTTCACTTTTTACTGCGTAGAATATCACTCTTTTGATAGAGAAGGGTAATATGAGCTACATTTGTTGACCGGTTCCACTGGCATTATTTGCACAGACCCTTGTAAACTTAAGGAGATGTCGCTAATTGTATTGTATTTTTTGTATTGTCATAACTTAATTAGAGTTGTCTCGGAGCTGAAATATATTGAGGCTATTCTTCCTTATTTTAAGCGTTGTGTGCATCAATCTAACCAGGCAATGAGAAAAGTTTGGTCC
This sequence comes from Notolepis coatsorum, assembly GCF_963971535.1. Taxonomy (NCBI): domain Eukaryota; kingdom Metazoa; phylum Chordata; class Actinopteri; order Aulopiformes; family Paralepididae; genus Notolepis; species Notolepis coatsorum. Next base: position 187,884,071 of record NC_140166.1, read on the forward strand.
CATTCACTCGACATACAGCAGTGGTAAACTTTTTAGCATCCACTCACATGCTAGAGAGAGGCAACTAACCCATGCAGTCTACTACATAGTTATTAAATTATTATTTTTATATTTTTACACTAGAGGTTAATTATAATATTTTAAATTAATTGATAATGAGATAATGTATTGTTGGTGGTTGTGTTTTAAAAAGGTTTCCAGAAAAAAATGTAGCCTTACATTTTTGCTAAATGTAGCTAAAATGTATCAATTTCTTTGTATGTGTAAAACATTGATGTTAGTGGATCTGTTATTGAAAGCAAGCTTTTAATAAAGGTGAAAAGGAATTTAAACTTGTAATTGACACATGTCCTATCCTCTATTTTGGATGAGGTTTACCCAAAATATTGTTTTGAGACCCTTGTAAAAGTTGACATTTCTGCATTATATTACTTAAAAAAACGGTGAGCTGTAAACAGTCTGAATGTTAAAGTAAGTAGAGATATCCCTGTTCTGATGAAATTGGATTCAAAGACAACCGTTAAAAACTCATAGGTCTGCTTTACATGATCATTTAGCTGTGAAAAAACATTTCTTTAGAAGCCATTGTATGTAGGCTATATATATTTTTTTTATTTTTATTTTTATTTTTTTATTTTATATATTGCAGCATTGGGTGTAATTGAGTATTCCAGTGATATTGTTTGCCTATTTTGGTATCAGCTTTTGGAAATACCAGGTAGGTATACACGTTTACCTCCCCTTTGAACTCTGTTGACAAACCTAGAAGAACATTGTGTGTGTGTGTGTGTGTGTGTGTGTGTGTGTGTGTGTGTGTGTGTGTGTGTGTGTGTGTGCGTGTGTGTGTGTGTGTGTTTGTGTGTGTGTGTGTGCGTGTGTGTGTGTGTGTGTGTGTGTGTTTTAAGTGGGAGGCTGAATCCTAACTGAAAACAAACCCATGTGGTTTTTTGAACAGCAGGCAAAGTGACCTTTGAACTAGCATATGATGCTTTGATATTACTTGCTGTTATTAAATACTCACTATCAGGAAACATGCCACATTTCACCTGTTTGTACCTACTGCTGATGTGATTATTATTTTTAACAGCAACGCTGATGCAAGGGTTATTAATCTGAATACGCGGGGGTTGCAGTTATTAGTGTTTTTAGTTACACATGCTTAATCAAGAACTATGGTTCATGATCTGTATCTGTTATTTGGGAGCTGAAACCGGAGTAGATGATAGTAGGGTACATTTCCACTCTATGTGGATTAGTGATGTAAATTAGTAATGTAACTTAAATAACAACTACAAGTCTTGCCAAAGTTCAAAATGAGTGTCTAAGGGTTTGTGCTTTGGCAATTCCGTTCATTTGCTTGTATTTTCTTTTCCAATTCTGCAAAAGATTATATTCTAAACAAGTGTCCAGAAACGTTTATATTTAGTCCAGTGTGTGTGTGTGTGTGTGTGTGTGATTCTGTGTGTGTGTGTGATTCTGTGATTCTGTGTGTGTGTGATTCTGTGTGTGGGCTTGTGTGTATGCTGCAATGCATTGTGTGGGTATGGTGTGCTAGCGGGTATTGTCTGTGTTTTTGTGTGTGTAAATTGGGCGCACGTGTGTGTGTGTGTGGTCTCTTGCATCTTCTCGTGTGTATACGTACAGTATACAGTCAGTATGTAGGTAAAACAGTGAGTCTGTCCTATAATGTCCAGTATAACAGTGAGTCTGTCCTATAGATAATGTCCGGTATAACAGTGAGTCTGTCCTATAGATAATGTCCAGTATAACAGTGAGTCTGTCCTATAGATAATGTCCAGTATAACAGTGAGTCTGTCCTATAGATAATGTCCAGTATAACAGTGAGTCTGTCCTATAGATAATGTCCAGTATAACAGTGAGTCTGTCCTATAGATAATGTCCAGTATAACAGTGAGTCTGTCCTATAGATAATGTCCAGTATAACAGTGAGTCTGTCCTATAGATAATGTCCAGTATAACAGTGAGTCTGTCCTATAGATAATGTCCAGTATAACAGTGAGTCTGTCCTATAGATAATGTCCAGTATAACAGTGAGTCTGTCCTATAGATAATGTCCAGTATAACAGTGAGTCTGTCCTATAGATAATGTCCAGTATAACAGTGAGTCTGTCCTATAGATAATGTCCAGTATAACAGTGAGTCTGTCCTATAGATAATGTCCAGTATAACAGTGAGTCTGTCCTATAGATAATGTCCAGTATAACAGTGAGTCTGTCCTATAGATAATGTCCAGTATAACAGTGAGTCTGTCCTATAGATAATGTCCGGTACAACAAGTCTTATAATGTAAATATATTCTTTCTATGCCCACATGGGTGTAACATTAAGTCACGTGAAGGAAATTACAAAACAAAAGTTTTCCATGGCTGTCTTTATTGGACCCTTAGTGTTAGCTATAGTAAATAGCTATGTTATCCAAATTAAATTAATTTACCATTTAGCATGTTCTTAGTAACTTTACTTAGTAAAGTTACACAGACCATGGTTAAAAGTCGCTTGGTCCCTGGCTGTACATTACGTCATGCTAGCTACACACCAGCCAGCATAGCCTTACAGCTGGGGATGAGTTGTTGAACCCACAGGTGCTGGGCACAGTGTTTGAGTTTCTGCTGTCTTAACCCTTTCACTACCACACTACAGAAGGTTAACCTTTCACTACCACACTACAGACGAAAGGCTTAACCTTCTGTATTGTCGCAGTGAAAGGGTTAACCCTTTGGTAGTGTGGTAGTGAAATGGTTAATAAGCAGAACAGGCGTAGGCAGCTAAGAGTGTAGGCAGGGCCTTTCTAGGCGTATCAGAAAGGTGATATTTCTGATGACATGCCTTCACTTCATCTAGTGTCCATGTAAACGGTTAAATTGAAATGTCCAGTCTGAATGATTTCAATCTGGTGGATGAAATGCTCTCGGTGGAAGTGAGCCCGTCCTATAGGTAATGTTCAGACATACGGGATGATGCTTTTGCCCTGACCCTCTCACCTGTCGTGTCACCCTAACCTGTTCCACAGCGCTAACACATGTTTCCATGTACATGTGGCGCTCACAACAGCTGTCCCCCATGCCTCACTGAATGAGCTCACATTCATATCTACATATTCATATAGGCCTATACATATTCAAATGTTTTAAAGGGGGTCCCGTATGGACATGCATCGTGTTAATGTCGGTGATGTGACATCACACTTGGAACTCTAGGAAAACTTCCCCTAGAGTGTTTTGGAGGGAGGTTGTAAGTCACTCTACTAGGCGTTTGTCTGACACTGACACATACCTCCCTGCATGATCTCCTGTGTTTTGAAAAATGCCTTTGGTGCGTGTGTTGTCACCTGGAGCTGACGCCGCATCCCTGTGTCTAGCGCCCCCTCCTCCCACTGGTAGTATTATTAGGCTATATATATATATATATATATATATATATATATATATATATATATATATATATATATATATATAAGTAACAATATATATACCGGTATATATATATAATATATATATATATATATATATATATATATATATATATATATATATATATATATATATATATATATATATATATATATATATATATATATATATATATATATATATATATTGTTACTTATTCCCATACTTTCTTTATATGTGCCTTTAATTTGTATTGTTGTGCCGTTGTTCAGGGTTGTAGACATAAGAAACCTGTACCCCTTGGAGAAGCATCTTCCCTGCAAAACCAACAGCAGCGGCCTACTGTATCGGCTAATGTGCTTCTCTCAGGGGAGCGTGTTTACTGATCCCTCTCACAGATCATTGTAACACTGTAAGTAAGCGAAATGCCCCTGATTCCACAGATTCATATAGACGCAGCCCACAGCATCTTTCCCCAACATCAACAACCTCGTTTAGTTTTGTGGGGCGCACATGGTGATATTGTGAGTGACAGCCAGATAACTGCTGGAACTGTCTAGGGAAACGATGGCCTTGGAAGTTGTGGAGCAGCCGGTGGCCGTGGATAAAAGCACAGCAGAACTGTGTTGTCTTGATAATTTCCACCAGGCAGACGCTTTCAATTCCTTACTATACTGTACGTTCAGGATTCGTTATGAAATAGGTGTTGTTCATGGCGCTACGTACAGTAATGCTATCTGTGTGTTGTTGTATGTATTATAACTCTTTTGTTGTGACATCATGTATTAGAACTCTTTGGTTGTGACATCATGTATTAGAACTCTTTGGTTGTAACATGTGACATCATGAATTAGAAGTCTTTGGTTGTTCCATCATGAATTAGAACTCTGGTTGTGACATGTGACATCATGAATTAGAACTCTTTGGTTGTGACATCATGTATTAGAACTAGTTGGTTGTAACATGTGACATCATGTATTAGAACTCTTTGGTTGTGACATCATGTATTAGAACTAGTTGGTTGTAACATGTGACATCATGTATTAGAACTCTTTGGTTGTGACATCATGAATTAGAAGTCTTTGGTTGTTCCATCATGAATTAGAACTCTGGTTGTAACATGTGACATCATGAATTAGAACTCTTTGGTTGTTCCATCATGAATTAGAACTCTGGTTGTGACATGTGACATCATGCATTAGAACTCTTTGGTTGTGACATCATGTATTAGAACTAGTTGGTTGTAACATGTGACATCATGTATTAGAACTTTTTGGTTGTGACATCATGTATTAGAACTCATTGGTTGTAACATGTGACATCAAGTATTAGAAGTCTTTGGTTGTGACATCATGTATTAGAACTCGTTGGTTGTAACATGTGACATCAAGTATTAGAAGTATTTGGTTGTGACATCATGTATTAGAACTCTTTGGTTGTGACATCATGTATTAGAACTCGTTGGTTGTAACATGTGACATCAAGTATTAGAAGTCTTTGGTTGTGACATCATGTATTAGAACTCTTTGGTTGTGACATCATGTATTAGAACTCGTTGGTTGTAACATGTGACATCAAGTATTAGAAGTCTTTGGTTGTGACATCATGTATTAGAACTTGTTGGTTGTAACATGTGACATCAAGTATTAGAAGTCTTTGGTTGTGACATCATGTATTAGAACTCGTTGGTTGTAACATGTGACATCAAGTATTAGAAGTCTTTGGTTGTGACATCAAGTATTATAAGTCTTTGGTTGTGACATCATGTACAGACAAAGTCGTTGCAGCTATTGCTGCTCATTCGTTGATGACGTTGCATTCTTAGGCAGATAATTTGTTCAATAAATGGACAATGATAGTGAGCCCCCCCCCTTGCTTTGTGTCGGCATGCCATAGTAGGCTGCTAGTACCTCTGAATGTGGCCCTGTATAGTCAAAATAAAACATATATGCAACAGAATTTGTTGAATGAGTCTCCCATTAATTATAGAGTTCATTATAAGCTCTCTGGCTTGATGGTGGAGTATAGTGTGTTTCAGTCTCGGCAAACAAGTTCACTTTGCAGCCACTTAGCAAAACAGCTGAAAACGATTGGGAAAATATTGATACCACCAGCACCATAGGTTTCATTACCATAATTATTGTGTAATTGATCTCAAGCCCTGCCCTAATTTCTTGATCCTCCAATCAGAATCAGAACTGTTGCTTCCCTCGGACAAACTCTCGTGCGTGCGTGCGTGCGTGCGTGCGTGCGGCATGGATGTTATGTGTTACTCAGTCTCTACCTCAGAACTCTCTACCTCATATCCATTTGGATGATCCATTCAGGGTCAGTTCATCTCTCATTCTTCCTGCTTTTTATCAAGGTTTTAAAGCATTAACCACTGCACCTGCTACACACACACACACACACACACACACACACACACACACACACACACACACACACACACACACACACACACACACACACACACTCACACATTTCACCCAGCCATTTCATGTGGATTCCATCATTCATTGAAGGCCTTACCCATAGAATCGGAATTCAATTGCCATGGTCCTTGCGTCTTGAGACAGCAGGTTGGAGCATGGGTGGGTGAGGGCTTGTTAGAGGTTGTAGCTCTCTCTCTCTCTCTCTCTCTCTCTCTCTCTCTCTCTCTCTCTCTCTCTCTCTCTCTCTCTCTCTCTCTTTTTAGTTTTTTTCCCCCATCCTTGAGGATCATCATCCTGATTTTGTACAAAAAAGAGAGAGGAAGAACTGTGTGCCCTCGTGACCAGAGACATTAATTACTCTCCTCACACTCTTTTTTCTTCTGCGTTTATTTAATCTGATTTCAACAGGGTAATACAGCAGCTTCAAAATTAATGTCACCTCATTATTTAGTAATTGGAAGCCCTTTGAAATGTGCACAGATTAATGCTAAATCTTAAAGGGGAATAACGCCCAATTCTTTTGAAAATTAATATTATTTAGTAGGTACAAAATAATATTATTTAGTAGGCACGCATTTCACAACACTCCAGATAGCACAAGAATGAACTGTAACCCAATACAACAAGTAAAAACAGCTGGCTTCAAATAAAAGGCTGGAGGACAGACTTTTAACAAATCTCAGAGCAATGTGGTGCGTTTGATCATCACCAGGATCTCACCAGGCAGCTCAGCGAGGAAATGAATGGAGCGCGGAATGAAAGCAAATTAAAACTTTAAATACAGACTCAATAACAGGCTGAGTACCATTTTCTGGAAGAGGAAGCTAGGACAGGTATAACTTACATTTCTGAATTGGTTGTTTTCCTGTAGCCACTGATTTTGTGATCTTACTCAGTCAGAGGGCTGCATGGCTGGAGCACACAGGCTACACACAGGCTGTAATGTACATCAGACAAGCGGTGCTCATCAATTTGGGCGATTCGATTTTTGTTTACAAGTCAGATTCAGAAGTCATGCTTACCAGTGTTGTGTAAGAGGTTGAGTGAGAGTAGTAATGGAGACAGGAAATGCACAGGAGAGTAACTGCAACACGTATCAAGCTGAGACCTGCTGCACTGATGTCCTGACTTCCCTTTAGTGGTAAACTCTCTAAATCAATGGATTGGACACTGGAAAACAAACAAACTCAGAAATGTAGGATGTACCTGAAGCTTTTCATCTTCCAGAAAATGATGCTCTGCCTATTATTGAATATGTATTTTAAGTTTTAATTTCGCTGTAATTTTGTGCTCCATTAATTTCCTCGCTGAGCTGCCTGGCGACACGATTACTTCGATGACGCTCTCCCCAGAAGGTTTTGAAGCGTGTTCCCGATGAATGCACAGGCATGAGTACAGTGTGTGGTTTATTCTACTAACATGTCGTATTACCCCCCTAAACAATATAATTTTTTTTAAATTGCCGCTGTTCCCCTTTTAATAAAAGGTGAACAACCTAAATTTCAATCGTTTGATAAAAAGTACCACATTGCTCTGAGATTTGTTAAAGTCCTCCAACCTTTTATTTGAAGCCAGCGGTTTGTACTGTGTTCAATACTCGTACGAGGTTACAGTTCATTCTTGTGCTATCTCTCTGGAGTGTTGAATATGAAATATGTGAGGAGAGAAAATCTCCTAACTATGAAGGTTAATCAGTTTGTTGTGAATGAGAGTTTTTCTTTACATCCCACTACCCTCCCATGTATTTATATGAAGTTTAATGGAGATCCTCATGTCTGAATGCACGGTTGTGATTCTACACAGATGGCTGTGCCATCTGCATTCTGGCCTTTTGATGGGAACATAAAGCACTCCACACTCGCATAGGCAGAAACACTGCTGCACCAGCGCTAAAGAACCCCCTGATTTGCCCCCCGCTCCCTTTTCACTGCCCGTGTTTTTCATTCAGACGTGTCAAACAGTCAATTAATGTTGCCTTTCTCGTTAGATGCTTTCGGTGCATCTATCCACGTTTATTTGTTAGTTTTCCCCACTTGAAATAAGTGAGACAGTATAAATATTGAGGCTACGTGCCTGAAGTCAGTAATCTGTTCAGTAACACAGTGTGGAGGCCCAAGTGCCGTTTGTATGCATTTTATTAGAGCACACTGTTTTGTGCTTCTTCTGTGGTGTAGATTCTGAATTTTATGTATGGTTTCTTGAGTTTGAAAATGGAAAGTCAGGAGATGTTGTTGTTTGTAAGCCACAATTTATTGTTAGATTGTGTGTGATATAACCCCTCATCCCCTTTATTCTTTGTAACTAAACTATCATCATCTCACTGTTTCCACACCTGGTATGATTTGTTACTTAAAAATACGCAAATGGGCCAGTTGTCTTTTTTACCTGTTAACTCAATCAGCGCCAGATGGCGCTGTGTACCGTGGTCCGTGTGGTAAGAAGGCCAGGTAAGAGGGAGTAATCCTGTCTAATACCAGAAAACTACGCTATGCAGCAATACGTGCATTTCACTAAAAACCGTGCCGTTTCTCGCCTGTATCAACAATCAATCTGAAATCAATGCTATATTATCGGTATTATGTTTCATCATGAATGCATGAAAGTGTGGGGGGGGGGGGGGGGGTCGTTTTTCTATGCTTTGATCGTCACCAACGGAATACGTTACACACACATTGCACACATACGCTCGGATCGCAGTGAAGGGATTCTTGGATCAACGCAAGATTGATACCATATAGCCCTTACCTTGACTAGGATGTACTCCAAAAAGAATATTCCAACTATCTGATCGCCATTCCAAGTATTGATGTCGATCGTGTTGCCAACATAATCCACCAAAGAACATGAACCGGGAGTGCTTGATTCTCCTCAATCCATGCGTTATAAACGCTTGTCCTGCCCGACAAGGAAAACCCCGCCCGGACACTTTAGATCGACGCACAGCTCAAGACAGAGAGTTTCAAAGGATGTGCAATACCGGCCGCAAGGCGGCAAACGGCGGTATTCGACGTTTGCGATCTCAGACTCATTCCCAATGATAACACAGGCTCCCTCGATGGATTATGAATGGGAATATTGAATAAAAGAAATAACGATAGAAAACCCGACTTTTCTCGGGTTTGGCACTCAAGCGTCGGCGAGTTAACCCAACTTTATTCGTGAGTGGCGTCCAATGAGGTAAGAGCAGAGGAAAATATCTATAGCTGAGTCAATAGAGACATTGCGCTGGGATGATTGTTTCTTCTTATAAGCTCTTGTTATACAAGTAGCGTAGTGCAGTGAGTTAGACACAGGGACGTGTAAACAAGCCCTGTATGTAGTTGTCTTGGTCGCTTGTTGTTTTTACTTCTGCACGTGAAGTAAAGAGCTTCGTCTCAGTTTGCTGCACAACAAGGTTGTAAGTGTTGTTTGTTCCCACAAACTCTACAGTAGCTCCTTTAAGGAACAGCTCAGTGTGTATGTTATGTGCAAAGCGAGTAATGTCTGTGGACGTAAAGGTTGCTGGAAAGGATATGAAAAATGTATTCCACTAGGCAGGGTGTCTGCTAGCATTTATTTTGGCCGGCCAACGTGGCCGACAAGATTCTAATTTACTGGCCAAATTGAACGGCCATATCATGTAATACACGTGTGGTCATACAGAAATGCATGAATACATGGTTTGATCAATGGACAGATTTGACTGAAGGTATTACTGTCCGTGTGTTTATTTTAAAATTAGAACATAACATAATCATGCCTTTGCAACAAGCTTTGTGGATGATGGTAACTTAAAAAGTTTACCCTCTCCAAACCTTTCTGTCCATCAAAACAGACACAAATCTGGCAGACATGGACACAAAAGCAACCCTGTCCAACAGATGGATACTCCTCATTGAAAAGGAATTAAAAACCAACGTAGACAGACAGACACATTAATGTTATACAAGTAACGATAATCATAAGTATAAGGTCACAGCAGGCAGTCTTCAATAACATTGAATGGTGAGGCCAAACACTTGTAGCACGAGTATAAAACGTCTCTAAAATCTCTGAAAACAACCACACGTAGTGCAGTTCATCACTTAAATGGATATGTGACGACATGAATGTTGCATATCCGGGCTCACATCTTCGGACATGTATCACACAGCATGCAGTTCTCTGTGTCAGACGTGCTCAGACATATGGAGATACTGTGCTTGGTTTAGGTGAGAGCATGACACAGAAAGGTTTCTGCATTTCCATATTGTGCCAACGGCCACTTTGCGTAGCATTCATAGACTATTGATACAGGAGAAATACTGTATGCCTTTCCTTGAGTGGAGAGACATGCTGCAGACAGAGTGGAGGTAATGTAATTATTACAAATGGTAACTGACCATACGCATTAAGCATTGGGTATATTGCTGTGAATTGTTATTGCTGTTGCCATGCTCTTTAAAATGTACACATCCCCTAAACAATTACTCGAGCACTACTTGAGTAACTCATGCGAGTACTTGATCTGGGGAAACATTACTCATGCCCATCCCTAGCACCTACACTGTGTAGTGAAATAGGGGGACACCTGTTAACTGTTACACTACTGAATGGCATGCTGGGTACAGCTTGCTAGCTAGCCAGGTAGCATCCAAATATCGAATGCTAGCTGTTGGCAATGGCAGCAAGCTAACGGCAAGCTGTTTACACTTTGCACTGTGGGGTCATGTTAAATCGGCAGGGCTGCTGTTGCATCTATCAGCTGAGCTGAACTAATCATTAAATGCAATTGTATGCCTATGGCACGTGTCTGAGAAAGAATTAGAGAGTAGCCTACTAACATGACTGAACTAAAATGAAGTCAGAATGGAGAAATACAGTATTGTCAGCAACGATGAAGATGAAGATGCTGATCAGTGGATCAGACCCCACCCCACCCTTTACAAAACGTCTGAGAAAACAAAGCCTGCATGACTAGACTAGAAGACAGTAGCTGTTTACAAAGATGTGCAAGAGGAGCATAAACATTGATTTGAAGAATTCCTAGAAAGAGAAAAGGGGAGAGCTGAATGAGGAGAGACTGAAAACCTGAAGTCAGAATGGAGAAACGTGTCAGGAGAGCAAAGAGGAAGACGACACATAAAAAGTCACATTAGAAGCTAAAACAAACATGTGGAAAAGACAAGCAAGGCAGAAAAAAAGAGAGCATAGAAACAGCTTGAAAAGGTTGTTTACAGACATTCTGAAAGAACACATTTAGCCATCTATTCGTTTTCTGGTATATAGTTGCTATAACATAACTGTACAACCGGATTCGCCCAAACTATCTGAAATCGTGTTAATCTTCATGAATTGAAATTGTATATGTAAATAACCAACCAAAGATCGTCTGTGTAGTGCTGTGTGCATGACACACCTCTCCAGGTGGTCCCCCAACCCTTTCCTTAAGGTTGGCAGGTCTGTGTTTGACTGGAAAGTAGCTTTTCTGTAAAAATTCGACTTGGTTTAAAAATAAGTTATTGGACAATGAAACCTCACAGGTTGGAAGACCTTGGCAGCTTTTTAGGCAGGTGAGGTGAGCTTGCAACATAATTGTAGAGAGAAAGGGGGAGTGCAGAAGAGAATGTGTGTGCCTGTGTGTGTGTGTGTGTGTGTGTGTGTGTGTGTGTGTGTGTGTGTGTGTGTGTGTGTGTGTGTTGTTGCATGCATGCGTTCGTCTGTCTGTCTGTCTGTCTGTCTGTCTGTCTGTCTCTCTGTCTGTCTGTCTGTCTGTCTGTCTGTCTGTCTGTCTGTCTGTCTGTCTGTCTGTCTGTCTGTCTGTCTGTCTGTCTGTCTGTCTGTCTGTCTGTCTGTCTGTTTGTCTGTGTATGTGTGTGTCTGCGTTCATGAGTGCATACATCTGTCTGTCTGTCTGTCTGTCTGTCTGTCTGTCTGGTGTGTGCGTTCATGCATGTATACATCTGTCTGTCGGTGTCTGTGTGTGTGTGCGTTTATGCGTGTATACATCTGTCTGTCGGTGTGTGTGTGTGTGTGTGTGTGTGTGTGTGTGTGTGTGTGTGTGTGTGTGTGTGTGTGTGTGTGTGTGTGTGTGTGTGTGTGTGTGTGTGTGTGTGTGTGTGTGTGTGTGTGTGTGTGTGTGTGTGTGTGTGTGTGTGTGTGTGTGTGTGTGTGTGTGTGTGTGTGTGTGTATGTGTGTGTATGTGTGTGTGTGATGTATCAGGATTAACCCGTGACCAAAGCCATGCATGTTTACACCCTGCTTATTGACACTGATTTGTTTTGACAAAGGAACTGCCATAACAAAGCCAAGCAAACGTAAACAGATTGTGTGTACTGGCTGGGAAGCTTTGCTGAAATAGCTTTAGCGTATCAGTGGTGTCTCACACAGCAGCTCATACACTTCCCTCTCATTCACTTCTAAGTGACACTTTACCACCTTCGCACTCATTCACCATTAGGCTGTAGCGATAGGCAGGCATAACATTTTTTATATGATTTGAATTTATTTTCTATTTTTATCCACTGTTCTCCTATAGCTTTCAGTACAAAACAAAACACAGCAATTATGCCTCACATATAACCCAGTACATCTCCGTACTTGAAAAAAAGTGGCTTGTGAATTATTTAAATGAAGACAGGTAAGTTAATTTGCTAACTTGTCTGTGCTTTAGGCTGGCTAAATTCGTCTGAGGAGGTGGTCTCTCGCCTCCGGTGGGTGGGGGGGTGGGGGTCTGTCTGGGAGCCTAGGGCAAGATGTCAGGTGTGTTTCCTGGGAATGAGGTGTGTGGGGGGGGGGGGTCTTCCTTGATGTGTGGACAGGAAACGGAGCCAAATGTTGGTTAGTCTGGATGAGATGAGGGCATGGAGACGAGGAGACAAGAAGGTGAAAGGGGATGAATGAAGAGGAGAGGTTTTTTTCTTCCTTTTCCTTTCATCCAGTCTCCAGCTAGGGGTGTTAAACTCGAGGCCTGTGGGCCAAATAGGGCCTGTCTGGCATTTTCAGCCGGCCCCCTGAATGAAATAGCAAAAATTTGGCACGCTGCCTTTCTTAGCTTTTATTCAACTGACTTGTGATACAAATCAAATGCACCTCCTTCTCACTGCGAGGCAATACAAATGTTGCAACTTTTCAAGCAAGTATTTTTAGTGAATAGCCTAACCCTGCTTTTGCGGGCCATTGGAGGAAGAACCAGTATTTAGCTTCCAGATGTACCATATGTTTTTATTTACTTGTCAGTCGTCCATTTGCACTGGACTCAAGCCGGGGTATTATTCTGTTGCATCCAGGGACCGAAACTAGAGCCCGCCGCCCGCCAGGGGCGGTCTGTTTTTACCTTTGGCGCATGACACTTAGAGGGCTGCCCGCCGTGTGGCGTGTAGACGTGTAGTTCATAAGCAGGCCCCTAAAAATATTTGTATGCGAACGGTAAAAATCAATTACGCGCACGCTGTGCGAATACAGATTATAGCCTCTCTCGTCTTTTTTTTCCTCCTCTGCGAGATCGTTAAAAAACTACAAGTCCCACATTGCACTCAAGCCAACGGTCCAATCACAGTAGAGTGAAGTGACTGGTTTCATGGGAAATAAAGCAAATGACCAATCGGAAGCTCTCATTTTTCTTGTTTACTTCCTGAAACTCCGCGATCAGGGCTCTCGTTTTCCGAGACACCAACTTATTATAGTCTCTCTTACCAATAGCAATAGATTTTAGAACACCTAGATTTATCGATAGCAATAGTAATATAACGTTAATGCAACAAAACGAATGCCTTGCTTTGTTAATCATAACGTTGATGCAGTAGCGTATGTCGGTGTGTTGGCTGTAACGGACATGACAATAACATAACGTGTACACATTAAAATTGCGATAATCTATTCTACCATTTTCAAATCGATGCAGTTGAATTTCCCCCTTAGGATCGATGCATTGTTACACCCCTACACCAAAGTCACTGGCCCACTGTGTATCTGTGTGTATAATAACTTTATCAACAGCAGAGGTGGGCAATGGGTCCAGCTGCAGCACCGGAGTGCAAGCGATGTGATGTAATTGGCAGACTCGACTGTCAATCAATGGTCTACCTGACACGCAAACTCAAACAATGTTTCTGTACTGGAGGTGTGATTGATTGATTGATTGAAAACTTTATTAACAGATTGCAGAATGGGTACAGTACAGCTCAATACACACAATTGTTAAGGGGATGCAGACCAGGGTCCCCCATTTCAATTAATCAGGAAAGTGTACAGTAGGAAAGTGTACAGTATTTCAATAGGCAACCCTGAAAGGATTATTTTTCTAGAAGAGCAACACAGCCAAAACAGACAGTGGAGCTGTTTGCAGATAGCAAGCATTTTGACTTATTGCGTGGTGGCGATGTCTCACAGATAATACAACTACGAGTATGATTATATAATATATATTTTATTTAAAAAAAAATTGTATATATAAAATATATATCGGCAGGTAAGAAATATGCTTGGCGGGTAGACTCTTCCCATCTACCCGCCACTGGCCGGTGAGTCAAAAAGTTAATTTCGCTCCCTGGTTGCATCCAATTTGACTTTATCAAGTGAAATATTGCAAATTCATCATACCTACTCAATGATCAGTTGCAATAGAGAGCGAGAGATGCCATGGTCAGAGATGTTTTTTATAAATTGGTGTTCCACATAGTTCTCCAAGTCCAAGATCTTGTGGGAGAATAACTAAATGACACCTAATATGTATTATTAGCTTGCAAATTCATCATTATTTTAATTCATGCCTACTCTGAAATCAAAGCCGTGGAAATAATTGGTTTCACGCGAGACCAGTGAAAGCCAAGGTGAGATGTTTTGTGTGTGTGTGTGTGTATTCTACTTCATTCTCCGAATAGTTTAGCCTAGAATTGCTACACGATTATCGTGGGTGAATAATTCATTGAAACCTATTAATAAAACCTATATAATTTAAATCTGTAAAAATAATTCTATAATAAGCCAATATATATAATATCCATAAATGATGCATCCTTATCCACTTTTTTTTTTTTCTTTTTTTTTGATCTTTTTCCCCCTCCATTTTCCTCCGATTTTCTCCCATCCCAATGTTAGTCGTATGCCAATTCCCAGTCCCTTCCTGGTCGCTGCGCACTTACCCCCCACAGTCAGATCATCTGGGAGAGTGGAGGCTACCACGTGCTTCCTCCGACACACGTCCAGCCAATCACCGCTTCTTTTCACCTGGCAGCGCGGATTCTCATCGAGAGGGCGTAGCGTGTGGGAGGATCACACTATCCCCCTCAAGTCCTATCCGCGCTTAGCAGGCGCCCCGACCGAACTGTAGGAGTCGCTGTTTACAACGACCCGGACCCACCCCGCCAGCTTCTCCCACCCTCTAATACAGCCAATTGTATTAGTGCAGACGGCCAGCCAAGCTGGTGACAACCCCGGAGCTGTGAGCTGGATTCGAACAGGCGAATCCAGCTCACAGCTCCGGGGTTGGTGACGAACGCAATCTCCGCTCGGCCACCTAACCGCCCCTTATCCACCTTTTAAACAAATAGCCTTCCTTGTATTCATTGAGGCACCAGAGAATTAACAGAAGTGCATTTACAGTAACATATTGAGCTGGTATACACACATTTTATAGATAAACAAAATTACCAATTCAGCTGGTGACCTCAGGAATAATGCACTTTTCTTAGGTATTGTTATGTCCCCTTGGTGATTGATTGTGATACCCCTGAGCGAGACACTATATGACAAAGACTACAGGTTCAATGATCTCCTTGGTTTGTGGACACAGTATATATCAAGGGAGAGAAAGACAGACAGTACAGTGGTGGTGGAATATAATTTTCTTCTGACACAAGCCTACAGAGCAGCCTTTCATCATGTAAGCCGTAATAACCAGTCGGCAGACAGACGCAGACAGGGTCAAACGTTCTTCCTCCCACTCAATGTGGTCCTTCTCAGAGTGATCTCCTCCTTCTCACCATGTAATTCACATCAGCATCGTTTATGGGGGGATATTTCAGTCCATCCTGAGAGAGAGAGAGAGAGAGAGAGAGAGAGAGAGAGAGAGAGAGAGAGAGAGAGAGAGAGAGAGAGAGAGAGAGAGAGAGAGAGAGAGAGAGAGAGAGAGAGAGAGAGAGAGAGAGAGAGAGAGAGAGAGAGAGGGGTGAGTGAAGTGGAGAGGAATGGCCTTCTCTGGTATGTCACTATGTTGTCTTGTGTAAGCAGCACCACAATCTCCTGTTTCTGAATGACAAAAAGAGCACTGACTGCACTGCAGATCAAACCTCTTATCTCAAACATTTCCTCCCCATCTGTATTCTTTCAGGAATTAAGTAAAACACCATTTCTTTCACACTATAATCCATTCAGTTTTGGAATTATACATTAGGTTCAAATTCATGATGCCTACTCGGCACATAGGAACATGGAGAGGTTCAATTCAGATGATTAAAAAAAGAAAGAAACTCTTCGATTAGATTAAAATGTATTGTCATCATACAGCACAAGTACAGTACAACGAAAATAAGTTTGGCATCCAACCAGAGTGCAAATGTTACAGTAAAGTGCAATAGCAATATACATTGTACAGGTGATTAAACTGGATATCAAATATATAAATTAGTACTACTAGTAATAGTGCTAATTAGATGTATACAGAGAGTTGTAGTAATAATATGTACAGTGATACAGGTATAAATATACGGTAGTAAGTCATAATGGCCAGCAGCGCAACTAGCAAGAGTAGGTAAGGGATATGTACAGATATAGATAAATATATACACACGGTATATACAGCATTATAGTACTGTACATGCTATCATGCAGAGTTATATGGGTTATATTCAGGTGTATAAGTAGGTATATAGAAGGCTTATATGCAGGTATATTCAGACAGATATGGATATACATGCAGTAAATAATATATATATATATGTATTTGGCTACATGAGTAGTAGAGCTCCGGACTCATGATCGTAAGATCACCGGTTCGAGCTCCGGTCAAGGCCATTGTCGGAAAGTGGTGTTGTTGTCCAGCAGGGGGCACTCTGTCCTCTGGACTAGTCAGTAATAATGCCCCTGTTACGGTGATAGGGACACCGTACAACTGCAAGTGCTGTCCTTCGGATGAAACGCTAAACCGAGGTCCTGACTGAATCTCGGTCGTTAACACATTCCCGGCCAACCACGGACATGTCCGTGTTTCGGATCCAACGGTTGAGGGCCAACCACGGACATGTCCGTGGCAAGGTTGTTTTGGCTTTTATTCCATTGTAATATCCCACTCAATGTCACCCTGCGGCACTGCAGATTTACCCTACTCTTGGAATTCGGAAAAGTGCATTACCGGCCAGATCCTCGTAGGGGCGCTGTGTTCCCTGTGGCAGAACTGTGTTTTATTTTTTTGGATGTTGAATGGACTTTCCTGTTAGGATGAATCTATGCGTGTAGCATGTAGCATGGAATACGTTTTGGGAGCTGAATTCAGTGTGCAGTAAAGGAATATAGCATCAGCCAATGGACATATGGATCTACCAGATGGCGATCGATAACTGGGAAATCCTTTTTGCAGTCCAACCGGCCACAGATAAGATATTTTTCACGTAAATTACACGCTGATCAGGCCTTGTTATCATACCCAACCAGGCAATCAGCGAATGTGGCTACTGAGGCTAACGCCGTTATTGGTAATCAATAATCAGAAACGACGTCCCCCGCCACCCCCCCCCCCCCCTTTCATGCAGTCATGGTGGAACATGATATCGATCAAATGCATTTTGATTTTTAGCTCTAGCTTCTGTAGGGCCGAAACGCCATTCGATTTAACGTTATTAGCTTAGCACAGCCTGTATCTCGTTTTGCAGGAAATATACCAGACCAATCCCATATAACGCTTATATTCAAGACGCTATAAAATGGGAACGTATTGATGAATTTTTTTTTCTTTAAGCCATTTTGAAGTGACGGTTTATAGTGTCAATTGACAATGAGAATGGACAGATAGCAATACTATAAAGTATAGATTTAGCTCTACAAACAGCTTCACGCACAATGAAAGTTTGTTTTGATTTGCTGGCCGTATAGAGTGGGATTAGATGGATCCAAATGGCCCCGAATGTGTTAAAGAACCCAGGACGCCTATCGCAAAGAGTAGGGGGTTCCCCGACGTTCCTAGCCAAATTCCCAATCAGGTCTCTGACATCAAGGCCACCTAATCATCCCTTCCCCTTAATTGGCTGATATTGTTTGAAATTTCTTTATTGGGATATAAATTCCTGTCTCCTGAGCCGTTCAGCCATTGTGTAGTGTGATGTGTATAGTCAAGTTAGACCGCGCTCACAAGTACTCACACTGGGTGCTGTAATCCCATAAAGTTCAGTATAACAAAGCAGGGTAGCCGGACCAGCACTCACAGGTTCAATGTTTTTTTAATTGGCAGCCTGAATCAGACATGTTTCGGACTAATGTCCTTCTTCAGTGGTATGGCTAGCACTGGAAATGAATTCAAGGTGATGATTATATACACCTGGCAGGTAAATGACACGGCAGGAAATGACATCACAACGCAGGTGTGCCTATGCAATATGACTAAATGAATGACCTATCAAAATAGAGTACAATCATAATTTATACATATGTATAGATATATCTATATCTATCATCAATAAATATTTATAAATAATACAATACAAAACGAAACAAAATTACCAGAAACTTGATAACATATAGCCTGCCCTTTCATTTATAGGGCTAATTGAGCCACTTTACTTGAATTGAATTAATTAATTTCAAATTATCCATAGGGCATCTAGTTTGGCAACAAACAACATCTTTAATCAGACCAGAAATAACAATGTGGGAGTAAGGAGGTTAAAGGAAACAGGTTAAGACGTTCTCTTCATTCATACCTTTAGGTTCGATACAATTAAACAGGTGGATATAATAACATTCACGTTGCAGCAGCAGCTTGTGTCTGTCTCCACCTCGCGCTGGCCTGAGTACTAGCTCTAGTCCCATATATTTGAGGTCGTTGACGGTATGCTTACACTTAGAGAAATGCCGAGCTACCGATGACTTGACATCTAAATTCCTCACAGCACATTTGTGTTCACTTATTCTTGATTTAAAGGCTCTCGTTGTTTTGCCCACATAGGAAAAATTACAAGGACATTTTAGCAAATACACCAGATTGGACGAATTACACGTTATCCGTCCTTTGACTCGGATATTTTTCCCCGTTTTTGGATGTGCGAAAAATTTATCTTTAATCATACCCTGGCACTGAACACAGGATTGGCAGGGAAAATTTCCGTCTGGGATGTTGGACATAAAATGAGAAGGTTTCTTTAAGGGCAAATCAGTTTTGACTAGGAGATTAGATAAATTTGCTTGTCTCTTGTAAAAATAGTTAGGCGAATGCTGAAACGCTGTCCCTATGAGAGGGTCGGACTGCAGAATATGCCAATGTTTATTGACAATAGTCCGCGTGTCTCTCGTAATAGGGCTGTAAGTAGACACGAAAGATACTTTATCAGGTTTATCTTCTTTCTTTCTGGGGATAAACAACGTGGCCCTGTCGATATGCTTGGTTTTATTAAAGGCTTTTAGTGTCAAATCAGCACTATATCCTCTCTCGTGGAAACTGCCACGGAGTACCTTTGCTTGTGCAATAAATGTATCGTCAGTATCACATATTCTCTTATAGCGAAGTATTTGGCTATAAGGAAGACTGTTCTTCAAGGCTGGGGTGTGATAACTAGAATAATGTAAGAACGAGTTACGATCCGTCTCCTTTTTAAAAACCTCTGTGTGTAATGAGATGCCATCTGGGGCTTTCTTGATCAAAACATCGAGGAAGGGTAAATTATACATATCAAAATTTAATGTAAACTTTATCGTTCTTCTACAGGAGTTCAGGTACTCAAGGAAGGCAAAAAGTTCGGATGATGAACCAGACCAAATAAAAAACAGATCGTCAATATAGCGCATATACGATTTGACACATTTCTCAAACGGGTTATTATTAAAGATATGATCCACTTCATATTTGGACATATAAAGATTGGCTAGGTTCACAGCGGCTGGAGAGCCCATGCTGAGGCCTCTGTTTTGTAAATAGTATTTATCTTGGAATCTAAAATAATTTCTAGTTAGAACTAGATCCGTTAAACTAACCAGCGCTTCTGTAGGGGGGAGTAATACTTCCCTCGAGTTTAAATAAAAACTCAGCGAGTCCAGCGCATCTGCATGTGGAATGCTGGGGTAAAGGCTGACTACATCTATGGTAACTAGTAAGTCTGTAGGACTAATGTTGCAGGACGAGAGCCTGTTCAAAAAAGTAGTAGTATCCTTCAAGTAACCACGCTGAGAAGAGGCCAAATCCTTAATATGCGCATCTATGAACTGAGAGATTTTTTCTGTGGCAGAGCCAATACCGGAAACAATAGGTCTACCAGGAGGGTTAATCATATCCTTATGGATTTTAGGTAAAGTGTAAATAATAGGAGTAACCGGGTACTCTACGAACATAAACTTAAATTCATTTTCTGTAATTGCCTCAGACAATCTCAGGCTTTTAAGGACCGTTTTGATTTCCGTAGAAAATCTGAACACAGGGTCTGAATTTAGAAGGGTATATACCTCAATCTCATTCAATTGTCTGTTTATCTCAGATATATACGAGCTCTTGTTTTGGAGCACGATACCAGACCCCTTGTCAGCTTTTCTAAAAATTAAATCTTCCTTCTTCATGAGCTCCTTCAGTGCTGCAGACTCCGATTCAAGTAAATTTGGATAAAGATGGGCTTTGTGACTGGTCTCACATAACTTAAGGACATCATTTTGTACTAATCTGCAGAAAGTTTCAACTGAGGGAGGATTGAGATGGGGAGTAAACAGACTACGGGGTTTAAATACTTTTCTATTAAAGGTGTCTGGCTCTATCTCAGGCCTAGCATCAGCATCATCATCACTTATCAACACATTTTCATTAGCGTATTGAGTTCTCTTATCAAACCCTCTGGCATAAAATGCTTTCAACTTAATATTTCTAAAAAACTTAAATAGTTCTACCTTAGTAGTAAATGCATCCACCTTGCGGGCTGGTACAAAAGATAAACCTTTAGACAGGATATTATGATGTGGGTCGCTCAATAATACATCTGAAATGTTGACAATGTTAGATGTAATGCTCATCACCGGAACCGTGGATTTTTTCCTCTGGCCCCGCCTCGTCTTCCTATGGGTTCTCTCTCCGGTCGGGGCGGGAGCGGAGCGTCCTGCTCGCCATCGTAGTGTGATGTGTGCCTGGTGTATGGTGTATGTGTATGGCAGCCATTGAGCCTGCGTAGCCCAAGGTTGGGTGCTATACAGTGGTGGTGAAGGAGGCCATTTACACCCTACATTGTGGGGAGCGCTTTGAGTGTCTAGAAAAAGCGCTATATAAATGTAATGAATTATTATTATTATTATTATTATTATTATTATTATTATTATTATTATTATTATTATTATTATTATTATTATTATTATTATTATTATTATTATTATTATACGGTATATAAAGCACTATTGTACATGCCATCATACAAAGTTATATGGGTAGACCATAGTATGAGGTAGGTAGTTATGATTATTATGATTACTATGATTACAGTGTAGTAGGTATACATTTAGTATAGGCCACATATAAAGTTTGTACAGTATGGGTAACAGCCTAGGGTATAGGCAATGGAGTTCATAGTTCAGAGTTTATATCGTGGGGGGGGGGGGGGGGCTGTCATCGTGGCACAAAGTTCAGGGAAATGACAGCTGACTTGGAGCGGAGGTTCCTGTAGCGCCTCCGTACGGGATGTACGGGTGATGCGTTGGGTGGTTTTCACCACTCTCTGCAGTGCTTTACGGTCTGAGGCAGTGCAGTTGCCATACCAGACGCAGTTGGTGAGTATGCTTTCTATGGCACACTGGTAAAGGTTCACCAGAATCTGAGGAGGTGGGCTTTCCTCAGTCTCCTCAGGAAGAAGATTTGCTGGTGGTGAGCCTTCTTGACCAATGACGAGGTGTTGAGGGTCGAAGAGAGGTCCTCGGAGTTGTGGACTCCCAAGAATTTGAAGCTGGAGACATGCTTGGCCTCTGTCCCATTGATATGGACGGGGCGTGCGCACCGGCTCTAGTCTTCCTGAAGTCTACGATGAGCTCCTTGGTTTTATTGGTGTTGAGGGCCAGGTTGTTGTCGGCGCACCATGCCACCAGGTGCGCACCATGCCACCAGGTGCTGAATGCTGAGGTGAATTCGATGAACAGCATTGTCACAAGGGTATTGCTCTCATCCAGGTGGGAGAGGGCAGAATGTAGCGCTGAGGAGATAGCGTCCTCCATGCTCCTGTTCTCACGGTAGGCAAATTGGTGACTGTCCAGTGAAGGTGATTGGCCAGATTTGAGGTGAGCCAGGACCAGCCTCTCGAAGCACTTCATGATAATGGGGTGAGTGCAACCGGGCGGAAGTTATTGAGGTTCGTGGCAGAGGAGTGTTTCGGCACTGGCACGATGGAGGTGGTATTAAAGCACGCTGGGACAACTGCCTGGGCTAGTGAATCATGATCCACGTTAGCAGAGCAGTGACTCACCATTGTGGTATTGCTTGTGCACCAAATTTTGTTTATATACTTTTTTTTTTAAAGATATTTTCTGGGGCATTTTTAGCACATTCAGCGCCAGGGATTAGTCTGGTCCTTGTGGCTAACGTGCCACGTTTCCATAATATATTTTCACTGTGCGTCACTATGTTTGGAGAGCTATCTATATTCTATATTATAGCTATGGAGACAATACTATAGTCATTTGACAGTGAACATTCTTCCGTCGAACGTGCAAAAAAGAGAATTTTTTCATGCATACGTTCGTGCGTTATCCCGTGGTGAATATAAGTATAGTTTAGGAGTGATCCGGGATAATTCCTGAAACGCTGAGTTATAGGGCGCTACATGTATTCTACTATAAGCGTTGGCGTTTCTTGCCTGGACACACTACTATTTCCAAATCAAATGTATATAACAGGTATTATGTTTCATCATGAATGCATGAAAGGGGGGGGGGGGGTATTTTTTTTATGCTTTGATGGCCAGTAACGGCATTCGTGTTGAACACTACAGAAGCTGATCAGCTGGATCAATATGAAAACATTGTTGGATCAAGCTAAAATCAGATAATCCTTACCTTTGGTCGGGGGTATTCCAAAAAGAATATTCCAATTGTCCAGTATTGGTGTCCATCTGGTCCCGGACATAATTTGGCACAACTTATGGATCGAGTGTGCCAGATGCATTTTGAAGTGGTCAGATGAAGCAATTTACTCGGCTCCGTCTAAATATAGCGCCCGGAGACATTTGAGTGTAACACAGTGTTAGATATAAGGTTTCAAAGGGTGGGCGACACTGCCATCTGGCAGGATGTGGCCGGTATTGCACTTTGGCAATCTCAAAATCCTTTCCTATGGCAACACCGAGGTCAGTGGATGAATAATGAATACAAATATAGAATTAAAGAAAAAACTACCTGCAACACATGTCCCTGGGCCGGATTCGAACCCAAAATGTTGTGATTATGCTGCAAGCGTAGTTACATGGTGCGCCACTGGGGAGCCCTTGTTTATATATACATTAATGCACAAACCTCCACCTCTGGTTTTTCTGGAGCCATCAGCTGTTCTGTCCGCCCTGTAGAGAGTGTGGCCTGGTAGCTCAATAGCACTGTCATGAAGCCAGGAGTCTGTGAAAAGCATGACATTGCAGTCCTTAATCCATTTATGATTGGTAATCCGCAGCCACAGTTCATCCATTTTGTTCGTCAGAGACCACACGTTAGCGAGGAAGATGCTGGGTAACGATAGACTGTGCGCAGTTAGCCTTAAGCTTAGCTCGCAGTCCTCCATGTGTACCCCTCTTCAGTTTACGCTCACAGCGCAGGCGAGGAGCTCAGCCAACCGGTGTGTGATATTATTCCCCGGTGTCCGAGCGATTTCGCTGGGGAGCTGAAGATCGTCAATAATAATACGATATTGTCGGGTGTATGATATGAAAGCAAGACTGTTCTGGGTGAGCAGACCTAAAACAAGTAGGTATATTACCGGTAATTTGCAAAAACTGGAGAGACACTGAGCCTTGCGTTGTACATGTGCCGCCATCTTGGATCTTGAATTTCTATTTGAGTAAAAAAAAAAATAGTCTTCTCAATATCCATATAGGCCTACATCACAGTATCTGCTCAGGTATCGATACTCTCATGTTAAGAAATCCATTTGATGTCCATCATCCCGTTGTACTGCGTAGGCATGGAAGTGTCACTTCAATACAGTGTAAAGATTCCACTGGAATTTTCAATTAACACAAAAATCCTGATTCACAATATTAAAAAGATCCCATGATACGATAACACAGATAACGCAGCCTAGAGATGATTAATCATATGTATATTTTCTCTACCATGACAGTATGACAGTGTGATTCTAAGTTCCCATTCCCTCCCTCATTCCCTCCACTCCCTACCTGCCCTTCTCCAGGCCCTCCTCTCTAGCAGCTAACAAGAAGCCTTTCTGCACAGCCAAGTTACACTTACTGCTTCTGACAGAGTAACAAAAGGTGTCCCCTGAAGCCTGGATTGAATGAGTGTTTTTAAATAATGCATTGCAGCAGGGGCAGGTGCCCATCACTGGGGCATAGAACCCCCTCAGATCACACCGGGCTCCGTCATGAAATTTTCATTGCTGCAGCACTCGTGGGAACCTCTGTTCGATCCTGTACAGCGTGGACGGGGCCTATGGAAGCTGACGCCTGCAGCTTGGTATTTCACACTGCAAAGTAGTGTTGTCACGATACTGGAATTTGAACTTCGATACGATACCTTGAAAAGTATCGATACCACAAAAATGCTAAAAATAAAATAAAATAAAATAAATATATATTTTTATTTATTTGTTTTTTTACAAATGTTGCTTTTGTTGATTCTCCTCAGCTTCTCTCTGGTGAACTTCGATACGATACCTTGAAAAGTATCGATACCACAAAAATGCTAAAAATAAAATAAAATAAAATAAATATATATTTTTATTTATTTGTTTTTTTTACAAATGTTGCTTTTGTTGATTCTCCTCAGCTTCTCTCTGGTACTATAAGAGAAGATAAATATAACACTTTTAAAACCCTTGGCTTTGTTTATCTTTAGATCAGACATTTAAAAATAACTAAATTATCTAATCTAAATCAAATCAAACCCCCCACTCTTAAAAACAAAAACCTGTGTTTAACCTAGCCATCTATAAAACATCATGCTAAAACTGTGAAACAAATGTCCTACTCCCCTAAAGAAAGACTCAGTTATGCAATAATGCTGCTGCTTTTTATTTGATTAAAATCTTTTAGTTAATAATTTCATGACGGTTTCCGGTTTCCGGTTTGCGCAGCTATGCTCGGAGCATTAACGTTACATTTCAACAAGATTGCTGCTAATTAAACACTTCATGGAAACGGGGTAACGTTAACGTTATGTCGAGTTCATAATACGTGTAGTGTAGTATGAACTCGACATAACGTTAACGTTACTCCGTTTCCATGAAGTAATTATATTGTGAATTATAAGGTGGCTAGCTAGCATAAGCTAACGGAAGACCGATTAGCTAACGTTAGCTGTAACGTTACTAACAACGAATCAGCTGTTGATATTATGAGCCATCAGTAGACAACGTCTCATGTATTAAACTAAAGTTAATGGTTTAATGTTTAATGCTTTGTTGACAAGAAGACACTGAAGACGGGTCTGTGAGGGGGAGGAGGAGGAGGGGCAAGCGTGCTCTGCAGCAGCGTGTGTCTGTCTGTCAACAACTTGCGGTAGAAGACTGCGAGCAAGCCAGCTGGTATCGATACTGCAGAAAGTATCGATATTGCGGGAAATGAGTATTGAAACCGTTTTAAATATTCAGAATTGATATGTATCGATTTTTCGATATTTTTGACAACACTACTGCAAAGCAGGTCCTCCTTTTTACATTTTACACCAACTGACTACAGTCTTTTACCCAGAACCTGGGGAGCGTAAATGAACCCTGGAAGACTCTATAGACAAGGAGCTGGAATCTATCCCAGAATAAGGGGATCCATGTTTTCTTCACTTACTAGTGCAGTGCCCGTTCAGGATGGGCCGTTCAGAATGGGCCGATTGCTTGGCTCGATCGGATGAGCGGTTCTCGAGATATGCAAAGGCCAGACAGGAGCATCATGGCTATTTAAACTTACTAGTGCAGTGCTGTGGGTGAATGTGAGTAAGGATTTACTCAGACAAAGGTAGATGCAGTTGATAAGGTTTATTAGCTTACAACCCAGGAGAATTGGCTGGAGAGACCCAACGAGCCAGGGGGATCTCGTAACGGGTTCCTCGAGACAGGGGAAACGTTGGTCTTTATAGGTCATAGGGATGGGTGTGTCCAGGTGAGGAAGACAATTGGATTGGATGGGGGAGTTAGGAGGAGGGGAGGGGGGGAGGGAGACATGGTTTGGGGGGCTGGTGGGGGGTTGAAGGTGAGAGACGAAAGGTGAATGGTAATAGTTGGGTGGGGGGGGGGACTATTCTGCCACAGTGCCCATTCAAAAAGTGGCCATTCTGAGTTGGTGCCTGTTGGGAACACATTCCCGCTTAGAACTGGCCAATTGATTGGCCCCCGGCATTGCGCTCAACCAGAATTGGCGCTTACAGCGTTCTCAAGAACCACTCATCCAATCAACTTCACAATCTACACAGCACCTACTTCGGCCCTCAGCAAGTGTGAAGTCCATCGATTATTAGCCTAATGGTTTTCCAGCAATGCGAAGGACAGACGTGAGCATTATGGCTATTAAAACGTATGATGGTGGCTACAGGGCCATCTATTGGCCAGATGGCACCCAATTTGTCATGGTTATTCAAACATCATATCTACATAAATAGGTTGCAATAGCACAAAGCGTTCAGTCTTGTAATATAGTCCTGTATAGTAATACTAATAATAGTAATACTAATATAATATAGTAATATAGTCCTGCCCACAGTATTTGAACAAATTTCAGGGCCAGCGCTAGTAAAATTTTATGGAATATAAAAAATCTGAAAAAGTTACTTTTTTCGGTTTGCTAAAGATTTGTAGGACGAGTAGCAAATAAACAGTTTTTTTTCCAAAATTCTAAATCTATCTAAAGGCTAATGGGCATGGCTTACATGGATATAAAATTGCCTGGATTCACAGACAGATATAGATTCCTTCATAATGGTGGTACAGTAAATGGTGCATTTATATAGTGCTTTTATCCAAAGCGCTTTACAATTTTGTTCCTCACATTCACCCATTCACTCAGACATTCACACACCAATATATATCCATGTACTGTCTATCTGTATGTCATGTATGTCATATATGTTATGATGAATTGAAAATGGGGGACCCTGATGTAAACAAGACGAAAGTCTTTCTCTGGTCTGCATCCCCGTAACAATTGTGTGTATTGAGCTGTACTGTATTGTACCCATTCTGAAATCTGTTAATAAAATGTTCAATCAATCAATCAATCAAACCTGCTCATCGGGAGAAATTAGGGATTAAGGCGAAACAGTACCCCCTAATAGGCAATTTTTTCAAATAGATATCACTCTGAAACTTTCCCAGTTTGTTATGTACATAAAAACTAAGAAAAAATGTATTGCAAGTTTTCTGAATTGTATGTTTTATATATGCAAATGAGGCACTTCCTCATTAAATATGCTACATTTGCATATATCGCCAAGACACGAATCACTAACATGGATAATGCCAGATTTAAAAACTTGGTTTAAATTTTGTTGATACATTCAAAAACATTTTATAGAAGGGATTGTGGCTATGTCCTCTTATCGATTTTTGCCTAGTTTTGGTATAAAATGTACTATAAACCCGGCTATGAATGATATATCAACAAACCCTTCCGCAATTAGAAGCAGGAAATTGATAGGAAGAAATGTGGAAAGTTTGGTGTGTCTAGGTACTAGGGAAATGAAGTTCCATGTCTTTGTGTGTAAGTAAAATGCATAAAAAACAGTTTTTGAGAAAACGGCCTCAAAGTTTTGTATTGTAAAATGCCACGCAAACAACTTACGTATCTATTTTAGTGATTGGCTGCTGATAA
The DNA here is from genome assembly GCF_963971535.1 of Notolepis coatsorum. Taxonomy (NCBI): domain Eukaryota; kingdom Metazoa; phylum Chordata; class Actinopteri; order Aulopiformes; family Paralepididae; genus Notolepis; species Notolepis coatsorum. Next base: position 187,912,059 of record NC_140166.1, read on the forward strand.
AAAGGATGTTGTCAAGTTTGGTTGCGATAAGATTGTACATCACAAATAGAGGTTTCCAACGATACTAAGGTTGCCATGGTGCATGCAGTAGCCGCTTCAGAACAGTTGTGCGTAAAAGTAGTAACTTTTGGCGCATTTATGAAGAATTTTTTCAGGCTAAATGAAAAAACTAAAATTAAATGTGTGTTATTGACGTTTTATTGTCACTAGTTTCATAGAAGACATGTTTAGGAAGCAAAATATAACAAAATCTCAATATCGTCGAAAAAAAGCAAAAAGGCGATTTCGGGGGTACTGTCTCACCTTAAGTGTCTTGCTCAAGGACACTTCGACACACTGCCCGGGAGGAGCGGGAATCGAACCGGGAACCTTCTGATTACTGTCGCCTCTTTATAGTTAGATTAGATGATGCTGTTACAGCACCACCTATTTGCCAAATGGCACCAAATTTGTCATGGTCACATTGTCATTGTTTTGTAATAGAAGCCCTGCCCACAGCCTTTGAGCAAACCAGCTATAGCAAAACTGTATGGAATATCAAAGATCCCAAAACAAGTAACTTGTGTGAAGGACAAACATAAAGACAGACATACATTCCTTTATAGTTAGATGTTACAGTCAGCTTGTTGAGCATCCAAAAGATGTAGGCCTTATCATAACATACGTTGAAACAAAAAGACAAACTGCAGAATACAAGTATTAATACCTGGCCAAAATAAATTCCTTTTGAACAGAGGATTCACAATTGCAGCAAAATGACTCTACTCATGGTATGCATTTAAATTAGTTTTAACCTCAAACAAGTTTAATTATAGGTGACAGAGTTGTTATTTTAAACACTGTTGACCACTTTCAGTCATCACATAGGGCTGCATATTAACATTTCCAGCAATTGACATGACACTTCCCACAATCCCTAGCGCTCTCCCTCCTCCTGATTGACAGTAATCCCTGACCTGTCCTCAAAGCAGTCAGGCATCCAAACTGAGACGTATAAAGACACATACACACACACACACACACACACACACACACACACACACACACACACACACACACACACACACACACACACACACACACACACACACACACACACACACACACACACACACACACACACACACACACACACACACACACACACAACTGTGTGGCTATAAGAGGATGGTCTTCTGTGCAAAGGCTGTTTCCTTCCCAGAGTGGACATAGAATGTATACATTAATATTCTGGATACTAGCTAATATCCTGGTTAATGTCTTAGAAGGAATAAGGTTTTATATGCATTTTCATATCCACATGATCACCCAACATGTAAATAATAAATATACATTAATACTCTGGATACTAGCTAATAGCCTGGTTAATGTCTTAGAAGGAATAAGGTTTTATATGGATTTTCATATCTGAATGATCACCCAACATGTAAATGCATTAGCAAATGAAATATGGCAAGTATTGGGATAGACCACAAACACAGTAAACAGGGTGTCTACTTCCCTCAGTATCCCAACTAAAGTCTCCATGTCCCAGCAGTCATATTCTGGTCTCTCACAGTAAAGCCTACTGTAAACAGAATATGGCGCTAGCGTGCGCCAGCTCAGACGGAATACTCAAGTATCCCGAATGATATGGGAATGTTAACGTGCATGTGAACAGACACACCCACAGAAAGACATGGGTGTGCTTCCCCCCCTGCTTCTCTCCTTGTTTGTGTGTGTGTGTGTGTGTGTGTGTGTGTGTGTGTGTGTGTGTGTGTGTGTGTGTGTGTGTGTGTGTGTGTGTGTGTGTGTGTGTGTGTGTGTGTGTGTGTGTGTGTGTGTGTGTGTGTGTGTGTGTGTGTGTGTGTGTGTGTGTGTGTGTGTGTGTGTGTATTGATTTCACTTCCAGGAACTCTGGGAATGTGACGCGAACGATAGTAATGACTACCATACAATGACATGAATCCCAACCAGCAGAATGTGTGAACTGCGTGCGAGATACAGTAGCATGACGACTACGTCCCCTGTTGTCTTCTACAGTGTTTTAGTTTGAGCCTCCGTGCCTCAGCGTGGAGCTCCTATAACCACAGGGATGTGGCAGAGTGCCACCAGGACTCTTTACTTAAGCACTGAAGAGCTTAATACTGCTCCTCTGTGGTGGGTCTAATCTCCAATAGAGCAACATCTTGTTTATCCAAAACCTAAATGTGTCAAGTGACACAATAAAGTTTTTTCTGTTAAATGTGCATTTGTTGTTTTTTGGAATTTAGGAATCTTGTCTACATAGAATGAAAATCCAGTGTGCCAGAAATTGAAATCGTGTTTGACGTATTTCATATTTTAATTATTTATTTATATTTTTGGCCAATATGAACATTTTGGTCTTCAAAACAGGCGGCATATTCAAGAGGCTAATGAAGAGGTTTGAAGCAAAAACAGGCATATGGAAGGATGTTTAAAGAATGTGAAACTCAGCAATGACCTTCTCTCTCCCTCTCTGCCCCCCCCCCCTCTCTCTCTCCAACCCCCTCTGTCTCTGTTTTCCAGGTTAGCTTTATATGTGTATGAGTATTTGCTGCACGTCGGCGCACAGAAGTCAGCACAGACCTTCCTGTCAGAGGTAAGAAGTGCTTTTCACATTGACTTCCTGCAGCCAACGAATGAATGGGATTCCTCCTCCATTGTACGGCCAGGGATGGAATTCACATTATAAGTAGCCCCGGGGTCAAGGCCCTGTTAGATAATCTCCCATTGTATCCCATCAGATAATTCAATGTTTGGACATTTTATGAGAATAACGCTATAATAAAATCAATGAGCCAAAGCCAAGTTTAAAACATATAAACAACAGGAATATCCTTTTGATTATTATTATTACTATTATTATTATTATTATTATTATTATTATTATTATTATTATTATTATTATTATTATTATTATTATTATTATTATTATTATTATTATTATTATTATTATTATTATTATTATTATTATTGGGATATGTAACCATGGTATCTATTGTCCCTATCGGATGTCAATACCTGTCCCTCCAGATTAGGTTAACTAAAAAGCTGGTCCAGGTTGAGTGGACCTAAAATATTAAAGGGGCACTTCACCAAAAAAAACAATGCTGATTAATTTGCACATAATCTCAGTACACGTTCAAAAACAGTTTTGCACACATTCATTTTGACAATTATTGAGAGTAAATTAGTCTGAATATGGCCACCATATTCAAGGGACATTGAATCCTTGTGTTGTGTTAATTACAGCTTCATGAAATGATAAGGTAGCAGTCCCTATAAGACAAGGTATTGCTATTTTTTACATAATTTCATGGAGCTGTAATTAGGTAAATTAATGTGTGCAAAACGGTTTAGGGTTTTTGGATGTGTGTTAGATTATGTGCAAAGTGAAGCATTGTTTTAGGTGAAGTGCCCCTTTAAACTCACATCACATAATTATATTTGTACAAATTGTCATGAAACTCACTCATCATAATAGACCTTTTTCATAGCGGCCATTTTTACATGCCATACCAGGGAAACACAGGTGTCACTAATAACATTAATTATGGTTCCCTTCCATTTAGGTGTGCCAGGGTCAGGGACCTGGCTTTGTGCATTGGCTCACTAGAATGCCTCTGGCTCACCTAAATGGAATGTAACCATAATTAATGTTATTAGTTACATCTGTGTTTACCCTGCTGTGACACGTCAACAGAAATGGCCACTGTGACAAAAGGGATATGCAATGAGGTGAATCAGCTCCTCTCGTCGTTCATAATTTCAACTCAGAAAACCCAATGCAGTCAGGTTAGTTTGCTTCGCTGGGTTTTACATAGAAGCTACTGTACAACAACAGCCCTGGCAAGTTAAACCAAGGGTACTCCAGTATTTGAACACTTTACAAACGGTCCCAGGTCTACGAGGCCTATTAGTGTGATAGTCCCCTGAACTGTTGGGAGAGGTAAGGTATCTAATGTGTTGCATCCTCTTCCTTAATGGACATCCTTCCTGCTAATGGTCCGGTGTCTAAGTCCGTCTATCCTGCAACACCTCCTCCACATTGGCGTGGCTTTATTCAGCTCCACTTAATACACTCCTGACCACTGAGAACGCTTTATTGGCATACAGAGGCCAGTCCATATCATTCAACTTTAATACTGGCAGCATTTATATAGCCAAGCTTACTTGTGATGCAAATATGGGGTTTCTGTGGTGGCTGTAGAGGGTCAGAGACCCACTGTGCACATCTTAAAACAAATTGAACTACGTGGCATGTGTTGCAGATGATGCATAACAGGTGTGATTGCTAGGAGGTTGCTGAGAGAACAATATGCAGTTTTAATTGGTCAGCTTGCAAACAACCCACACTGAAGTTTGAAAGCCACACAAACATAAAGCTAGCTTTACTCATGAAACCCCCTGTATGACTCTAGGACACAGTATTTAACACTCGGACCAGAATTACCCCTTCAATTACCCCACAACGGCCTCTCAGAACGTCATTAGAAATGCATTGAAATCGATGATGATATAAAGGGCAACAACTAATGAGCATATATGCTGCATACTGTCATGCTGCATACCGTCATATATGCTGCATACCGTCATATATGCTGCATACTGTCTTTTCTTGAATAAATAAACTACTTAACCGTCAGAAACCTGTGGCTGTTTTTCAGAGGCTGTAGCAGCTCAGTGAGACTAGATGACCATAGGAATCCATTGGTACCAGCCATGTCATGCTAGCTTGTTGGGAAGGGGGCTAAGTAAATATCGCTCCAGTTTTTTGGCGAGGGAAAAACTGGCATGGCAATTTTTTAAGTGGTCCCTTGACCTTAACACATTGTCTGCCACGCAGTATGCCCATCCTTATGCCCAGTCTGCCAGTGCTGTAACCCTATGGAGATGTTTACCTTTTTTGCAGGGCTATAACTTTTTTAATATTATAGCTATATCGACATTACTATGGCCCATTCAACATCGGGTATCTATCGTTCCGGATGTGGGAACGTTATATTTTTTCATTCATACATTGTTGTGTTAGTACCGTCGAGAATATAAGTATGTTTTTAAGGTTTTCTGCAGTAATTCCTAAAATGCGAGTTATAGGCCCTGACGCATATGATAGATTATCGATTGGCGTTTCTTTCCTATACACGCTATATAATTCCTTGATCATCAGTAACGGCTTTATTTAGTATGGGTTGATATGTTGATCAGATGGATTGCCGTGAAATGAATAAACAATCGGGCTGAACATAACGTTATATTCCTCTTACCGTTCGCCGATGAGACTGGAGGAAAAATATTCCAATTATTTGACGTCGATCTGCTAGATCCATTTCCCGTTTGTATGACGCAATAAACGCCGAAATCATATTGATTATTGCGTTTCGAAAGCGATCCCATGCACTCGAGTGTGTATCTAGACCCACGTTACAAGATATTACTGCCGGAGGAATTTCCTCGATGCACTGAGCGCCACTTCCGGTTTGGCTTGGAGTGTAACTCGCCCGACATCCACCAGGCGGCGGTATTGAGGCGTTGCAATATCAGACAGGGTCCAGCTGCAGTCCCGGAGGGAGGCTGGATGAATTATGAATGCCATGGTGAAAAAATTTAATATTGATCCCAAAAACGAGTTAACTCGTTTCTGGCGCACAACGCATGGCGGGCAATAGCGAGTATACTCGTTTTTGGCATCCAATGTGTTAAGATATCTGAATGAAAATGCATTCTATTAATACCCACGAGTCTCCCCTTTACAGACACGCCCACTTCATGCTAATCAAAACAAACAAATGGTATCAACCCAAAGATTGCTGCAACAACTGACGAGACATAATTGAGCCTGGGAATGGCCATCAAATACTTACATCCATGTTCTAAGCCTTTATACACTCTAAACTTAAAACATTTGAATAGGTGCCTAATGTTTAAAATGTATGACTCTCAAGTTAAAGCTAAGTTAAAACTCAAGGATGAATGATTAACGGGTATTTGCTGAAAGAATAAGGAACACATAGGCTACTTGTACTTTTTCTCTCTCACTCTGGTGTTGCGTTGTGGGCCGTTTGGTAACTTTGCTCTGGATCCACTGGGCGTGTTGGATAATTATTTGACAATTATGCCTTGTTTCGCTTCACAATTGGGAATTACCTTGTTCCTGTAAAGTGACTATGAGAGTAAATATTAACGTCATGATTAATATTTATGTCATGCACTGAAATAACAAATTACCCGCGACTGCATTCGGCTGCATATACTGCTGCTAAATAACCATAATTCTTTGGTTATGGATTTTCCCCTGTCTGAATCTAAGTGGAGAGGTTGTAGCGTGAATACTTCGGGGAGAAGGAGTTGCTTTTGCCTTCCTGGAAACGGATTCCTACTGGCCCCATTATGTTAAATGCCGCGAAGTGCGCAATTCTGGCACACAGTCGCTGTATAATCAATCACTATCATAGACTAAACTAAATCTGTAAGATGCCCAAACAGTAGATTTGAATAATGCTGGGGAATATTATGTAATTTAGCTTGTCTTGTCCACTGATCAGTAACAGCCATTCCCCACACAAACTGACAGCTGACTCCCAACTCGCCTGGGCAAACTGAAAGGTCCCTCTCGGTTTTGCAGTATGTAAACATTTGTAATGTTAACGAAGGTTATGTATATAACCAAGTTCTATGAATTATGGTGACGCTCAGCGTCATCTGCACGCACTTCACTTCGTGCACGAGCACTGAATAAAAAATTTCACAATGTACCTTTACATCCCAACATTCGTCTGGCCACACCCTTATCCGCTTAACCTTCATAAGCAGGTGTGTGGTCACCTACTCGCCTCCTTCCCAAACTTTCACCACAAGGTGAGATCAAGGGCCGCAATGGCGTCCTGACGCTCAGCGTCATCTGCACTACAGGAGCTGAGCGGGAGCCTGAAGCTCGACAAATGTACCCCACTGAGGCCCCCCACAACCATCAGACCGGGGAGGACCGAGCCCCCCGACCCTCCCTAATGGAGGATACCCTCCCTATTGGAGGACGGGAGGGAGACGGATCCGACCGTGCGAAGAGGAACTCAAGCAACTCAACGCACAGGGTGAGCAGATCGTGGCTTGACCCCACGACCACGCACACGCACAACCCGCATGCCACCAGGGAACGAACGGAAGAAACAACCCTCGTTACTGCCCCCAAAATCACGGAGTCAAGAGCAAACTCAACCCCATGGCAAGGCCGTAGCAGCGGAGCGCGAAGGAAGACCCAGACCCACTGAAGGAACTGGATCCCCTGGAAAAAAGGGGGCCCGGAGAGGTCAATGACGCCAGGCATCAAGACCCCACCAGGCGGTCACTTAGTGACACCGCCCCCCACATCGCCAGCGTATTCGGACAGGGCCCCTCCAAGAGCGGGCCCTTTCCCCCCAATAGTACACCGCCTGGCACACTGACCCTGCAACACAGGCAGTCAGCATGGCCGTAAAGCACCCAAAAAAGGTTAACCAACGGAAGCAGGCAGCGCACCGGGGAAACCAGGCAGCAGGCTGTAGACCTGAGCCTGGAGCACTGCGGACGAGACAGGCGCCAAAGGGGTCTACTGAAAACAGCCCCCCCGGCGGAAGGGGCGTATGCTGGCGTTGTTGAGCACCATGACAAAGCCTCCATAAAAAAAAACCCACCCAGAGGGGTCGAGGCAGAGAAGGCTGACACGATTGGCAGACGTCATGAACGTGCAGGGGCACACTCAACCGGGTAACCCGGGAGTTGACTCTGCTCCAACACACCAGGGAATCAACCACCCTCTCGGTACACAGACGGTGGTTGTTCCTATAACCCCTCAAGAAAAAACTCCAAAACACACCTGCGGGTATACAGGTGTTTCAGTTTCCAAAAAAGGGTTATCCCAGGCCTACGGTTTCAACGAAACATTACTTCAGACCGGGCCCGGCGGCTCGGGAAGCACACAGGGTTACCAGAGGAGGTCCAGAAGACCACCCCATCAGCCCCCTCTTCGCCATGCGTGAGAGAGGAGCGAAAGAAAGGAGAACCAGCCCCTTATAATAGTGCCAGGTACAAAGTGTACCCAACAAAGGGTCTCCATAACGCCTAACCCTGTGACACCCGGGCCGACCCGGCATTTTTCCCCCTGAAAAAAGCACAAGTCCCTCAGGGTACCAGAACAGCAGATCTGCATCCCCGGCGGACAACGGGTTAACTGACCTGGACCAGCATGACCAGAACCAGTCCCGTGCCCTAACCACGCTGACATGCCCACTCCAGGAGAGGGGGCAGGAATGCGTGTTGATCTAAAACATGAAAAGAGGGCGCCACCCAGACGGTCCTATTTATACCGCGCTCAGTGGCCCACCCCAAGGGCGTGAGACCCCTCTACCTATGTTCTGATCTATTCCGTTAACATCCCCCAGATATGAACGAGAATCGGTCGAGACCCAGTAACAGGCTCTCGGAAGAGGAAAAAAAACCCATCCCAGTTGCCCTATAAAAACGCCGTTTTAATAACAAGCAACCAAGGCGTACTAGCCTCCTGCATGATTCTTAACAGAAAACACCCCGAGCCAGCACTATGTATGCGTCGGGACCCAAAACATATCAATGGACAGTCTAACCAGACCCCACATTGATCCTTCAAGGCGCCTGGGAGAACGACAAGAAGGTTGTCGTGCTTCATATTCTCCACTCTTTTTTATTAAAAAAGAAAGAAACACCGACTGACATGAATCCCACGTGACGCAGCCGAGGGTAAAAATTGTTTACATTTTTACATCCCGCCACCCTCACTACAGAGGAGAGACGGAACTCCTCAGCGAGACTTCCCACGTGAGCCATAGATTGAAAAGTCACGGTAACATTGAGTCATGTGACCAACCGACTCAAGTTACACGTATATCGAGCGTAGTAGAACAGTAGAAAAGTTCCTATGCTCTGCCCCGACAACTTGACAACAACAGACCCTACATACGGGTCTAAACCCACGGAAGCCGTCGTCCAATAGAAACGTGCCTAGTGACGTTTGCTATGACGGGGGGAAACCCAAGACTCAACCGCCCGTGATAGGTGCGGAGTCTGGGAAACCCTCCCCCCCCCCCCCCCCTCCTTGCCAAGCCGCCTAACAGCTTGGCCCTGATTGAATGAAAAGAGATTCCAATAACCCCCTGACCAATCAGAAGAGGGAAGGAGGGGTTTATCCGGTACCCCCTCACAAGCCCAACCCTTGTATACGACAACAACAATAGTGATACCTTCAGTAGCAATGCTAATGAATAGTGCAAGCTAAATCACTGCACGCTAACCACAGACACATCTGTGAACAGGGTTTATAGCAAAACCAAGGTGTGTGAACCCGACACCCGTATCTATGTTGTAAGACACAGAAAATCTGATAGAGAGAGAGAGCGGCTGAGCCGCGGTACGTTTTCATATGAGCATTACTGCAAACCAACACAGTAGTGTTGCAGCTCAATATCACTGTTTAAGCAACAGAGCACATGTAGCACTTGTGTTAATACCAGTAACAGCTGTTTGCCACGGGCACAGTTCTAGGTTCGAATGCGACAAGGAGTAATATACACAATTAAAAGAATTGTAGACCAGAGGCAGAGTTATAACAATAACCGGTGTTTTAATTAAAAGCGCGCTAGCTAAACAGTAATAATACATACGTACGTAAAGTACAACTTATGCTTTGAAGTATCCCTTTTAGAGTAGGTCAGTAACCTCTTCTTGCGGAAGGGTTAGGTCGATATCAAGGCCTAGGTCGATTGGATCAACACATTGGGGTTCGTTCAGACGTCTCTGAGGTTATCATCGGTAACTCTATATTAGTTTATCAGGGAATGCAAATACCTTATTAGGTGAATTGGCCCTTTAAACTCTTTAAACCAGGAAGTGATTCGGCGATAATCGATGTGTCATCTAGAATGGTCTATTATGACATCACCACAAACGTTCTAGAATGTTCTATGTTCTAGAATGTTCTATTATGACATTACCACAAACGTTCTAGAATGTTCTATGTTCTAGAATGTTCTATTATGACATCACCACAAACGGTGTAGAAGGTTCTATGTTCTAGAAGGTTCTATTATAACATCATACAATGGTAGCATTTACCCTCTAACTCTTATAGGGGAATATCTGTATCCATATATCCAGTTAAATCAATTCAAATACAAAATACAATATCAAAATAACATAAGATGAACGGGATTGCCTCCCTTGGAAGTCCTTGTAGTCTCGTTCAGTTCAATCCTACCGGACTAGTGGAGTAGCAATAGTGGTCTGGACTGCTCCGGGATGCTGGTGGAGACTTGCGGCTTCCAGTCGGTTGGTTAGTCCGGTCCGTCTGGGTGATGTTGCTGGTCCGGTGGTCGAGGAGAAAGAGAGCTGGCTTCTTGAGAGCTGGCTGTATATATTGGAAACCAAGATGTTCCGGAACGTTCTATATGACATCATAGGATGACATCACAAAGGTTCCAGAACCTTCAAATCATGACATCATACGCTATATACAGGAAGTGGGACCTCATGGTAAAACAGGAAGTGATAGCTCAGAGATAAACAGGAACTATTTATGTAATTGATAATTATGAATCTGAACCCGGGGTTACATTCTCCCCTTCTATCCTAATGCACGTCCCTGTGCATATTATCCCAGGACTACATTATCACAATCCTATGGGGTTTTGGGGAGTCTGGGCCTAGAATGTTTTACTGTCTAGAAAGTTCTTACCTACTAACATTAACTATTTATGTTCCTATGCTAGTTATGAATCTGAACCCGGGGTTACATTCTCCCCTTCTATCCTAATGCACGTCCCTGTGCATATTATCCCAGGACTACATTATTACAATCCCATGGGGTTCCGGGGAGTCAGAGTCACCTAAAGAGTCTGCGATTACTGAGCTTAGACTCTGTAATATTGACTGGATTATCGTCACTATTGGGTTTCCTAGTCGGTGATAAGTCAGGGTTTTTGGAGGTTCCCTATGTCTTGTCGACCTTCTTGGTTGTTCATCTATGACCTCTCTTTCGGTTTCTCTTTCCACATCGTTGTGGACATTCTCCGGTCCAGCGGGTTCGGTCTCCAGTTCATTCATGTCAGTATTGTTCTCCTCTGAACGCATAACTGGTAAGGTCTTGTCGGGTAGGTTGTCCTCTTCCGGACCCATGTCTGGTAAGTGATTTTCCCGATCCGCTGTATCTGGAGCTCCCTCCGGAATACTGACTCCGTCTGCAGGATCTTGCTCGACAGTGGACACTGGAAAGAGTCGTGTTTCCACCACTAGACCTCCCTGGTCATAGTGATAAGGGAGATCAAGATAGTCATCCTCTGGGTCTTCTCCCTCTGATTCATTCAAGCTTTCTTCTTTTGGGCTCTGTCGAGTTCTTGGTCGCTTAGCTTTGTCCTTTACCGTAGGTCCATCTTCCACAGGGGTAGTAGGAAGGAAGCCGCAAGGTAGCAGTAGGTCTCTGTGGAGCGTTCGTAGTGGGCCATCTCTGGTTTCAGGTCGCACTACATAGACTGGGACATGTCCAGTGTGTTTTTTTTTTTTTTTTTTTTTTTTATGTTGAAAATAAACTTTATTGGTCATGATTAATACAGAAACACAAACGACAGACTCAACAGGGCATGCTCACAATTCTGACAGCACTGCAACATCAGCAAAAAGGCGGGGCTAATCCCTGGGGTTGCCATGGTGCTCATAGAGGCGGGTTCTAGCAGAACAGGAAGGATGTAGAGTGTATGGGGGGGGGCATCAGTGTGTGTATTTGTCTCATTTAGTGTGTGTGTTTATTTAGTGTGAGTATCAGAATGTTTATGTGTGGTTGACCAGGGTCTCTCTATCCGTCATTAGCTCTCCGTATCTCTGCTGCAGCTCTTTCTCTCTCTCCATCTGCCTCTCTACGTCCTCACGCAGCGCCTCTTTTCTGCGTGGTATAGCCGTATCTTCTTGTTTTTTCAGTTGATTGAAGGTCTGGAGCTCAGTAGCAGCCTGCTCCACCTGTTCCCACAGTTCCCCGTGTTGTTTGAGCAGCCCCAGCGCTCTGGACTGGAAGCCTCCCAGCAGGATCTTCAGACGCTTCTCCAGCTTAGCTGCTCGACGAGCCTCTGCTGTCATGTGACCGCGATTCACCTCTAGTTGCTTCTCCAGACTCTCAATGCGGTCTTTCTTAGAGGCCAGATTAGCTCTGGTATACCTGCTATGATTGGCAAGATACAACACCTGTCCGTAACATTCCTCCCATACTTGGCAGTAGGCCTCCATGCTGAGGTCACCATGTCCCATCCCCACCTTCACCACCTCCATCTCTGCTGTTAGCACTGCTGCTGCCTTTTCCATCTCCTCCGTGCTGATTGGCTGGTAGGTGTGAGAGTCCAGATAGGAGATGTGAGAGGCGTTATTGGATGTAGAGGCGGGCCCTCTGGCCTTGCCGCGCTGTGCTTGGTTGGCTGTGTTGAGAGACGGGTGGTGCAGACAGTCATAGTGCATCATGGTGATCATTTCCTGTTTGATGAGCTCCTCAGCCAATTGGAGGTCAGACAGAGGCTCCAGGGAGGCAGGACGAAGTACAGACTCGTTCACCTCTGTAGGTCTTGGTAGACTCCTCTGGACAGCTGTGTGTCTCATCTTCAGATCCTTTTCTTTCTCTGCATCCCGCACAGCCTGTTTGCGGCACTCTATTTCAGAGGCATCCTCTATGAAGCCACCATCAGGGTCCGTCTCCTCCAGGTCTCTCTCAGCATTCTCAGGAAGTACAATCTCAAAGTCATTCTTGGGAACCGGAAGGGACAGCAGACCCTGCTTCAGCTGCTGCAGGCTCTCCCTCTGCAGGTGTTTGGCGTAGGCTGGGTCAGCTAGCTGCTCTTCACTGTTTATGTTCAGCTTGTCTCTCAGCGGAGTTCGAACAGGGGTTAAACCAGGGGTCACAGTCCCTCCTACTCCGGGCTGGGGGGTCATGCTACCCTCTGATCCCGGACCTGGCCCAGGGGTTCTGAATGGAGTAGTGAGGACAGTGTTAGGCGTGTGGACGTTCTGGCGTTGAGGCGTGACTCCACTGAAGTCGCTGTTATTTAGCGGTGTGTTCAGCCCTCCCTTCAGCGGTGTGTCAATGTTGGTCAGCGCCATGAGGTTCTGAGCTTCCTGGAGGATTTTGTCCTGAACAGCCGGGGTGCGGGGGGTACGAAGACCTGATGCCATGGCATTGGTAACGCTGTATTCCGATAGGAGGGTTGAGGAGGCAGAGTTAGTCATGTCACTCTCTTCGGCAGCCTGACGGGCGACTTCACTGGCCACGCCCAGTTTGACCACTTCCTCCAACTCAGCATCACTGATCTGAGGAGCTGGTAGAACTAGTTTGGAGCGTTTCTTGGCGAACTCAGCCACTCCGCTGGTCTGGAGGATGGCAGAAGGCAGGTTGCTTTCTTTCTTCTTCTTTATCTTCTGTCTATCCTTCTTCCTCTCCCTCTCCTCACGCTCATTGCGTAGCTCTCCGTCCAGATGTTGTTGTCTGAGTCGTTTGAAGTTTGGTTCCAGTCCTTCATGCTGCTCCATGCTGGTGTCATAGAAACCCTGAGCAGGCTTCTTTTCAAAGGGGATCTCAGCGTTGTAATCCACTCCTCTCTTCTTCTTTCTCTTTTTCTGCACATCGATCCCTGCTGCTCTCAGCTCCCTGCGCTTCTGAAGAGCAGCCAGACGCCTGGCTTCCTCCAGCTGTTTTTCTCTGGCCTTCCTCTTTGCTTTCTTACCCTGGGTGTTGGCCAGCCTAGCCCTGGCTTCAGACAACATCTCCAACTCATCCTCGTCCATGTCGACAGGGTCAGGTCTGGCAGGTTTAGTTTCTGGGTTGGGGTCGATCTCTCCTGGTTTTAACTTCCTGGGGTCGTCACCCACCTCATCCTCATTATCCCTCTGGGCTGCCTTATCTAGCAAGAACTCGTAGTGCTCCAGACACTGAGCGGCTGTGCGTCCAATAATCGGTGCAATGGTTCTCCACAGGGTCGGCATCAGCTTGGCGAGATGAAGAAGCTTCTCTTCTTCCTCACGACTCCATTCTGTCTTCTTAATGCTGGGATCCAGCCACTCATACCATCGGGCTTTACACTGTTTAGCAGATTTGCGGTGGAGCAGAGAAGCAATACGAGACCATTGATTCTTGCCATATTTCATCACCGCCGCCTTCAAGATCTCATCCTCCGTGTTGCGCCAGACGCCTCCTTTGATCATAATTCTCGGCATGTTGGCTGCTGGTTGTTTCTCCTGCAACAGAAACAGCTGCTAACTGGTAGCCAGTCACACAAACAGAAATTAACCAACTAATACAAAATAACGTTAGTTTGACTAGTTGGTAGTTGGTCAGAAACTAAACAAACCAACACAGTAACTGTAACGAGTGCAAAATGCCCCGGAAGCGGAAATGCACGGACGGAAATGCTAGAAGGATAGTCAGCCAATGGGAGTTGGGGGTGGGACAGCGCACGCATAGATATATATAGAACACTAGATAGCTTAAGGCGGAGTCACTAGCGTCACTGAACCACCGCCATCTTGCCCCAGTCAGCCTTTGAGTGAGGGTGAGTGATCTGCACAGACAAAAATACTCATAACTCGCTGAAATATTGACGGATTGGGCCTTTACTCTAGAATGTTCTATTATGCCATCACCACAACCAGGAAGTGATTCGGCTATAATCGATGTGTCATCTAGAATGGTCTATTATGACATCACCACAAACGTTCTAGAATGTTCTATGTTCTAGAATGTTCTATTATGACATTACCACAAACGTTCTAGAATGTTCTATGTTCTAGAATGTTCTATTATGACATCACCACAAACGGTGTAGTAGGTTCTATGTTCTAGAAGGTTCTATTATAACATCATACAATGGTAGCATTTACCCTCTAACTCTTATAGGGGAATATCTGTATCCATATATCCAGTTAAATCAATTCAAATACAAAATACAATATCAAAATAACATAAGATGAACGGGATTGCCTCCCTTGGAAGTCCTTGTAGTCTCGTTCAGTTCAATCCTACCGGACTAGTGGAGTAGCAATAGTTGAGCACTAGTTGAGCATCATGGGTATTCACATCAGGCTGGCATTAGTCTTATCAAATGTTCCGGGGTTGGCTCGCCATCGGGTATCTATCCAGCTGAGCACGCTTGGTGATGGGTGGTCTGGACTGCTCCGGGATGCTGGTGGAGACTTGCGGCTTCCAGTCGGTTGGTTAGTCCGGTCCGTCTGGGTGATGTTGCTGGTCCGGTGGTCGAGGAGAAAGAGAGCTGGCTTCTTGAGAGCTGGCTGTATATATTGGAAACCAAGATGTTCCGGAACGTTCTATATGACATCATAGGATGACATCACAAAGGTTCCAGAACCTTCAAATCATGACATCATACGCTATATACAGGAAGTGGGACCTCATGGTAAAACAGGAAGTGATAGCTCAGAGATAAACAGGAACTATTTATGTAATTGATAATTATGAATCTGAACCCGGGGTTACATTCTCCCCTTCTATCCTAATGCACGTCCCTGTGCATATTATCCCAGGACTACATTATCACAATCCTATGGGGTTTTGGGGAGTCTGGGCCTAGAATGTTTTACTGTCTAGAAAGTTCTTACCTACTAACATTAACTATTTATGTTCCTATGCTAGTTATGAATCTGAACCCGGGTTACACACACAACTAACCTCTACTGTTATGTGGAGATTCAAGTCGAGGCAGAAAAAACCCTTTTTCAACCGAGTGTAGGCTGCAGGCCTTGCTTAAGCTCTAACATGAAAATAACGTCTAGCCCTCCTATCAAACCCATACTAGCGAAAGAATCACACATTGCATTCCCATCATATGTTTGGTGAATAAACACACAGTTTGTTAACAAAAAATACAGTCCCCCTTTAGGAGGGACTCTTTATTTTTCAACAAAAATCATAGAGGGGCCGGGAAGGGAAACAGGGGGGGGACCACAGAGGGAAAAAGTCACTGAAGTCTTAGCGACGCCTGCCACGAGCCGCTCGGGGCTTTCCACCCCGTGGAGCCCCGGAGGGAAGGTAAACGATCGGCGGCTGGTCTCGACGATCCCTACCTTCACCTCCGGGCATAGATGGGCCGGCTGCAGTGGCGGAGGTGCCCTCTCTCCTCCTGACCTTCTTTGCCGAAGGTCCAGCAGTGGCGGTGGTAGCAGCGGCGGCCACGGCGGAGGAACCTCGACGACGCGGCGGCCGTCTGACTCCAGCTGCAGTGCCGACCCGAATAGTCCAGCCTCTGAGAGGGGTGTCGTCAGAAGGGGAGTCCTCTTCTTCTCCGGCACACGCGCCTGCTCCAGCCAAAGGTGGCGCTGGATCAGAGTGGCCAGGGCGCGCACTTTCCCAGCGGCTATAGCCTGCGGCTGAAACAGATGCAGGATGGCTCCTGCCGACTGGGCGAGCTGATCATGCTGTAAATCAGTCAGCTCCGTGCCGCCCGTCAATATCCCGGACATGAATCTTGCCAGCTGCGCGATGTTAGAAGTGGCAGCTAGAGATTGTGTTCCGGAGATAAATGACTGGTCGCTCCAAAATGCCAACCGCCTCGCCGATTTCCCTTGGGGAACCGGCTTCCGTAACGGCTCCCACACCACCTCAGGACAAAGGAGCGCCGCCATTGGCCTATCAAGCCGTGGCACGCCCTACTTCATGCCGTCTACCAAACCCGCCACCCGCGTGACTTGCACGTAGGAGGGAGTAAGGCCCATGATGTGGGAGACCACCTGGCCCTGACGGACGTAGGCCGCCATTGAGGGGAAAAATGGGTAGACAACGTCCACCCCTTTCACCGGGCGACGTTGCCATAGATGACCTATGAGATCGTCAGGGACAGGAACAGGCAGTGGCTGCGGCAGCGGCACGCCGTTTGCGACTGCCGCCACCGCCATGAGCTCGGGAAACAAAGCACGCAGTTCCCCCTGCATACTTTCCTCCTCCGAGCCCGCGTCCCTCACATACAGCAGACTACTGGTCAAGGAGCCACATTCTGATGTGGCTGATAGCAGGGCATCCCGCCGCCGAGTCGGAGGTTCTAACCCAACATCTGCGGACGAGGAACCCCAAGGAGACATCTCACCCCCCTCCAGTGTTACCTGGACAGGCAGGGGACATGTTTCCACCGGGCCTTCAAACAAGAACCCGTCCGCCTCTATCATGTAGTCCTCTGTCTCCATCGGCCATGTAGAGACCGACGCACCCTCATCTGGCTCCAGTAACTCACCAAAACCAGGCCGTTCGCGTCTCCAAGCCACCATCTTGCGACGGGAGCGAGCTGACGCAAAAAGTTTGCATCTCAAATCCCCCGCAACCAAAGGAGCCGGCCGCCCAACAACGGACGACTCCCCGGAAGCAGAGGAACCAGAGCCGGAACCAGGCCACCGCACAGGAGACGGCACTGGTGCACCAGCTCCTTGGAGAGGCAAACTACCCATCGGACGCCTACCGGGCGTGGCTGCCGACCACGAGAGAGGCCTCAACCCCGCTCCAAGACGCACGACAGAGGCGGCGATGGAGAACCGCTGGTGAAGAGTAGTGTTGCGAGCGCGACCCTCCGAAGTAGATATTATGACTTAGCTTTTTTCTTTCGAAATATATGAGAGAAGAAAAAAGCAAGAAAAAATTTAAACGCGTCTCAACTTTCTTCAGCTTGTCAAGTGTGGGATCTACCGAAGGCACTTCCTTGTGGTGAAAGTGAAGAAGGAGGCGAGTAGGTGACCACACACCTGCTTATGAAGGTAAGCGGATAGGGGTGTGGCCAGACGAATGTTGGGATGTAAAGGTACATTGTGGAATTTTTTATTCAGTGCTCGTGCAAGAAGTGAAGTGCGTGCAGATGACGCTGAGCGGCAGCCATAATGAAATAGAACCCTTTCACTGCAGCACCACCAAAACGGTTAACCCTTTCAATGCAACAATACACAGGAGGTTAACCCTTTCACTGCCACGTGACAGAAGGTTAACCCTTTACTATCACACAACCGACGGTCGCACTTAGTGTTATTTTCGTGTTGTATGACAGTAAATGGAAATAGCGGCAGACCACTGCACACTATCTCTGTTTTTCCAATGATTTTTCACTTGACTTGGCCACTGTTGCCTTCACTGTTCACAAGGAAAACCTGCTCTTCTTTGGGTTTAGCTGGGAAGCTAACTTTTCAGCTTCTTAACCCTTTCACTGCCACGTGACAGAAGGTTAACCCTATACTATCACACAACCGACGGTCGTCGCGGTGAAAAGGGTTAACCATTTTGGTAGCACGGTACATTTCAATACGTGTCATTTGAGTGGGTGAGTGATCCCAATTTCCAATGCATAGCCCACAGCGTCAGTCCCTGCGCGCCAGGGGGAAAAGATACAGTCACAGACGAGGGTTGTGTCCTTAGCTGGGTGCTTGGAAGGCTTGACGACACGTGCATTTACATAGACAACCGATGTTGCCTTTCACTTTTATTCAGTGTGGTTCCCCTTGTGTTAGAGAGGCATGCTTGCCCATATGATCTATGTGAATTGTTCATCAACAGTTATGCTTAACCTAGGCTTGTAACATGCGTTGGCGTTGGCATACACAAAGAGGGAAAGAGACAGAAATTGGGAGGGAGTCAGCGGAAGGTGGAGAGAGAGAGAGAGCGGGAACCGAAACTCTTGCTTTATATTGAAAATATAGTTATAAATTATCATATGTAGATATAGTGGTTATAGTTATAAGTGATCATATATAGAGTTCAAGTTCAAGTTCTTTAATAGTTGTCATACAGAAGTACAGAATACTTTCATACAAAATGCTTCTTACTGTTACGCTCCAGAGACTGTGCTAGACAAGATAGTATCAAATAACATAATAACATAATATAGCATGAATTTAGAAGAAGAAAATGAGGTCACAGTGTTCGGTATAGACATATGTACAATGTTCTGAGTTACCATATAATATACAATACACAATACTATGCAGTGTACTAATGTACAGTACTATCTAGTGCAAAGCAGAAATGGGATGAGGTACAATTTTAGGTACAATTTACAGTAAGGTGTACGAGTTGTAGTGCAATCCTTCATCCATAAATATAAAGTGTGGGGAGTGGGTGCTACAGTGTGTTTGTTTAAAGTGGGTGTGTGCTATAAGTGTGTGGAGTGGGTGCTACAGTGTGTTTGTTTAAAGTGAGTGTGTGCGTGTGGATGTGTGTGCTATGTGCGTTTGGTGGTTGTTGTTGTGTAGTGTTCATTCATTGTTCGTTTAGCAGCCTGATGGCCTGGGGATAGAAGCTTCTTCTGAGTCTTTCTGTGCTCGCCTTGAGACTCCTGTATCGCTTGCCTGACCGCAGCAGTTCAAAGAGGCAGTTGTTCGGGTGACTGGAGTCTTTAATGATTCTCTTAGCCTTGCCCTTGCAACGCTTGTAGTAAATGTTCTGGAGGGTGGGGAGCCCCCCTCCAATTGTGCGTTCGGCTGAACGTGTCACTCTTTGTAGTCTGCTTTGGTCTTGTGCAGTGCTATTCCCAAACCAGGAGGTGATGTTGCCGGTCAAGATGCTCTCTATTGTACATGAGTAGAAGTTCTTAAGGATCTTCTGGCTGACTTGGAACTTCCTTAGGCGCCTGAGGAAGTAGAGGCGTTGTCGTGCCTTCTTCACAACACTGTTAATGTGTGTGGTCCATGTCAAGTCCTCGGATATGTAGGCTCCGAGGTACTTAAAGCTGTTGACTCTCTCAACCGGTGCCCCGTCGATGCTGAGGGGGCTGTAGTCCTTGACCCCCGACCTCCTGAAGTCCACAATCATCTCCTTTGTTTTGCTGACGTTCAGGGAGAGGCTGTTTTCCTGGCACCATCCCGCCAGGACCTTGACCTCTTCCAGGTAGGCCCTCTCGTCGTTGGCAGAGATCAGGCCCACCACCACTGTGTCGTCAGCAAATTTGACGATTGTATTGCTACTCCGCTGAGCCACACAGTCGTGTGTGTACAGGGAGTAGAGGAGGGGACTCAGAACACAGCCCTGGGGGGCCCCTATGTTGAGGGTGATGGATGAGGAGGTGCAGTTGCCTGCTCTCACCACCTGGGGTCTGCCAGTCAGGAAGTCCAAGACCCACTGGCAGAGGTCATAGCCCAAGCCCAGGTCCCTGAGCTTGGCTATGAGTATGGAGGGGACTATGGTATTGAATGCCGAGCTGTAGTCGATGAATAGCATTCTCACATAGTTCCCCTGCCTCTTGTCCAGGTGTGATGCTGCTGTGTGCAGCACATGGGATATGGCGTCCTCCGTGGACCTGTTGGGGCGGTATGCAAATTGCAGGGGGTCCATGTTGATGGGGAGGGAGGAGCAGATGTAGTAGATATAGTGGTTATAGGTATAAATGATCATATATAGATATAGTGGTTATAGGTATAAATCAGACCTGGGCATTG
Organism: Notolepis coatsorum; assembly: GCF_963971535.1. NCBI lineage: Eukaryota > Metazoa > Chordata > Actinopteri > Aulopiformes > Paralepididae > Notolepis > Notolepis coatsorum. The sequence goes on from NC_140166.1 coordinate 187,932,513, forward strand.
TACGGCCCGTATCCGGCCCGCGGGATGATTCTGACCGGCCCGAGAAAGATTACATGATAATAAATTTTTTATTTTTATTTTTATTTTTATTCCTTTTTTTTTTTTTACTTTTTTTTTTTTTCATGTCAACGTTCACACGCACAATATACGCTTACCTAGGATTTTACTTGATTCAACAACAAAGCAGTCGGGGCAAGCCGAAAACGGTGGAAAGTGTGGTTATTTGAAGTTTGGATTTCTTTTTTCACAACTGAGGTAGGTAGATTACATTTTTAGAGACTAAAGTACAGAAAAAGGTATCGTTGGGTACCGGTATCAATTCACAGGTACCGGTACCGTATCGGTTCAAATGTGAACGGTACCCATCCCTACTGAACACACAACTGCAGGGCAAGGGCATTTTTGCTCATGAAATGCATAGCCATGTGAAAGCCTTCATGACAAAGTTGCAATTAATTTCAAGGCAACTAGGCAGCAACAATCTCAAACACATGAAAACCCTGAAAGAAGTCAAACCATCAGCTGATCACCGGCACAGGTCCTCATCCATGTTGGGAGCACTGCATGATGAATTTTCAAGGCGTTTTCAAGATTTCAAAAAGGTTGAGGATGAAATGCAGCTGGTTTCCTCTCCTGACCTGCAGTCTGATTCACTTGAAAGAGCACTTTAAGTCAGCATCACTGCTAGAGTTCTACTCTGCTCTCAAGGAGGAGAACTTTCCAAACATGAGGAGACATGCTCAGAAGATGTTGGTTCTCTTTGGATCCACCTATATGTGAACAGACATTCTCATACCAAGTCCAGGTACAGATCCTCTCTCACTGATGAACATCTGGCAGCTGTGCTTCGCATCTCCACCTCAGACATGCAACCTGACTTTGATGGACTTGTTAAAGCTCAACAGAGACTGGATTTATCACACTGAATGAAAAAAAAAAAAGGAGCTGAAGAACACTAAAATGTGGAAATATAACAAGTGAAATGGGACACTTGATATTTTTTTTTCTTTTTTTTGCACAGTTCTGAAAACATTAAATGTTTAATATAGGCATGTAAAGTAAAAAAGGCTACTGGGACACTTTTCTTTACACAGTTCAGTGACATGTCTTGTTTATTTTGGCTATAAGATGATGTGATGTCTTTAGAAAGCTAAGAAAATCCTTGTTTCAATAGTATATGAAACTCAAAATAATAACTTTATTTGTATAGCACTTTTTCATACATGCCCTTTGTTATTAATGTTTCACATTTTGTTTATCATTTTGGAAATAAATTCTATTTGAATAAATGATATTTTTGAAAGCGAACCTCACCTTTTAATTGCCAAATAATAACATACACTCTTACCAGGGGTCAAAACAATGCCATTTACTGCTTTTTATATAGAAATAAAATGTATATTATGCATAATTGAGTTTGGAATTTTGGCCCGGCCCTCCAACATATTTTCAGTTGCTCATTCGGCCCCCCGGGAAAAATAATTGCCCACCCCTGGTATAAATGATCATATATAGATATAGTGGTTATAGTTATAAATTATCATATATAAATATAGAGGTCTGTGTGACCATGCTTGGTGGTTATACTGTAGGTATAAATGATCATATATATAGTGGTCTGTGGTCTGTTTAATTTAGTATTTATTTAATTTAAATCTAATTATATACATTACAAATATGCTAATCTGAGTGTTAAACAATATTTTAATAACCACATGTTATAGAAAGTAGGAGTTCAGGTTATTATGGCCAGTGGAGTCAGAGTCACTCCTCAGCCAACAGTGAAAGTGGTTGTACACATTAAAGGGGCACTGCACCAAAAAACAATGCAGATTTATTTGGTACATAATCTCACACACATCTGTGTGTGAGAGTATGAATATGGCCACCGGACCGGTGATATCATCGGGGACATTGAATCTTTGTGTTGTCTTACAGGGACTGCTACCATATAATTTCATTGAGCTGTAATTACTTAAAATGTGTGCAAACCTGTTTAAAGTTTTTAGATGTTTGTGAGATTATGCGCAAAATAAATCTCCATTGTTTGTTTTGGTGAAGTGCCCCTTTAAGCCCAGTGTCAATAGTGTATCTGTTTTTCTGACTGCTCTTAACACATTCGGCGCCAAACCCAAGATAAGTTGTGTTAACTCGCCATGTGTTGGACGCCAGACCCGAGATATCTCGGGTTTTGGTAGTTTATTCTTTTATTCGATATTTTTATTCATTATTCATCCACTGACCTCGGTGTTGCCATAGGAAAGGATTTTGAGATTGCCAAAGTGCAATACCGGCCGCATCCTGCAGTGTCGCCCACCCTATGAAACCTTATATCTAACCCTGTGTTACACTCAAATGTCTCTGGGCGCTATATTTAGATGGAGCCGAGTAAATCGCTTCATCCGACCACTTCGAAACGCATCTGGCACACTCTATCCATAAGTTGTGCCAAATTATGTCCGGGACCAGATGGATACCAATACTGGAAATCGCGATCAGACAATTGGAATATTCTTTTTGTCATACCCCCGACCAAAGGTAAGGACTATCTGACATCAATTCCAGCTTGATCCAACAATGTTTTCAGATCGATCCAGCTGATCAGCTTCTGTAGTGTTCAACACGAATGCCGTTACTGGCCATCAAAGCATAAAAAAGCGACCCCTCCCCCCCCTTTCATGCATTCATGATGAAACATAATACCTATTATATACATTTGATTTGGAAATAGTAGCGTGTCTAGGCAAAAAACGCCAACACTTATAGTAGAATACATGTAGCGCCCTATAACTCAGCGTTTCAGGAATGATCCCGGATCACTCCTAAACTATACTTATATTCACCACAGGATAACGCGTGAACATATGCATGAAAAAATTATCTATTTTTTGCATGTTCGACGGAAGAAAGTCACTGTCAAATGACTATAGTATTGTCTCCATAGCTATAATATAGAATATAGATATAGCTCTCCAAACATAGTGACGCACAGTGAAAATATGTTATGGAAACGTGGCACGTTAGCCACAAGGACCAGACTAATCCCTGGCGCTGAATGTGTTAACTGCCACCATATGTTTTGAAATCAGACTTATGCCTAGTCTACACGTACACAGGTTTCTTAGGCCTAGTCTACACGTACACAGGTTTCTTAGGCCTAGTCTACACGTACACAGGTTTCTTAGGCCTAGTCTACACGTACACAGGTTCTTAGTCTACACGTACACAGGTTTCTTAGGCATAGTCTACACGTACACAGGTTTCTTAGGCATAGTCTACACGTACACAGGTTTCTTAGGCCTAGTCTACACGTACACAGGTTGCTTAGGCCTAGTCTACATGTACACAGGTTTCTTAGGCCTGGTCTACACGTACACAGGTTTCTTAGGCCTGGTCTACACACGTACACAGGTTTCTTAGGCCTGGTCTACACACGTACACAGGTTTCTTAGGCCTAGTCTACACGTACACAGTTTCCTTTTTCTTCTTTGTTAAAGAAAATCAACTAAAGGTGTTTTAGAAAACCTCTCGTCCACAACAACAACGCAAAAATACCTGGACGGGAGGCTGGAGGAGCTCTCCATGGTTCTGATTGCAGAGAAAATACTCTGCTTTCAAATGAATGTCCTGGACATGGCCATTAGAATGATGTAAGTGTTTTCCATAAGCTCCGATTTCCTGTGGAGGCTGGTGTCTGGAGGCTGGTCTGTGGAGGCTGGTGTCTGGAGGCTGGTCTGTGGAGGCTGGTGTGTGGAGGCTGGTCTGGGGAGGCTGGTCTGTGGAGGCTGGTCTGTGGAGGCTGGTCTGGGGAGGCTGGTCTGTGGAGGCTGGTCTGTGGAGGCTGGTGGTCTGTGGAGGCTGGTCTGTGGAGGCTGGTCTGGGGAGGCTGGTCTGTGGAGGCTGGTCTAACTGCCAACAAGCAGGAGAAGTGGGTTAAAATATGAAGCAGAGATGGGGGAGCAGCGATGAGAGATTAAGTAGCGGGGCTGAAGAGAGCTGTGCTGATTGCAGAACCCTCGTGGGTGAATCCCCTCCCAGAGATTGAGTGTTATTGGTGAGCTGCTGGATAGGGGTTAAGTTATAGGGTCGTGGGCATCCGGAGGCCCATATGGGACACAGACACACACACACACACACACACACACACACACACACACACACACACACACACACACACACACACACACACACACACACACACACACACACACACACACACACACACACACACACACACACACACACACACACACACACACACACACACACACACACACACACACACAGGCACAAGCAGGAATTAGCCCACATAAATGTACACACACATAGATAAGCACTGGGACAAGCACATTTCATATCTACAAGGCATGCATGCTGAGGCTGAAGTTAATTCTCTTTCCACTTTGTTGTGAAGAATCTTGCATTTCGGTATCACGTTACCGCTCAGGGAACTTACCTTTCTAAACGGGACGTGACATGAATTCACTTGTGTTCCACGACCAGAGAAATGTACATCCACTGGGAAATGTATTTGATAGGAAGTGTAGATGATATCTACGGTGAGGGATAGGCCTGCCGCGATAAGCAATAAATCGATTAATTGCCGCGATAATTAAAATGAATGCAATGATTTTGACGGGCGCGATTAATTGCTATTTGCGCGTTTGTTTTAATGAGGCGGACCCAGTGCCCCTTGTCAGTCACTGTCCGTGTTGGGAGGCGGGCCGCTGGCTTTACTACAGAGCACAGCACATTGTGTCTATTCTACTAGCATTAACGTTACTCATACAAACAGAGTAAACACAGTTTTCAATCAATCAATCAACAACAACATTAACGAGACCCTCGTTGTGTCTATTCTGCTAACGCTAACGTTACCTCTCATTGTGTATATTCTACAAGCGTTAACGTTAGCTAGGCTGTCTATGCTAACGTTAACGAGCATTAGGCTAACAAGCTGTAACGTTACCAGTCGCGTCTATTTGCTAACGTTAGCATTAGGTAATAACCGGTTTAAAATGGATGGTGATTACCTCACGTTGTGTCTATTCTACTAGCATTAACGTTACTCATACAAACAATCAATAGCGAGTTATATTGATCACGCTATGTACGATAGCCATGCTAAAACGCTAGCACAACATTAGCACCTAACCTAACAACAAGCCTTAACAAGTCAGCGATCTTTTTGCGAGACTAAACTCTCCGCTCGATGGCAAATTGTGTTGTCGGTTTTGTTTAATCAATAAATGAGGCAGAATACACAGTGACTGTATCCTTTGTTTATTGCACTTGTGCCTGCTGCAAACATAATGATTATGAAATCCTAGAGACGCGTCTCTATTCAGTGGTCTGCAGTGTTTCACGTGACTTTTCTGGTACCCAAAAAGTACCTGAAATAATCACAACAATACTTCCGGTCCGGTCGGTGGGCTTCAAAATAAAAGTCTTAAACACCGGAAAAGACGGAGCGGTGGGCTTCAAAATAAAAGTTTTGGGAAATAAATTTCTCCAAAAAAAAAAATGTCTAACCGGTCGCAATAATATCGCTTATCGCGATATTTTCGGGGGCAATTAATCGCCCAGCAAAATGTGTTATCGTGGCAGGCCTAGTGAGGGACAACTTGAAACATGTTTCATACTTCTTGCGGTCTTTGTCGTCTACACACGGCACCAACGGCGATGGCCTCTGTGACTTTGCCTGTAGGGTCCCCACGCAAAGAGTTTGTTACAGTGCGGAATGGGGATCACACAGACCAGACCGCGTGGCAATGAGTGGCATCACTATGGTGACAGAACGTGCACTCCGCACTCCGCACTCTGGCCGCAATAACTGTGAAATGACCTGATGTCCGTGCGAGCCGTCCGCATTGTTAAAGGCCACACAGACCGCAAGAAGTATGACACACGTTTAACTTGTCTTACCCCCTCTCTTACCAGTACCAGCTGTAGCCTTACCAGGTCTTTTAGACATTCCTCTGCATTATCAAAAGCAAAGTGTTGCAATCAATCATGATTCGTTCTCCTCGTCCACATCACTCACTATTCAATTACCCTGGTAATATTCACCTGTCAATCTCAGTCTCCACTAAGCATGGAACACCCATCCATTCCTCCTCTCCAAGACATTCACTCCTCCCTGACTGTATTAAACTCCTTCTCCTGCTCCTCCAGAACAACACACACACACACACACACACACACACACACACACACACACACACACACACACACACACACACACACACACACACACACACACTGTCGCTGCTCACGTGCACATCGCAGCTCTTTACAGAACCACACCCACATACAGCACTACAGCAGTACAGAAGAAACAAGTAAATCCGTAACAGGCTGAGATCCAGACGCCACGTACACCACTGCCCAGTATATTGCTAGCCAATGTACAATCAATTGACAATAAACTGGATGACATCCGAGCAAGGATTCAATATCAAAGAGACGTTAGGGACTGCAATGTCCTCTGCTTCACCGAAACATGGCTCACACCGGAGGTTCCAGATCACGCAATTCAACCAGCGGATCACTTCTTTATCCATCGCAAGGATCGGTCATCAGAGTCCGGTAAACAACGTGGAGGAGGTATTGCCTTCATGTTTAACAAAAATTGGAGCGATCCAATGAACGTGAAGGAATTATCCAACCACTGCTCCCCAGAACTGGAATATATAACCATCAAGTGTCGTCCTTTCTTCCTCCCGAGGGAGTTAACGGCGATCGTCCTGATCGGAGTGTATATTCCACCGCAAGCCAGCAACAAGGTTGCGCTCTCCAGACTACACGACGAGGTAAATAGAATACAAGTGGCTAACGTTAACGCCGCCATTTTAGTACTGGGAGATTTCAATAGCGCCAATCTGAGAAAGGTATTGCCTGACTTCTATCAGCATGTGACTTGCAACACCAGAGGCGGTAACATCCTAGATCACTGTTACACGCAATTTAAAGGTGGCTACAAGGCTCATTCTGATAGTGGCTTTGGTAAATCAGATCACGCGTCAATTTTTCTTTCACCAAAGTACAAACAGAGAATTAAAAGTACTCCCGTAGTCTCGCGAGAGGTGCAGAAATGGGATCTGACGTCAGAAGAGACGATCCGGTCAGTGTTTCACTACACAGACTGGAATGTGTTCCGCGACACAGATAACATTAATGTCTACACGGAGACAGTGCTGGACTATGTTTGTACTAGGGTGAAAGAAACAATCCCCACTACCAAAATGAAAGTTTACCCAAATCAAAAACCCTGGGTAGACAAATCCGTCCGTGAAGCTCTGAGAGAGCGCACCAAAGCATACAATGACGGCCTAGTGGCAGGCAACATGAATGACCACAAGGTGGCGCGACACAACGTAAGGAGGACAGTGTCAGAGGCCAAACGGCGCTACAGGGATAAAATTGAACTCCAGTTTGAACAAGCTGACTCTAGAGCTATGTGGCAGGGGCTCAAAACGATGACAGACTACAAAGGCGCCTCCCTCAAACTGAACAGTGACATCTCCTTAGCAAACGACCTCAATACCTTCTATGCGAGGTTTGATGCTGGTAATAACAACACCAGCTCACAAGCCTCGGCAATGGGGGGGGGGGGGTCGGCTGCTGATGGAGGCGCAGTGTTCAGGGTAACAGAGCATGAGGTGAGGCGGACCTTTAAAAAAGTGAATATCAGGAAGGCAGCAGGTCCGGACGGCATCCCCGGCCGCGTCCTAAAAGTCTGTGCCGACCAACTGGCCCCAGTATTCACTGACATATTTAACCTGTCCTTAGAACAGGCTGTCATCCCCACCTGCCTGAAGAAGTCCACTATTATCCCTGTACCCAAAAAATCCAAGCCTGCTTGCCTCAACGACTACCGCCCTGTAGCTCTCACCTCCATAGCCATGAAGTGCTTTGAGAAGCTAGTAAAGGGCTACATCTGCTCCTCCCTCCCCATCAACATGGACCCCCTGCAATTTGCATACCGCCCCAACAGGTCCACGGAGGACGCCATATCCCATGTGCTGCACACAGCAGCATCACACCTGGACAAGAGGCAGGGGAACTATGTGAGAATGCTATTCATCGACTACAGCTCGGCATTCAATACCATAGTCCCCTCCATACTCATAGCCAAGCTCAGGGACCTGGGCTTGGGCTATGACCTCTGCCAGTGGGTCTTGGACTTCCTGACTGGCAGACCCCAGGTGGTGAGAGCAGGCAACTGCACCTCCTCATCCATCACCCTCAACATAGGGGCCCCCCAGGGCTGTGTTCTGAGTCCCCTCCTCTACTCCCTGTACACACACGACTGTGTGGCTCAGCGGAGTAGCAATACAATCGTCAAATTTGCTGACGACACAGTGGTGGTGGGCCTGATCTCTGCCAACGACGAGAGGGCCTACCTGGAAGAGGTCAAGGTCCTGGCGGGATGGTGCCAGGAAAACAGCCTCTCCCTGAACGTCAGCTAAACAAAGGAGATGATTGTGGACTTCAGGAGGTCGGGGGTCAAGGACTACAGCCCCCTCAGCATCGACGGGGCACCGGTTGAGAGAGTCAACAGCTTCAAGTACCTCGGAGCCTACATATCCGAGGACTTGACATGGACCACACACATTAACAGTGTGGTGAAGAAGGCACGACAACGCCTCTACTTCCTCAGGCGCCTAAGGAAGTTCCAAGTCAGCCAGAAGATCCTTAAGAACTTCTACTCATGTACAATAGAGAGCATCCTGACCGGCAACATCACCTCCTGGTTTGGGAATAGCACTGCAAAAGACCGAAGCAGACTACAAAGAGTGACACGTTCAGCCGAACGCACAATTGGAGGGGGGCTCCCCACCCTCCAGAACATTTACTACAAGCGTTGCAAGGGCAAGGCTAAGAGAATCATTAAAGACTCCAGTCACCCGAACAACTGCCTCTTTGAACTGCTGCGGTCAGGCAAGCGATACCGGAGTCTCAAGGCGAGCACAGAAAGACTCAGAAGTAGCTTCTATCCCCAGGCCATCAGGCTGCTAAACGAACAATGAATGAACACTACACAACAACAACCACCAAACGCACATAGCACACACATCCACACGCACACACTCACTTTAAACAAACACACTGTAGCACCCACTCCACACACTTTATAGCACACACCCACTTTAAACAAACACACTGTAGCACCCACTCCCCACACTTTATATTTATGGATGAAGGATTGCACTACAACTCGTACACCTTACTGTAAATTGTACCTAAAATTGTACCTCATCCCATTTCTGCTTTGCACTAGATAGTACTGTACATTAGTACACTGCATAGTATTGTGTATTGTATATTATATGGTAACTCAGAACATTGTACATATGTCTATACCGAACACTGTGACCTCATTTTCTTCTTCTAAATTCATGCTATATTATGTTATTATGTTATTTGATACTATCTTGTCTAGCACAGTCTCTGGAGCGTAACAGTAAGAAGCATTTTGTATGAAAGTATTCTGTACTTCTGTATGACAACTATTAAAGAACTTGAACTTGAACTTAAATATTGAATTATATGAATAATCTATTGAATAATATGAAAGCCTCTGCCTGTTTCATAGAAACATAACATTGACTTCATGAAGGTGTGTGTGTGTGTGCGTGTGTGTGTGTGCGTGCCAGTAGGGGTGTGTGCAGCAGACAGAGGGCCATAGTATCTGTGGTTGGATCTTATCTCAGTGTCCAGATTCAGACAGGAGCTCTGAGGGTCTGTGAGGCCCTGGAGAACCTGCTGCTGGCTGTCTGATACACACACTCAGCTCTCCTCTGACTACCTGACTGTCTGACTGACCGACTGACTGACTGACTGACTGACTGACTGACTGACTGTCTGTCTGTCTGTCTGTCTGTTGATTGTTTGTACGGTATGTGTGATTGACAATTGTCTGCCTGCCTATCTGTCAGTCTGTCTGACAGTCTCTATGTCTGACCATCAGTTGGAGCGACTAGTAAATGATTAGTATGGGAATGATTAGTAAATTAACTGTGATGTGCCTGTTAAAAATAGAAACACTAGTTGGTTCATCTAAATTATCTACATCCAGAGTTGCTGGACCATAGCACTACATTGCCATGGCTCATTAATTAAATAATGTAATTCAGATATGTCACATACATTTACCAGGGTATTTTTTTTTTCAACATTAGTTGTACACAGGTTGTATGTTTCTGGCATACACAATAATATATGTTTTCTCTTTTTTTTACGCAACATACATGACATCATGACATTTATGGCATAGGGACATACATGACATACAGGTATATAGTACTGTTACATTTGTGACATTTACGATATGCAAATATACAGTACTGTTACCCATAGATCCTAACAGAGAATATATACATATGATGGGGAGGAGACTGTACATTAGGAGGGGGTGGGTGGGTGGGTGGAAGAAAAAATATACATACGGTGGGGAGAAAATATATACATACGGTGGGGAGGAGACTGTCTATTAGGGTGGGCGGGGGGGGGTTTGGGTTTGGACATTTATGGTGGCCAGTTTCGAATTACAGCCTCCCGTAGGTGCTCTTTAACACATTCAGTGCCAGAGGTCGCTGTGGGCCTATGGCCGTGTGTGCCAGCGCTTTAATGAATGGGGATACATGCCGGTGTTTGCAGTGCTAAAACTATATTAAATATAATAGCTATGGATATAAAACTATTGCCCATTTGACATTGAGTATCTATCGTTCAATTTGTGAAAAGGAAGAACAAATTTCATCCATACATTCCCGTTTTATACCATGGTGAATATGAGTATAGTTTTAGAGTAATTCTGTGTAATCCCAGGAAACACCGCTAAACAGCGTTTAGTGCATTTCACTAAAAACGTGCCTCGCATGGATCAACAATCAATCTGAAATCAACGCTATATTATCGGTATTATGTTTCATCATGCATGCATGAAAGGGTGGGGGGGGGTTTCTATGCTTCGATCATCACCAACGGAATACGTTACACAGTACATATACACACACAATATTGGATCAACACAAGATTGATACCATATAGCCCTTACCGTGACTAGGATGTACTGCAAAAAGAATATTCCAATTATCTGATCGCCATTCCAAGTATTGATGTCGATCGTGTTGCCAAGATAATCCACCAAAAAACATGAACCGGCGGTGCTCGATTCTCCCCATTCCATGTGTTATAAACGTTACTCCTGGCCGACAAGGAAAACCTGGACCAGACTTTTTAGATCGACGGACAGACCAAGCTAGAGAGTTTCCAAGGATGTGCAATACAGGCCGCAAGGTGTTAGGTGGCGTTATTGGACGTTTGCGATCTCAGACCCATTCAGGACAGCCTGCACAGGCTGCCTTGATGGATTATGAATGGAAATAGCGAATTAAAGAAATAACGACCCAGAAACGAGAATCTTCGTTTCCGGCACTGAACCGTTGGGCCACAGAAACAAGAATTCTCGTGAATGGCACCGGATGTGTTAAGAGCGGTTTTGAATGTGGGTAGGGAACTAACACAATACCAGGGACTAAGACACCTAACACAGACCGGGGAACAGAAATGGCAGGAGGCACACTGGGAGACATAGTACAACTAGAGGAAGAACAGAGATTAACACAGAATACAGAACTAGACACAAATGCATGAGCAGTAGTGCGGGCACTTGTCCAGCAGGTGGGGGTACAGTACCACAAATGAGTGCAGGATGAGAGGAGAGTTCCGGTGGATTGTAACAAAACTAATTTATAACCGCCAAATGCACTGCCTGATGCAAAAATGTATTCATGCTGAGTAATGAAATATTATATAATAAATATATAAATAAATAATGAACTGGATAACAGTTCATGAACTCGTTCATATTTTGGGCGAACGTGAACTGAACCTACTGTATTGCCGCTAGATGAACGTAATTGTGAACGCGTTCATTCTCTGCGCTCTATCACAGTATAACTTCGTTCAAAAGTGTGCCAGATTTGGGACGGGCGGTGTGTGCATGTTGCGCACGGAGAGAGAGACTCGTTACGCGCGATGCAGGCCACCCCTTCAAGGCAATGGTAGGGGAAACACTGATAAATAATCACAGTGTGATGGAAATGCAAGTATGCTGATTGCTGTCTGTGGTTCTATATGGGTTGTGGCAATAATTTTGACAAATAATAGCAGCAACGTATTGAAAAAAGAACTATAAACTAGTTAATTTTTGAAACCATGAACTTTTGTTAAATTATTTTTATTATGAACTATGAACTGAACTAGTTCATTTAAAAATGTGTGAACTGTGAACTGAACTAGTTCATATAGAAAGTGAACTTTCCCAACACTGTCCGTTGGGCCACAAAGATTTCTCCACTCTAGCTGCCACAGGTTTCTCCCTAATTGGCTAAAAGAGGGCGTGGCAATGGGAGTGGACTATCACACATTTGCTCTTGTTACTTTACAAATTACAGACATGGCCAATTCGCACATGATTAAGATTACAGGCGACCTCCTCAATTATCACAAATGACTAGAGGTCCCATGTGAATTACTAGTCCTGTGCGATTAGGGCTCTATATGACTTTATATGACTCTGTCTATTCTATTCCCTGTCTGATTGATTGCCTGCCTGTCTGTGTCTGTAAAAGTAGAGTTGAACAAAACTATTGAAATATGGATATACTGCACTTGCTACAGTGTCTTATTTGTCTTCCCACCTTTCCCTTCTTTCTTCAATCTCTCTCTCTATATATATATATCTATATATCTATCTCTCTCTCTCACTCTCTCCATCTCCATCTTCCCTGCAGATCCGATGGGAGAAGAACATTACATTGGGGGAGCCCCCTGGATTCCTACACTCATGGTGGTGGTATGTAGATACGTATTTATCATTCCTATCATAACCTTTATTACTTAAACACACACTCTCTTTCTCTCCAACTCTCTCACACACACCCTATACACCTAGGTAAAGTCACATGCAACAGACACATATAATGACTTGCATGAGTACACACACAACACGTGTAACCCCCCCAACCCCCCTCCCCACACACACACACACACATTTAACAGCTTTAACAGCTCACCAGGGCTGTACGCTAAGCTTTTTCACTAGGGGCACACTTGCCCCTAAATGAGAAATTTAGGGGCAAAAAATATTTTTTAGGGGCACATTTTTAAATAACAATTGTACCATTATTTATATCGATTGTTTTTGATTTAAAAAAATATATATATTTTTTTATTTTATATAATTTTTTTTAATAAAATATATATATTATATAATCATACTTGTAGTTGTATTATCTGCGAGACATCGCCACCACGCAACAAGTCTAAATGCTCGCTATATGCAACCAGCTCCACTGTCTGTGTGTACTGAGTAGCCTCCAGCTACGGCCAGGATTCTCCGGAGCTGCAGCTGGGCCCTATACTGTAGCCTCCAGCTACGGCCAGGATTCTCCGGCGCTGCAGCTGGTCCCTATTGACTATATTCAGCGTGCCCTCAGCTCGAATACGCATCGACTCAGTGTTATAAGACATTTATATCAGGACGGAGCTATCTGAACTATTTAGTTTAATGGGACGTTTCGTTTTGAACAGTAAGCTAACGCAAGCTATCATGCACTACTAGACTTACTGGAGCATTTGTTGATAGCTATCAGTAGCTAGCTAGCCGGCTGGCAGGCTCACCGAGGTCCCAGTGTTTACAACAGCCACGGGTGCGAGAGGGCTGGAGGAGGAGCAGACGCCGCAGCTCTCTCCGTGTGTCTGAGTTCAGTTCAGTTCGGCTCACTATAGGAGGTCGAACGTGTCGAAAATATGAAGCAATACTAACTTTACTTTTCTTCATAGCTAAATCAGACAGTCAGCCAGTCTATCAGAGTGAGTGCTCAGTCGATTGTTCCCGCTGATCATACCTGCTGAGTGCTCACTGCTCAGCTCGCGTGAGTGACGTCATCGCGTCATCACACGCCTTGGATAATTTAGGAGTGAAATGCGAATCCAAGGCTTGAAAGCACTACTCGCAAGCCCGCCCCCAGATAATATTTACCAATCGCAACGGCCAATTAAAGGGGCAATTCGCGACGATATCATCGCAGTGTACAGCCCTGCTCACATGCATGCTACGAAAGTACTCTTGATGACCTGAAAGAATGTGCAGGAGGGAGGGACAGTAATTGCAGGGAATGCTAAGTGCATCATCTCACACATGTTCAAGTACTGTACTCCTGGCTTACCTCTTTGATTGACAAGCGTGCTGAACTCCCCCACAGCTCCCCTGTTATTCAAACTGAACTCTATGCCAACCGCACATCTGAACCGGAGTCAAACTGAACTCTGCGCCAACCTCACATCTGAACCGGAGTCAAACTGAACTCTATGCCAACCTCACATCTGAACCGGAGTCAAACTGAACTCTATGCCAACCGCACATCTGAACCGGAGTCAAACTGAACTCTGCGCCAACCTCACATCTGAACCGGAGTCAAACTGAACTCTGTGCCAACCTCACATCTGAACCGGAGTCAAACTGAACTCTGTGCCAACCTCACATCTGAACCGGAGTCAAACTGAACTCTGCGCCAACCTCACATCTGAACCGGAGTCAAACTGAACTCTGTGCCAACCTCACATCTGAACCGGAGTCAAACTGAACTCTGCGCCAACCTCACATCTGAACCGGAGTCAAACTGAACTCTGTGCCAACCTCACATCTGAACCGGAGTCAAACTGAACTCTATGCCAACCTCACATCTGAACCGGAGTCAAACTGAACTCTATGCCAACCGCACATCTGAACCGGAGTCAAACTGAACTCTGCGCCAACCTCACATCTGAACCGGAGTCAAACTGAACTCTATGCCAACCTCACATCTGAACCGGAGTCAAACTGAACTCTGTGCCAACCTCACATCTGAACCGGAGTCAAACTGAACTCTGTGCCAACCTCACATCTGAACCGGAGTCAAACTGAACTCTGTGCCAACCTCACATCTGAACCGGAGTCAAACTGAACTCTATGCCAACCTCACATCTGAACCGGAGTCAAACTGAACTCTGCGCCAACCTCACATCTGAACCGGAGTCAAACTGAACTCTGTGCCAACCTCACATCTGAACCGGAGTCAAACTGAACTCTGTGCCAACCTCACATCTGAACCGGAGTCAAACTGAACTCTGCGCCAACCTCACATCTGAACCGGAGTCAAACTGAACTCTGTGCCAACCTCACATCTGAACCGGAGTCAAACTGAACTCTATGCCAACCTCACATCTGAACCGGAGTCAAACTGAACTCTATGCCAACCTCACATCTGAACCGGAGTCAAACTGAACTCTGTGTGCCAACCTCACATCTGAACCGGAGTCAAACTGAACTCTATGCCAACCTCACATCTGAACCAGAGTCAAACTGAACTCTATGCCAACCTCACATCTGAACCAGAGTCAAACTGAACTCTGCGCCAACCTCACATCTGAACCGGAGTCAAACTGAACTCTGTGCCAACCTCACATCTGAACCGGAGTCAAACTGAACTCTGCGCCAACCTCACATCTGAACCGGAGTCAAACTGAACTCTGTGCCAACCTCACATCTGAACCGGAGTCAAACTGAACTCTGCGCCAACCTCACATCTGAACCGGAGTCAAACTGAACTCTGTGCCAACCTCACATCTGAACCGGAGTCAAACTGAACTCTATGCCAACCTCACATCTGAACCGGAGTCAAACTGAACTCTATGCCAACCTCACATCTGAACCGGAGTCAAACTGAACTCTGTGCGCCAACCTCACATCTGAACCGGAGTCAAACTGAACTCTATGCCAACCTCACATCTGAACCGGAGTCAAACTGAACTCTATGCCAACCTCACATCTGAACCGGAGTCAAACTGAACTCTGCGCCAACCTCACATCTGAACCGGAGTCAAACTGACCTCTGTGCGCCAACCTCACATCTGAACCGGAGTCAAACTGACCTCTGTGCGCCAACCTCACATCTGAACTGGAGTCAAACTGAACTCTGCGCCAACCTCACATCTGAACCGGAGTCAAACTGAACTCTATGCCAACCTCACATAGGGCTGTCGCGGTATGACATTTTCTCACCGCGTTTGTGTGTGTGGCTAATCACCGCGGGATGCGGTGGTATCGCACTTCTATTAAAAAAAAAAAAAAAAAAAATCATTTTTTTTTTTTTTTTTAATATACCTGTATTTTTTTTTTATTATTAAGACATGCGAGTTTACCCGCGATCGTGATTAGACAAAAATTCTAAGGTCGTAGGAGTCCCGAAACTATTTTAAACATGTTCGATAATCTATCCATTTGTCCCTCAACGTTCTGAAATGTGATAAAAGTAGTAGGGTGTTGCCTGCTCCTTTAAAGTGATGCGTTGTGGGTAGGGATGCCCCGATCACGTTTTTTGCCACCGATACCGATCACCGATCGTCTATGAGCCATATCGGCCGATACACTGCCGATACAGATCGTTTTTGGTTTTATAAAAAGAAATAAAAAATGTAATATATACCTTTTTTTTCTTTTTTTTATAAAATATATATATTATATAATTATACTTGTAGTTGTATTATCTGCGAGACATCGCCACCATGCAACAAGTCAAAATGCTCGCTATGTGCAAACAGCTCCACTGTCTGTGTGTATACTCTGACTAACAGGGTCTGAAACGTATAAGATGTTCGCAGTGTTGTTATGAAGCATGATAGCTAATTAGCCAACAGCTGCAAAAACGAATAATGTCAATTATGTTATAAGACATTGATATCAGGAGCTATCTGTAGCTACTGCTAGCCGGCTAGATACCGTTAGACAATGCATCATGTATTAAACTAAAGTGAACTATATTTAGTTTACTGGGTCATTTCGTTTAAACAGTGAGCTAACGTTAGCCACCTAGCTAACGGAGCTGCTCATGCAGACTATTGGCGGAGCTTGTTGACATGAGGAGTCGGGGAGGGGGAGGGGCAGTGCGCTGCAGCAGCAGCTGTGTGCGTGAGAGAGAAGTCAGCGAGTGAGAACTCCGCTGAGAATTGGATCATGTTTTCGATCGGTTTTCACGATCGGCGAAAATACAGCATTATCAGAATTCACCGATCTCATATTTATACTGATTATCGGCCTGTATCTCAATGTGGTTTTCCCAATAAAGAATTTCAATATATATATTTGAGTGAACATTTAACGTTATTATAACACTATTTTAACGATAGTGAATTTGAATGCACATACATAGCTAGTTAAATATCACAACTTGTGTCATCAATCATTGGGGGAAACTAGCCAATAGCTAACGTTATAGATAGCTAGCCAATAGTTAACATTATAGATAGCTAGCCAATAGCTAACGTTATAGATAGCTAGCCAATAGCTAACGTTATAGATAGCTAGCCTAATAGCTAACGTCATAGATAGCGAACGCTAACGTTTGCAAACAAAGCTAACGTTATCCAGTTGACATTACAGATCATAATAGCTATGATAAGGGCGGCTAAGTGGTGCAGTGGGCAAGGTGCTCGCCACTAACGCAGGATATGCTGGGTTCGAGCCCAGCTCTCGGCGTTGCTACCAGCTTGGCTGGTCATTCATACTAACACAATTGGCAGTGTTAGGGGTGGGAAAGCTGGTGGGTGGGGATAGGACGTTGTGGACGGCGACTCCTACAGAGAGATCGCCACTGAGAGATCACGCTGTACAGGTGAAAAGATGCGACAGCTGCCTCCTTGTGTACCGGAGGGGACACGTGATGCAAGGCTTGGTCCTCACTGCAGGCGACCAGTGGGAGGCATAGTCTAGCAACATTCGAGACAAGGGAGGGGAGAATTGAAGGGAGAATTGGTGAGGCGAAATTGGGATGGGAGAAATATAGAAAAATAAGGAGAAAAAGTGGATAATAATAATAAAAATAATAGCTATGATAACGTTAACGAAGTGAGCGTAGGGGTTAGTCAGAGTGTAGCGGGGTCGGTAGAGAGAGGCAGCACTTCATTTGCGTCTAACGTTAGTCAACATTGAGCAAGTTACATGACCGGCACTTCAGCCCGGGAGTGTTAGAACGCTCCCCTGTACTCTACTGCGGTTCAGATTAATACAGGAAAAGGTATACATTGGGGGCTCGAGTCCGGGATATGAAAATAAATCCTGATTTCATTTGTGAGTTGTAAACTGTATGGAAACGTGAAGTTAGCTCATGCTACTGGAAAACGGACATCTCGTCATTAAATTAACCGAGTTAAAAATGATCACGGCCCTTTATTTAAAAATGTTTACATCTGAACCGGAGTCAAACTGAACTCTATGCCAACATCACATCTAAACCGGAGTCAAACTGAACTCTGCGCCAACCTCACATCTGAACCGGAGTCAGAATGACCTCTGCGACAACCTCACATCTGAACCGGAGTCAAACTGAACTCTGTGCCAACCTGAATGAATGAATGAATGAAAACTTTATTTAACAGATTGCAGAATGGGTACAATACAGTACGGCTCAATACATACAATTGTTAAGGGGATGCAGACCTGAGAAAGACGTTTGTCTTGTTTCCATCAGGGTCCCCCTCACATCTGAACCGGAGTCAAACTGAACTCTGTGCCAACCTCACATCTGAACCAGAGTCAAACTGAACTCTCTGCGCCAATATTACATCTGAACCAGAGAAAAACTGAACTCTGCGCCAACCTCACATCTGAACTGCGGGCTACCTAATAAAAGTCAACGCCACGCTTCGTTCCCCTGTGTCCCAAATATGTGTATTTCAGAGTTGGAACTTGGGTGTGTGACGCCGGTTAACCTGAGTGATACTCCACTGAACCACAGCAGGCACTGTGCTCTTTTCCCTCCCCTTAAAGGGGATCTGTCAGATGTGTTAATGCCAAGTAAATAGAGGATTGTCTATCCTATCCGTCTGGATGAAATGAGGCCAGTGAGCTGACAGCCTGACACGTACAGTAGTTCTCTCTTCCGTTTAAAGTGGAGGAGACGGGAACACCCATTGGAGGGTTCCCCCTTCCAGCTGACAGGCCAAGGGGGCCCAGAGTTCAGGGCAAGATAGGAAGAAGGAAAAAAGGCAGGCAGACAGACAGGCAGACATGCAGGCAGGCAGGCAAAGAGGCTGACTGGCAGACAGGGAGAAAGCTAAGCTAGGCAGGGAAGCATACAGACAGAGCATTAGGCAGTGGTAGCGAGTGTGACCTCAAGGTCGCTGTTTGAATCCGGTAAATATGATTGCCGGGGTGGGGGGGTTACTCTCCTTCACTTCACAACTACTGTTGACGTTGTACAGGAGACTGTGGTTGTACTGTCAATGTGCCCTTTAGCAAGGCAGGAGACTGTGGTTGTACTGTTGAAGTGCCATTTAGCAAGGCAGGAGACTGTGATTGTACTGGCTAGGTTTGAACTGTGTCAGTGTGAAGGAAGGGGTATTAAAGAAGGAGCGTACATGCTCAGAGGATCTTCCCTGTGTAAAGAAATGATACAAAAATACAATGAACGTCTAGACAAGCAGTGAGACTGGCAGACAGTTAGGCAATGTATGGAAGATCACATTCGGAGTGCAGCCTGGCAAACAGCAGAATTATAGAAGGCATTGGAGACGGGCAGACAGATAGACAGCCAGACAGGCACAGGGGTGGAGAAGCTGTATACACAGCGAGCCAGCATGGGGAGAAAAGAGGCGGGCCATGAGGATCGACAGGCATGCTTTGTCTGCCATTTGTAATGCCCCACTCATCCCCAGAGCCCCCAGTCAACATGCTATAGTCAACCAAGGACTTGTGACTTCATTCATTCTCCCTGGCCCCTGAATCCCCAACATGGTGTAATTGTGCAGCCTGTTGACACAGCTCATAATGGCCCTTTGGAGCCTGGCTTCCCTCACCCTGACAGCTCTCACTTGGACAGCTACCAGTAATACTGACAGACTGACATACTCAAACATACAGTGCTACATAAGTTTACTCTCGCCTCTGCCCCTAACCAATGAGGGAAATTACGAGTGCTGTGTGTGTGTGTGTGTGTGTGTGTGTGTGTGTGTGTGTGTGTGTGTGTGTGTGTGTGTGTGTGTGTGTGTGTGTGTGTGTGTGTGTGTGTGTGTGTGTGTGTGTGTGTGTGTGTGTGTGTGTGTGTGTGTGTGTGTGTGTGTGTGTGTGTGTGTGTGTGTGTGTGTGTGTTAGAGAGCAAGAGAAAAGGAAGGAGAGCAGCCGTTGGATTGAGTGTGTGCTGACTGTATTGATATATTCAGGGGGGCGTGTGCGAGAGTGTGTGCCCAACTGTATGAATGACATGACAGAGTGTGTGCTTTTGAATAGCCAAGTGTGTGTGTGTGTGCGGGTGTATGTATTTTTATGTGTATGTCAGAGAGCAGTTGGAGGGTATAGGCTGATTATTATCCAGGTCTAGCAGGGCAGGGCCTGGGTGCAGTATGACCTCGCCGAGGGGCGTCTGTCTGGGCCTGCAGCACGTGGACACGGACCCTCACTGGAGGGGGTCCTGAGCCTCCTCTCCGCCCCTACGCTACCCCCAACCCCCAACTTACAACCCCCTCCCCCAAAACAAAAGCTCCAGATGGTAGGGGAAAGCCACCAACCTCCCTCCTCCACCGCCCTCTCTCTCCCCTCCGCTCCCCCCTCCCGCAACCTTTGTCTGGAGGCCTGTCCTTTGTTTGCGGAAGAGACCCCCGAACGGATTAACTCTTTGCATTCCAAGCTCCTTTGTGTTAAACAGCCAAATCCAAACCCACCCCCCCTCCACTCATCCCCTCCTCTCCCTCGTTGGGTTTTCTTCCCTGCCTCTGTCTCTCGAGCCGTTTCCTGTTGGGCGGGGGCAGCAGTCTGAGAGAGGAGGTGGGGGTGGAGGGAGGAGGAGGCTGGAGGTGGGGGTCAGTCATCCACATCTGTTGTTATGGGAGGAGGATAAAGGAAGGGCTCAGCGAGGGCTGCAGGTGTTGATTGTGTCATTAGCTTTCTCTATTGGCTGGTCCTCGTTGTCTCCACCTTATCCCAAAATCGATCGCTTTAGCCAGTTTTTCACTGGATATCCTCCGAATTCACACACAGCTCAGCCCTCCAGCGCCCCCCCCCCCCCCCCCCCCCAAAACACACGCACACGCGCGCACACACACACACACTGGAAAACCTCAGCACAACAACAGTACAGGGATCATCTCCTTCATAGCCCCCAGCTGACATTTTTCTTAGCAAGGGGCAGAAAAAACAGTCATGCCCTGCTCCCAAAGCTCTGGCCTGGTCTTTATAAAGGCAGGTATCAGACAGGAAGGACAGGCTTTGTTGCTCTTCTCCTCTCCTCTCCTCCCCTCTCCTCTCCTCTTCTCTTCTCTTCTCTTCTCTTCTCTTCTCTTCTCTTCTCTTCTCTTCTCTTCTCTTCTCTTCTCTTCTCTTCTCTTCTCTTCTCTTCTCTTCTCTTCTCTCCTCACTTGTGTTGACTTCTTTGTTCTTCACTGTAGTCCACTTTACACTACTCAGTTCTACTATATTCTACTGTAGTCCAATCTACACTAATGTACACAGTTCTACTGTAGTCCAATCTACACTACTCAGTTATACTGTAATCTACTGTAGTCCACTCTACTCTACTCACTCTACTGTAGTCCACTCTACACTACTCAGTTCTACTGTAGTCCACTCTACACTACTCAGTTCTACTGTAGTCCACTCTACTCTACTCAGTTCTACTGTAGTCCACTCTACTCTACTCAGTTCTACTGTAGTCCACTCTACTCTACTCAGTTCTACTGTAGTCCACTCTACACTACTCACTCTACTGTAGTCCACTCTACTCTACTCAGTTCTACTGTAGTCCACTCTACTCTACTCAGTTATACTGTAGTCCACTCTACACTACTCACTCTACTGTAGTCCACTCTACACTACTCAGTTATACTGTAGTCCACTCTACTCTACTCAGTTCTACTGTAGTCCACTCTACACTACTCACTCTACTGTAGTCCACTCTACACTACTCACTCTACTGTAGTCCACTCTACACTACTCAGTTATACTGTAGTCCACTCTACTCTACTCAGTTCTACTGTAGTCCACTCTACTCTACTCAGTTCTACTGTAGTCCACTCTACTCTACTCACTCTACTGTAGTCCACTCTACTCACTCTACTGTAGTCCACTCTACACTACTCACTCTACTGTAGTCCACTCTACACTACTCACTCTACTGTAGTCCACTCTACACTACTCAGTTCTACTGTAGTCCACTCTACACTACTCACTCTACTGTAGTCCACTCTACTCACTCTACTGTAGTCCACTCTACTCTACTCAGTTCTACTGTAGTCCACTCTACTCTACTCACTCTACTGTAGTCCACTCTACTCTACTCAGTTCTACTGTAGTCCACTCTACTCTACTCACTCTACTGTAGTCCACTCTACTCTACTCAGTTCTACTGTAGTCCACTCTACACTACTCAGTTATACTGTAGTCCACTCTACTCTACTCAGTTCTACTGTAGTCCACTTACTCTACTCACTCTACTGTAGTCCACTCTACTCTACCCAGTTCTACTGTAGTCCACTCTACTCTACTCACTCTACTGTAGTCCACTCTACTCTACTCAGTTCTACTGTAGTCCACTCTACTCTACTCACTGTACTGTAGTCCACTCTACACTACTCAGTTCTACTGTAGTCCACTCTACTCTACTCACTCTACTGTAGTCCACTCTACACTACTCAGTTCTACTGTAGTCCACTCTACACTACTCACTCTACTGTAGTCCACTCTACTCTACTCAGTTCTACTATAGTCCACTCTACACTACTCAGTTCTACTGTAGTCCACTCTACACTACTCACTCTACTGTAGTCCACTCTACTCTACTCAGTTCTACTGTAGTCCACTCTACTCTACTCACTCTACTGTAGTCCACTCTACTCTACTCACTCTACTGTAGTCCACACTACTCTACTCAGTTCTACTGCAGTCCACTCTACTCTACTCAGTTCTACTGTAGTCCACTCTACTCTACTCAGTTCTACTGTAGTCCACTCTACACTACTCAGTTCTACTGTAGTCCACTCTACTCTACTCAGTTCTACTGCAGTCCACTCTACTCTACTCAGTTCTACTGTAGTCCACTCTACACTACTCACTCTACTGTAGTCCACTCTACTCTACTCAGTTCTACTGTAGTCCACTCTACTCACTCTACTGTAGTCCACTCTACTCTACTCAGTTCTACTGTAGTCCACTCTACACTACTCAGTTCTACTGTAGTCCACTCTACTCTACTCAGTTCTACTGCAGTCCACTCTACTCTACTCAGTTCTACTGTAGTCCACTCTACTCTACTCACTCTACTGTAGTCCACTCTACTCTACTCACTCTACTGTAGTCCACTCTACTCTACTCACTCTACTGTAGTACACTCTACTCTACTCAGTTCTACTGTAGTCCACTCTACACTACTCAGTTATACTGTAGTCCACTCTACTCTACTCAGTTCTACTGTAGTCCACTCTACTCTACTCACTCTACTGTAGTCCACTCTACTCTACTCACTCTACTGTAGTCCACTCTACTCTACTCAGTTCTACTGTAGTCCACTCTACACTACTCAGTTCTACTGTAGTCCACTCTACTCTACTCAGTTCTACTGTAGTCCACTCTACTCTACTCAGTTCTACTGTAGTCCACTCTACTCTACTCAGTTCTACTGTAGTCCACTCTACACTACTCACTCTACTGTAGTCCACTCTACTCTACTCACTCTACTGTAGTCCACTCTACTCTACTCAGTTCTACTGTAGTCCACTCTACTCTACCCAGTTCTACTGTAGTCCACTCTACACTACTCACTCTACTGTAGTCCACTCTACTCTACTCAGTTCTACTGTAGTCCACTCTACACTACTCACTCTACTGTAGTCCACTCTACTCTACTCAGTTCTACTGTAGTCCACTCTACTCTACTCAGTTCTACTGTAGTCCACTCTACTCTACTCACTCTACTGTAGTCCACTCTACTCTACTCACTCTACTGTAGTCCACTCTACTCTACTCAGTTCTACTGTAGTCCACTCTACTCTACCCAGTTCTACTGTAGTCCACTCTACACTACTCACTCTACTGTAGTCCACTCCACACTACTCACTCTACTGTAGTCCACTCTACTCTACTCGGTTCTACTGTAGTCCACTCTACACTACTCACTCTACTGTAGTCCACTCCACACTACTCACGCTACTGTAGTCCACTCTACTCTACTCAGTTCTACTGTAGTCCACTCCACACTACTCACTCTACTGTAGTCCACTCTACTCTACTCGGTTCTACTGTAGTCCACTCTACACTACTCACTCTACTGTAGTCCACTCCACACTACTCACGCTACTGTAGTCCACTCTACTCTACTCAGTTCTACTGTAGTCCACTCCACACTACTCACTCTACTGTAGTCCACTCTACTCTACTCACTCTACTGTAGTCCACTCTACACTACTCAGTTCTACTGTAGTCCACTCTACACTACTCAGTTCTACTGTAGTCCACTCTACTCTACTCACTCTACTGTAGTCCACTCTACACTACTCACTCTACTGTAGTCCACTCCACACTACTCACTCTACTGTAGTCCACTCTACTCTACTCACTCTACTGTAGTCCACTCTACTCTACTCACTCTACTGTAGTCCACTCTACTCTACTCAGTTCTACTGTAGTCCACTCTACTCTACTCACTCTACTGTAGTCCACTCTACACTACTCAGTTCTACTGTAGTCCACTCCACACTACTCACTCTACTGTAGTCCACTCTACTCTACTCAGTTCTACTGTAGTCCACTCTACTCTACTCACTCTACTGTAGTCCACTCTACTCTACTCAGTTCTACTGTAGTCCACTCTACACTACTCAGTTCTACTGTAGTCCACTCTACTCTACTCAGTTCTACTGTAGTCCACTCTACACTACTCAGTTCTACTGTAGTCCACTCTACTCTACTCAGTTCTACTGTAGTCCACTCTACACTACTCACTCGACTGTAGTCCACTCTACTCTACTCAGTTCTACTGTACTCTCAGACCACAGTGCACACCAGACCTGGGAAAAAGATGTTCACATGGTCTTCAAATTATTCAATAAACTTATGGAGAACTTGACACTAAAACCCCCGAAGAGCCTCTGAAATAAAAACACCCCATGAATTTAAATTGAGTGCATCTGAAGTTCCTCAACCACCTAAACCCATTAGTAGTAGTGTAGTGTGCCCAGTACAACCTCAAGGCCTCCTAAGCTAACCCTGAGAGGTCTATAACTACACCCTACACCCCCCCCCCACTAGTCTTCAGCATGTCAGATGAATGAAGGGACATGTTCCTCTGTTGTGTCTGCATGTGTTAGCAATATGCGCACCACATCAATTTCCGTTACTCTCCCCTCCTTGTCAGATGCTGTATTTATTAGCCACAGTCCAAAGGGAGCGTTCCTGTTGGAATAATACAACAGCTGATTTACATGGCATGGCGCTGCTGTTCCTCTCTGCCTGCTGAATGCAGTGCTGCTACCGGGAGAATAGCCTGGTACTTGAGTCGAGGTAATAAAGACAACAGGAAGGGTTCTGTTTCCCCCGCCTCCTCTCTTAGATTGCAGAGTTTTGTCCCATTAAGGGGAGCCTAGTCTGATAAGAGGAAAGGAGATGCCATAGTCAACATAGTTGGCTCGCTGCCATAGTCAACATAGTTGGCTCGCTGCTTCTCTTCCCTCTTCTGTTTCTCTCTCTCTCCCCCCTTCTGTTTCTCTCTCTCCCCCTTCTCTCTCTCTCTCTCTCTCTCTCTCCCCCTTCTCTCTCTCTCTCTCTCTCTCTCTCTCTCTCTCTCTCTCTCTCTCTCTCTCTCTCTCTCTCTCTCTCCTCTCTCTCTCTCTCACACACACACACTCTTTGTGTCTCTTGCCCTCTGTGTCTCTCACTCTCTTTTCCTGCCCATCTATTTCCCTGCCACTCTCAATCTGTCTGGAGTCTTTGTCTCTTTCTTTCTTTCTTTCTTTCTTTCTTTCTTTCTTTCTTTCTTTCTTTCTTTCTTTCTTTCTTTCTTTCTTTCTTTCTTTCTTTCTTTCTTTCTTTCTTTCTTTCTTTCCTTCTTCCTCTTGCTCTGTCTCTCTGTATGTCAGTCCATCTCTCTACTCTGTCTACCTGTCTGTGTCTGTCTTCTTTCTGCCCCCCCCCCCCCCCCCCCGCCCTCTCTTCCCTGACTTACTGGCTGCTGGCTGACCAAAGGCACACTGTAGCCCTGCCACCACCACCGTCTGTCTGTGTGTCTGTGTGTCTGTCTGTCTGTGTGTCTGTCTGTCTGTCTGTCTGTCTGTCTGTCTGTCTGTCTGTCTGTCTGTCTGTCTGTCTGTCTGTCTGTCTGTCTGTCTGTCTGTCTGTGTCTTTGTTTATTCTGCCTATTATAATGAAAAAGCACATTGTAACCACTGGCTTTGTCAGACCACAGTTAATTGCAAATAATTATCGTGATGGCATTTCATTTTAGTAATTGTCTTCTTCTGGACGGCTGGACGCTAATCCTTTCCTCCTCTGTTCTGGATACAAAGTAGTGTGTGTGTGTGTGTGTGTGTGTGTGTGTGTGTGTGTGTGTGTGTGTGTGTGTGTGTGTGTGTGTGTGTGTGTGTGTGTGTGTGTGTGTGTGTGTGTGTGTGTAGAGCGGGTGTGAACTGTGTACGTTTGTGTGGCGTGCACGTGTGGTATGTCATTTGAATAAAGCAGAATTTGCACGACTGAAAGCTGCCGTTCAAGTCTTAAGTCACCTCACACCCCCCCCCCCCCCCCCCTCCCTGAGCGACCTCCTTCTCCCTTACCGCCCCACCCGATCCCTCCAGTCCTCTTCCACTGCTTCCCTCACTGTCCCGTCATCCAAACTAAAAAGTTTTGGTGATCGGGCCTTCTCACGTGCTGCACCCCAACTCTGGAACACCCTCCCTCTGACCATCAGAGACTCTCCCTCACTCTCCACCTTTAAATCCTGTCTCAAAACCTACCTGTTCTCCCTAGCATTTAACCTTCCCTACCCATAACCACCCTCCTCCAACCCGCCACCATTTTCCCCTCCCCTACCTTCTCTCCTCTCCTATACTCGGTTTCCCTTACTCACCTCCCGACTGCCTCCCCTACTGGCTCCTGCATTCTGTTGTCCGTTACTGTGGCTCTATGTTCTTGTTTATTCATATTGTTCCCTGTTTCCCTATGGTTCTATGTTTCTTTGTTTCTTTGTTTTTCTTTTTGCCTATTGTCAGCGACTTCGGGTCATTGAGAAGCGCTTTACAAAATAAATGAATTATTATCATTGTGATATAAATGTTTTTTTCATATCGCCCACGCCCAGCTGCGATCACCTCTCTCACCTGCGCCTGCTGCTTCCTCTTGACTAAGCAGAGACGAGACTTCCTTATGTGGCTTCAGAGCAACCATCATCTCTCCATCTCTTCTAATCCTAATCTATCTCAGAGCACAGAGGGCAGGAGATGTTAGATCACCTTGTCCCCTACCTCTGTACCTCCACCTGCTTGTTTCTTTTCGGTAACAAACTAGAACCTGTGTCCTATTTCATTTCCCAGAGAGCTGATTGGATTTGAGATGGTTGTGCTGGTCTCTCGGTGGCTGGGCTCTGATGGAGCAGCAATCTTCTTAACACCAACTGATAGATATGATAATGCAGACTGGCTTTATTGTCAAGTGACTGAGGGCCAGCCCGACTGTCCCACTGCACGCACGCACACACACACGCACACACGCACGCACACACATACACACACACACACACACACACACACACACACACACACACACACACACACACACACACACACACACACACACACACACACGCGCACACTGTATCCATTCTACAACTCCTTTTCCCACCATCTTTCCTCTCCGGTACCTCTGCTCCCTGGTCTACATACACTGACTATGACTATGTTTTTTCTTTTATCTGTTTCAGACAATATGCTTTGATTGGTCGGTATTGTATTGTAACCACTGGCTTTGTCAGACCACAGTTAATTGCAAATAATTATCGTGATGGCATTTCATTTTAGTAATTGTCTTCTTCTGGACGGCTGGACGCTAATCCTTTCCTCCTCTGTTCTGGATACAAAGTTGTGTGTGTGTGTGTGTGTGTGTGTGTGCGTGTGTGTGTGTGTGTGTGTGTGTGTGTGTGTGTGTGTGTGTGTGTGTGTGTGTGTGTGTGTGTGTGTGTGTGTGTGTGTGTGTGTGTGTGTGTGTGTGTGTGTGTGTGTGTGTGTGTGTGTGTGTGTGTGTGTGTGTGTGTGTGTGTGTGTGTGTGTGTTGAGCGGGTGTGCACATACACATTGGTGTGTGTACATCCCTGTGTGTGAGTGTGTGTGTGTGTGTGTTGGTGTGTGTACATCCCTGTGTGTGAGTGTGTGCGTTCATGCTGCCTGTTCATATTGGTTAGCATGGTTTGTCATTTGAATAAAGCAGAATTTGCACGACTGAAAGCTGCCGTTTAAGTCTTAAGTCACCTCATCCCACTACACATTAATTTAAAAATAAGGGTAATGGTCTGCAGGCAATCTCCTCCAAGTATGTTTAGTTAAAGTTTAAATCTGAAATAGTTTGCAGGTCCCTAGGCTCCATCCCCTATAGCTAGAGTTTTAGGGCTCAAATATATAATCCTCCATAACCATGAAAATCTTTGATTACATGATTAGAGTGAACTGATTAGATGGTAAAGTGTTACACTGCGAGATGTCTTTCATGTCATGTTTATTCGTATCACATGTGTCACATGGCTTCACAGGCCGTCATTACAATGAAAGAACAACCCCTGATCTTGACCTGATAAGGAAAAACTCCCTCAAAACCTTAATATGAAAAATTAAAAACCTGTTCTGAACCAATTAAGCGCCACTGATCCACTCCTGGCCAGCTTCTCACCATCAGTATGCTCTGAAGAGGAAGTGAGAGCAACTGTGACTTGAGTTCCTCACCGGCCAGGTTGGGACAAACTATTATTAAATCAAGAGTTTTATTAAATTAATCTCTGGTTAAGCTTTTTCACACGCTTTTTGAAGATTGCAGTAGGATTAGAATAATTTCACCAACGCCAATTTTCTCTGTTATCTCTCATTTACTATAAGTCCCCACAAAATCGCATTAAGAATGTGCTTTTCTTTCGTGATAAATTTTTTGTTGTTGTTGTTAATCACTTTTAGGGTCAACAGATAATTCAATACTATCGTTTATTGTATCATATCGGGATGAAATTATGATATTGTGATATCATTGTGCACAATTCTGTAATCTAAATGAATGATAACCATATCTACCTCCCAATTTCTCTCAAAATGAGATCTTCATCATATTTGAAGGTATTCTATTTGAAAATAACAGTTTTGGTTTGATGTCACACTTTGCATTATCATGCTGTTCATTGTGACAGCAATTTGATATGTGGCACTGGCAACTGACAACAGATGTGATAGGTATCGATATCGGACAAAAAATCTAAATTATCATCCCCTGTATTCCACTCTCTCCACTGGCTCCCGATTAAGCAACGTATACAGTTCAAATTATTACTCCTCACCTTCAAAGCCCTCCATAGCCTGCCCCCCCCCCCCCCCTACCTGAGCGACCTCCTTCTCCCTTACCGCCCCACCCGTTCCCTCCAGTCCTCTTCCACTGCTTCCCTCACTGTCCTGTCATCCAAACTCAAAAGTTTTGGTGATCGGGCCTTCTCACGTGCTGGACCCCAACTCTGGAACACCCTCCCTCTGACCATCAGAGACTCTCCCTCACTCTCCACCTTTAAATCCCGTCTCAAAACCTACCTGTTCTCCCTAGCATTTAACCTTCCCTACCCATAACCACCCTCCTCCAACCTGTCGCCCCCTTTTCCCCTCCCCTACCTTCTCTCCTCTCCTGCCCCCCCCCCTCGGTTTCCCTTACTCACCTCCCGACTGCCTCCCCTACTGGCTCCTGCATTCTGTTGTCCGTTACTGTGGCTCTATGTTCTTGTTTATTCATATTGTTCCCTGTTTCCCTATGGTTCTATGTTTCTTTGTTTCTTTGTTTTTATTTTTGCCTATTGTCAGCGACTTCGGGTCATTGAGAAGCGCTTTACAAAATAAATGAATTATTATCATTGTGATATAAATGTTTTTTTCATATCGCCCACGCCCAGCTGCGATCACCTCTCTCACCTGCACCTGCTGCTTCCTCTTGACTAAGGCCCTGTCCACACGATCACGGATATTAACACTTTGATCGCCATGGTTCAATTCATAATTTACCATCTCTAGCCAGCTCTATTTGTCTATGGAGAAGTTCCCCTTCTTTGCAGGGCTATAACTTTTTAAATTCTATTGCTAAATTGACATTATTATGGCCCATTCAATGTCCTATATCTATTGTTCAGGGTGTAGCAACGTTATACTTTTTCATTCACATATTCATACTAAAATATGGTCTAAAGTATAAGTATGTTTTTATCGTTTTCTGCAGCTTTCTCCAGAACTTGATTTATAGCCCCAAATGCATTATATTGATGATCAAATACAGTTTGGTAGCGATCAGTGCCAGATAAAAAATTTCAACTGGAGGTACTTCTAGAAGTTACTACGTATCATCTGATGTTGACCGGATGGGCGGGGGGTCGTTTATAATTCCGTGGGCAACGTTATATCATTCATCTAGTGTGGGTCATATGGTCATCAGAGCAGTTAGTAAAGAACACGTTGGAAAATAACGCTGGATCTTACCGTATCTTCCTTGCGCCGTTGGACGATCAGCTTTCGTCTATGGGATGTTGATCTAGATTAACCATTTCCAGGTTGTATAATACTATATACGTCCAAATAACGTTGTTTATTGAGTTAGGGCGAGCGATTGATTATCCAGTGTGTCGAGATGGAGTCCGGCTAACGATCGCGAGTGCCCGGACGAAATATGGATGAGCACTTCCTGTTTGGCGCGTCACTTCCTGTTGGCCGATCTGCCGATCGGCCACCAGATGGCGCTCTTGAACCGTTAGACAGTTGAGTGGAGCTCAGCAGTATATCTCAGGTCCCCGGAGGAGAAATATGATTTCGATCACAGATTTTTGAAATATTGATATCAAAGACGTGTTACGGCGTCTTCGGCAGAATGAGCATGGCCGGGAAAGACGAGATCCAGCGTTTTCGGCGATTAAAGTGTTAATGACACCGTTTTTTTTGTATTATTCAATTTTTTTTTACTCTGTCCACACGACTGGTTTAAACCCTGCACCGAGTGAAGTCATATGCATGTAGTACAATGCCAAAGCAGTAGGTGGCGATGTTGTTCAGACATGAAGGCCATTTCAACCAATCAGAAAAGGTTGAACGCTTACTACACTTCCTGCTTAAAAACAACAAAGTCACCATCTTTAAATACCTTGCGTTAGCCATTTAGCCAACGTAGCGTTTATTTTTCAGCAAAGAAAGTGCAATAAAAGTGCAATAAACAAACGGATACATTCACTGTGTGTTCTGCCTCTCATTTGTTGATGAAACAAAACCAACATCAACACAATTTACCACCAAGAGCGGATAGTTTAGTCTCACAAAAAGATCTCCGGTGTTGTTAGCTACATGCTAATGTGAATGGCATTCTCTATGTATAGTTAGCATCGAGGCTAGCTGAGGCTAGCATCTGCGATTTTGTTAGCTTACATGCTAACGTTATTTAACACATTGCAGAATGGGTACAATACAATACGGCTCAATACAAACAATTGTTAAGGGGATGCAGTCTGGACTGGGTTCCTTATAACAATAACTTGACAACACATGAGTTTAGTTTAGCCGCAGCTACATGTTTACTCTGAGCGTCAGGTCAGGAATGCGACAACAGACATCAGTCGATCACAACACTCTTCAACACAGACGATACGTTTCGAACAAAAGTTTGTTACAATCATTTTCATATAACGCTACTTGGGACAGCTCTGCTGTAAACACTGGTGTAGCTGGCTCTGCTCTAATCTCTCTACCCCGCGCTCGGTTGCTAACTTGCTATTGTTTGCGACAGTCTGCCGTAAACATGGGAAATAATTGCGACAGCTCTGCTGTAAACACTGGGAATAACCTCGGTTGCTATGCCCACACCCACTGTAACCGGGATGTGCGCAAAACTTCACCCTGGACTCCGGTTTTCAAAGACCGCGGTTGCAGTGTAGCAAAACCCCGGTTGTGTGTGGGCGAACAGTGCAACTGTGCACATACAATCACGGTTACATTAAACCCAGCGCTCGTGTAGACAGCCCCTAAGCAGAGACGAGACTTCCTTATGTGGCTCAGAGCAACCATCATCTCTCCATCTCTTTTAATCCTAATATATCTCAGAGCACAGAGGGCAGGAGATGTTAGAGCACCTTGTCCCCTACCTCTGTACCTCCACCTGCTTGTTTCTTTTTGGTAACAAACTAGAACCTGTGTCCTATTTCATTTCCCAGAGAGCTGATTGGATTTGAGATGGTTGTGCTGGTCTCTCGGTGGCTGGGCTCTGATGGAGCAGCAATCTTCTTAACACCAACTGATAGATATGATAATGCAGACTGGCTTTATTGTCAAGTGACTGAGGGCCAGCCCGACTGTCCCACTGCACACACGCACACACACACACCTGCACACACACACACACACACACACACGCACGCACGCACACGCACACTATCCATTCTACATTCTCCTTTTCCCACCATCTTTCCTCTCCGGTACCTCTGCTCCCTGGTCTACATACACTGACTATGTTTTTTCTTTGATCTGTTTTAGACAATATGCTTTGATTGGTCGGTATTCATCATGTACCTCAGAACAGCAGTTTATTATTATTATTAATTATCATTATTTTTGTACAATTAGGATGGTAAAAAAACGGCATAGTAACAGGCTAGTCCTTCTACGTTCCCCAGACACTGTGAATCAGTGTTTCCCAAACATAGGCTCTACTTTGGCGGCCGTCTAGGTAGATTAAGTCCCACCCAGGTATATTAAGACCTGCCCAGGTAGATTAAATTCTGCCCAGGTAGATTAACACATTGAGTGCCAACGACGAGATATCTCGTTGTTGGCCGCCATGCGTTGAGTGCCAATGACGAGAAATCTCGTTATTTAATCGTTATTGCTTTTATTAGCGATATCCATACATTTTTCATCAATCCAGCCTCACGTTATCATTGGGACTGTCTATGAGCTCGAAAAGGGCAAATACCGCCCCCTATCGTCTCCCGGATGGTATTGCACCCATTGGAATGGACTCAATGAAAATGCATGTGAAAAGAAAACTCCGGATTCCACATTTTACTTCTCAGGCATGTAACCCGAGACTAGGGCTGGGCGATATATCGAGTATACTCGATGTATCGCGGCTTGTTCTACATGAGATGTAGTACATTATTATATTGTGAACATCGAGTATATGTTGTCACGTCGCGGCTGAGATCAGACTTGCTTTAGCGCAGAGCTGTCTTCTTATTTCATTATAGACACATGACCAGCGCGGACCTTAAATGACATGCAATTGTAATTTCATTAGACAGACCAGTGCGGACCTTTAATGATATAATTGACGCAAGCAATGGGCTAACGTTAGCTGCTAACTAGTTATCCCACATGACTAGGCTAAGCTAACTAGCTAGCGTTAGCTGCTAACCCTGGAAAACGCTCAAAGCGGACTCCACGACACTAGTTCCATTCGTGAGGAAAGGGGGTGGGTTATATTGACGACGCTTGACAACAGAAGTTTAAACATAACTTCATATTTATTGGTTATTCGTTTCTTTATATCAGCATCCAGTTTCCATCTCCGTCTGTTAAACTCTTCCTGTTGACATTCGAGTGTGACGTCATCGCCTACGGCAGCTTAGATGCTCTCTCTCGCTCTCTCTCTCTCTCGCTCTCTCTCTCTACATTCAATGATTTAAAGTAGCCAAACGTTACAGTATACATACTAACTGGATAGTTTATGATATAAACATTTAATTTCATTATCTGAAATATTCTAAAATCATTAAGTCTGCTATAAACCATTATCCCTTTGTGTGTGATTATTATTTTCTCACAGTAGTGTGTGTGTGTGTATATATATATATATATGTGTGTGTGTGTTTGGCTAAAGTGGATAGAACACACAGTACTGTGCAAAAGTCTTAAGGTGCTCCCATAGTCGAGCGGACCGTACACGGAGCAGACTCCCGCGGGCTCAAAGCGGACTCAAAGGGAGTCAAAGCAGACCAACAGCAGAGTGCAAGTGCGAAGCTCCTATTTTCTGACGCGCGGACGTCCGCGGCGCCCACTTGGTGTCACACAAACTGGCGCAAGGTGTAAACTGGCGCGAGACATGTAGGAAATTGGTCCGCGGAGATCCGCTCGACTATGAAAGCTCAAAGAGTCCAGTGGACCTCCGCAGAGTCCAGTCTGTGTACAGTCCGCTCGACTATGGGAGCACCTTTAGGCACCCAATAGTTTTTATATAAATTGTCTTAGATGTAAATAAATCTTTTTTATTAGTGTGTCAGTAGACTACATTTTCATTTAATTATTTTTTAAAGCATCTTCATGGTTTAATAATGCAAACATATGTTGCAGGGACTTATTATAATCATCATATTGGCGTGACTGTATGCATCAAAGGGTTAAATCAAGCATTTTTAAGTGCTTTAGAGGAAATGTCAAAATATCGCGATATATATCGTGTATCGTGATATGGCCAAAACATATTGCGATATCATTTAGAGGCCATATCGCCCAGCCCTACCCGAGACTACTGAATTCATTGGGGACCCTCAGAGCAGTGTGGAATATGTGTTTCGAGTACATAACGTTGGATCAATAAACGCGATCGATATTTGGAATGGCGATCAGGAATTGGAATAATCTTTTTGCAGAACATCTGATCTGAGGTAAGGAATCTATTTTACCAGTCTTGGGGTAATCAGATTTCCCCCCCCACATATTTCACAACGTGTCCCCTATGTGTGTATATGACGTTAGCGCTGACCAGGTCATAGATAATCGATTTTTCAGCCCGCTTCTCTAGCGTGCATAAGTACACATATACTATCGATAATCTAGCGTTTATTTGAAAACGATTCATAAATCAGCCAGAAAATGACAACGTGTTGTGTGTATTCCACTAAAGGGCGATTCCTGCGGAATCTTTTTATTTTTTTTGAAAATTTCAAAAACGTCTGTTTTTCAAAACGGTATAAAACGGAAATGTACAGATGAAAAAACAATCCGTTTTGTACATGTTGACTGCAAGCAAGTCATTGATGAGTGACGGGCGTATTAGACACATAGCCATAATATAGAATATAGAAATAGCTCTGCGAAAATCATGAAATATCGGAAAATCAGTCCCAAAAGGCTGGCATTCAAGCGATAAATAGTGCTAACCACCAACAGCTGCTGGCACTCAATGTGTTAAGACCCGCTCAGGTAGATTAAGACCCGGCCCGGTAGATTAAGACCCAGCCAGGTAGATTAAGGCCCGCCCAGGTAGATTAAGACCCGCCCAGGTAGAATAAATCCTGCCCAGGTAGATTAAGACCCGCTCAGGTAGATTAAGACCCAGCCAGGTAGATTAAGACCCAACCAGGTAGATTAAAGGGGAACTATCTTAGAAATGGCTTTTTCCGGCGGTTAGGTGGCCGAGCGGAGATTGCGTTCGTCACCAGCCCCGGAGCTGAGCTGGATTTGCCTGTTCGAATCCAGCTCACAGCTCCGGGGTTGTCACCAGCTTGGCTGGCCGTCTGCACTGATACAATTGGCTGTATCAGAGGGTGGGAGAAGCTGGCGGGGTGGGTCCGGGTCGTTGTAAACAGCGACTCCTACAGTTCGGTCGGGGCGCCTGCTAAGCGCGGATTGGACGTGAGGGGGATAGTGTGGTCCTCCCACACGCTACGCCCTCTCAATGAGAATCCGCGCTGCCAGGTGAAAAGAAGCGGTGATTGGCTGGACGTGTGTCGGAGGAAGCACGTGGTAGCCTCCACTCTCCCAGATGATCTGACTGTGGGGGGTAAGTGCGCAGCGACCAGGAAGGGACTGGGAATTGGCATACGACTAACATTGGGATGGGAGAAAATCGGAGGAAAATGGAGGAAAAAAAAAAAAAAATTGCTTTTTCCAGTAGTTTGCATTGTTTTCTAGCAATGTGGGGTTGTACCAATTCTCATTCAGTCCCATTTAGTCCCATTCCTCCAGTTCAGCTGAGACAAGATCCTCCCCCACTAAACCAAGCCATTCTGAATTTACGCGGATCTGTGACGTGTAAGAATTTTGATCTGCCACCGCCCGCCCACAATCAACTGTGATACATTTATATGAGCAGCGAGTGGAAATAATGCGGAAGCATTCACACAGTGAATCATACACAGAGAACTAGATAACGGGTGGGAGGGAATGAGACTGGGGGGGAGCTCTCCCTCGCTCGCTCTCTCTCTCTCTCGCTCTCGTATCAGCACTCGCTGTATCACTGTCAACCTGTTGCAAAATATCATGGCGCACACTCCCACGTGCACGCCCATATTCTGATCCGTGCAATAATATTCACGGAGGTATATCTTGTCATGCGGAACAAGTTACCAATGCATTGTCCCGTAAGATTATGCCCCATGCGTCAGCACACACATGAAAACATGCACACACAAATTGGCCAGGCTGCTGACGCCTCGCGTGTAAGAGAGCCTCTTCTCTCTCCCTCTCTCTATCGGTCTCTCCCTCTCTATCTTTCTCTCTCTCTCTCTCTCTCTCTCTCTCTCTCTCTCTCTCTCTCTCTCTCTCTCTCTCTCTCTCCCAAAGGTATCTGCCAGTGCAGGTGGGTGACTGTCACTCAAAGCGCATTGCGAGTATGGGCGGAGCCCAGCCAAAAATGGCTTGGACTTTGCAAGGGCAGAAAGTGGTGCCCCAAAGTACTTGATTAAGAATACCTAACAATGAATTTTATTGAAAGAAAACTTACAGATGTGTTCCATAGACTCACAGGAATTGTGTAAAATTGCCCAAATAGTGAAAAAAATTGCTAAATATGAGCCCTTTAACACTTTGACGACCGATGGGCTTAGTCTAATTAGTGGCTAGAGGACCTGTTTGTGAAAAAGAAGCAGAGTTTAAGCTTCAGCTTTGACACAAGTTTATCTATGTGAGATTTAAACGTAAGGTTCTCGTCCACTGTAATGAGATTTAAACGTAAGGTTCTTCTCGTCCACTGTAATGAGATTTAAACGTAAGGTTCTCGTCCACTGTAATGAGATTTAAACGTAAGGTTCTCGTCCACTGTAATGCCTAAATATTTGTAGGAAGCAACCCTTTCGATGTCAGTCCCTCCAGCAGTAACAAGTGTGGGAAGATCAGCTGGGAGTCTCTTCCCATTTGAGAAGAGCATAAACTTTGATTTGCTAGCATTTAATACAAGCTTAAGCTGGGTAAGATGTGACTGAATAATGTCAAAGGCAGATTGCAAGAACTCCATTGTTTGCACAACACTGGGAGATGAGCAATAAATGACAGATTTGAGGCAGAATTGTTACAATAGCCGATAATCAATTTTCCCAATGATAAATCCCTATACGGGTGGACCTCGCGGGCGGTTCAAAGTGACGTCAGACTACACCTCCCTATTGCCATAAAATAGAACGTAGTTCGTTTCTGTACCTTTCTGTGAACATCTGGGAAAAACGTGGCTCAATTAGGAAAAATGGCGGACCTATTTGCATAAAAAAAAAGTAACTGTACTTACAGTAGATTTCATTCATTCAGTTTTTGCTGCCCTGTCAGGGGCGCCTGGTGGTACTAAATCCAGATTGAACTCTGCCATTGGAAAGAGGAGATTTGCCCCGATCCGTATGTGTGAATTGGCCATAATAAGGTAATTTATAGACCTGATATTCTATATTCATATTTCAAATAGCATGTGTCCGGATGGCAAAATTCAGTACTGTTACTACAAAACTTGGATTTTCTGTACACTTGATCTCAAGAAGGGGCTGAATGAGCTCAGTGGCAATTGTTCACTCCTGGTCAAAGATGAAAAAAAATTATATTCTCCTTTGGTACGCCAAGCTGGTAGCAACGCAGAGAGCTGGGCTCGAACCCAGCATCTCCTGCGTTAGTGGCGCGCGCTTTGCCCACTGCGCCACTTAGCCGCCCAGATATTCTATATTCATATTTCATATTGCATGTGTCCGGATGGCAAAATTCATAATATAAATTGTTTTTCTACAAAAAAAAAACTGTAAATGATCTGCCCTTTGTTAATTTGCTTAGCTTTTTACGTCTTCTTGATCTCAAGATGGTGCTGAATGAGCTCAGTGACTTTCTGCCTTTGGTCATTGTCAGCATGGTGTTATTCACCGTCAAAGATGGGGAAAAAATGTGGTGCCTTGCTTTCCAGGCTTTGCACAAAGAATGCATATAACAGAATCTCTTCACTGTTGAATGTTAGAACGTTGTAGGAGAGAATAATATAAGTAAAAAAATCTTTCCCTCTCAAGTCCCAATTCAGCTGTTTTGTTTTTACACACTGTTCATTAAATCAATATCTTCAGGCCGAGAACTCCTTAAAACCAGATGAGGTGAGCAGGTACTTAATTTCACTCTAGTAATTAAGGGCCCATTTGGAGTGAGACCTGGTGGCCTCTTTTGCCCTGGAGGGGTGGGATTGGTCTAATTAACTAATATGACCACAGCTGATTGGGCAGTAAGTAATATAATCATAACCAATTGGTCAGTAACCTACAGGTCAGCGGGGCAGGCTGGGAGGAACTAGGAAGGACCAGTGTTTCCCATTAATGACCTAGACCCCCCACAGTCTAATTTGTCCCGCGGCCGGCCATAGTTTCATAATGAACTGTAAATGTTACACTTCTCATAACATAAAATATCTCTTAATGTTGTGTGATTTCAAGCATCCCTCACTCCTAGTTACCCCCCCCCCCCCCCTCTGCTGCATGCGCTTCAACTATTACAATTCATAGGGAGATCATGGAGACCGTGATCCACACTTTATTTCTATTCATAACACTTTGTCAGTTACGTTATTAACGCGCATGAAAGCAGGCCGTAGTACCTTACGTACACAGTGGATATTTGACAGTGAGAGGAGTTTATTCCTGTGTTCCGTTTCAAGCGAGAAGCAATAACTCTGGTGTGGTAACTAGCTTCTAGTCTGCCACACCGCTCATCCTCTCAGGTTGGAGACGTAAACAGCAATGATCTTCATGAAATCCTGGTGTGGATCAAACGTGTCATTGGAATAGTTGTAGGAGCTAAATCTTCAAGAAATGCTGGCATGGATACATTTCTCACTGGAATAGGCGTAGTTGTATCAACTGACATTTTGAATTGTTACCCTGCATTGAAAAGTTTGTCTTGAAATGGCATCTGCTACAAAACATGGTCTTTATAATAATAATAATAATAATAATAATAATAATAATAATAATAATAATAATAATAATAATAATAATAATATGCTGCTATTTTAACTCGTATAGTAACTTATGATCTTGGCAGATATACATTCACAATATCAGGGTCCGGGACCCTGTTCACCATTTTAACCAAGGTTTTTGAGAAAGTCAAGAAACCTGGATTTACAGTGATGAATATATTATAGAATACGTTATAGTCTGTTGTAATAGAATTACTAATGTTACAAAGGGTCAGATTAAACCGAATATATATATTTATTGCCTGAGATCCCATGTATAATATTTGTATATCGTTTGATATCCCTTGTATATTCTTTGTACATATACACGGAATATCCCTTTACCTGGTACAGGACAGACCATAATATTCGTTCTCCTATTGGAAGCGATCCCCTAGGCGCCACGGCCATACCCCCAATGTCTAGTTCAAAGTCACCGCTAAGACATGCCTGAACATGCCCGGTTTTGCGCAGTAATACGAGACAGAAATAAGGCTGGTACTAGATTATTCACCGTACGTATAAATACGGCGCAGGTGGATACAGCAGCACTTAGCCTAAAGTCAAGTTACCCTCAAACGAGTTAACCCAACAAGTTGAAGCCTTCATCACGAGTCAACGACCAAGTGAAGTGAGCAACCTTGCGTCTAAATAGAGCACTTATAACCGCGTGCGAATAGGATAGTAAAAGTGTCAGAGCTTAGTGAAATAACGTCAAGTTCGACCTAGTTAAATGTGAAGTACCGTGCACAGGAGAATCTACACCGGTGAATGCAGAGCCTTTTCCGGCTGGATTATTGCTTTGGTACTGTGGCTGCTGGAGCAGAGAACCGTCTACCCCGCTGCTGTGTGGGATTTACCCGTGAGGAGCATCACTCAAGCCCGTCTCTAGGAGAGGCTGGCTGGCTTTCACCTATGCTGTCGCGCATACTTGGATTATAGCTGCTGCTTTCGTCTGCCGATCAAGGGAGTAATGTACCGCCTCCCGTAGCTGGAGCTTATTGATTCCCCGTTGATCCAGACTTTTGCATTCGAACATTCCTCCCCCCTGCTGGCTTACAACCGGAGGGAACCCCCTTAGTATCTCCAGCTGACCTACTAGTGTACCACATATAATTCTTATGTTACAGGTGGTATTAATTATCCCCTGCGTAATATGCTCATGGACTTACGCTCTTGACCTATTCATGCACATTCTTCGCCTTACAAGCACAACTCTCAATCTTAATAAATAATGTAAGATAATCTTGGTGCTCTTCTAATAAATATTATTATAAACAGTATTTTCTTGTGAAGCCGTGTTATTGTGGGGGTGTTCATCACATATACCTGTGTACTGTATGGCCAGTAGTAATGTACATAACGCAGTAGTGGTTTAATGATACCATACTTATTCAATACAGTCAGGGAATTGTACCCCTCAGTTACAATTGGTCCTTCGAGCCGGAGGGTAATTAGCGTAATATTAATATAATATTAATATTGACATGGCCAGCGGTGAACACTCCACAAACGGCTCTCCTAAGCTAGAACGCCCGACGCGCAGACGGCAGCCACCTCCTTACCTAGAGGACTACGCTGCCAGTCTACTACCTAGCTTTATAAAGAAGTTAAATACGGATAAAATAAATAAAGCGGATAGTCAAAGCA
Organism: Notolepis coatsorum; assembly: GCF_963971535.1. NCBI lineage: Eukaryota > Metazoa > Chordata > Actinopteri > Aulopiformes > Paralepididae > Notolepis > Notolepis coatsorum. Next base: position 187,973,641 of record NC_140166.1, read on the forward strand.
TGTCAAATCCTACCGACCAGACGACCCTGCCAGTAGAGACCCCAGTGGGTTCTAACGAAACTGACCAAGCCCACGGGGGGGACCAGGGGGGACATGACATGACTACACCCCCAGACAGCGTCAACGGGACGGTCCCCGGAGAGCTCCAGGATAAGGAAAGCGCTCCAGGGACAGAACCCGACCCACTACCAGAAGAGAAGCGCACCCAGGAGACGGACCTCGAGGCGCGCCCAGAGAACAGATCTCCAACGAGCACTGCCAGAAGCCGATCACCTCCGTCGGTGTCTTCCCCTAGCGAAGCTGACAAGATGCTGGCGCAGGCATTCATCGCCACCCTGGCAGCCTCCACCGAACGCGATCGACTTCAAGCGCAACAGACGAGCGAGCGCGAACAAGCTGCAGACCAACGAGAGCGCCTTCACGCGCAACTCCAAGCGCAAGCCCTCAGTGAACGCAAACATTCTGCAACCGAGCGAGAGCGCTTCCAGGCGCAACAAAGGAGTGAAGACGACCGCATAAGACTGGAGACCAGACACCTTCAGACGGAAGAGAACATTGAAAGAAGCCGCGCCGATGCTCAGTGCGCCGCTGCCAATGCACAGCGCGACGCCGCCAATGCCCAGCGCGAAGCAGTGCGCGACGCCGCCCATGCCCAGCGCGAGGCAGAGTGCGACCGGCTGCAGGCGCAGATGATGGAAACATTTATTGCCATGGCGACACCCCCTCTCTCCGCACGGAGCTCCCGGAGATCATCACGACAAGGGTCTAGGGCACATTCCCCTACCCGACCAAGCGACCCGGGACCCCGCCAACAGGAGGATCCTGTCCACGTCTCCGAACCCCCTCCCCGACCGGTCCATACGAGACCCAGCAACCGGGAAGAACCGGCCCACGTCGCCGAGAGACTGACCAGAAGACTCCAGGACCTAGCAGAGGAAGAGGAAGAGGAAGAGGAGGAGTGTCAAGCCGACCAGCAGCAACGTACTCTGGACCAGGAGGCCCAGTACAGCCCCGACCAGCAGCAACGTACTCTGGACCAGGAGGCCCAGTACAGCCCAGACGTCAGCCCCGAGGCACTGCGCTACAAACCCCCGACTCAACTCATGGGTGAGTTTGACGCACCGTCAGCACCGAGGAACAGCACCTGGGTACCCGACCCCTGGTACCCACCAAGTACCAGCCCACGACGACACGTACGGGGAGACTCGCCCAGGAGGCCTCTCCCCCAACGCTCACCGATGTGCCAGCCATCCATGGCATCGTACCTTGGCACACCGACGTTCCCGGACTTCACACACGAGAACAGAGCACAGTACACAGAGCTACGAATGTGCTTAGAGACAATGATGTCCGATGTCCCCGATGAGACGTACAAGTATGCTATCCTACTCAAGCACCTGAAGGTGCCCAGAGCGCATAATATAGCGCTGGCATATTCCAACTCAAGTACCCCATACACCGCGGCTCTAGTAGCCCTCGACCAACGTTATGGACGCATATGGGACTACGTGATACAAGAGATAAGAGACATCGACCATCTCCCCCCAGCCAGAGACAACAGAGCATTGGATGACCTCTCTATCAAGGTACAGTCCCTGGTAGGGATGCTGGGGTCCCAAAAGGAAAAAGGGATATACGAACTGTACGCTGTCGCTAACTCTAATGTAGAAAGGATATTAGAGAAGCTCCCTCCCGCCCGACAAGAGCGTTTTCGGCGGCAGAGAGACCACCGTGACCCCAACGGCCCAGAGGCATCCCTTCTAGACTTATCTGATTTCCTCGCCAGGGAGGTCAGCAGCCTACGACTGGACACGTTCGTATGGAGTGGACCAAGCCCAAGACCAGGACCTCGGGGATCAAATGATAACCGCCGGTCGGTGACCGTTATGCACCAAGCCGAATCAGTACCGCAGCACAAGAACCACAACACCCCCTCGACGAAAGAGGAGTGGAAGATTGAATGCCAGTACTGTGAAGGGGAACATCGGCTGTATCCATGCGACACTTTCGGGAAGCTGACCACGGACGAGGTGAGTCAGTGGATCAAAGACCACCGCCGCTGCTTCCGCTGCGCGCGCAGCCATATGGCAGCTGAGTGCCGCTTGAAGAAGAAGTGCAGCAGGTGCGGCGGCGCCCACTTGGAGGTCCTGCATGACATCAACAGGCGTCCGCCAGGACAACAAAGTGGGCCCGTCACGGTAATGTACCAGGCCGAGGCGGTGGCACCAGTACCGAAGATCCACCAGACCGCCCCCTGGTGTACCGACTGCTACAGCAGACACTGGGAGTCACGGTGCTACTCGGACGACCGCGAGTCGGCACCACTCCAGAAGATCCAAAGCAACCGACCAACAGGAGTGCTCCATATAGACCAGCATAGCGGGACCCCCGAGTGCTCATCAAAGTGGTCAGAGTGCTCCTGAGCTACGAGGACAAGGTCCTGGACGATGGGTCTGAAAAGACTCTCCTCCTCGCTTCCGCCGCAGCCCAGTTGGGCCTGCGGGGTGCCAAAGGTACCATGACAATACGTACCATCAGAAGGGACCAGAAGACCATAAAGGGTGAAAATGTCTCCTTCAAGATAGCAGCGGTGGACCAGCCCGAGAAGCAGTATAGTATTACCAACGTCTTCACCAGCCACGACATAGGCCTATCACAGTACACCTACCCCATCCCACAGCTGATGGCGAAGTATGTGCACCTACGTCAACTACCTATACCGCTTATCGACGGCGCCACACCGACCCTGCTCATCGGCTCCGACCACGCGGACCTCATTCTCCCAATTGAGGCGGCCCACATCGGACCCAAAGGATGCCCAGTCGCGGTTCAGACCCGACTGGGGTGGACGCTCCAGGGCCCCCTCTACGGACTTGACAGTCAACCCACGTCTACACGCTGCCTACACACAAAGGTGAGCGACACCGGCCACTCTCCCGTACAGCCCGTTGAGAGGCTATTGACATTAGGCGAGAGGCCTGTGAGAGAACCGTGGGCACAAGAGGGAGTTCCGAACTCCACCCCCCTCAGCTGCGCTCCAGACGTAGCTGACCTCGAACCCAGCACCCCAAGCGACTCCTTGATGGGGCGGCCGGAACCGGCCCCTCCTCAGACGGGGTACAGACCAAACAAGAGAAACAGACGGAGGAGGTGGAGGCACAGCCAAGCACAGATCAAAGCAGTCTCAGGCCCGCTTCCTCCTAACCCCCCTACCATCCCTTCCAGCCCGTCAGAAGCGGGTCAAGGACGGGGACAACTTAAAAGTGGACACAGTCGTCGTGATCATAGACCAGTCACTACCCCGAGCTGCGTGGCCGGCCGGCCGCGTAAGCAAAGTGATCACTGGTGCCGACGGAAAGGTCAGAGCGGCAGAAGTGCTCGTCCAGGGGCGGACATACACCCGACCCGTGGCGAGGCTGATAGAGTTGCCAAGGCTCCCCGACTCTTCTAATGACGACCATGACCCACTGACTTTGTGAATTGCCCTACTCCTCACAACGGACATTGAGTAGTGGACAAGGCGGTTAATCTGTCTCTGCTTATCTAATTAGGTGCGGACTAATTAGGAGGCGGCTGTTACAAAGGGTCAGATTAAACCGAATATATATATTTATTGCCTGAGATCCCATGTATAATATTTGTATATCGTTTGATATCCCTTGTATATTCTTTGTACATATACACGGAATATCCCTTTACCTGGTACAGGACAGACCATAATATTCGTTCTCCTATTGAAAGCGATCCCCTAGGCGCCACGGCCATACCCCCAATGTCTAGTTCAAAGTCACCGCTAAGACATGCCTGAACATGCCCGGTTTTGCGCAGTAATACGAGACAGAAATAAGGCTGGTACTAGATTATTCACCGTACGTATAAATACGGCGCAGGTGGATACAGCAGCACTTAGCCTAAAGTCAAGTTACCCTCAAACGAGTTAACCCAACAAGTTGAAGCCTTCATCACGAGTCAACGACCAAGTGAAGTGAGCAACCTTGCGTCTAAATAGAGCACTTATAACCGCGTGCGAATAGGATAGTAAAAGTGTCAGAGCTTAGTGAAATAACGTCAAGTTCGACCTAGTTAAATGTGAAGTACCGTGCACAGGAGAATCTACACCGGTGAATGCAGAGCCTTTTCTGTCTGGATTATTGCTTTGGTACTGTGGCTGCTGGAGCAGAGAACCGTCTACCCCGCTGCTGTGTGGGATTTACCCGTGAGGAGCATCACTCGAGCCCGTCTCTAGGAGAGGCTGGCTGGCTTTCACCTATGCTGTCGCGCATACTTGGATTATAGCTGCTGCTTTCGTCTGCCGATCAAGGGAGTAATGTACCGCCTCCCGTAGCTGGAGCTTATTGATTCCCCGTTGATCCAGACTTTTGCATTCGAACATTCCTCCCCCTGCTGGCTTACAACCGGAGGGAACCCCCTTAGTATCTCCAGCTGACCTACTAGTGTACCACATATAATTCTTATGTTACAGGTGGTATTAATTATCCCCTGCGTAATATGCTCATGGACTTACGCTCTTGACCTATTCATGCACATTCTTCGCCTTACAAGCGCAACTCTCAATCTTAATAAATAATGTAAGATAATCTTGGTGCTCTTCTAATAAATATTATTATAAACAGTATTTTCTTGTGAAGCCGTGTTATTGTGGGGGTGTTCATCACATATACCTGTGTACTGTATGGCCAGTAGTAATGTACATAACGCAGTAGTGGTTTAATGATACCATACTTATTCAATACAGTCAGGGAATTGTACCCCTCAGTTACAACTAACATATCATGGCAAGTACAGAGAGACTCAGAAGGAACTTCTATCCCCAGGCCATCAGGATGCTCAATGACTCCATGTAACAACCAGGGCCGGATTTCCGTTTTTTTTCTTCTTTTTTTAGATCGATGTCATACTGTGACACTGAAATGAAAAAATATTTCATCAACTAAAATATTTCATCAACTAACATATACAGTACGTCACACCCCGTGCCTCTCCCTGCCATCTGCAAGTGGCTAATCTTGAGTTTCCGACCCCCCAGTAAGCTAACCATGGATAAATCCAAAAAAAGGAAAGTCTGAGGAAAATAGAGGGTTTAATTCAGCGTGGACAGATTAATTTGCTTTCACGACTAACAATGCAGGATTACCTGTAGCCTATGCCTGATATGTGGTGCGAAATTTGCGAACAACAAACATTTTTCTTTTTATTTGATAGATTTTCCACAAATAAGGGAATGACTCAAATAGAGCTGCATAGTTCAGGGTTTTATTTCAAAGTAGGTCTACAGATGCCAGTGTTTTTTCTCCTTTTCTGTGTTTTATTTCAAAGTAGGTCTACACATGGTAGTCTTTTTTTTATAGTGGACTACTTTTTATTTGATAAATGTTCCACAAATAAGGGAAGGACTCAAATATACCTGAATAGCTCAGGGTTTTATTTCAAAGACGGTCTACAGACACCAACCAGTGTTTTGTCTCCTATTCTGTGTTTTATTTAAAAATAGGTCTACACAGCCAGTATTTTTTCACCTCTTCATAAGAGTTTGAGGTTTTCCTTTGTTATAACAGGTAAAAACAGCAATAAAAAGTCAAAACTTTTCTTTTTGTTGCTTTATAATTCCATTAATGCAATAAGTATAAAGTATAATAAATCTCAAATTACTTTGGGTATGCAATTGTCAGTGGGGTATTCTTGGGGATATATAAAACATTATACACTGTGTTATCTTCATTTTAAGGGTAAATAGGTTGTGCGGCTCCCTGAACATTTTATTTTGTGGGAGGGGGGAAAAGTGGCTATTTTGATAGTAAAGGTTGCTGACCCCTGGACTAGACGTATAGGGAGGGCTGGAAATCTATAGTGCTCCCTCTGTCCTGTGGAGGGCGGCAATACGCCTAGACGCGTAGTCCGCCGGAAATATACAAGAAGAAGAAGAAGACTAGACGTAGAGTCTGCTGTCACGCCCGCATCTCCACATCCCAGCCCCGACACGAATGAGGCAGATTGGGATCATGACAGCAGAGACCCGCCGGTGCTAAATAGTCCTTTTTCCTTTTTTTTTTTTATTGCTTATAGACCAGCAATACCCAAAAGTCACAACAGCAAGTCACAAACTGCACTGTTGCAGAACTGTTCTTTCTTTGTTCGCCTTCCAAATTGAAAATCAAAATGACAATTTTCTGGTTGTGTTTCTGGTTGCATTTAACATTTTCAAACAAAGCCATCATGAAACTGAATAACTGAACAATAAAGTATAATATATTGTGTGGTACCCTGTCAATAACTTTGGCAGACAGGGAATGTAATACATTTTCAATACTTAAAAAAAAGTCCTCAACTATACTTTCTCTCTCGATGGATAGCTGTTTGTTGATGTGTTAAAAACGCATCAGTAGCAGGATTACTGTAATTTTTTTGCTTTTTTTTGTTGGTGTAGTTTGCCTGGTATGTAGCCTTGGTTGGTGGCTGCCCCACCAAAGTTTTACATATAAAAACGTCACTGTGCGTGCACATGTGTGTGTGTGGGGGCCTCCACAAGAGTCTGGCCCAGAGGCCTCTGAATTCTTAATCTGGCCTTGGTAACAACCCATCATCTACACTCATTGCACACACATCCACATGCACACACTCACTTTTAAACAAACACTCACCTTATCCACCGGGTTCGACTCCGGCTGTCGGCGTTGCCTCCGGCTTGGGCCAGTCGTCATACTAACTCAATTGGCAGAGTTAGTGGGTGGAAGTCGATGGGTGGTAATCTGGACGTTGTGGACAGCGACTCCTACAGGACGGTTGGGGACGCCTGCACAGCAGAGACAGGAAATGGCGGGGTAGTGTGAGCCTCCCACACGTTACACCTCACCAATGAGAGTCCGCGCTGGCAGGTGAAAAGATGTGACAGGCTGCCTCCTCGTGTATCGGAGGGGACACGTGATGCTTCTATCCTCCCTACAACCGGCCAGTGGGGGGCAAATGCGAGCAACGTTCAAGACAGGGGAGGGGAGAATTGGCACAGCGGGTAATTGGGATGGGAGAAAAATAGAAAAAGAGGAGAAAAAGTGGGTAAAAAAATTATCACTCACTTTAGACACGTTAACACTACATTATATGTATCTATTATTAATGAGATTTGCACTACATTCATACCTCATTTGCATTTGCACCTTACCTCAAAGTCTTGTACCAGATTTTTGGGAATTGTACCTCACTGTTTACATTTTTTTTACTGTATATTGTGGCAAACGTCGCGGTTTGCCACTGAAAGGAAGAGGTCGAGGCAGCGAGTGGCACTCGCAATGCGTCATTCGCTGTCTGGCATTTCCAGGCTGGCGAGACAATGCTGTCGCGTCACGCCTTGAAGCAAGGTGGCTGGGATATTTCATTTAAATTTCAAACCTTTATTTATACTCGTGAAAGCACTGAGGTTTCCCTCATTTACAGTGATGACGAGTTAACAAAGGACACAAATATCATAACAGTTAATAATTACAATGAATTACAATTACTACAATGATGGATTAAAAACAATTACATGATTCAGTACATAGGTCAAGTGCAATGCCTTTAAACTCCATGAATGACGGGAATGTTCCGAGCTTTAGAGTCTTTTGCAGGGTATTCCATGTGTATGGAGCATCGTAGGAGAAGGCAGATTTTCCAAGCTCAGACCGAACTCGAGGCACCCTGAGCACAAGCCGATCATTCGAACGAGTTTGGTAGGTGACAGCACTCCAGACCAACAAAGATGTAATATAAGGTGGAAGTTTGCCAATAATTGCTTTGTAGATAAAAAGATACCCATGATAACTACGTCGCAATGAGAGAGATGGCCAGCCTACCCTCTCATACAAAAGACAATGGTGAGTATCATATTTGTCACCCGTAATAAATCTTAGGGCGGAGTGGTAGGCAGAATCCAAAGGCCTTAATGCAGACGCAGACGCATGCCTGTAAATGACATCACCATAGTCCAATATTGACAAAAAAACAGCCTGTATAATTATTTTCCTACAGAACATAGGAAAACTAGCGCGGTTACGGTACAAGAAACCAATCTTTTGCCGTAATTTTGTAGCTAGTTTATCTATATGGAATTTAAAAGAAAGTTTATCATCCAGCCATATACCAAGATATTTATACTCACTAACTCTTTCAATATACAAACCATTTGCTGTTGTTAGGTGTAGCATGTCATAATCTATAACCCTGGCTCTAGAAAACATCATAGACTTGGTTTTACTAGCATTAAGCACTAACTTGAGCTTAGCTAGAGCATTTTGGAGAGTGTCAAACGCAAGCTGCAGGTTCACAATAGCTTCCTGAACAGTATCCGCAATGCAGTAGACAACTGTATCATCCGCATAAAGATGAGCCTGACAACCTGCTAGTGCTGAAAGACTAGAAACAATATCATTAATATAGATTGTAAAGAGGACCGGCCCCAATACCGAACCCTGTGGTACACCCTTAGACAATGGCAGGAAATCAGATTAAATGGCAAAAGAGGAAAGACAGCGCGCCTGATTGGTACGTGGTGCGGGGAACGGGAGCGTTGTTAACGTGTCTTTATTTCCCCCATTCCCCGCAGATGTCCGTTACGGACAGAGATGGTAGCATAGAGGTTTAGTACTGATGGAATACACACTGCGCAGCACATAGGCAGACACACTTCATACGCACACATGCATGATGACACACCCATTTGTTGATTAGAACGGATAGGTTACACCTGCGCATAATTAGAGACACACATCCCATGTGCACACACGGTACCACATCCATTCATAAAACACGAAATAAAATAAAATAAAATAAATTTTATTTGTAAGGCCCGACAACACACGTTAATGTCCCCATGGGCCATACACGTCTTCTTTAAACAAGTCAAGAAGAAACATCACAATAAGTCAAGAACAAAACAAGAACACCATAAGGTCCAAATTTTTTAAATAAATGCAAATTAAATAAATGCAACACTCCCAGACATACCCCACGCGAAGGTAAGGAAAAACTCACTAAAACCTAGCAATAGGGAAAAATGCACCACAGGCAATGTGGAGGGGAGAAACCATAGAAGGGCCATTCAAGGGGGGATCTCCCTTCTTAGATGTCACTAGTGTAGAGAGGGTTATTTTGAGCGTGTTGTAGGTGGTTGTTGTGGTATAGAGAGAGATTGTATTATTCAGAGTTTTGTGACAGTGAGTGGTGGAGTAGAAGGAGAGAGGAGAACGGAGGTGATCGAATGTGTATCGACCTGGACCGGCTACGAATCTTCCTTGTGTACTGACCATTGGACTGGACGACAAAACCTGAGTATTGATTAATCCCTTTTCTGGCAACGAACCCCCTTTGTGTTATCGACCCCCGGAATGTCTGACCATTCTAATTGCCTGTCGTACGCTTGTGGTGACTGGGACATTTGGACGTGCAGTCTGCTGGTGCATGTATTTGTTTGGCTATTATTTGTGGTTAAATAAAGTAAACAAAAGAGACCATGTGTGTGGAAATTACAAGTTATTGTGGGTTTTTGGACTGTGGCGAGCCTGTTTTATACACGGTTCGTTACAATATGTATATTGTATATTCCTCTGTACTTACTTTTTACTTACTTTTTACTTACTTTTTTACTTACTTTTTTTTTTTTACTGTATGAAGCACACTCTCAGGGGCTCATACAGAACCAAGCATTTCACTGTAAAGTATGTGTATTTTATTGTGATCATTAATAAACAAACTTGAAACTTGAAGAGTAATAAGAAAAGGTCTGGGATCTTGAACACAAAGACTGATAACGAAACAAGCGCAGCGCAAAATATTGTGGATGACTGTAAGCCAATATAGGTGTTGGGATTCGTATTGTTATTATCTGCAATGTTTTTACCCATTTTATTATGTATATTTTATGCAATTTGTATGTCTATTGTACTGCTGTGAAGCACTTTGGGCTGCAATTATTGTATGAAAGCTGCTATACAAATAAAGTTTATTATTACTATTATTATTATGAATAATAATAATGGTGGAATGAACTACCCACCCCAGTTAGGACAGCCGAAACCCGTCCAATCTTCCGCCGTCGACTAAAGACGCACTTCTTCAACCATTATCTGAAATAAAAAATAAATAAAAAATAAAAAAAACTCTAACCCTAACTAACCTTACTGTCATAAACTAACCTACACTGTAACATGCAACACTTTGATGAACATTGTTACTCAGCTGATAGAGTTGTACCCTTCCTGATGACTTGTCGTACAGAACTTGTAAGTCGCTTTGGATAAAAGCGTCAGCTAAATGACTAAATGTAAATGTAAATGTAATAATAATAATAATAAAATAAAAAATAACATACAAATATAAAGTGGTTTAAACTAAAACAAAGCTATAAGAATTTAATTCATAAAATTATTGAAAGAAAAAACATCTTTTGAAATTATATCCAGCCCAAAAAATAGCCACAGAAAAGCTAATTGAAAGATTATGTGATGCATATCATGAAATGTGTAGAAATATCATGATATGATATTTTGGCCATATCGCCCACCCCTACATCATTATGAATACAATTGTTTTGTTATGCCCTCCTTATCCAGTATATTTTTAACTCAATCAGCGCCGGAGCGATATGATTGATGTGTGGTTAAAAGGCCGGTGCTCTAAAATATAGGAATTATTACGTGAGGCGGCTGGGTGGCGTAGCGGAGATTGCGCTCGTCACCAATGCAAGAGACTCCAGGCTCGACTCCCCGGCATTGCCTGTGGCTTGGGCCAGTCGTCATACTATCTCAATTGGCAGAGGTAGCGGGTGGAAAGTCGATGGGTGGGGATTGGACGTTGTGGACAGCGACTCCTACAGGTCGGTTGGGTGACGCCTGTACAGCAGAGACAGGAAGTGTCGGGGGCAGCGTGAGCCACTCGCCACTGAGAGTTGTCTGGTGAAAAGATGCGACAGGCTGCCTCCTCGTGTACCGGAGGGGACACGTGATGCAAGGCTTCAATTCCTCACTACAGCCGACCAGTGGGAGGCATAGTCTAGCAACGTTCAAGACAGGGGAGGGGAGAATTGAAGGGGAGAATTGGCGATACGAAATTGGGATGGGAGGAAAATAGAAAATAAGGAGAAAAAGTGGATAAAAAAAAATATATATATAGGAATACGTGGCAGTGTTTGCAGGGCTATAACTATATAGCTATAGATACAATACTATTTGACATCGAGTATCTATCGTTCAATATGTGAAAAAGAAAACATTCCCGTTTTATACCGTGGTGAATATAAGTAGGGTTTTAGAGCGGTCTAGGGTAATTCCTGGGAGGCTGGTAATAGCCCACAATGTGTATTATACTAAATGCATTGGCGTTTCGTCCCTACACACGCTACAATAAAAAAATCAAATGCATATGATAGGTATTATGTTCCATCATGAATGCATGAAAGGGTGGGGGGGGGGGGGTCGTTTTTTGATGCTTTGATCGTCACCAACAGAATACGTTGTGGACTAACGTTACACACATATGCTCAGATCGCAATGAAGACATTCTTGGATCAACGCAAGATTGATATCATATAGCCCTTACCTTGACTAGGATGTACTCCAAAAAGAATATTCCAATGATCTGATCGCAATTCCAAGTATTGACGTCCATCGTGTCGCCAACATAATCCACCACACAACATGCATCGGGAGTATTTGATTCTTCTCAATCCGAGCATTATAACCGCTCGTCTTGCCTGGAGAATAATCGCCGACCCGGACCCATATAATCGACGCACTCGATACCGCCGCCTGGTAGAATGCGGACGGTATTGCACTTTTGCGATCTCAGACTCATTCCCTATCATAACACCAGGCTCCCTGGATGGATAATGAATGGAAATATTGAATAAAAGAAATAACAATGAAAACCCGACTTTTCTCGGGTTTGGCGATCAAGCGTTAGCGAGTTTACCCGACTTTACTCCATTCACCATTTGTGAACTGCATTAAACTCTGTCTTGTTTATCCTGCTTTGTCCATGGTATGATATTTATGATTGTGTATGAAGAACTCTGATAGTATGGATTCCATGTGGCAAATAAAACTCTGAATCTGAATCTTTTTGGGTGTGACCTTTTTGCCGTGTCATCACCATTCATATCTATACAACCATGGTGTTCGTGATATAAATTGTTTACTGGAGCAGAAAATTGCTTACAAAAGCACAAAGCTCTTCCATAGATCTAGCCTCTTCATTTTGCTCTCAAAGTGCACCAGATTGATGCATTTAATTCATAAATGTACAACAAGGAGTTTGGCTCCAGTTTCAGCCTGGACCGGGTTATAGGCTGGAGATGGGCTGTCCTGGAGCAGGACGTTTCCTAAGGGTTTACTTCCAGCAGTGGGCTCAGGGGGGTCCTGGTGGCTCAGCGAGCTTAGGCACGTACCATGTAATTGCAGTGTCTCTAGGGTTTGAATCTGGTCCAAAACATCAGCAGAATCGGTTGAATGTTTTTGGATGGAACAACTTAATTCAAACCCATTACTGTGCACAAAGCTTCACTCATTCAGGAATTGCACCGTTTCCCACAACAGATTCACGTGAACCAAAAATATGGAGGACAATATTGAATAATTTTGAGATACATACATTTAATTACTTTCACTTTACCAAAGTACTACTCTATCAGGGTATTTATACTATAATCAACTATTTCAGGTGTATGATCTAACAACAGCTAATAACCTGCCATTGAAGATATGGAGTTCAAGAATTCTGGGATAGAATTCCGAGTGAATAAAAAAACCCTGATTGTTTATTTATTTAAATTTATAAAAATGTGTTTGTATTTGCTTCACTAACTGTTGTTGTCTCTCCTCCTCTGTGTTCAGTGTATTCTGGGATCTGTACTGTGCCGCCCCAGACCGGAGAGAGACATGTGAACATTCCAGCGAGGCCAAGGCTTTCCATGACTATGTGAGTGAACTTTACCAGCCTAACAGTTGTGTATGCGGCTCAGCATGGGCACGCGTATACCCAGGGCTTGACGCTTACCTTTTTCCCAAGGGCCTAAATGAAAGGAGACGTATTAAGTTAATTCATATTGCTGTGGATGATAATGCATTTTGCTTATTTATTTCCTGAGAAAGGAGACAACTGTTACCAAGGAATGCAAGCCGTTCACCTTACATCATTGCTCAGTGACATTCATCCACTCTTTCTGTGCTCATCTTCTCCTTCATAGCTACAGTTTTCTTTAATAGGGGTGTCTGGATGTGATAGGGTGCTCTGTGAACTTGCATCTAGGATTATTGTTTGTTTGGGTGCCTCTGATATAAAAGATGAATGTCAGCTGTCATCATATTGTTACCCTCGAGTGTCTCGCATAGCCAGACCTCTCTCCACGACATGGAGTCCACGTCCACGCTATAGCGGTAGTGCTTGTGCAGCACAGGAGATATTATAACCTGAGTGTAACGTAACGTTGCTACCGTGGGAGAACATGTTGAAAGCGGTGCAATCTTTACTTGCACACATCTATTTCTTGTCACAGATGCGAGTGAAACGCTTGCACTGTCGACCCACATATATAGACACACATACATGCATCTAGAAACACACATAAACACACACACTTGCACACACAGTTGCGCACGCACGCACACACACACACACACGCACACGCACACACAGTCACTTACACACACACACGCACACATACACACACACAAACACACAGTTGCACACGCACACGTGTACACCCAGACACTAGGGCTGCCCCGAATATTATTTTTTAGGCTTGTGGCATTCGTTGATGTTTATGAATGAAGCTCTGAACGTTCACTCTCACAAAACATGTTAAAAAAATCAGGAATACCATAGGCAGGTCAAACGTTCTGTCATAATATAATCACAGTGGCAGCTCTGCTCACTGCTTCTGCTTTTTAACTCACCATTTACCTGAAATATAAACTAATATAAATCTATTGAATCATTTTACAAGTACCTTAGGAGCTCAAGACAAGAAAGAATCACCCAAATTCTGAATTGAGCTCCGAATGCCAATATACCAAACACACACACGCACGCACGCACACACGTGCACACACACACACACACACACACACACACACACACACACACACACACACACACACACACACACACACACACACACACACACACACACACACACACACACACACACACACACACACACACACACACACACACACAGTGTGTATCAAACAGCAGGGTCTATTCCTTCTGCGATTATGTTGGTTAGTTCCTGACATGTCTGTGTTGTCTGGCCTGTTGCCTCTGGTCTGAATGGGACGCCGTCTGACCAAGACTTTTAGACATCTGAAACGGCACAATACCACTCAACTGCTTTTTAATGTTTGTCCTGGGGTAGGACCTCCACCATTGCATGTTTTTGAAGATAGAATAAAGCAGGAAGCCGGACCAGCACTGTCAGGTTTCATTTTAATTGCAGCCGGATACATACATGTTTCAGAACCAATGTGTTCCTTCTTCAGTGTTGATCTCAGGTCCGGCTTCCTGCTTTATTCTACATTTATCTTCGGGATTGCAGCACCCAGTGTCAACTATTGTGAGCGCGGTCTAACTTGACTTTTATGTTTTTGAAGATAAACAGAGAACCTTCGCTGCCAATCTCACATCTTTCACATCATATGTGGTTCATATGGTTTAGAGCTCTCTGTGTATTGAACAACGTCACAGAGTACCTCAACCTTCGGCTTCACTTCCTCAACCCTGACCCCTGATCCCTGACCTCTTTGGTCATATCTAAACTGTCTGCCCGAGGTGAAAGGTCACAGCACTGCCTGTCTTTTTATTGGTCCGCTCATGGCTTCAATAAAGGTCAGAGCACATACAGCAGCTGGCTGAGCACAACGCACGCACACACACATACACATACACACACACACACACACACACACATTATGCATACGCACGTGCACGCATGCACGCACACACACACACACACATATGCACATGCACACGTGCGTGCACACACGCATGCACACACACATGCACACATGTACATACACTTGTACACATACACACATCACAGGATACATTAAGAGGCTGTCCTAGCAGTGGCTTCGGGGGCTAGTATAGAGGCTGTTGAAAGGTCAGGGTTTGTGGCCCTGCTGACCCTCTCAACTCCTGAAGAGTAATGGGCAGCTCACACTGTTTCTGATGTGTTTTGACCTGTGTGTGTAGGGCGTCAAAGTGGACCAGCTACAACAAAACGTCTCTTTGGCGCTCTAGCTCTCAACTGCAAATGACCATATCGTGATGTTGCCACTACTTGTGACCTGCTTGGACATGTGGCATGGACAGCAGTGTGGATGATAAGGGTTTAAGCTGAAATCCTCACTGATGTCATCCGCTCCCCTTCTGGTGAATTAGGATTTTCACTTGGATCGCTGTAATGTTGACCTAAAAGTCTCTTCTTGTGGCGAGCTCACGCCATGTTAAATAGTGTCATTACGTCCCCTAAGAAATATTTGAACAGGGATTATGTAGGTAATGGGATGTGGTCTGGACACACACTGCATTAGATACTGGCTTATCTTTCCACCTGGGCAGCGGTAAAATCTGAAATGGATTAGGACTTCTGCTCTTTAATGTGGACATTTCATTCAGTCTGTTTTAGCCAGTAGTCAGTAGTCTGCTCAGTTGCACTCTCTGTTATAATGTTTGACAGCAGTGTGAACAGTTGTGAGCCGGACAGATTACATTTGTTGTGCAGGTATTACTGTGTGTGTGTGTGTGTGTGTGTGTGTGTGTGTGTGTGTGTGTGTGTGTGTGTGTGTGTGTGTGTGTGTGTGTGTGTGCGTGCGCGCGCGTGCGTGCGTGCGCGCATTTGTGTGTGTGTGTGTGTGTGTGTGTGTGTGTGTGTGTGTGTGTGTGTGTGCGCGTGCGTGCGTGTGCGCATTTGTGTGTGCATTTGTGTGTGTATGTGTATGCGTGTTAGACCACCATAAGATTAATTACATGGTTAATTAAACCTAGTAGTTAATTAAATCTGACAACGGTGCCTAATTAATCTAAATGCCATATAATTTCCTACACCTTCCTCCAGAGGTAGCCCAGCTGGATACCTGTGTGTCTCCCAGCTCTAGCTGTTCCTCTACGACTAGTCTGCCTGCTAGACGGCTGAACTTCTAACCTCAACTTCAGTTCCTCTAGAAGTTACATTTTCAAGTTGTGTCAGCCTGTGGTAAGGTGGAGCAGTTAGTGGAGACACCTAGTACGGGGTTGGAGGCAGCAGGTTGGCCCTGGACCGTTCCGTAGGGTAATTGGTTCGATCCCTCTTTACAGCCAAAGAGTTCATGCATCCTTGAGCAAGACACTCAACGCCTACCTGCTCCGGTAGTGCCATTAAAATAGCCGACCATGTTCTCTGACTTGTATGTGTTTCTCAGAGGGACGTGTGAAAAAGACACATCCTAATATAGCTGTGAAGCTGTGGCTTCTTCATTAGAGCTGCTGTGCATTCATACCTATATACGCCTACCTGCTAAAGATGAGCTGCTACAAGGAGCTGCTACAAGGAAACCTTTCAACAAAATATATCATCGTCATATTGGTTGTGATACCTTCATATAATCACATAATTCTCATGATAAGACCACACTTCCCATAAACCCTGTTGCTTCCTGTTTTGCCGTTAGATTCCGCCCCACAGCATGGGAAATATTGTGATGAAGAGAGGAGAAGCCGAGAAGCCATGCTGACAATGAACGTGAAGTTATTTCTGTTGGTAAAGCAAGTTCTGATTGGAAAGGCTTCTTTTGTGCCATAATTCGTTCAGCAGAACCCGATGTCAATAGGAAATAGAGGATATCGATGGACTTGTCTTTTGCTCAGATTGCCTTTCAGCCTCATCGGTATCAACATGTTTGTGCAGTAAGCCTGCTAAGGTATGGACATTGAATTTACAATGATATATTGATGTGAAAATATTCCTTGCAGCATCTTTAAATATAAATGGGATGATTTAGATGTATATAGTCTATCATATGGAGGCTTATGTTCTCAAATATCTGTGCATCTGTGCATATCTGAGAGAATATGATTGGTAAAGATTAAAGAAAGACCAGACCAGGAGACATGCACGTGCACACACACACACACACACACGCGCACACGCACACGCGCACACACACAGAGACATACAGACGCACACATGCACACAGGGCTTTGTTCTAGTTCAAGGATTCATGGCCAGCTTCCCTTGACCTCTGACCTGGCTGAAGTTCATTAGGTCAGAGTGTATGAACCGTCTGATAGAGAGGGGTGTGTGCCTGTTTGTGTGTCAACTGTTCGTGAAGTGGTGCTTCTGTCACATTAGTGGTGTCTTTGTCACATTTCTGTCATTATTCATTATTCATTAACTATTCAACATAATCCTTAGTCATGAAAGATAATTGGTGAGTGCTGTTATTAACCAATAAGTGAACCTAGTCAAATACACAAGACCTGAATGGTTGACATTTGTTGGTATTAAATGCATGCAAGAACCAGCCTCTTTCCACACCTTTGCCTACTAGTTGCTTGTGTGTTTTCCTTCCATCTCTGTTGATGTCCATAGCTTTAGTGGTCAGACCTTGTGTATGTGTGAGTGTGTTTGGGCCATGGATAGAGGAGCTAATACAGTGTGAAGAACCTTATCTTGTGGCTGTGACAAGGGTAAGGTGGCGGAGTGTGTGTGTGTGTGTGTGTGTGTGTGTGTGTGTGTGTGTGTGTGTGTGTGTGTGTGTGTGTGTGTGTGTGTGTGTGTGTGTGTGTGTGCGTGTGTGTGTGTGTGTGTGTGTGTGTGTGTGTGTATCTGTACATGTGTCTGTACGTGTTTGTGTGTGTGTGTGTGTGTGTTTGTCTGTACGTGTTTGTGTGTATGTGAGTGTGTTATACGTGTTTGTGTGTGTATACGTGTGTGTGTGTGTCTGTACGTGTGTGTGTGTGTGTGTGTGTGTAAGTGTGGTGTGTGTGTGTGTGTGTGTGTGTGTGTGTGTGTGTGTGTGTGTGTGTGTGTGTGTGTGTGTGTGTGTGTGTGTGTGTGTGTGTGTGTGTGGTGTGTGTGTGTGTGAGGGTCGAGGCGTGAATCCCCCGAGCCGCTGAGGGGTCTGTCTGTCTCTGATTAACTGTGGCTCCTTGGTCCCAGCAGACCGGAGGCCTGATCAAGTCACTATCACGGCCCCTCGCTGATAACGGCTCCCTCATTCCCCCGAGTCCCCCTGGATCACAGACTGAGAAACAACACGACTCCCACAAGCCACACACTCCTCTCCCCGCGCTCCGCATCGCTCGCCAGGAACAGGGAAAGGAGAGAACGGTCTAAAGATAAACCTAGGATTGCTTCGTGGTTATTTATGTGGCAGGTATTCTTCTGGTTTTCTGGAGGACAGTGAGCAATGATCAGTGTTTTCTCCTTAATGTTCTTATGAAATTGACATTGAGGGAGCCACTTCTGCTTTCCTGGAACCGTTTATTGTTGCCAAGCAACAGTGGGTCAGAGTACAGTATGTAGACCTAGTCACACTTCAGGTTTGGTCTGGCTTAGCTCGGTCTGGCCGGTTGGAAGGCACCTCTCTCTCTCACTCAGCCCTCTTCTGCTGGCCCTCCTGCTGGGGTATGTGTTACAGACTTTGTGGGCCCTCCAGTTTGGGGAAGATAATGGAATATAATGTGCTAATCCCCAGATCTGGGGGCCGGTTGATGGCTAATCCAGGGGATTGCGGTGGGATTGGGGCCCTGGCTTGGCTCCCAGAGCTGAAGAGCTGTGACTCGCTGGATGGATGGATGGCTGGCTGGTCGGCCCAAATGGCATCACAGCTTGATGGAGAATCTACCAGCATAGCCATTCAAGCCAGCAACATACAAACACTTGAACACGTAGACACCCTTATGCTAGTGTATTTGCACGCTCACTCACGTATGCAAATGACCACACATACTCACACAGTGAGAGAGAGAGAGATACAATATTGTACCATGAGGAGCTGAAACACAGCCTGACGTCCTGCAAATCTGCTAATGTGATTTAAGTGGTCTCTCTTGTAGTCTAGTTAGAACTGTGTTTGTCCCTCCTCTTCACATTACCTTTTAATCATGTTTATTTCCTAAAAGAGAAACTAAACCCATGTCTAACACCCCCCCGCGCGCTGCTTGAATTGAGACGTTTCTCAAAAGAAGTCTTTGTAGAGGAAATGTGTTTGATTATAAGAACATGGCACATCTTTAGTAACTCAAAATGAATGATGAAAGGAACAAAGCTTTGTGATGAAGACAGTCAGATATGTTGAAGAGCAAGCACATGCACACACACACACACACACACACACACACACACACATTTCCATTAACTTAAAAGCAGGCGCAAGAATACAACGTTCTCTCTCTCGCTGTCTTTCACGCAGACACACACACATGTACACACATGAATACATATATATATACCTGGATATAGGAATATACACACACACACACTGATCATGAAGGACAAATAGTCTTTCAGGAAGCGATACAGTTGGCTTTGTTGTTACAGACATTTTTCTTTGCCCGACCCAGGGGTCATGACCCCACACATCTGCGTCTCTTGCCACCGTGACATCAGTGCCTGCGGAGTGTCACAGATTTAGTGTCACAAGTGCGTCATTCACACAGTGCGGCGCTCCACTACTTCACACACACTCCAGCTCTCGGCTCTTAGCCGGTGGGGACTGTCATGAATGGAGCCCTGTGATGGTTGAGATGGGACTGGATTTTCAAGTCAATGGGGACTCTTTCCTATTCTGACGAAATCTCGCTTTGCTAAAAAAACACCTGATTGAATGGATTGACTTGCATTTGTGCCTTGACTTGCCACCACAGAGATGGCGTCTAGAGGGAGTAGGGATAAATGGAGATGCAGTGTGTTGTTAGCTGACTGCTGTAACAGGTGGCATTGGGGGGGGGGAGCTCCACTCTGTAAACAACCGTTGATGGCCAAGCCTTTGTCTGGACTGACTGTGTGTGTGTGTGTGTGTGTGTGTGTGTGTGTGTGTGTGTGTGTGTGTGTGTGTGTGTGTGTGTGTGTGTGCGTGTGCGTGTTAGTGTGTGCATGCACGCTCGTGTGTGTGTGTGTGCATGCACACTCATGCATGTGCGTGTGTATGTTTGTGTGTGTGTGTAATAGGTGTGTGCGTGTGTTTGTGTGTGTATGTGTCTCCTGCCTCCCTATAGTTCCCTACCAGGTGCTCCTGATTTCGACAGCCTTATAAAAGCTTGTATTTTTTTCACTCTACCTTTGTCTCCATTCCTCCCTCAGTCCCTCAGTCTTTTTATACTCGGCCTGCTCCCATCTCTCTCATGTCTTGTTCACAGCCAACCCACCCTCTCTCCCCTCCTCTCTCTTCCGCGCTCTTTTCTTATTCTTCCCTCTCTCCTTTTGTCGCCGCCCCCCTCTCCCCCCCCTCTCAGTGGAGATTGATTGGGTAATCTGGCTTGGTGCCAGCAGTGCCCTCTCTCTTGCTCGGGGGGAAGGAGAGAAGCGCCGGCGACACGGCGACACGCAGGAATAATAATAATAACATCCCATAATATACGCAGAGTAGGTATGGAGGGGTGGAACGAGGGGAGTCAGTATTGGCATGCAGTATATTCTCCAGACTGATTCCCCTCATGGCTGTAAGAGGTTGATATGTATACTAGACTGGAATGGAATTCCACAGCGTCTCTCTCTCTCTCTCTCTCTCTCTCTCTCTCTCTCTCTCTCTCTCTCTCTCTCTCTCTCTCTCTCTCTCTCGCTCTCTCTCTCTCTCACTCACTCACTACCGCCCCCATCCTGTGTCATCTTACCTATATCAAACAGTGTGTGTGTGTGTGTGTGTGTGTGTGTGTGTGTGTGTGTGTGTGTGTGTGTGTGTGTGTGTGTGTGTGTGTGTGTGTGTGTGTGTGTGTGTGTGTGTGTGTGTGTGTGTGTGTGTGTGTGTGTGTGTGTGTGTGTGTGTGTTAGACAGACAAGCAAGTAAGAGGAGGCTGTCTTTGTGCTTCGTGTTTACTGCTGTTGCCTTCTAAATGAAAAGGCCAGTCGACTTTCTATGTCTGTATATGTATACCTTCCCTATCTAAGGATACAAAGCCTGAGAGTGTCTGCCCTCAAGCTGTGTCTGTGTGTCTGTGTGTGTTATAAGGTTTGGAAGTGTCAGAAGCAGAGGATCAAATATTGTTTATGATTCACTTCCTCGCAGGTTCATTCTGGGCACGCTTAAAATGTGCTGTGGGTTAGCAGTTGATCTCCGCTCTGTGTGTGTGTGTGTGTGTGTGTGTGTGTGTGTGTGTGTGTGTGTGTGTGTGTGTGTGTGTGTGTGTGTGTGTGTGTGTGTGTGTGTGTGTGTGTGTGTGTGTGTGTGTGTGTGTGTGTGTGTGTGTGTGTGTGTGTGTGTGTGTGTGTGTGTGTGTGTGTGTGTGTGTGTGTGTGTGTGTGTGTGTGTGTGTGTGTGTGTTTGAGAGAGAGAGAGAGAGAGAGAGAGAGAGAGAGAGAGAGAGAGAGAGAGAGATAAGAGGGACAAAAAGAGAGAAATGGAGGCAGGTAGAGAGGGGTAGATTTGTAGGGAAGAAAAAGAGGTATGATAGCAATAAGGTGTCTTGTCTGAAGTATGTATTCTGCGGTTTCACCACCCCTGAGTCCTCTGTTTCTAGCTGAGTGTTGTATTTTAAATGCTAGCGAACCAGGAGAGAGGAAACGCTGTGAATGAATCTGCCTGAGTGAAACAAGTCATTGTAGAATCCTGCAGCGCCGGATCACCCTCCTCTCACAGATACATGCAGATTCCAGCCAGCAGCAGTTAATTTCCCTTCTAACCCAGTTACCCAGGAATGGCCCCTCGCAGACCCAACATCGCCATCCTCCATAACATTTAACATAGTGCTGTCAGGCGATTAAATTTTTTTATCTAATTAAGGATTTGTAATTAATTAATCTAATTAATTGCATTTTAATCGCATAACCATTTTATGCCTGATATTCTATATTCTATAATCATATTTCATGTGTCCGGATGGCAGAATTCAGTACTGTATCTACAAAACCTTCTGTTTAATCATCTTCCATCTATTAATTTGCTTAGATTTGTCAGGTCTGGTCAATTTGAGCATAGTGTTATTCACAGTCAAAGGTAAAAAAAAAAATCCGTCACCAATGCAAGAGGCTGCGGTCTCGACTCCCGGAGTCAGCATTTCCTTGGCTTGGGCTGATCGCTATACTAACTCGTTTGGCTGGGTTAGGGGGAGGGAAGCCATGGGTGGGAAACTGCCGTTGTGGACAGCGACGCCTGCCTACAGGTCAGGTCTGGGCGCTTGCTCAGCGGAGGCAGGACTTGATGAAGGCAGCGTGACCTCCCACGCGTTACACTTCACCAATGAGAGCCCTCGCTGCCAGGTGAGAAGAGAGCCACTGGCTGTCGCCGCACGTGTCGGAGGAAGCGTGCGGATACTTCAGGGTTCCCTTGTACCGACCAGTAGGAGAACATGCGCACAACAACCAGGTAGGGGAGGGGGGGAATTGGCACAACGACTAAATTGGGACGGGGAGGAAACAGAGAAAAGAGAAAGAGAGGATTAAAAAAATTATTAAAAAATATATAATCTTTTTTTTATTGATATTCTCATTTGGTTCATTACAATTTACTCAAGCCTAGTAACAGACACATGATTTCTGACACTGGGAATACATTCCCTGAGATCCATAGATGTCCCTAGAATCAGATACCAAGAACATGCAAATGGACCATATAAAAAAAATCTGTAAATGTGTATTCTACGTTCTTATGGAATGAATGAGATAAAATATAAATAAAGTATAAAAAATAAAAAATAACGTTTATTTTTTTGTAATTAATTTTGAGTTAATTTTCATAACGCGATAATTAGCTTTGTAATTAATTAATCTAATTAACGCGATAAACTGACAGCCCTAATTTAAACTAACACTTTCAGTGAGCGCTAAATTCTGGGACATGTTTGTGAAATCCTCTGGGTGTTTGTTTATCTCCTCTAGTGAAGTTAGGGAGGGTGGTGTCGATTCTCTTTCAATTTAGCCAATTTGAGAAAAACGAATTACAGTTCAATAAGGAAAGGAGCAACACTCATGACTTGTCTGCTCCAGTGGCGGGCAATGCCTTGTGGGAATGGGAAGATATAAGCAGATATACTGTAAGCAGATATAAAGGGTTAATGGCTGAGGGGTTTACCCTCGATACCAGTGTAGCCCGTATGTCTATGCTGTCAAGTCTGGGCTGAAAACCTGCTGATTCAAACTTGATTTCTCTCTCTCTCTCTCACTCACTCACTCACTCACTCACTCACTCACTCACTCACTCACTCACTCACTCACTCACTCACTCACTCACTCACTCACTCACTCACGCTCACACACACACACACACACACGCACACACACACACACACACACACACACACACACACACACACACACACACACACACACACACACACACACACACACACACACACACACACACACACATCTTTGAAGTTTCCTAGCTGTGGGTGAATCCCAAACCACAGCCACACATCCACTGTGTAAATGCACAGGATTTGCAATAAAATTACTGCAATTATAACACTGTTATGTCTGCTTTCTGCATAGCCTGAACCAGTGGCGTCACCAGACCCTTTATCCCCCGTAAAAATATTTTTTCCCAATAAAGAAATAAATCTTAGCCCCATTAGTCAAGATTCACAGGCTCCAGAATGCTAATTTCTAAGCTAGCCTAAATGTGGTGGTATCATATGAAGCTAGACGAGCTAATGATCCCATTGTTATCATGCCATGCTACCTTGTCAGGAAGGGGACTAAATAATGTTGCAAAGTTAGGCAAGATTCTGGTGATGGAAAAGTCTTTTGACCTCTCACTTATCTGAATAAAAATGGGTTCTATGGATATCCAAGAGTTTCCCCTTTACATACAATTAATTCTAATCCCATGCAGTTTTGGGGCAAACCCATGCAGTGTTTTCCATGTAACTTAGTACTAGTCTTGAAATTGCATAAATTGGGTATGACAGGAAAGCTGAAACTCTTGAGCCCAACTGTATTCATGTGTGATGATGTGCCGCGTTTCCATTGTCCACACGGAACTTGAGGAACCTTTTAGAGATTCTGAGATGGGCTCTTCGCCTACGTCATTTGGCACGCAACTATTATTTCCCCCTCTTTTGTGAATACGAGACCCCAAATACTGATAAGGGCCTGCACCTCATTTTTTGTCTCATCCATGGTATGAGATATTTTGCTCACGCTGGGATAAAAAAAATGGTGTGATGAACTTTCCCCCCTAGTTAGCTGTCTGTACGGATGTGGCAACATTTCCTGACCAGTCACAATGGAGAACACTGTTAGCTCCTCTCCAGAGTCCCAGGAACTCACGTTTAGTTGACCATGACCACGGACCCACTTTGAAAAAAGTCTTATGGCTTTGTTTTGAATAGCTAGTACCTTTCTCGCATAGTTGTTCATGTTCACAAATAATGATAATAAAAACACTAAGCCTAACTTGCAAATTCTCACAAAAACATGTCTCCATTCCCCTGTCAAAAACTGAGATGAGCATTTAGACTAGAGGCTGTTAGAAATGATTTCTCCCAGGCTGGGACATGTCCCCAGACCCCCCTGAGGGGCTGAGTCTCCTTAAAGTTCAAACTCTGGCAACGCCCCTGGCCTGAACTTTAGAGCTGGCAACCCTTACTTAATGTGGGTTCTCATCATTTTCTGTCCCAAGTCTGATGGGAGTGGTGGGATGACGGAGCAGTTGATGGTTGTCATTAACGTCGTGGAGTTCTCTGTTCCTCCAGCTCCAGGAGCAGCGCTTTGTTCCTGCCGTCGCTCATTAGCTCTTACAAGGGTCGTCAGGCAGCAGCACCCAGGCGCTGACACCCATCTTTAAACATACTGCCTTGTTGCCGTGTTGCAGATAAGCGCTTCCCCTCCTCACACACGAGCCAAACTAAGTTAACTCCCATCGGAGCTCCTGCAGTGGATGATTGGAGGCCAGTTTGATTTCAACACAAATGTATTTATTGTTTGGCTTTGCGAGGTTCAGTAGCAGAGAAGACTTGAGCAACTTGTGTAGGAGTAGGATGTAAAGAAGTGGGGATGATTCTAGAGGTGTTTGAAGACACATGGAAGTGTGATTTTCAGTGAAAATCAGCTTGGGAAGTATATGGAATAGCTTGCAAGTGATTTTGAAAGTAATTGTTTCAAATCCCCTCTGTATGTAACATTATAACTAGGCCATGGCTTATCAGAAACAAGCTGGTGTGAATCGCTTTTGTATATTATATTATATATCACAACTACATATTTATAGATATTTTATTAAACACTTTCCCACAGAATCTTTATTACTTTCATGCCCCCCCCCCCTCTCTCTTCCTCTCTCCTTCACTCTCTGTCCCTCTCTCTCTTCCTCTCTCCTTCACTCGCTGTCCCTCTCTCTTCCTCTCTCCTTCACTCGCTGTCCCTCTCTCTCTTCCTCTCTCCTTCACTCGCTGTCCCTCTCTCTTCCTCTCTCCTTCACTCGCTGTCCCTCTCTCTCTTCCTCTCTCCTTCACTTGCTGTCCCTCTCTCTTCCTCTCTCCTTCACTCGCTGTCCCTCTCTCTCTTTCTCTCTCCTTCACTCGCTGTCCCTCTCTCTTCCTCTCTCCTTCACTCGCTGTCCCTCTCTCTCTTCCTCTCTCCTTCACTCGCTGTCCCTCTCTCTCTTCCTCTCTCCTTCACTCGCTGTCCCTCTCTCTCTTCCTCTCTCCTTCACTCTCTGTCCCTCTCTCTTCCTCTCTCCTTCACTCGCTGTCCCTCTCTCTCTTCCTCTCTCCTTCACTCTCTGTCCCTCTCTCTTCCTCTCTCCTTCACTCGCTGTCCCTCTCTCTTCCTCTCTCCTTCACTCGCTGTCCCTCTCTCTTCATCTCTCCTTCACTCTCTGTCCCTCTCTCTCTTCCTCTCTCCTTCACTCGCTGTCACTCTCTCTCTTCCTCTCTCCTTCACTCGCTGTCCCTCTCTCTCTTCCTCTCTCCTTCACTTGCTGTCCCTCTCTCTCTTCCTCTCTCCTTCACTCGCTGTCCCCTCTCTCTTCCTCTCTCCTTCACTCGCTGTCCCCCTCTCTCTTCCTCTCTCCTTCACTCGCTGTCCCTCTCTCTCTTCCTCTCTCTTTCACTCGCTGTCCCTCTCTCTTCCTCTCTCCTTCACTCGCTGTCCCTCTCTCTCTTCCTCTCTCCTTCACTCGCTGTCCCTCTCTATCTTCCTCTCTCTTTCACTCGCTGTCCCTCTCTCTTCCTCTCTCCTTCACTCGCTGTCCCTCTCTCTTCCTCTCTCTTCACTCGCTGTCCCTCTCTCTTCCTCTCTCCTTCACTCGCTGTCCCTCTCTCTCTTCCTCTCTCCTTCACTCTCTGTCCCTCTCTCTTCCTCTCTCCTTCACTCGCTGTTCCTCTCTCCTTCACTCTCTGTCCCCTCTCTCTCTTCCTCTCTCCTTCACTCGCTGTCCTCTCTCTTCCTCTCTCCTTCACTCGCTGTCCCTCTCTCTCTTCTCTCTCCTTCACTCTCTGTCCCTCTCTCTCTTCCTCTCTCCTTCACTCGCTGTCCTCTCTCTCTTCCTCTCTCTTTCACTCGCTGTCCCTCTCTCTTCCTCTCTCCTTCACTCGCTGTCCCTCTCTCTTCCTCTCTCCTTCACTCGCTTGTCCCTCTCTCTCTTCTCTCTCCTTCACTCGCTGTCCCTCTCTCTTCCTCTCTCTTCACTCGCTGTCCCTCTCTCTCTTCCTCTCTCCTTCACTCGATGTCCCTCTCTCTTCCTCTCTCCTTCACTCGCTGTCCCTCTCTCTCTTCCTCTCTCCTTCACTCTCTGTCCCTCTCTCTCTCCTCCTCCGAGGCCATGGGTGGCATGTAGTTGGCAGCCTGTCCTCTGCTGCGCTGCCCTGGCAGAGTGTGGTCCTGGCAGAGAGTGTGTGTCTGCTGTCTGCTGTACGGTTCTGCCAGTCTACCAGTCTCAAGTACCAGCTGGGCACGCAAACCCACCACCAAAATAAACCAGCCTCTGATATCAATGAGCCTATGGGTGTTCGTTTGTGCGTGTGTGCATATGTGCGTGCGTGTGTGCGTGTGTGTGTGTGTGTGTGTGTGTGTGTGTGTGTGTGTGTGTGTGTGTGTGTGTGTGTTTGGGGGGGGGGGGGGGGGATTTGATGGGACACCCTGCTTATTAAGTCTCATTGAACTGAGTGTTGAAACAAACAGACTCCTCCTTCAGACGTTCGTCTGTCTCAACTTTGCATTACACTGAAGCCCTCCCTGCTAGATTAAAGACTAAAACAATTACAAAGCCTTATTTGCAATTTAAATTCTCCTAAATGCAGACTTAATCCCCGTTTTCCAAAGGCAGCAGTACCGAAAGGAGAATAAATGTGGAGAGAGATCCAATTCAAGCCCCTGTCTGGTTTTCTGTGGCTAAAATAACACGTATAAGTTATAGAGGATAATGAACGAGCTTTGGGTTGCTGGAGTTATATTTGGAGTACAGAAATTTGTCCCAGTTAAAAGCATATCCTTTATAATGATGTGGAGAAAGCAAAGAATCGGCTGGGAATGGGTCTTAGACTGCCTTTCACACTATTTACACACGCCCACGCCCACGCTCACGCACGCACACACACACACACACACACACATACACGTTCCATGTGCATTGTGCACGTTTGTGTGTTTGCATGAGCATCTCTGTTTCTGTGTTCACACATGTACGTCTCTCTCTCTGTGTGTGTGTGTGTGTGTGTGTGTGTGTGTGTGTGTGTGTGTGTGTGTGTGTGTGTGTGTGTGTGTGTGTGTGTGTGTGTGTGTGTGTGTGTGTGTGTGTGTGTGTGTGGTGTGTGTGTGTGTGTGTGTGTGTGTGTGTGTGTGTGTGTGTGTATGCGTATATGTTAAGGGGGTCTTCTGACAGGGGAGTGCAACCCCAGTGCACGTGTGTGACTTTACTGCTGTCCAGGGTATATTTACAGACAGTGACTATAATGATTATTTTTATACCATGTACTTCCCCTCAGTACTACGACTCCCCACTGGCCACTGGCCACTGATTACCTCCATGGCTGCTGCCACACCTGGCTTCTTTTCTACTAGTATACCTTGATCTCTCTCTCTCTTTCTTCCTCACTCACTATCTCCTCTCTCTCTCTCTCTCTCCCTCCTACCTGGCTCCCACTCTACCTTCATTTTAATCTCTAGACCTTCATTCCCTCTCTCTCTCTCTCTCTCTCTCTCTCTCTCTCTCTCTCTCTCTCTCTCTCTCTCTCTCTCTCTCTTCTCTTTCTCTCTCTCTCGCTCTCTCTCTCTCTCTCTCTCTCTCTCTCTCTCTCTCTCTCTCTCTCTCTCCTCTCTCTCTCTCTCTCTCTCTCTCTCTCTCTCTCTCACTCACTCTACCTGTCTCTCTTCCAACACACTGTCACTCTCTATCTATAGTGTTCCTTTTTCAACTTTCTTTTTTGCTTCTCCAATTATCTTAATTGGAAGCACAATGATGTGCCTTTGCACCTTACTTTCCCTCTCCTCTCCTCTCCGCTCTCTCCTATCTTCTCCTCTCCTCTCTTCA
>NC_140166.1:188006881-188014381 GCF_963971535.1 Notolepis coatsorum
GAAATACGTTTATTTTGTACATTATCTAACGTTAACACGAACCTAAACTAACTTTAGTTAAACTAACTTTGCGCGTCGATGTTGCAGAAGCATAAAGGCAGAGTGTCTACAACACCGTTGCTTTGTCGATGTTGTGGTGCAGTTGCTTTGAAGTTGCTGTAGCATGTAGAGGCCTTTACACCATCTCATCAAGGCCATTACGTACTAGCCGCGTATCTATTGAGCCACAATGGTTCACAAGAATATACTAACCTACACTGTAGCACTCAACACTTCGATGAACATTGTTACTCAGATGATAGAGTTGTGCCCTTCCTGATGACTTGTCATACAGAACTTATAAGTTGCTAAAAATAAAAGCGTTCAGCTAAATGACTAAATGTAAATGTAATGTAAGAATGTTGTGATGCAGATGTCCGTGTATGCCATGTTGCTCTGATGTTGCTCTCATGTTGCTCTGATGTTGCTCTCATGTTGCTCTGATGTTGCTCTGATGTTGCTCTCATGTTGCTCTGATGTTGCTCTCATGTTGCTCTGATGTTGCTCTGATGTTGCTCTGATGTTGCTCTGATGTTGCTCTCATGTTGCTCTCATGTTGCTCTCATATTGCTCTGATGTTGCTCTGATGTTGCTCTCATGTTGCTCTCATGTTGCTCTCATGTTGCTGTGATGTTGCTCTCATGTTGCTCTGATGTTGCTCTCATGTTGCTCTCATGTTGCTCTCATGTTGCTCTCATGTCATCATCAGGGCACATCCCACTTTCTATTCCTTTTTCCTTTTCCCCTTCAGTGACAAAAGTAACAAGAGAAGCTCTTCTTCCTCGCTACATTCCTTGGTTTGTTTTTACGAGAGCCATGCGGTTTGCTTATACCATATACTGTAGTAAGACCTTGGAACAAGGCCATTAGTATGGAAGGCACCTATTCACATTAGAGTATGTAATAGCCACTATGTTTACATTACATTTTTACTAGTGCTGTCAGGCGATTAAAAAAAATTATCTAATTAATTACAGGATTTGTAATTAATTAATCTAATTAATCGCATTTTAATCGCATTACCATTTTATGCCTCATATTCTATATTTTATAATCATATTTCAAATTGCATGTGTCCGGATGGCAGAATTCAGTACTGTATCTACAAAACCTTCTGTTTAATCATCTTCCATCTATTAATTTGCTTAGATTTTTCAGGTCTGGTCAATTTGAGCATGGTGTTATTCACAGTCAAAGATAAAAAAAAATGTATTGATATTCTCATTTGGTTCATTACAATTTACTCAAAATAAAATGTTCATTCAATCAATCACCGCGCAGATTGATTGATTGAATGAAAATGTTATTAACAGATTGCAGAATGGGTACAATACAGTACGGCTCAATACACACAATTGTTAAGGAATGCAGACCAGAGAAAGACTTTCGTCTTGTTTACATCAGGGTCCCCCATTTTCAATTCATAATGAATTGTAAGTAAGGGTGCAACTTGCACCGTACAATCCATTCTTTGTGGATCTAGCCCACAGTATTTCTGACACTGGGAATACATTCCCTGAGATTCATAGATGTCCCTAGAATCAGATACCAAGAACATGCAAATGGACCATATTAAAAAAAAATCTGTAAATGTGTATTCTACATGCACAAAAAAATTATTATTATTTAAAAAAAAAATTAAAAAAATTGTAATGAATTTTGAGTTAATTTTCATAACGCGATTATTTGCTGTGTAATTAATTAATCTAATTAACGCGATAAACTGACAGCCCTAATTTTTACATGAAATTATAATTTTTCTTTACTTTATTCTCATATCCCCAATTTAGTTGTTATGCCAATTCCACATGCCTTCTCCAATACAAGTGGAGTCGCCGGTCGCTTCTTTTCACCCGACAGCGAGGAGTTTCACTGGGGGAGTGTAACATGCATGGAGGTTCATGCTATCTCCTTCAGATCCCCTCCCTGCTAAACAGGCCGACCGACCAGTAGGAGTCGCTGTTGCAACC
Organism: Notolepis coatsorum; assembly: GCF_963971535.1. Lineage (NCBI taxonomy): Eukaryota > Metazoa > Chordata > Actinopteri > Aulopiformes > Paralepididae > Notolepis > Notolepis coatsorum. The sequence goes on from NC_140166.1 coordinate 188,008,891, forward strand.
ACCAGGACTCAAGGCCTCTACATGCTACAATAACTTCAAAGCAACTGCACCACAACATCGACAAAGCAACGGTGTTGCAGACAGTCTGCCTTTATGCTTCTGCAACATCGACGCACAGCCTATGTAACATTGTACCCCGTATGTAGCTAGGTTCCCTAGATAGATGACACTTCCCTTCTCAACCAACCCATTGATAACAAGCAGAAAAATAAGCATAATTTTTACTTCCGGGCGGGGGGTTTCAAAATAAAAGAGCGACGTCTAAAAGCACCGTAAATACGTTTATTTTTTTACAATATCTAACGTTACACGAACCTAAACTAATCTAAAGTTAGTTTAGGTTCGTGTTAACGTTAGATAATGTACAAAATAAATGTATTTCCGGTGCTTTTAGACGTCGCTCTTTTATTTTGAAATCCCCCGACCGGAAGTATTATAGTGTCTGTTGCTAGCAGCTTAACTTTTGTCGGCCGGTTCTGTGTTTTTTCGAGCTAACGTAGCATCATTAGTTTCCAATGGAGAGGAGAGAAAGACCTCGGCTCACATGCAGCTCAAAGTACCTGTTGGAATAAATTAATTGATTGATGTTTAACTTGTCCCTGTGTGTGTCCAGTCATTTCGACTAGCAAACGTTGTATTTAACGTTACCTCAGGATACCATTGTATTTAGTTGGTTAGCTATGTAGCTAATGTGGATAGCATTTTGTATAGCATCAATGCTAGCTGGCTGGCTACAGCTTTATTTACTAAATTATGGAGGCTTTTTAATCGTCAAGGTAAGACGATTGTCATGATCAACTGAAGGCGTATGCTATGGAACAATATGTGCTTGGGTTTTCAGAAAAAGGCCAGCTATGACGCTAATTATTTAGCTAATATTGATAGCATAGCTTGCTGGCTACAACAATGGAGGATGGTATTCCTCGCTGCGGGACCAATATTATTCTATGACAGCCCCACCCCCATTCACTACCAACCAATCACTGCTACGCAATATCAACGCAACGGTTGTTTAGGTTAGATTTGGGGGACATGTACGCAACATCCTCGCAACACAGTCTACAAGACCCTCTGCAACAACCGCGTTGAAATCGTGCCGATGTTGTGTTGCAGTTGCTTTGAAGTTGCTGTAGCATGTAGAGGCCTTCATACCCCACCGGCTTCCCAGCCATAGGGATGACTGACAAGTCACCAAATACACCAAATACAATTTAGAAACTCACATCTCACTTGTTTGTTATTAAATGTCATTCCCTGTATCAACCGCTCAGTCAGTTGACTGGAAACAAACTGAAAAAACTACCTTATTTTTGTGGGTGGGACAACCTATCTGTTGACCTGTGGATTATACTGTTACCTTTTAAAGGGTCTAAATGCAGTGACCCTGTCTAAATTCCAACCCGAAGAGTCATTTAACTGATGTTTAACGGTGCAGGTATTTGAGTGTTAAGTGGTACCCGTCTCACAGGGTGAAAGTAACTCTTCACAGTGATGAGAAGGAGGTCACGGGGTCAAGTCAGTGTGTTTTTTTGTCCTCCTTCCTTCAAACACTGCTCTGTCTCGCACTGCAAGTATGAAAGCTTCAAATGCATCCCCGTAATTGATCAAGATATCTGAATCTGATCTCAGCGTTGCTCGTGGCTTGAGATGGAGGACGTCTATACATTTACATTTTGTCATTTAGCTGATGCTTTTATCCAAGGCGACTTACAAGTTATGTACGACTCTTTTCAGCTGAGTAACAATGTTCATCAAACAGTGCTGAAACTTGGGTGCTGTAGTGTTGAGTGCATAGTAGACATATTAGTATAGTTCTTTATTTTATAAAAAAAAAAAAAACATATATATATATATATCAGATACTGTATTGATTGAAGAAGTGTGTTTTTAGTTGATGGCGAAAGATTGGTCGGATTTCGGCTGTCCTAACTGTGATGGGAAGTTCGTTCCACCATTGTGGAGCAAGGACCGAGAATAGGCGGCTTCTCTTCTATGACCCTCCCGGAGCTCGGATAGGAGTAGGTCTGAGGCAGCCAGAGGATGTAGAGCGTAGGGGTCTTAGTGTGTAGGGTGTGTAGTAAGAGACCATTGACCGGAGGTAGGCGGGAGCCGTTCTCTTTGCTGCGTGATATGCCAGGTCGAGGACCTTGAAGCGGATTCGTGCGGCGATGGGGAGCCAGTGCAGGTCTCTAAGAAGTGGGGTAACATGGGCTGACTTTGGTAGGTTGGAGATCAGGGTGGCTGCGTTCTGGATGAGTTGAAGCGGCTTGGTGGAGGTGGTCGGTGCAGTAGTCGAGGCGAGACATGACTGTTGATTGGACAAGGAGTTGAGTGGCTTCTTTTGTCAGCAAGGGGTGGATCCTTCTGACATTGCTCAGGAGGAATCTGCAGGTTCTGGTCATTGCGGCAATGTGAGTGGAGAAGTTCAGCCGATCGTCAAGGACTACACTAGGGCTGCAACGATTAGTCGCCAAAAACTCGTAGACGCAGAATTTTTGCGTCGATGCATCGAAGAAAAAAAAATAATATATATATATTTTTTTATGATTTTTTTTTTTTGCACTAGCTATCTTTGTGAAAGTGGCTTCTCAGCTCTGGTCCAGCTGAAGACAAAGCAGAGGAACAGATTGGACATTGAGCATGACCTCAGAGTTGCTTTGTCTACCATCACCCCAGACTTTGATACTCTTGTCAGGAGCAAACAACATCCCCAGTTATCCCATTAGTTCCCTGGGATGTTAAGCTAAGAAGTCTGCTAAGAATCCCATTAGTTCCCCCAAACTTACTGTCGGTCTGTTATGTTAAGCTAAGAAGTCTGCTAAGAGCCCGGAAAAGGAGCCGCGCCCACAGGAAGCAGAGATGGAGGGTGTGACAGAAATAATCGTTAGATTAGTCGACTAATCGGAAAAATTATCGACAGATTAGTCGACTACCAAAATAATCGTTAGTTGCAGACCTAGACTACACCAAGGTTGTTGGCGGTCGGGGACGAGGCCACAGCTACATTTTCCACTGTGATGGAAAGGTCGGTCAGTGGGGAGGATTGGCCGGCAGGTGAAGCAATTCTGTTTTGCCGTTCCGTTTGAGGTGGTTGGTCGTCATCCAGGCGGAGATGTCGGACAGACAGGCCAAGATTCGTTCAGAGACATGCATATCTGAGGGAGGAAAGGAGAGGAAGAGTTGCGTATCATCGCATAGCAATGATACGAGAAGGCATGGGACGTGATAATGTTACCCAGAGATTTGGTGTAGAGGTGAGAAGAGGAGGGGGGACACCCGTCCGAATGGGGTGGGGGGGCCGACAGGGTCCCTCTCCATGATACTTGGTAGGAGTGGTCGTCGAGGTCGTCGAGCCATGCCAGTGCAGAGCCAGTCTATAGTCACACTGCCTCTGTAGGAGTAAGGTGTGGGACGTTGGTCTGGGTTGCATGTTCCTGTCCTTCTCCTGCCCCCCCAGTGGCCCCACTCCCTCTGGGCCTGGTGCTCAGGAGGACTGCTCCCATGGGAATGCCTTTTCCTGCCTGGTCTGCACACACACACACACACACACACACACACACACACACACACACACACACACACACACACTCACACGACACACACACACACACACACACAGACACACACACACACACACACACACACACACACACACACACACACACACACACACACATACACACACACTGAATAGAATAGGGTGACAGGATCAAACTGGCATGGGGTGGGTTTTAAATATCTGGTGTGTATCTGTTGGTCCCTGAACACCATCACCAGTACACACACACACACACTCACACACACACACACACACACACACACACACACACACACACACACACACACACACACACACACACACACACACACACACACACACACACACACACACACACACACACACACACAGATTTGAAGATTTATTGGACTGGTGACATCATTGGTGTACAGAGGCTACAGACCTGCTGCTACTGTTGGAGCAGAATATAGAATAGTCGTGTTAGTTTTCAGCTCTGAGACGCTCTCTCTCTCTGTCTCTCTCTGTCTCTCTCTCTCTCCTCTCTCTCTCTCTCTCTCTCTCTCTGTGTATCTCTCTCTCTCTCTCTCTCTCTCTCGCTGTATCTCTGTCTACCTCTCTTGCCTCATTCTCTCTCTGTGCATGTCTTTCTCTCTCTCTCTCTCTCTCTCTCTCTCTCTCTCTCTCTCTCTCTCCCCTCATTCTCTCCTCTACATACTATTTGCTCAGCTCATTTTGCTCCATTACCACATTAGGTAGAATAATGTATGGTGATTCTTTCATTGTTAGGAGCTATAGACGTCTGACTTACTCTTTGAGGTCCACTTTGTCGCCATAGGCATTATGGAATGTGTATAGCCTAACTTCCCTGCTTTTCTCTACTTACTTTCTTTCTCAATCCCCCAACCCCCCCACCCCCCCCCCCCACACACTTCTCCCTCTCGCTCATTTCTCTGTATAAAATTACCCCTGCTTCTCTCTTATTTTTATCTGTCAAATTCTGAGCTCTCTGCAAAAGTAAAATCCAGTTGTGTGAGAAGGAAGTGAATGGAAACGAGAGAGAGATGGAGAATTAAAGATTGCCAAATAATAAGGAGGAGGTAGCGATATTGCTAACAAGGTTGCCAGAGACTCTTCTCATGTTTAATAGTCTCATAGAAGGTCTGGCAGATAAAGTGTTATATTGTATTATAAAATGTTGGCAAACTTTGTGTGCTGCAGCTGATCAATAGGGAGAGGCTTGATTGCCTCCAGGTTAGATTAAATAGATTACATTTTATCATTTGTTTGCTGCGTTTGTGCCCGGCGTTTGTGCGTGTATGCATGTGTGCATTAGAGTTTCATGGATCTATGCTTGAGTGTGTGTGGTGTGGTTAGGGTGGTGTGTGAGTGTGGTTAGGGTGTTGTAGTGTGTGTGTGGTTAGGGTGGTGTGTGTGTGTGTGGTTAGGGTGGTGGTGTGTGTGGGAGGGTGGTGTGTGAGTGTGGTTAGGGTGTTGTGTGTGTGTGGTTAGGGGTGGTGTGTGTGTGTGGTTAGGGTGGTGTGTGTGTGGTTAGGGTGGTGTAGTGAGTGTGGTTAGGGTGGTGTGTGAGTGTGGTTAGGGTGGTGTGTGTGTGTGGTTAGGGTGGTGTGTGTGTGTGGGGAGGGGGTGGTGTGTGTGAGTGTGGTTAGGGTGGTGTGTGAGTGTGGTTAGGGTGTTGTGTGAGTGTGGTTGGGTGTTGTGTGTGAGTGTGGTTAGGGTGGTGTGTGTGTGTGGGGGGTGATGTGTGAGTGTTGGTTAGGGGTGGTGTGTGAGTGTGGTTAGGGTGGTGTGTGTGTGGGGGGTGGTGTGTGGTGTGTGTGGTTAGGGTGGTGTGTGAGTGTGGTTAGGGTGGTGGTGTGTGTGGGGGGTGGGGGTGTGTGAGTGTGGTTAGGGTGGGTGTGTGAGTGTGGGTAGGGTGGTGTGTGTGTGTGGGGGGTGGTGTGTGTGTGTGGT
>NC_140166.1:188019381-188041602 GCF_963971535.1 Notolepis coatsorum
AAACCACATGTGTACAGGAGGCAGGAGCTGATGGGGGGGGGTTGACTGTCTGTGTCTCAGCATTTGTTTGATTCATCTCAGCGCTGTTGTCAGGTGTGTGTGTGTGGGGGGGGGGGGTTGTCTGTGTTACTGTCTGCGTTGTAGACTTTTTTTTTTTTTCCGTAAGGTATTGTGTGTGTGTATTGTGTGTGTGTATTGTGTGTGTATTGTGTGTGTGTATTGTGTGTGTATTGTGTGTGTGTATTGCCATGGGTTGATTGGTTAGCCCGATAGGCAGCAGCAGGAGGCTAAGCAGGTGCTCCAGGGCAGGGGTTGGGGGGGGGGGGTAGACGATGACAGTCCCCCAGCTAAGGCTTCTTCCCCCTGGGCTTACAACTCTGAGTGCTGCCTGGCTAGCTGGGGGGGAGCTCCAGGCTCCTGGGCGCCTGGTGTGGGAGAGATGCTGCTGACACTAGAGGTGGGATGGGGAGGAGGGGTGTGTGTGTGTGTGTGTGGTGTGTGTGGTGTGTGTGTGTGTGTGTGTGTGTGTGTGTGTGTGTGTGTGTGTGTGTGTGTGTGTGTGTGTGTGTGTGTGTGTGTGTGTGTGTGTGTGTGTGTGTGTGTGTGTGTGTGTGTGTGTGTGTGTGTGTGTGTGTGTGTGTGTGTGTGTGTGTGTGTGTGTGTGTGTGTGATCATTCTGTAGGGGGATCCCAAGCAGATTTGTTTACTGGTAATTAATTCACCTGATTGACACAACAGCTGCCGGAGCTATGGGAAGGCAAAAGCAAGTGTGTGTGTGTGTGTGTGTGTGTGTGTGTGTGTGTGTGTGTGTGTGTGTGTGTGTGTGTGTGTGTGTGTGTGTGTGTGGTGTGTGGTGTGTGTGTGTGTGTGAGCGTCTGTGTGCATGCGCATCTGTGTGTTTGCCTGTGTGTGCACTGTGTGCACATGGTGTGTGTGTATGTGTGTGCAGTTGCGTGTGCGTGCCTGTGTCCGCCTGTCCGGGCAGTTGGCCTGCTGTCATGGAGGGCTTCCCCGTGTTCTGATGTTTGGAGTCGGGTTCCTAGTGGGCCAGGCTTGCAGCTCTCTGCCTCACATTGATTAGAAGACCCATCTGTCAGCCAGCAGACCTGCTTACACACTCAGGCCTTTCTGCTAATCTTTATAGAGTTGACTCCACTGACAGAATTATTGGAGCAGTTGCAGCCGCTCAGGGAGAGGGAGAGGGAGGAAGGGTGAGGGGGGGGGGAGAGAGAGATAGAGAGAGATGAAGAGAAATAGAGTGGTAATGGGCAATATTGAGAGTGAGGAGAGGAGAGGAGCATGGGGAGTATAGAGGGGAGGTGATCATAGTCAGTGACGTGGTGATGAAGGCTTCCCAGACCAGGACAGGGGCTGCACTAGGCTGGATGAGACCTGGACAGTGGCTGGATGAGACCTGGACAGTGGCTGGATGAGACCAGGACAGTGGCTGCACTAGACTTGATGAGACCAGGACAGTGGCTGCACTAGGCTGGATGACACCAGGACAGTGGCTGGATGACACCAGGACAGTGGCTGGATGACACCAGGACAGTGGCTGGATGACACCAGGACAGTGGCTGGATGAGACCAGGACAGTGGCTGGATGACACCAGGACAGTGGCTGGATGACACCAGGACAGTGGCTGGATAAGACCTGGACAGTGGCTGGATGAGACCAGGACAGTGGCTGCACTAGGCTGGATGAGACCAGGACAGTGGCTGCACTAGGCTGGATGAGACCAGGACAGTGGCTGCACTAGGCTGGATGAGACCAGGACAGTGGCTGGATGAGACCTGGACAGTGGCTGGATGAGACCAGGACAGTGGCTGCACTAGACTTGATGACACCAGGACAGTGGCTGCACTAGACTTGATGACACCAGGACAGTGGCTGCACTAGGCTGGATGAGACCAGGACAGTGGCTGCACTAGGCTGGATGAGACCAGGACAGTGGCTGCACTAGGCTGGATGAGACCAGGACAGTGGCTGCACTAGGCTGGATGAGACCTGGACAGTGGCTGGATGAGACCAGGACAGTGGCTGCACTAGGCTGGATGAGACCAGGACAGTGGCTGGATGAGACCTGGACAGTGGCTGCACTAGGCTGGATGAGACCAGAACAGTGGCTGCACTAGGCTGGATGAGACCAGAACAGTGGCTGCACTAGGCTGGATGACACCAGGACAGTGGCTGCACTAGATTTGATGACACCTGGACAGTGGCTGCACTAGACTTGATGACACCAGGACAGTGGCTGGATGAGACCTGGACAGTGGCTGGATGAGACCTGGACAGTGGCTGCACTAGACTTGATGACACCAGGACAGTGGCTGCACTAGACTTGATGACACCTGGACAGTGGCTGCACTAGACTTGATGACACCAGGACAGTGGCTGCACTAGACTTGATGACACCAGGGCCCTCATTCATCAATGTGTGCGTAGAACATGTTCTATTTCCACACGTAAGCACGGAATGTAGAACCAGTGTACGCACAGGGAAGTCGGGATTCATCACACGTGCGTACGCAGGCTCTATGCTCCTCCGTGTTGATGAATACCACTTTGTTCTACCGTCAATGTTCGTGCATGATTATCCATATATGGTCATGAAAGTGAGGAAACACCCCCCATGGGATGTGAAATAATGGACTGACCCGAGCGGAACTCTGAGAAACTCCACGGAGATTGTTCACTGCTGTCGAACCAAGAAGACACTATCGCGTATTATGGGATAAATAAAAGGCGGACTTGTAAACGGTGATGTCAGATATCAACGGCTCCCTAAGACCATTGCTGCAATTCTGCCTGGACAGCTCAAAATACTAATAAAGACCGTTCGTTGACCACTGTTTGGCGTTGGTTGTGTGTCATTATAACCGTGCTGTAATATGAATGCCTTTATTAGTTGTGTTCGATTGGCTATATGATTTTTAGAGGCATCTATTTTGTTGTCGGCTAATAAAGACCGCGATGGAATATGACTGCCTTTTCCCGTGTTGTTTGATTAATACCCAGGGATTAAAGTTCTCCTCAATTTTATTCCAAATCGCGATGGATCTCCCGTCAATTTTCTACCTGCTGCATATGATTTCTAGAGGCATACTACAATCTATTTTGATGTCAGTATTGGGTAGCCTATATAAACAATAATACGAGAGCATATACAAGAACAATGAATCTCACTGCATGTATGATGTAGCCTGCCTTTCAATACATGAACTTGAATCCCATCATATACATAGTCTGTCCACTATCTGGTGTCATTGCAATGCGTTTTCTATTCTTTCTTATACAGTAAAAAGGGGGAAGAACACTATATTCATATGACTTGTATTCTGCTTACAGCTTCGAAATTCCACTTGTTTCGTTTAACGTAAAGCCTTTTAAATATAATCAAAACGTTCCCGTGTTTCGGCGGTCTGTGCGCAAAATAATAACGAGTTGAGCTTTATGATTTATGATGAATTGAAAATGGGGGACCCTGATGTAAACAAGACGAAAGTCTTTCTCTGGTCTGCATCCCCTTAACAATTGTATGTACTGAGCTGTACTGTACTGTACCCATTCTGCAATCTGTTAATAAACTTTTCAATCAATCAATCAATCAAGCTACGCGGAGCGCAGTCAGTCAGTAGCCTACACCCCGTATATTCCGATAACGCTATATAAACCATGCTGCATTCATTCTGAGAGAAAGATCTATTATTCCAAATGCTATTTATAGGGTTTTGACCATAATTACACTACTGTTGCTATTTTACAATGAACTATAATGAATTACGGTTCATACAGAACATCCATGTTATTATGCACAGAAGCTCATTTCCTTGTTGTAATAATATATTCTACCACTGGGCGCCAGGTACGCATGGTCCGAGCTGTGCGTAAATATAAGCACGAAGTCAAGTTCAAGTTGAAATTGATGAATCCCACTCTTTGCTTAGAAATGATCGTACGCACAGGGTAAGCACAAATCTGTGCGTAGAACACGTTGATGAATGAGGGCCCAGGACAGTGGCTGCACTAGACTTGATGACACCAGGACAGTGGCTGCACTAGGCTGGATGAGAATACCTACCTCCCTGCAGCACTGTCTGGATAACAGCCAGCATTTCACTGCTGCCTGGAATACCACCACAAGGCACACACACGTGGAACAGAGTCTGAGAGTCTGTTCAACTCACTCCTTTCAGCCCAATCAAGTGTGTGCTTCTGATTTGGCTGGATTGGTAACACTGCTGGTCTATTCTGCTGGCAAGCACAGGACGCGTGGTTCATAGCTGAGGAAAGGAAGCCAGAGACCTTGCTAGCATGACTGACACGCATGAAAACAAATGCCAGCACACACAAAGACCTATACACATGCACGCACGCATTCATACATGCACGCATTCATACATGCACGCGTACAACCAATGTGTGCATGCATTCACTCACATGCACACATATGATACAGTATATATACACACACACACACACACACACACACACACACACACACACACACACACACCAGCAGTGCTATAATTGACCTGTCTCAAACTCTGCCCTCATTTCTTGATCTTCCAATCATAATTGTTGCTTTCCTCTGACAACAATGTTGAGAGAGAGATGGAGAACAACAGAGAGATATAGAGAGAGATGGAGAGCAACAGAGAGAGAGAGAGAGAGAGCGAGAGAGAGATGGAGAACAACAGAGAGATATAGAGAGAGATGGAGAGCAACAGACAGAGAGAGAGAGAGAGAGAGAGAGAGATGGAGAACAACAGAGAGATAGAGAGAGATGGAGAACAACAGAGAGATGTAGAGAGAGAGATGGAGAACAACAGAGAGATGTAGAGAGAGAGATGGAGAACAACAGAGATAGAGAGAGATGGAGAACAACAGAGAGAAGTAGAGAGAGAGATGGAGAACAACAGAGAGATAGAGAGAGATGTAGAGAGAGAGATGGAGAACAACAGAGATAAGTAGAGAGAGATGGAGAACAACAGAGAGATGTAGAGAGAGAGAGATGGAGAACAACAGAGATATGTAGAGAGAGAGATGGAGAACAACAGAGAGATGTAGAGAGAGAGATGGAGAACAACAGAGAGATGGAGAGAGAGAGATGGAGAACAACAGAGAGATGTAGAGAGAGATGTAGAACAACAGACAGATGTAGAGAGAGAGATGTAGAGAGAGAGAGAACAACAGAGAGATATAGAGAGAGATGGAGAACAACAGACAGATGTAGAGAGAGAGATGTAGAGAGAGAGAGAACAACAGAGAGATAGAGAGAGAGATGGAGAAAGAACCTTTGTGTGAATAAAGTAAAGCTTTGTTTGTGTGCGCATATGTGTGTGTGTGTGTGTGTGTGTGTGTGTGTGTGTGTGTGTGTGTGTGTAGGTTCATGTATGCATACATGTGTGTGTGTGTGTGTGTGTGTGTGTGTGTGTGTGTGTGTGTGTGTGTGTGTGTGTGTGTGTGTGTGTGTGTGTGTGTGCTTTCTTGTGTACATGCTTATCCCTGTGTGTGTGTCCCTGTGTGTGTCAGTGTACAGTATGTTCTAATGCCAGTGTGGAATGTGAGCATGTTGGTTACATTTAGGCCTGTGTGTTTTTGTTTTGTGTTCACACGCCGCACGCACATCTTCTCTATTTAGTCTTTCTTGATTGCTCATGTGCATGTGATCAAACCCTGGCAACTGGTGCATCCAGTAGCTCAGAGAAAACTGCTGCCATCAAAGAGACCATACGCGCACACACACGCACGCACGCACGCACGCACACACACACACACACACACACACACACTCACACTCACACACTCTCTCGCAGGTCGGTATCGGTGTTGTTGTGGCCAGCAGGTAGCAGTGTGTTGGCCTGCTTGTCTGGCCTCAGATAAGAGCAGCTCCATTACCCCCTGCAAGCCAGGGTCTGATCACTGGGCAGATAGAACCGCTCACTATCTGTCTATAGGCCGGCCAGCCAGCCTCCATGGAACTAAAGGGAAGCACAATCTGGGGGCAAAGGGGATGATTTGTCTTCATTCAAAGGGAATGATTGTCTTTATTCAAAGGGGATGATTGTCTTCATTCAAAGGGGATGATTGTCTTAATTCAAAGGGGATGATTGTCTTCATTCAAAGGGGACAATGGTCTTCATTCAAAGGGGACGATGGTCTTCATTCCAAGTGGACAGCATCCTTCTGTTAAAAGGGGATAACATCTGTATCCCCCTGATAACCATAGATTTGAGGGGGAAATTTGAAAAATAATGATAACTAATGAGTTAGTTACCCAGCATGTTGTGGGATGCTTAGTAGGAACAAATGAACATCAGTCAAAACTACAGCTGTTCATTATGTCAGTGGGAGGCAGAGTCTGTCCAAGGACAGTATGCATTTGGTAGTCTGTGTGTGGGTGAGTGTGCGGGTGTGTGGGTGGGTGTGCGAATCTGCGCAATATCTCACAAACTATGGGGTCGATCTGCCTGTACTTTGGTGCAGAAAGTTACAGAGGCACAAGAATGAGCGTGTGGGAATATGTTTCACATCTGGCAGGGGAAGTATTATTACTTTCATGTAGTCCTTCATGTAGTTGTGGTACACCTTTTTACTGCCACAGGGCAACAACAACACATATAGAACAACATTAAAACAAACACAAATAAAAACTAAATAGTAAGAGCTCACAAATACAAAGAAATTGAGAAAATGTCTTCACATTTCAATGAAAAGACAATATTAAGCCCGACGGGTCCATATTAATTAATGTTGCATTTCTTTTTCAAATGTAGCCAAGAGTAAAGACCCTTACCCTATCAAAACAGCAGTCAAAGTGTATATCTTCAGCACTACGTTTGTTAAATATTAGTTTATAAATATCTTGGCACATGGAAAACCGGATTAATTAGACACGAGGAAATAACGTGTCATGAAACTGTTGTAGTCCTAAGAGAGAGGAGACCCAGGGCTTTCGATGGACATCGACATTTCATAAAACTACACTACCCAGCTCACACCAGCCTCTGTCGAAGCTGTTGAAAATATTCTTTGCGAACATTTCTGACGTTATTTTCGTGATTATATTTCACGGTCCAACAAACCTGTGAACGTCTAGAAAAAACGGCATCTCAATCTGATGAAAAATTCAGTACTGTATCTACAAAACCCCCTGTAAATCATCTGCCCTTTATTCATTTGCTTAGACTTTTTGTACACTTGATCTGAAGAAGGTGCAGAATGAGCTCAGTGGCCTTTTCACGTCTGGTCAATGTTAGCATGGTGTTATTCACCATCAAAGATGGAAACAAATGTATAATAATAATAATTTATATTCTCCTTTGGTTCAGTACAATTTACTCAAGCATAGTAACAGACACAATATTTCTGACACGTGGAATACATTCCCTGAGGTCCATATATGTCCCTAGATACCAAGAACATGCAAATGGTCCTCCAGAAGTGGAGCAATCCGCCATTTACTTGGGTATGGACTTTTAGGTGAATTTTCTGAACATATGGCTAGGATTTAAGAGGTTAAAAACATCAGCACAGGCAAGAAGGCGTCCAATTTTTCTTTAAAATGATAAATTACAATGAGGGACTCTAGGTTCAAATCCTTTTGTAATAGGTTCCAGGAGAATGGAGAAGCATAGCTGAACGCATTTTTCTCAAATTCAGTTCTGATATGGGAACATGGAAAAATTTGATTTGATTTGATTTGATATCTTTATTTCGAACATGTAAATACAAACAATATAAAACAAAACCAAATCTATAGCAATGAAATGGACTAAAAAAAAAAAAAAAAAAAACATAAGTCAATTTACATGTTCGAAATGGAGTAGGAAGAAGTATACACTTATTTAATCCTACCCCTTTTCCACTACTCAAATGAATGTACTAATTTAAAACCTTACAAAACAAATATATGCAAAACAAAAAAATTATATATGTAAAACATGAAAGAAATAAAAGAAAATGTAAACACCCGTGAATGTCAAATCCCTTCCTCCTCCCTGTACCTTGTGAATTTCTTTTCTGTATAATTCTGTTTGAATTGTCTCATGTTTGGACATTGCTTTAGCACCACATTCAGACTGTTATGATATGATGGTAACATGGTATGAGATATAATTTTGTGATCTCATATTATAATGTCCACCTCTTAGTTGAATGAGTAAAGTGCTTATGTAAGTTGGTAGCTGCTCCTGGATGCAATTTATATACACACAAACACAAATGTATGTCTTCTTATGGCCAGGGATGACTGACCTGACAATTAATTGAATACACAGTGATGTGTGAGGGATGAGCTGTTTGTTACAAATCGTAAAGCAGCATGATATATTGAAATCAGCGTTAATTGTATGTCATACATAACCAGCTAGTGTTACTGAGTTGCGTTTTGAGAAATCATAACATGATTTGCAGACTTCTAGTTTCGGTTTCAAATTGTGGACTATAACCTAATGTAAACGCTAGCGTTTTCTATTGGGAACAACTTGTTTATGCTAAAGGCACATCATCTCAATGAAAACCACAAACTGCATGAAAGCACTTAACACATTGACTGCCACGCTATTGTCCCATCTTTGTATAGGGAATTTCACTCTGCATTGCAGTGTTTGCAGGGCTATCTATATAGATATTATTAGCTATGGAGACAATACTATGGCTCATTTGACATTAACAATCCATCGTTCAACATGTGTTTAAGAATGAATTTCTTCATGTATACGTTTGTGTGTTATACTGTGGTGAATATTGTATAGTTTCAGATAGGGCTGGGACTTTATCGCATTCATTTTGATTAATTAGCTACAGAAAGAATTAAAAGTAAAAATTATTTATGCATTTAATCGCATGATGGTTTTTCTTTATTGTGTAAGAATGTTACCTTTCAAAGGAGACCAGACTCATGCATGTGCTATAAGTATAAAGTATAATAAAAATCGCAAATTACTTTTTTTCTTAGTCTGGTTTAATATTTAAATAAAATAAGAGAAATTGAGATCAATCAAGAGTTTTTTTTCCAATGGTCAACTGTTCTGGAATGTACATGCTTTTGTATCAAGTCGGCTTGACTATTGTAATGCACTGTTCACTGGTCTTCCCAAAGCAACCATTGGGAAGCTTCAGCTTATCCAAAACTCTGCAGCTCGATTACTAACTCATACAAGGAGAAGAGAACATATCACTCCAGTCCTGGCCACTCTGCACTGGCTTCCAATAACTCATAGAATTGATTTTAAGGTCCTTTTCCTAACATATAAAGCTCTTAATGAGCAAGGCCCAAAATACATAGCAAATTCCCTAGTTAGTTATCTGCCCTCAAGAACGCTACGGTCATCCACTACAGGTTTACTAGACACGCCCAGAAACCAAAAAAGGATAGGAAGTATGGCATTTGCCAACTATGCCCCAAAACTATGGAACACACTACCAACACACATCAAAAATGCCAGCTCTATACACATTTTTAAAGGAAAATTAAAAACGTACCTATACAGTCTAGCTTACAAATAGTTATGGCTTGGAAAAACCTGATGGATCCATGAGGCTAGGATAAGCCTTGTGGACCCAACTTTTTAGATGAAGGAACGGGTACATAGGAGACACGCCTCCAGTTTTTCAAACGTTTTTGACACGCCTCAGCTTCTGAGCTGAACGGTCGTGTTTTTGCGGACCTCCCAAACTTTCAAACTTTTTAGATGAAAGAACGGGTACATAGGAGACACGCCTCCAGTTTTTCAAAAGTTTTTGACACGCCTCAGCTTCTGAGCTGAACGGTCGTGTTTTTGCGGACCTCCCAAACTTTCAAACTTTAGACTGTTTTCTTTATACGTTTTTCTTTTTCTTTCTTTCTACCACAATACACGGCCACTGATGGATCCATGGGACTTGGTAAAGCACTATGGACCCAACTATGACCACTGATAAAAACGTAACTACACTAGCGTTATAAGAACTAAACATTGCTACCTACCATACAAGTGCATTGGTTTAGTGCACTTCCGGTTGCCACTGAGCGGAAATGTTTGTGCGGACCTGTTCTCCCAAACTGGTAAGCAAATGACTGTTTTTACGTTATTTTCATTTTTACGTTACTATTATTATTATTATTTTTTTTTTAAACATTGATCTTAACTGATCACTGTGACTTTATTGCTTTTATCGTTATATATGCCTATAATTGTGTACAGCACTTTGAGCTACATGACATGTATGAAAGGTGCTTTATAAATACTTACTTACTTACTTACTTACTTGAAAGTACTGCGTTTAACTTTTACCTCGAAAGAGCTTGAGTTTACAAAAGGTCCTTTGCGCTATATATATATAATTCCTAAAATTGCTGCACTTTGTTAAAAATTGCATTGATCTGTTGGTCTGTGTAGTAGCTAATACAGGATGTTGCTGCTTAAACGTATGTATAATGTATATTCATTGATATACCAAAATTCATTTGAATTGAAAAATTTTGCTTTTCGCATCAAATATTGATATGCGATTAAAATGTGATTAATTTCCATTAATTAACTATAAAGTCTAGAATTTATTCGATTAAACATTTTAATCGAGTCCCACCACTAGTTTCAGAGTGATCCTGGCTAATTCCTGAAAACGGCGCTATGGAGCAATACGTGAATTTAGCTAAAAGCGCTGGCGTTGCTCACCTGTACACGCTACTATTTCCAATTCAAAGGTATATAATAGGTATTATGTTTCATCATGAATGCATGAAGGGGGGGGGGGGGGGGGGGGGGCGTTTTTGTATGCTTTGATCGCCAGTATCGGCATTAGTTTTGAATACTACATACGTTGATCAGCCGGATCGATATGAAATCATTGTAGGATCAAGGTGGAATTGATGTCGTATAGTCCTTACCTTTACTAGGAGGTATCCCAAAAAGAATATTCCAATTGTCTGATCGCGATTTCCAGTATTGGTGTCCATTGGGTCCCCGACATAATCCGGCACAACACATGCATCGAGGGGCATTGGACGCGTTTCAATGTGATCGGGTGAACCGCTAGACTTGCCTGAAGCAAAATACTGCGCCGGAGGGAATTAGATGTAACACCCAGTGAAAAAAGGTTTCAAAGGGTGGGCGATACAGCCACCTAGCAGGATGCGGCCGGTATTGCACTTTTGGGATTTCAGAATGATTTCCTATGGTAACACCAAGGTCCGTGAAGATTATAATGAATAAAAAAATCGAATAAAAGAAAAAACAACCAAAGTCTGAGAAATCTCGGGTCTGGCACCCAACGCATGGCGAGTTAACCCGAGAAATCTCGGGTCTGGCAGTCAATGTGTTAAGAGACAACATACAACGTACATGCCATACTCCTTCATTCATTGGGGTAAATATGTATTACCAACTATAGCATGCTACAGTGCTCCAAGCACCCATTCTAGTTCCTGTTCTGTCCACCGGTGAGCAGGCGCTGGGGATGCCCTGATCGATCAGCCGCCAACCCAAACTGAAATCTCACCCTGAAATCGTGCTCTGAAATCTCGCTCTGAAATCCTGTGACACGCGAGAGCGTAAGGAGGATTCTGTGGATATTACGCTAAACAATGTTACTGCAAAATGTTTGTTGCGTTGGAATACAGTTAGTTTAGCGTTATCTAAAAGATAAAAACAGCGGTTCGTGTTTGTGTATTTCCAAATTGTGCCAACAACATGTCGCCCACTCTGTGTAGCATTCATGGGGTGTTGATACGGAAATATGCTGTTCCATAATGAGCGGAGAGACCTGCTGCAGACAGAGTGGAGGTAATGCAATTATTACAAATGGTAATTTACTGTTTCGGGTATATTGCTGTTCATTGTTAGTGCTTCTGCCATGCGCTTTAAGATGCATTCTAAAAATAGACTTCCCTAAACAAGTACTTGAGCACTACTCAAGTAATTCATGAGATTACTCGATCTGGGAAAACATTACTCATGCCCATCCCTATAATTAATACATGATACGGGTATTCTCAGTCTGTTAGTAATCAATACATAATGCCGGTATTCTCAGTCTATTAGTAATTAATACATGATACCGGTATTCTCAGTCTATTTGTAATTAGTAATTAACATGATACCGGTATGTAATTAATAAATGATACTGGTATTCTCAGTCTATTTATAGGTTAGGGTCTGAGAGCAGATATGGATATGGATTGCACATTGTATTGAGTAGATGAGTTGGGGACAGAATAGAGAGAATGTGTGATGTGTTTAAAGGGTTAATTGTGTGCTGATGTTGTGTATCAGGTTTGTTTGTGTGCAGAGAAAGAGAGAGGGAGCTAACAGCAGCAAACAGGCCAGCTATCAAAAGCCACAGGCTCCTTTAAAATCCATTTCTCATTCTCCCTCTCTCCTTCTTCTCTCTCTCCTTTCTCTTTCTGCCCCCTCTCTCTCCCTCTCTCTGACTCCTTTCTGTTTATCTTTCTACTGCTCCTCTCTCTCTCTCTCTGACTCCCTTCTCTGTTACTGCTGCTCCTCTCTCTCTCCCCCTCCCTCTCTCTCTCTCTCTCTCTCTCTCTCTCTCTCTCTCTCTCTCTCTCTCTCTCTCTCTCTCTCTCTCTCTCTCTCTCTCTCTCTCTCTCTCTCTCTCTCTCTCTCTCTCTCTCTCTCTCTCTCTCTCTCTCTCTCTCTCTCTTCTCCACTCCCCGGCCAGGCTGATGATTGACGGCCTGAGGGTTTTAATGGGCACTGGAGAGCAGGAGCTGAGGTCGGGGTTGTCATGGCAACTAGGAGAAGGGGCCTTTTGCTGCTTTACCTGAGTGCTGTGGAGCCTCGCTGGCTGGCTGAGGCAGGCAGCCACACACGCATGCACACACACACACACACATCACACACACACACACACACACACACACACACACACACACACACACACACACACACACACACACACACACACACACACACACACACACACACACACACACACACAACTTAAAACGTACATGCCAGCACCATCTCTGTCCCCCTTCTCTTCCCATCTCTGAGATGCCCTGCTGTTCATCCAGACTCTACTGGTCAAACTCTTTCTTTAGCTTGCTTGCTCAATCTGTCTGCCCCCCCCCCCCCTTTCTCTCGTACCCATACCTGTATGTCTCTCTCTTTTCCACCCTCTTCTCTTTCCTCTCCTTTCCTCTTCCTCTCCCCTTTCCACCCCCTCTCTCTCTCTCTCTCCCTCTCTTACCTCTTCCTCTCCTCTATGTTCCTCTTCCTCTCCCCTTTCCACCCCTCTCTCTTCTCTCTCTCTTCTCGCTCTCTCTGCATGTTGCTGATCCCCCAGTAGATAATGCAGATGGGCTGAGCTGTAATACTCTCTGAGACAAAGTGTGTGTGTATGTGTGTGAGATAGAGAGAGGGAGAGGGATAGAGAGAGAGAGATTCAAGATATTTATTTGTCACATACATACACAAGACACTTTTCTTTACATTACCTGCTTATAAAACCTGCTTGTAGAACCTCTAGAAACTCCTACATTTGTGAATTTCTGCATAGAAATAGAGTAGAAGAGGAAGAATAATTCAACAAAGACAAACAAATTGCTAACATGGCAGAATACATTTTTTGACCCCAAACCCCCTTCCAGAATCATAGACATTCAGTGATTTTGCAGGGCATAAATTCAAGGAGGGATGAATGCAAGAGTAGGGCGGGACCTCTGCTCCACTGCTGTGAGACCGGTCTGACCTCAGAATCTAAATCCTTCCACGATTGTTAATCTGGGTTCTGAGGATGACTGGCCCCATTGTACAATAAGCTTGATTTAAACTGTGTTTTTCTCCATGCACTCTCTGATGTTACTCTCTCTGGCACCAAACCAAAGTGCGAAGACGGAGATCTGAAGCCATAGCTCTTCCAGACAGTAAAATGACTGTGAACTAGGGGTGTATTCGTCCCGCGAATTTACGGTACGGCTGTCACGGTGCGGTACACGCAGCCATACGACGAATACGCCCCACAGCGCACACACGCGAGTCGCACATGCAGGCACTCGCGAGGTCCGTGCGAGAACAGCGCGTGTGGCCGGGCACACCGAGTCAGACTTCAGAGCGGCGAAAGTGCATGGAGAAAGGCACATACATTGGAACAGTTGCAGGGTCATTACTTTACAGTTTTCTTTCGTTTTCTTGTTCGCCCAATAACGTTAACCAAATGAAACCAATGGAAAGACACACACACACGTCGCCGACACACACACGCCAACAAACACATCAACATTCTCCCCCGCCGGACTCACAGGCACAGCTCATCAAATAAAAAAAATAAACATACTTTTCCGGACAGATCATCTGAGCTCCTCTCCAGTTGAACTGTCTGCTACTGTGTTTAAATCCAAATAATCCTCTGCCATTGTTGTAAGTCATCTGTTCTCTAGTATTCAGTCTCGTCGTGAAGTTAAATTCTCTCTAGAAGTGAAACTGAAACTTATCAAGGATAAATTGTTAAAGGGGCAGTAGGCAAGTGGATGCCTGAACACAGAATGACACCAGTATCACTGACTACCACAGCAAGCCTATAGAAAATTATTCTATTTAATAATAATAATTATAATAATTATCTAAAATATAATATAAATAAAAAATGTATTATAAAAAAATATATATATTAATAATAATAATTATAAATATTTGTTTTCTGTTGTACCGAACTCGTACCGTGACCCCAATACCGAGGTACGTACCGAACCGTGGCTTCTGTGTACCGTTACACCCCTACTGTGAACCATAAAAGCCACTTCCTCGACTCCTCTCCTCCTTCTGTCCTCTCCCATCTACCCCTTCTTCTTTTGGTTCAGAAGAGAGAGAGAGGGCGGCCGGGTAGCGCAGCGGACTAAGCGTCTGTCTACCACCACATAGCCAGTGGGATCGAATCCGGCTGTGGTGCCTCCGGCTTGGCCGACCGTCCATACTAACACAATTGGCAGTGTTAGCGGGTGGGAAGCCGGCGTGGGTGGGTCCTGGTCGTTGTAAAACAGCGACTCCTACAGTTCGGTCGGGGTGCCTGCACAGCAAGGGAAGGATCTGGGAGAGGTAGTGTGACCTTCCACACGTTACACTCTCCCAGTGAGAGTTCGCGCTGCCAGGTGAAAAGAAGCGGTGGGCTGGCTACACATGTGTCGGAGGAAGCATGTGATAGTCTCCGCCCTCCCAGACCGACGGTAGGGGGTAGAGTGCGCAACGACCAGGAAGGGGATTGGGAATTTGCATAACGACTAACATTGGGATGGGAGAATAAACGGAAAAAGAAAGGGGGAAAAAGATCATAAAAAAAAAAGAAAAAAGAAGAGAGAGAGAGGGTAGACACCATGCTGGGTAGACACTCCTTCCATAATACTAGAAGGCTCCTTAATATTCTCAATTCCCCTAATTCTAAGTCACCAGAAGTAATTGTCTCCAGGCGGCTGAGTGGCACAGCGGACTAAGCGCTCGTCACCAACGCAAGAGACACTGGTATCGAATCCGGCTGTCAGCGTTGCCTCCGGCTTGGCCAGCCGTCATACTGGCTCGATTGGCAGAGTCAGCGGGAGGGAAGCCGGTGGGTGGGTCTGGGTCATTGTAAACAGCGACTCCTACAGTCCGGTCTGGGCGCCTGCACAGCGAGGGAACGATCTGGAGGGAGGTATTGTGACCTTCCACACGTTACACTCTCCCAGTGAGAGTCCGCGCTGCCAGGTGAAAAGAAGTGGTGGGCTGGGTACACATGTGTCGGAGGAAGCATGTGATAGTCTCCGCCCTCCCAGACCGATGGTAGGGGGTAGAGTGCGCAACGACCAGGAAGGGGATTGGGAATTGGCATAATGACTAACATTGGGATGGGATAAAAACGGAAAAAGAAGGGGGAAAAAGATAACAATAAAAAATAAAAAATAAATAAAGTAATTGTCTCCCTGGATGCAGAGAAGGCCTTTGACAGAGTGGAGGGGGGTACCTTTTATTTATACTGCTGAAATTCGGTTTCAGCCCTGATTCTATTGCCTGGATTAAGTTGTTTTACACACACCCAGTCGCCTCGGTCCAAACAAACGGACTTCAGTCAGCCTAATTTCCCCTGATTGCCCTAGCCATCGAACCACTGGCCATCTGGTTAAGACAGGAAGAGAGGTTTGAAGGCATCACACGGGCTGGAAAAGCTCATAAACTGTCCTTATATATATGCCGACGACCTCCTTCTGTATATGTCTAACCCGGCCACCTCTCTCCCTATAATTCTTAATATACTGGACAAATTCGGGTCCTACTCCGCCTATAAGTTAAACCTTCATAAAATGTAACTCTTTCCAATGAACACCTCAGCCAAAAGAATACCCCGGACCTTCTTCCCCTTTAAGTATACAACAGATGGATTTAGATATCTAGGGGTTAACATCACCAATTCAATCCAAACAATGTTCTCGAAAAACTTCTCACCTCTCCTTGAAAAGTGCAAACTTGACTTCAACAGGTGGACAGGTCTTCCATTGTCACTAGTGGGAGAGTCAATTTAGTCAAAATGGTAGTGCTACCAAAGTTTTTATATCTTTTCACCCATATCCCAGTCCTCATTAAGAAGTCGTTATTTAAGACACTCGATCAATTAATAAGCTCCTTCCTCTGGGGCAATAAGAACCCACGGATCAGGAGATCAATACTACAGCTCCCAAAAGAGCTCGGGGGACTGGCACTGCCTAATTTCCAGCAGTACTATTGGTTGTGTAACATTCACAAACTTTTATATTTGATGAGGGGCACGACACACAACTTATGCCCAGTGTGGGTGGTCAACATGGAACTCTCCTCCTCTAGATACTCTCTTCGCTCCCTGCTGTGCTCCCAACTCCCTATCTCGGTTACTGGATTTTCTGCAAACCCAGTGGTGGTCGACTCGACTAAAATTTGGATTCAATTCAGGAAAAGCCTCTGCCTCCATAGGGCCTCTGACCTCTCCCCCATTTTAACAATCATTTATTCCTACCCTCTTGCACTGATTCTTCCTTTCAAGTCTGGTTTGACAAAGGGATAACCACTTTTAACGATCTCTATGACCAAGGGACCTTCATGTCTTTTCCAGACCTCGTAAAGAAATTTGACCTTCCCAAATCCCACCTGTTTCGTTTCTTCCAAATTAGGCACTTCACCCAGAACCAGAACCCCAAATTCCCTAGTCGGCCTCCAGAAACCCTTACTAATGGTTCTCAACCCGGGAAAAAAACGGCTAATCTCCAACATCTACAATCTGATTAACTCCGCTACGGATACCCCAGTAACCGGCCCTAAGAACTCTTGGGAGCGGGAGCTGGGAATAGAACTGTCTGATTAGTATTGGGGTTGGGCTTCCATTTGTGCGAGACACGGCCTCACACAGTGCAAGATTATACACAAAGTCCACTATACAAACTTGAGACTCTCTGACGCATGTAATCGAGGCAAACAATCCCCCGCCGACCACACCCACATGTTCTGGTCCTAGCCTTGCCACATTCTGGTCTGAAATTTTCGAAACTATCGGCACATCATACAACACTACTATTACCCCTGATCCTCTCGTGGCCTTGTTCGGTGTTCCTCTGCAGCCTCTTCCCTCTAAAACAGGGGTCTCAAACTCAATTTACCTGGGGGCCGCTGGAGGTAGAGTCTGGGTGAGGCTGGGCCGCATCAAATATTCCACAAAAAAAGGGTTTCAAGTATTCCAAAAAAAGTACAACTGATCCAATCTTCTCAATATTTAGCAATAACATTTCAGAACATGAACAGTTCTTCAGAACATGAACGGTTCTTCAGAACATAGGCTTCTCAGTGGTGTTAGTGGACTCATCCACATGCAGCTATGGAAATGCACTGTGCATTTTTTTTTTATTCTATCACAAAGCTGTTTAATCAAATCACCAGCCAGTATTTCAGTTATTCTGGTTGCTGTGCGATCTGAGGGGGATTTGCTTTTGTTTGCCTTCAAACATGGTCTCCATCACTTCAGTCATACATTATTTTATTATGTATGCATCAGAGAGAGAGAATGGCTTCTTGTGTTTAGCAAACACCCATGCCACCCATGGTTGCTTTTTCTCGTTGTGACATAGATTTAACAATAATTCTGCTTGCAGCTTGATATGATGATTTCATTCCATTTATTTGTGTGGTTCTTAGCACTGAATTTTGAGGGAAGGTTGCATCAAAATAACTGTGTTTTGTTTCGTAGTGGCGTTTCATATTGCCACTCTTCACAAGAGCTACCGTTTCTTGGCATATTAGTCACATTGGTTTGGTGCTGGACTCAGGATGAACGCATATTTTTCAGTCCATTCACCTTTGAATTGCAGTCGACTTTTCTTTTACTGGCCATCTTTGAAGATCCCATATTTTTCTGCTGCCTGCCTGCTGGCGAAACTAGCTACATTTATCTCACGGAGATAAAACTGGGAGCAAGGCTACTGTAGATGCGCTGTCAACTCTCTGCTCTGACTCGGACTGAAAGAGGCAACACTGAAAGACCAGACCCGTACACAGACACAGACAGACAGTGGCAGTGCAGCCGGACATGCAGAGCACTGCTTGCAGAGGAGATTTAGCGAGGATGCATTTGCCTTCCACTTTACTTGGTATCACTCCGGAATCACGTTTCAACCAAGTCACTAACGTAACGTTGCTGTCATGAGCCTGCGCTATGGTAGCCTACAAGTGATAAAATAAATAAAACTTCCAACTCGCGCAACGACTCAGCAACAAGTTGCGCGCGGGCCGCATTAACACTAAACTTTGATGTCAAGTAGGGGGCCGCAAAATATCATCCCGCGGGCCGCGAGTTTGAGACCCCTGCTCTAAAATATCACATCCTGTTCTCGCCTTCTCCACTTTATTGGCCAGGAAACTTGTTCTCTTTAAATGGAAACACAACCAAACTCCATCTCACAATAGGTGGGTTAAGGAATTACTATTATCCATAAACCTTGAAAAACTCAGATTCTCACTCAAAGGCCCTAATGGTTCCCTTAACACCTTTGAGAAAACCTGGAGACCCCTTTTAAAGCACATAGAATCCTTGACATCCCTGCCTGACTGTGATGATTGAGCCTCCATCCCCTCTGTTTTTCCCCTATTTTAATTAATTTCTTTCAATTGTTTGTCTTCTCACCGCAGTTACATTCGTATCGTAGTTATGTTTAATTTTCTTTTATTGTTTTCTGTCTTTTTGTCTGTCACATATATATATATATATATATATATATATATATATATATATATATATATATATATATTCTTTATTTATTTTGTTGTATTTATTTTTTGTATTATATGTATGTTTATTATCCCTCTCCGTGGGTGGGATGGGGAGGGGCTAGGGGCTACGAACTGGAAATGGGGGGGGGGGGGGGGTATGTATAATTTGTATAACTATCTGTACTTTTTATTTTTTGAAAATGTCCAATAAAGAAAGTTATAAAAAGAGAGAGAGAGAGAGAAAACACACACACATATCCCTTGGTAGGTGCTGGGCTTAAACACCATGAACAGAGAAGAAAGACCCAACTAACCCTAACCCACTCGTCTTCTGCTCCCAACGCTGGTCTACTGGCCGTTGTTTTTCCAGCCTAATGGCTCCTCGTCAGGTCGAGCCTGGTTAAAGAGCCTGGTTAAAGAGCCTGGTAAAGAGCCTGGTTAAAGAGCCTGGTTAAAGAGCCATTGGGCTTGAAACGTTGTGCGGATGAATGAGTGTCGTTGCAGGAGGGAAGAGTGAGGGTTCTTGCTATTTTCCTATATTGGTTGTTACCGTACACTGGAGCCTCTTCCTCCGCATGCTATAGTCCATTCGTCTATGAACCGTGAAACCAGCCTTTCAGCTTTTCATGTCCGTCCTTCCCCAGCTGTCCTCTCTTGGTCGGTACAGTACGGGATTGAAACTCAAGGGTGCCCCGACATCCCAGGGACGAGGAGAACTGTGTCTGGGACGGTCCTGAACAATAGATGGGGGAAAAAGATCAATTCTTATACGGCCGCATTTTTCTGGTTTCTGGTAAAACCCTGTCTCCCGCTTCCACTGCTTCCTCCCCTGCCTCCCCTGCTGTAGTCCACTGGTGGAAACCATGGAGGTAGCTGCTTCAGTAACACATGGCTGGTGCTCAGACTGGAGAGGTGAAACACCACAGGGTATCTTTAGCCCTACCACTTACTCTAGCTGTGTGTCTATTGTCTGTTAAATCAGGAGCATTTAGCCTCTGTTCTGGGCAATCTGGATCAGCTGTCTGGCTTGGAATAAAAACAGCCTCTTCTTCTCCCTCTATCTGACTCCTCATCACAGGGCTGGTTAAGGATCTCACCGTGGTCTTTCTCTAGCTCACTCGCTCAATCTGTGTCTGTCTGTCTCTCCCTCTTTCTCTCTCGTTGTTGAGTCTGGCCCCTGTGGAAACCTCCTTATGAGTCTGATGGTTCTTACTGGGTTCCACAGCCTCACACCCTCAGTGCGTGCGTGCGCCTGTCCTCTGCCCCAGGGCCTGTTAGTGTCTGGGCAAGGAGGGTCAGCCGAGGGGTGGAGGGGTTGTTTGCTCTGTGGGGGGGGAGAGAGAGAGAGAGAGAGAGAGAGAGAGAGAGAGAGAGAGAGAGAGAGAGAGAGAGAGAGAGAGAGAGAGAGAGAGAGAGAGAGAGAGAGAGAGGAGAGAGAGAGAGAGAGAGAGAGAGAGAGAGAGAGAGAGAGAGAGAGAGAGAGAGAGAGAGAGAGAGAGAGAGAGAGACGCTCTGGTTACAGTGGGGGAGGTGGCCAGAGGGAGGAGAACACTGTGTGTGAACGTATGTTTGTAAATTAATGTATATTCAAGAGGGTGTGTGTAGATGGTTTTCTGAATGTAGTTACGTGCCAATGTGTGTGTGTGGTGTGCGCGTGCGTGCATGTGTGTGTGCGTGCATGTGCCTGTGAGGGCTCTCTTGGTAACGGTGTAATCCCTCTTCAGCGGCTTGTGAAACACAACAGAGCAGAGAGCAGCTCTATACGGTGGGGGGAGGGGCTCCCTGGTCTCACTCTTAACTTTTCTTTTTGGCTTGTACTATATTAACTCTCTGGCCTGTACTCCTCTGGCTAAAATTGTCTTAAGAGTGTCCATCAAAACCAGACATCCATGCAGACTAAATTCTTCACACTCGCTAAGTTAGTAAGCTGTTCATTCATACTGGCTCTCAGAGAGAGCTAAATGTAACTAGAGCAAATTGTCACCCCCAGTCTGCTACCTTCAACCTCAGGTTGTCCTGTGAGGGATATGAAGTGTGATAGTGTGTGTGTTTTTTTCCTGTACAAATTACAATGTTTTATGTATGTATCATGTAATACAATTGTCATGGTGCTATTAATCAAAATGGTCTATTTCTTTTAACTTCTTTTAATACCACTGCAAAGAAACCTTTGGGGATTTAACAAAAAATATACAGTACTTTTTTGTAAAAATCCATACCTTCACATGGAGTTACCTTCATATATTCGGTATACCTCCCAGCTCTACGGGGCACTAAATATGTATTGTGTGTCTGTGTTTTCCAGAGTGCAGCCGCTGCCCCCAGTCCGGGATGGGAAACATGCCCCCTAATGATGGCATGCCAGGAGGACCATGCCTCCAGGGTTCTTCCAAGTAAGTCTATCTGACTATCACCCCCTCTGTCTCTCTGTCTGTCCGCCGGCGCCCACTCCCCCCGCTCTGTCTCTCTCTATGGTTGTCACTAAGCTCCTCCTCCTTTTTAGCCTCTTTAGCCGCCCTAATCCCTGTCCAGATGTGCCCCCCCCTCTCTGTCTAGCTCTCTCTGTCTATCTCTCTTTTTCTGTGTGTCTCTCTCTCTCATTCCCTCTGTTTCTCTGTCTGTCTATCTTTCCATTCATATGCCCCTGGCTGAACTGTTAACTGTTAACTCCTAGTGTTTGTCTGTGACTGGAGAGACCTTAGCCACTTGTACAAGAGCATGTTCAAGGCATGGATGTTGCTGTTATTCTGACTCTCCATTCTGTATCAAAGGTTTGAACACAGTGGGGGGGGGGGGGGGGGGGGGGGGGGGGGGGCATTGTTGTTCTAACTAATCTGGCAGCAGAGTAGTCACATTGCCAGGATGGTGTCTGTGTAAATGGGACTGTCGGCATGCAGGGATAAGGGGTTATAGGCCTTAATGTAGCTTGTAGGTAATATCATAACCACAACTATTTTCACAAGTGAAAGGCTGCCACTATATCCCACACCATCAACCCGCGGGAATATTGCTCCAGCT
>NC_140166.1:188041802-188066802 GCF_963971535.1 Notolepis coatsorum
GCACTGGAGAGCAGGAGCTGAGGTCGGGGTTGTCATGGCAACTAGGAGAAGGGGCCTTTTGCTGCTTTACCTGAGTGCTGTGGAGCCTCGCTGGCTGGCTGAGGCAGGCAGCCACACACGCATGCACACACACACACACATCACACACACACACCACACACACACACACACACACACACACACACACACACACACAACTTAAAACGTACATGCCAGCACCATCTCTGTCCCCCTTCTCTTCCCATCTCTGAGATGCCCTGCTGTTCATCCAGACTCTACTGGTCAAACTCTTCTTTAGCTTGCTTGCTCAATCTGTCCTGCCCCCCCCCCCCTTTCTCTCGTACCCATACCTGTATGTCTCTCTCTTTTCCACCCTCTTCTCTTTCCTCTCCTTTCCTCTTCCTCTCCCCTTTCCACCCCCTCTCTCTCTCTCTCTCCCTCTCTTACCTCTTCCTCTCCTCTATGTTCCTCTTCCTCTCCCCTTTCCACCCCTCTCTCTTCTCTCTCTCTTCTCGCTCTCTCTGCATGTTGCTGATCCCCCAGTAGATAATGCAGATGGGCTGAGCTGTAATACTCTCTGAGACAAAGTGTGTGTGTATGTGTGTGAGATAGAGAGAGGGAGAGGGATAGAGAGAGAGAGATTCAAGATATTTATTTGTCACATACATACACAAGACACTTTTCTTTACATTACCTGCTTATAAAACCTGCTTGTAGAACCTCTAGAAACTCCTACATTTGTGAATTTCTGCATAGAAATAGAGTAGAAGAGGAAGAATAATTCAACAAAGACAAACAAATTGCTAACATGGCAGAATACATTTTTTGACCCCAAACCCCCTTCCAGAATCATAGACATTCAGTGATTTTGCAGGGCATAAATTCAAGGAGGGATGAATGCAAGGAGTAGGGCGGGACCTCTGCTCCACTGCTGTGAGGACCGGTCTGACCTCAGAATCTAAATCCTTCCACGATTGTTAATCTGGGTTCTGAGGATGACTGGCCCCATTGTACAATAAGCTTGATTTAAACTGTGTTTTTCTCCATGCACTCTCTGATGTTACTCTCTCTGGCACCAAACCAAAGTGCGAAGACGGAGATCTGAAGCCATAGCTCTTCCAGACAGTAAAATGACTGTGAACTAGGGGTGTATTCGTCCCGCGAATTTACGGTACGGCCGTCACGGTGCGGTACACGCAGCCATACGACGAATACGCCCCCACAGCGCACACACGCGAGTCGCACATGCAGGCACTCGCGAGGTCCGTGCGAGAACAGCGCGTGTGGCCGGGCACCACCGAGTCAGACTTCAGAGCGGCGAAAGTGCATGGAGAAAGGCACATACATTGGAAACAGTTGCAGGGTCATTACTTTACAGTTTTCTTTCGTTTTCTTGTTCGCCCCAATAACGTTAACCAAATGAAACCAATGGAAAGGACACACACACACGTCGCCGACACACACACGCCAAACAAACACATCAACATTCTCCCGCCCCGCCGGACTCACAGGCACAGCTCATCAAATAAAAAAAATAAACATACTTTTCCCGGACAGATCATCTGAGCTCCTCTCCAGTTGAACTGTCTGCTACTGTGTTTAAATCCAAATAATCCTCTGCCATTGTTGTAAGTCATCTGTTCTCTAGTATTCAGTCTCGTCGTGAAGTTAAATTCTCTCTAGAAGTGAAACTGAAACTTATCAAGGATAAATTGTTAAAGGGGCAGTAGGCAAGTGGATGCCTGAACACAGAATGACACCAGTATCACTGACTACCACAGCAAGCCTATAGAAAATTATTCTATTTAATAATAATAATTATAATAATTATCTAAAATATAATATAAATAAAAAATTAATTATAAAAAAATATATATATTAATAATAATAATTATAAATATGTACCGAACTCGTACCGAACCGTGACCCCAATACCGAGGTACGTACCGAACCGTGGCTTCTGTGTACCGTTACACCCCTACTGTGAACCATAAAAGCCACTTCCTCGACTCCTCTCCTCCTTCTGTCCTCTCCCATCTACCCCTTCTTCTTTTGGTTCAGAAGAGAGAGAGAGGGCGGCCGGGTAGCGCAGCGGACTAAGCGTCTGTCTACCACCACATAGCCAGTGGGATCGAATCCGGCTGTGGTGCCTCCGGCTTGGCCGACCGTCCATACTAACACAATTGGCAGTGTTAGCGGGTGGGAAGCCGGCGTGGGTGGGTCCTGGTCGTTGTAAAACAGCGACTCCTACAGTTCGGTCGGGGTGCCTGCACAGCAAGGGAAGGATCTGGGAGAGGTAGTGTGACCTTCCACACGTTACACTCTCCCAGTGAGAGTCCGCGCTGCCAGGTGAAAAGAAGCGGTGGGCTGGCTACACATGTGTCGGAGGAAGCATGTGATAGTCTCCGCCCTCCCAGACCGACGGTAGGGGGTAGAGTGCGCAACGACCAGGAAGGGGATTGGGAATTTGCATAACGACTAACA
The DNA here is from genome assembly GCF_963971535.1 of Notolepis coatsorum. Lineage (NCBI taxonomy): Eukaryota > Metazoa > Chordata > Actinopteri > Aulopiformes > Paralepididae > Notolepis > Notolepis coatsorum. The sequence continues at coordinate 188,044,287 of NC_140166.1, forward strand.
TTGGGATGGGAGAATAAACGGAAAAAGAAAGGGGGGAAAAGATCATTAAAAAAAAAGAAAAAAGAAGAGAGAGAGAGGGTAGACACCATGCTGGGTAGACACTCCTTCCATAATACTAGAAGGCTCCTTAATATTCTCAATTCCCCTAATTCTAAGTCACCAGAAGTAATTGTCTCCAGGCGGCTGAGTGGCACAGCGGACTAAGCACTCGTCACCAACGCAAGAGACACTGGTATCGAATCCGGCTGTCAGCGTTGCCTCCGGCTTGGCCAGCCGTCATACTGGCTCGATTGGCAGAGTCAGCGGGAGGGAAGCCGGTGGGTGGGTCTGGGTCATTGTAAACAGCGACTCCTACAGTCCGGTCTGGGCGCCTGCACAGCGAGGGAACGATCTGGAGGGAGGTATTGTGACCTTCCACACGTTACACTCTCCCAGTGAGAGTCCGCGCTGCCAGGTGAAAAGAAGTGGTGGGCTGGGTACACATGTGTCGGAGGAAGCATGTGATAGTCTCCGCCCTCCCAGACCGATGGTAGGGGGTAGAGTGCGCAACGACCAGGAAGGGGATTGGGAATTGGCATAATGACTAACATTGGGATGGGATAAAAACGGAAAAAGAAGGGAGAAAAAGATAACAATAAAAAATAAAAAAAATAAAATAATTGTCTCCCTGGATGCAGAGAAGGCCTTTGACAGAGTGGAGGGGGGTACCTTTTATTTATACTGCTGAAATTCGGTTTCAGCCCTGATTCTATTGCCTGGATTAAGTTGCTTTACACACACCCAGTCAGGGAGGGGCTAGGGGCTACGAACTGGAAATGGGGGGGGGGGGGGGGGGGGGGGTATGTATAATTTGTATAACTATCTGTACTTTTATTTTTTGAAAACGTCCAATAAAGAAAGTTATAAAAAAGAGAGAGAGAGAGAGAAAACACACACACATATCCCTTGGTAGGTGCTGGGCTGAAAACACCATGAACAGAGAAGAAAGAACCCAACTAACCCTAACCCACTCGTCTTCTGCTCCCAACGCTGGTCTACTGGCCGTTGTTTTTCCAGCCTAATGGCTCCTCGTCAGGTCGAGCCTGGTTAAAGAGCCTGGTTAAAGAGCCTGGTTAAAGAGCCTGGTTAAAGAGCCATTGGGCTTGAAACATTGTGCGGATGAATGAGTGTCGTTGCAGGAGGAAGAGTGAGGGTTCTTGCTATTTTCCTATGTTGGTTGTTACCGTACACTGGAGCCTCTTCCTCCGCATGCTATAGTCCATTCGTCTATGAACCGTGAAACCAGCCTTTCAGCTTTTCATGTCCGTCTCTTCCCCAGCTGTCCCTCTCTTGGTCGGTACAGTACGGGATTGAAACTCAAGGGTGCCCCGACATCCCAGGGACGAGGAGAACTGTGTCTGGGACGGTCCCTGAACAATAGATGGGGGAAAAAGATCAATTCTTATACGGCCGCATTTTTTCTGGTTTCTGGTAAAACCCTGTCTCCCGCTTCCACTGCTTCCTCCCCTGCCTCCCCTGCTGTAGTCTACTGGTGGAAACCATGGAGGTAGCTGCTTCAGTTAACACATGGCTGGTGCTCAGAATGGGAGAGGTGAAACACCACAGGGGTATCTTTAGCCCTACCACTTACTCTAGCTGTGTGCTCCTATTGTCTGTTAAATCAGGAGCATTTAGCCTCTGTTCTGGGCAATCTGGATCAGCTGTCTGGCTTGGAATAAAAACAGCCTCTTCTTCTCCCTCTATCTGACTCCTCATCACAGGGCTGGTTATGGATCTCACCGTGGGTCTTTCTCTAGCTCACTCGCTCAATCTGTGTCTGTCTGTCTCTCCCTCTTTCTCTCTCGTTGTTGAGTCTGGCCCCTGTGGAAACCTCCTCTATGAGTCTGATGGTTCTTACTGGGTTCCACAGCCTCACACCCTCAGTGCGTGCGTGCGCCCTGTCCTCTGGCCCCAGGGCCTGGGCAAGGAGGGTCAGCCGAGGGGTGGAGGGGTTGTTTGCTCTGTGGGGGGGAGAGAGAGAGAGAGAGAGAGAGAGAGAGAGAGAGAGAGAGAGAGAGAGAGAGAGAGAGAGAGAGAGAGAGAGAGAGAGAGAGAGACGCTCTGGTTACAGTGGGGGAGGGGTGGCCAGAGGGAGGAGAACGCTGTGTGTGAACGTATGTTTGTAAATTAATGTATATTCAAGAGGGTGTGTGTAGATGGGTTTTCTGAATGTAGTTACGTGCCAATGTGTGTGTGTGTGTGTGCGCGTGCGTGCATGTGTGTGTGCGTGCATGTGCCTGTGAGGGCTCTCTTGGTAACGGTGTAATCCCTCTTCAGCGGCTTGTGAAACACAACAGAGCAGAGAGCAGCTCTATACGGTGGGGGGAGGGGCTCCCTGGTCTCACTCTTAACTTTTCTTTTTGGCTTGTACTATATTAACTCTCTGGCCTGTACTCCTCTGGCTAAAATTGTCTTAAGAGTGTCCATCAAAACCAGACATCCATGCAGACTAAATTCTTCACACTCGCTAAGTTAGTAAGCTGTTCATTCATACTGGCTCTCAGAGAGAGCTAAATGTAACTAGAGCAAATTGTCACACCCAGTCTGCTACCTTCAACCTCAGGTTGTCCTGTGAGGGATATGAAGTGTGATAGTGTGTGTGTTTTTTCCTGTACAAATTACAATGTTTTATGTATGTATCATGTAATACAATTGTCATGGTGCTATTTAATTCAAAATGGTCTATTTTCTTTAACTTCTTTTTAATACCACTGCAAAGAAACCTTTGGGGATTTAACTAAAAATATACAGTACTTTTTTGTAAAAATCCATACCTTCACATGGATTTACCTTCATATATTCGGTATACCTCCCAGCTCTACGGGGCACTAAATATGTATTGTGTGTCTGTGTTTTCCAGAGTGCAGCCGCTGCCCCCAGTCCGGTGATGGGAAACATGCCCCCTAATGATGGCATGCCAGGAGGACCCATGCCTCCAGGGTTCTTCCAAGTAAGTCTATCTGACTATCACCCCCTCTGTCTCTCTGTTTGACTATATTCCTCCTGTCTGTCTGGGTTGCCTGTATGTCTGTCTCTCTGTCTGTCCGCCCACTCTCCCCCTCCGCTCTGTCTCTCTCTATGGTCGTCACTAAGCTCCTCCTCCTTTTTTAGCCTCTTTAGCCGCCCTAATCCCTGTCCAGATGTGCCCCCCCCCCTCTCTGTCTATCTCTCTCTGTCTATCTCTCTTTCTCTGTGTCTCTCTCTCTCATTCCTTCTGTTTCTCTGTCTGTCTATCTTTCCATTCATATGCCCCTGGCTGAGCTGTTAACTCCTAGTGTTTTGTCTGTGACTGGAGAGACCTTAGCCACTTGTACAAGAGCATGTTCAAGGCATGGATGTTGCTGTTATTCTGCCTCTCCATTCTGTATCAAAGGTTTGAACACAGTGGGGGGGGGGGGCATTGTTGTTCTAACTAATCTGGCAGCAGAGGTAGTCACATTGCCAGGATGGTGTCTGTGTAAATGGGACTGTCGGCATGCAGGGATAGGGGGTTATAGGCCTTAATGTAGCTTGTAGGTAATATCATAACCACAACTATTTTCACAAGTGAAGCGCTGCCACTATATCCCCACACCATCAACCCGCGGGAATATTGCTCCAGCTATCAGTTGTTGCATGAATGGTGGGATAGAACAATGGCTGACATGAATAATAATAATAATAATAATAATAATAATAATAATAATAATAATAATAATAATAATAATAATAATAATAATAATAATAATAATAATAATAATAATAATAATAATAATAATAATAATAATAATAATAATAATAGCTATGTGTTATATGTATGATTAAAAGAATATGCAACGTAAGAAGCCAAACACAACTTTATTAAAACACAACTCATACACCAGCCTTGAGATGAAACAGCATCACTGCATCGTCTACTTCGGGAATATTCTTTTTTTGGGACATAGAAACATATAGGCTACATTTAATGAGCTACATGTGATTAGTAGCTACATTTAATGAGCCTACATGTGATTAGTAGCTACATTTAATGAGCTACATGTGATTAGTAGTTACATTTAATGAGCTACATGTGATTAGTAGTTACATTTAATGAGCTACATGTGATTAGTAGCTACATTTAATGAGCTACATGTGATTAGTAGTTACATTTAATGAGCTACATGTGATTAGTAGTTACATTTAATGAGCTACATGTGATTAGTAGCTACATTTAATGAGCCTACATGTGATTAGTAGCCTACAGACATATCCAAGGACAGGGGTAACACTTGTTCAAATTTCACCTCTAAATGCACACATTTCAAAAGCCTATCTAGAAAGCGTGTCATAACTCATCATCTTAATTATTATGTCACAGTTATTATTTGTCCCTCAGCTATTGCAGCCCCAGCAGCCTGCTGCACAGTCAAGTATGCTGCATAGTTTGCTATTTTCGTGTAAGCATTTCCCTCCTGTAAGCAAAAGGTGGCATAATGAGGGGTCTTCTTTACAGCAATACTGCAGGATATCTGTTTAAAAGGGGCTCTTGAATATGTTGTCATGACCCTGTGCTACTGTTTTAGTATAGACAGTAGGTATGGATTTCCACTTTTTATGCTTTTGGAGCCCTGGGGCAGTGGTCTGTTGTGAGTGGGACTATGTCTGAGGGTTGAAAAGGTCAGGATGGGGATAGGAGAGGAAAGGAAAGGAAATTAAAGGAGAGGAGAGAAAGGAAAGGAGACCAGGATAGTTCCTCTGGTTTGCGTTGCTTTACTAATTCCTTCAGTCATCGCTGTTCTCTGAAGCCATTCTGGGAGGCTGAAGAGGTCTCTTTTTCTCTTTCTCTGTCTCTCTCTCTCAACACTCACTCACTTTCTCACTCACACACACACACAAACACATCCGTCTTTCACTCTCTTGTACAATCGGAAATAGTCAATAGTTTACTCAAATAAAAGTAAAAAAAAAAAAAAAAATGATTCTAAAAAGATAAATTAAAAAAAGGGTATTCATCTTCTATTCAAGTAAAATGCTTGCAAAAAGTACAAATGTTGCTTTTTAAGATTTTGTGAGTGACCCACCATTGTTGGCCAAAATAAATGATTGCATTTACGAGATATTTGATGGTCATAATGAGACCAAAATCTGTGGGCGTTGTCCTTTGTAGAAGGCCAAAAAAAGCTGATTTACTTAAAATAACAAATTGGTACTTCAATTTCTACTCTTATAATTAAAGGAACATTTCTGTAGAAACCAATTTTTATGTCATGTCGGGTCTAAATGAATAATAGGGACAACAATCTTTGCAATTGGTCCAGTATTAAACAGGCAGCAATGTAATCACACAGGGCAAACCTGCACGTCAAAGTACGTCCAATAAAAGGGCTTATTTTTGCCACTGATAGGCTCAGACTGTTAGTGTCTGAAGACAGAAGGCTGGATGGCGCAGCGGTCTAAGCGCTCGTCACCAACGCGTGAGACACCGGTATCGAATCCGGCTGTCAGCGTTGCCTCCGGCTTCGGCCGGCCATCATACTGACTCAATTGGCAGTGTCAGCGGGAGGGGAGTCGATGGGTGGTAATCTGGTTGTTGTAAACAGCGACTACTACAGGTCGGTCAGGGCGCCTGCACAGCAAGGACAGGAGATGTCGAGGGTAGTGTGAGCCTCCCCACACGTTACACCTCGCCAATGAGAGTCCGCGCTGGCAGGTGAAAAGAAGTGGCTGGCTGACTCCGCATGTATCGGAGGGGACATGCGATAGATTCTTCAACCCTCCCTACGACTGACCAGTGGGGGGGCACATGCGAGCAACGATCAAGACAGGGGAGGGGGGAATTGGCACGACTAAATTGGGATGGGAGAAAAAACAGAAAAAGAAAAGGAGAAAAAGTGGATAAAAAAAATATAGTGTCCTGAAGACTCTTCAATTCATTTGACTACAGTCTGGCTCAAACAAACTCACTCTGAAATCCAGTGAGGCATGAGTTGTTGCAGGACGAGTACAATGGAAACTTGAGTGAGTCTGTGAGGAAGATTAGGTTATCTTGTTGGGACAACAGAAAGCGTCACGTTATCTAAAAGATAATGGTTTGTGTTTGCGCATATCCGAATTGTACAGTACCAAGAAAATGTTGAGCCATAGACTACCTTCATTGGAGTGGAACACGCTGATAGTGTCGCTAGTTATGCTACAAATGGATGAAAACACCTGTCCGTACACCGCGCCTTGCAGACCATCGGGTCTGTAGCAATGATTTTATTTTTTACCCTGATGACTACTGTCAGTCCAAGAGAAGAAATCCTACACCAAATGTTGTTCCAAGAGTGGAGAGACCTGCTGCAGACAGAGTGGAGGTAATGTTATTAGTTAAAGTTGTGTTGACCTGGCATCAGTACATACGAAAGCTTGGCAGGAGAACTGCAAAAAGCCTGTCAGTGGCAAAAAAAAAGCTATTTTAGTTGACATACATTGACGTTCATGTTTTCCACGTGTGATTTACATTGTGATTACATTGCAGCCTGTTTTGCGGCTGCCGGCTCAAGCGATCTCTCTCAATACTGGACCAATTACCAAACTTGTTGTCCCTATTATTCAGTTAGACCCCACATGATGGAAAAATAGGGCCCAGGTTTAAAAAGACAGAAATGCCCCTTTAAGCAACAACCCAAGCCAGGCCATGTTATATGGAAATTATTTCACAATAAGCTGTGTTGTCTGCAGCTGTCTGATATAATGTTTATATATCAGGGCTAGGAGTGGGTTATTGCTATTATAAAACGGTTGCCAAATTTGTTCCACATATTATTTATCCTTATGAACTCCACATAATAGACTGTACTATCAAGTTGAATTTATAAACCAAAACAAATGTTGTTTTTGGCGCAACAGGCATCAGGGGTGGGAGAGTGAATGCTTTGAGTGAATGATTTGAGTGAATGTATTATCTACAGTCTACAGTATATAAAAAAGCTCAAAATGTCATCATTACTATCATGTTTAATTTGATTACAATCATTATTTATATAGATGTATTGCCCACCTACTTTTTTTTTTTTTTTTTTTTTTTACTTTTTTTTTTAGTGTTTATCGCTTTTCTGGTCAAGCATGACCGACAGAAACAGGTTGAAATGGGATGTAGAGCAGGGGAAGACATTCTGAGAAATGACGGCGGGTCCGGGAATCGAACTCGTGTCCCCCAGATCCGTGACGAGCACGGTTTTCCCCGACGCAGAAATAGCGCCGAGATATGCGGTGAGCTACGGGAGCTCCCCTACTTTCTTTTTTTTTAATCCACTTTTTCTCCTATTTTTCAATTTTTTCTCCCATCCCAATTCCACTGTGCCAATTCTCCCCTCCCCTGTCTTGAACGTTGCTCACATATGCCCCCCACTGGCCGGTTGTAAGGAGGATAGAAGCCTTGCATCACGTGTCCCCTCCGATACACGAGGAGGCAGCCTGTCACATCTTTTCATTGGCGAGGTGTAACGTGTGGGAGGCTCACACTACCTCTGCTGTGCAGGCGTCCCCCAACCGACCTGTAGGATTTGATTTGATTTGATTTTATTAGGGATCCCCATTAGCTGGTGCGATAGCAACCAGCTAGTCTTCCTGGGGTCCACACACAAAAAAACATAAACAATCACCATTGCAAAAAAACAAAATTATTAAAAGTCAGTACACACAATGCATAATGAACCTACCGTAACAATTAATATAGCTAAAATTACATTAGTGTAAAACAAAAACAAAAAACCACTTTACAGTGTTAAAAACAATTTAAAAACAATTTAAAAACAATTTAAGATTATTTTTAAAAGTGAATCTACTGTAAATGCAGCAGAGGTTCCGAGGCAGGCCATTCCACAGAGTTAATGCTCTAAAAATAAAAGATCTCCCCAGAGCGCTGGTTCTAGGACCTGGCAATTCAAGCTGCCCACTACTGGAACCTCTGTCCACAATGTCCAGATTACCACCCATCGACTTCGACCCGCTAACTCTGCCAATTGAGTTAGTATGACGGCTGGCCCAAGCCAGAGACAACGCCGACAGCCGGAGTCGAACCCGGTGTCTCTTGCGTTGGTGACGAGCGCAATGTCCGATGCGCCACCCAGCCGCCCTATTGCCCAACTACTTTGAGGTAAAAGTATTAACCCTTTAATCGCCAAGGACGCCGTAACACGTCATTGCTCGCCATGCTTAATCTGCCAATGACGCCATAACACGTCATTGAGATCAATATTTCAAAAATCTGTGATGGCAATCATATTTCTCTACACACTGAGTACTACACACCGCTTGCGTGATTCAGCAGTTTATGTTACTTGATCTTTGTGTACATTCAATATGCTGATGTGTGAGTAAATACAGATAGGAACTACATAGCTGTTGTCCTGTGCTGTCCTGGGTCCTGCGTGGAGTTGATTGACACATGTGCGTGTGTGTGTGTGTGTGTGTGTGTGTGTGTGTGTGTGTGTGTGTGTGTGTGTGTGTGTGTGTGTGTGTGTGTGTGTGTGCATGCATGTACAGTATGTGTATGTGTTGGGGGTCATAGGGAATGTTAATGATGTATGAGCAGCGAGCGGGCCAGGGAGAAAGCTATCTGATGGTGTTGCGTGAGTGACATTGCTTTCCAAAAATAGACTCTGTGTGCTTGAGAGAAGAGAGAGAGAGAGAGAGAGAGAGAGAGAGAGAGAGAGAGAGATAGAGAGAGAGAGAGAGAGAGAGAGAGAGAGAGAGAGAGAGAGAGAGAGAGAGAAGAGAGAGAGAGAGAGAGAGAGAGAGAGAGAGAGAGAGCTCAGAGTACAGGCATATTCTGTAGATGAAGAGAGAGTATGTGTGTGCAATGCATGTGTGTGTGAGGGAGGGAGAGAGAGAGAGAGAGATGGATATAGTCATGTTCCAGAATTGTCCTCCACTGCAGCAATATCCTTCCTCCCTCTCTCTCTCTCTCTCTCTCTCTCTCTCTCTCTCTCTCTCTCTCTCTCTCTCTCTCTCTCTCTCTCTCTCTCTCTCTCTCTCTCTCTCTCTCTCTCTCTCTCTCTCTCCCCACTCTCTCACTCTCTCCTCTCTCTCTATCATCTCTCTCTCCCCTCTCTTTATAATTTTCCTCTCTCCTTTCTTCTCTCTCCTCTCTCATATCTCTCTCCTCTTTATGCTTTGTTCTGTTCTGTTCTCCTCCTTTCTTTTCTCTGCTTAGCTCAGCTTGTCTCAGCAACTAACCAGGCAAGCCAGGGAAAAATAAAGGATGGAAGAGTGTGTAACGAGAGCCTGCATTACACACATGCACGCACACACACGCACGCACGCACGCACGCACGCACGCACGCACGCACGCACGCACGCACGCACACACACACACACACACACACACACACACACACACACACACACACACACACACACACACACACACACACACACACACACACACACACATACTCAGCTCTCTCACAAAGTACATAATATCAGGTTTCCCTACAGCAGGTGGACTCTGTTGCCAGAACAGTAGCATAGTTAAGTGTATAGTAGTAGTAGGCTGTACTGTGATGCAAAGACACCAGTTATTCCCATGGCAACGTTTTACTACAGTTAGTACAACACACACACACACTCACACACACACACACACACACACACACACACACACACACACACACACACACACACACACACACACTGCTCTCCTGAGTAACTGACATCCATTATTCCCTAGTGATGTAACGTGGTCCTCACAACAGAAAGGCAGAATACTGGCTTTTCCATCAATCATTTATTAATTTGGAGGAAGATTAATTGGGATGTCACATATTTAAGTGTCACATTTCTGTTAAATAAAAACGATTTGTGCTTTTCACAACCATTGTGTTCAATCGAGAGGGTATTCCTGCCAGTCAGAGGACCAAATGTTGCTCGAAAGTCCAAATTAATTGACCTATCTAAACCCGCCCCTCCTTTCTTGACCCTGACCTTTCAAATGTATGGCCAATGGCTTTAAGTTATAGTCATTAGCCTGCTTGGTAAATTAATGATACATTACATGATAATTAATTTGTCTACATTACATGATATACTTAAGCATTACATCACACGCAGGAGTGGTTTGTGACCAATAAACCATGCCTAGGGGTGGTTGTTAGGCCCGAGGCGCAGCCGAGGGTCGTTAGACCCCCCTAGGCATGGTTTATTGGTCACAAATCACGACTGCACGTGGTGTAAAGCTTTTATACAACTGCCAGATTCATCCAACCTTATTTCTATACAATAAACACACATTAATCGAAGATTTATTGAAAAAAACCATCCGCCAGAAAAAGTAGTTCCCACAACTCCATGTGGAAGCAGCTTGAAGTGCATCCAACCAAACTAACACATCCAACTGTGTATTATTGGAATGATTGAGAGAAGTTGCCTCATGTGGAAGCAGCTTGAAGTGCATCCAACCAACTAACACATCCAACTGTGTATTATTGGAATGATTGATTGAAAATTTTATTACCAGATGCAGAATGGGTACAATACAGTACGGCTCAATACACACAATTGTTAAGGGAATGCATAGGAAAAAAACGTTTTCTTCGCCCTATTTTTTTATTTATTTCTTTTAGCCTAAACTTAACCAGTTGGAAACCAGGGGTACAGTAATAAAATTAGCAATCAACCAATCAATTAATTCAATAGACCATGCTCACTTAAAACAGCGCTGCTTCTCTCTCAGTCTGACTCCCCCGCTGTTGCAGACAGGAGTGTGTGTGTGTGTGTGTGCGTGTGTGTGTGTGTGTGTGTGTGTGTCACAGTGTGTGTGTGCGTGTGTGTGTGTATGTGTGTGTGTGTGTGTGTGTGTGTGTGTGTGTGTGTGTATGTGTGTGTGTGTGTTTGTGGGTACGCCAGCGTCGGACAGTGAGAGAGAACGCTGCAGTCAGTAGCAAGAAGGAAGTAGAAATTTAAATCAATCAATTAATCTATCAATCAAACCGCGATTTTTCTTTTGTTCTAGATTGCCTCAAGACCCATCAATTACATCATCCAACATTGTTTAAAGGGCTAACACATTCCCCTTGACAGAATCGCTTCATATTTAGTCGTTTAGTCGCCATTAACATATCCATTTGTAAATATTATTGGCCACCTTCTTGTGATCCGGCGGAGTGATGTGATGTGGGTCGGTTGTGGGCGGGTCCTGGGCCAGCAGCGTGGATTGTTGCCAATAAAGACGTGTAAAATGACTGTTTCAGCCAATCAGAATCGAGAAATTTGCATGCCGTTGTATAATTAAGCATTACATCACACGCAGGAGTGGTTTGTGACCAATAAACCATGCCTAGGGGTGGTTGTTAGGCCCGAGGCGCAGCCGAGGGTCGTTAGACCCCCCTAGGCATGGTTTATTGGTCACAAATCACGACTGCACGTGGTGTAAAGCTTTTATACAACTGCCAGATTCATCCAACCTTATTTCTATACAATAAACACACATTAATCGAAGATTTATTGAAAAAACCATCCGCCAGAAAAAGTAGTTCCCACAACTCCATGTGGAAGCAGCTTGAAGTGCATCCAACCAAACTAACACATCCAACTGTGTATTATTGGAATGATTGAGAGAAGTTGCCTCATGTGGAAGCAGCTTGAAGTGCATCCAACCAACTAACACATCCAACTGTGTATTATTGGAATGATTGATTGAAAATTTTATTACCAGATGCAGAATGGGTACAATACAGTACGGCTCAATACACACAATTGTTAAGGGAATGCATAGGAAAAAAACGTTTTCTTCGCCCTATTTTTTTATTTATTTCTTTTAGCCTAAACTTAACCAGTTGGAAACCAGGGGTACAGTAATAAAATTAGCAATCAACCAATCAATCAATTCAATAGACCATGCTCACTTAAAACAGCGCTGCTTCTCTCTCAGTCTGAGTCCCCCGCTGTTGCAGACAGGAGTGTGTGTGTGTGTGTGTGCGTGTGTGTGTGTGTGTGTGTGTGTCACAGTGTGTGTGTGCGTGTGTGTGTGTATGTGTGTGTGTGTGTGTATGTGTGTGTGTGTGTTTGTGGGTACGCCAGCGTCGGACAGTGAGAGAGAACGCTGCAGTCAGTAGCAAGAAGGAAGTAGAAATTTAAATCAATCAATTAATCTATCAATCAAACCGCGATTTTTCTTTTGTTCTAGATTGCCTCAAGACCCATCAATTACATCATCCAACATTGTTTAAAGGGCTAACACATTCCCCTTGACAGAATCGCTTCATATTTAGTCGTTTAGTCGCCATTAACATATCCGTTTGTAAATATTATTGGCCACCTTCTTGTGATCCGGCGGAGTGATGTGATGTGGGTCGGTTGTGGGCGGGTCCTGGGCCAGCAGCGTGGATTGTTGCCAATAAAGACGTGTAAAATGACTGTTTCAGCCAATCAGAATCGAGAAATTTGCATGCCGTTGTATAATTAAGCATTACATCACACGCAGGAGTGGTTTGTGACCAATAAACCATGCCTAGGGGTGGTTGTTAGGCCCGAGGCGCAGCCGAGGGTCGTTAGACCCCCCTAGGCATGGTTTATTGGTCACAAATCACGACTGCACGTGGTGTAAAGCTTTTATACAACTGCCAGATTCATCCAACCTTATTTCTATACAATAAACACACATTAATCGAAGATTTATTGAAAAAACCATCCGCCAGAAAAAGTAGTTCCCACAACTCCATGTGGAAGCAGCTTGAAGTGCATCCAACCAAACTAACACATCCAACTGTGTATTATTGGAATGATTGAGAGAAGTTGCCTCATGTGGAAGCAGCTTGAAGTGCATCCAACCAACTAACACATCCAACTGTGTATTATTGGAATGATTGATTGAAAATTTTATTACCAGATGCAGAATGGGTACAATACAGTACGGCTCAATACACACAATTGTTAAGGGAATGCATAGGAAAAAAACGTTTTCTTCGCCCTATTTTTTTATTTATTTCTTTTAGCCTAAACTTAACCAGTTGGAAACCAGGGGTACAGTAATAAAATTAGCAATCAACCAATCAATCAATTCAATAGACCATGCTCACTTAAAACAGCGCTGCTTCTCTCTCAGTCTGACTCCCCCGCTGTTGCAGACAGGAGTGTGTGTGTGTGTGTGCGTGTGTGTGTGTGTGTGTGTGTGTCACAGTGTGTGTGTGCGTGTGTGTGTGTATGTGTGTGTGTGTGTGTGTGTGTGTGTGTGTGTGTATGTGTGTGTGTGTGTTTGTGGGTACGCCAGCGTCGGACAGTGAGAGAGAACGCTGCAGTCAGTAGCAAGAAGGAAGTAGAAATTTAAATCAATCAATTAATCTATCAATCAAACCGCGATTTTTCTTTTGTTCTAGATTGCCTCAAGACCCATCAATTACATCATCCAACATTGTTTAAAGGGCTAACACATTCCCCTTGACAGAATCGCTTCATATTTAGTCGTTTAGCCGCCATTAACATATCCATTTGTAAATATTATTGGCCACCTTCTTGTGATCCGGCGGAGTGATGTGATGTGGGTCGGTTGTGGGCGGGTCCTGGGCCAGCAGCGTGGATTGTTGCCAATAAAGACGTGTAAAATGACTGTTTCAGCCAATCAGAATCGAGAAATTTGCATGCCGTTGTATAATAGCCTATACTCAAATCAATAAAAAAAATGGATGGTGATGTTTTTTGTCAGTTTTGAGATTATGTAATTTTGTTTGTGTGATTTCTGTTATTTTCCTGATTCTCTGAACTAATACAGAGGTTTATGTGTAACTCAGTCAGCCAGTCTGTTATCTATAGCCAGGACCAAAGCTGAAGGAAGTACAGTATATAACATACTGTGGCTCTACTGTAATGTACAATAAAGACAATATCTACAATATCTATCTCTTCTCTTTACTGACCATCCCTGCTCTCTCCTCCCTATATTAATAACCACAGCATTCGTTTATCTGGCATTTTCAAACTCTCTCTATCTTTCTGTTTCCCTCTTCTTTTGATTACTCTCTCTCACACAAAATTATCTCATGCTATCTCTTGCTTTTTGTCTCTGTGTCCTCTCTGTCCTCGCTCTTGCTTTTTGTCTCTGTGTCCTCTCTCTTGCTCAGTCCCTCCCCTCTCTCTCTCTCTCTCTCTCTCTCTCTCTCTCGCTCTGTCTCTCTCTCTCTCAGTTGTGTTTTGTGTTTGTGTGTATCACTATGCATGATAGTATGTGTATGTACACGCAACGCGCGCGCGAGCGTGTGTGTGTGTATGTGTGTGTCTGTGTGTGTGTGTGTGTGTGTGTGTGTGTGTGTGTGTGTGTGTGTGTGTGTGTGTGTGTGTGTGTGTGTGTGTGTGTGTGTGTGTGTGTGTGTGTGTGTGTGAATTAAAGCACATTGCCGTGTGCAGTGTGGATTTTGTGGATTTGTGTGTGTGTGTGTGTGTGTGTGTGTGTGTGTGTGTGTGTGTGTGTGTGTGTGTGTGTGTGTGTGTGTGTGTGTGTGTGTGTGAATTAAAGCACATTGCCGTGTGCAGTGTGGATTTTGTGGATTTGTGTGTGTGTGTGTGTGTGTGTGTGTGTGTGTGTGTGTGTGTCTGTGTCTGTGTGTGTGTGTCTGTGTGTGTGTGTGTGTGTGTGTGTGTGTGTGTGTGTGTGTGTGTGTGTGTGTGTGTGTGTGTGTGTGTGTGTTCCAACAATTTTCCCAGATGTAGCAATGCGGTAATTAACATAGGTGACCCCAACACTGTTACTGCTACGGTCCTGGGAGAGAGGGAGGGAGGGAGGAGAGAGGAGAGAGGGGGCTAGAGGAGGGAGGACAGAGGGGGCTAGAGGAGGGAGGGAGGAGCGAGGGGGCTAGAGGAGGGAGGAAGGGAGGAGGGGAAGCATCAACTCCCAGATTCCCCAAATCTGTAGCTCACAGGCCAAAACTCACAGCACGCTCCTGCAGAGAAGAAGGATGGAGAGAGAGAGAGAGAGAGAGAGAGAGAGAGGGGGGGGGAGAGATGAAGGGAAGGTGGGGAGAGAGGAGGAAAGAGTGACAAGAAAAGGGGTGAGAGAGAAAGTGTTGGCGCCAGGCCCAGGTCTGTGGTCCTCTGTGGTGTAGCAGGGATCAGCCTGCTTAATAATCCCCCCCCCTCTCCTCACAGCTAAACTCCAGTGCTGCTGCGGCTCGGCCCTCTGGGGAGGACGGAGTAGGGGAGACTGGGGAGGACAGGAGGAGGAGGGGGGGAGAGGAGAGGAGGTGAAAAGCAGAAGAGAGGAAGGGTTGAGGGGAGATGGACGGTTAAGGAGAGAGGGGAGAGGAAAGCAGGTGGAAAAACGGGAGGGGAAGGATGAAGGAGAGGGGAGGAGAGAAGAGGAGAGATGCGAGGAGAGATGGAATTAACTACAGGGAGGAGAAGGAGGGGAAACAGAGAATAGAGGACAAGGGAAGTGAGGACCTCGGGGGCGGGGGGGGAGAGTTTTTCTTTCAAAATCCTCATTTATTTACTTTTGGGGATAGATAACTGCAATGCATAACAATATAATGATGGATTCACCTCCAACCCTCTCTCTGCTCACTGGCTGTTAAATTATACTGGTAAAATATTTATATAGCCATTTTTCCCATGCACGCACACACACACACACACATAGACAATTGGAACAAATAAATAACGAGAGGAAGATGGGAAAGAAGAGACTACAGAATAGAGAAGAGCATTAGCGGACCATTCGGGGGGAAAGCAAATTAGATTAAATAATGCTACTTAGAGACAACTGTGGTCTGCCTGTCAAAGAATGTCTCAGTAGGGGCCCCCGAAGTTTGCTAGAACTTTTACCCTCAGATCCCTGCCAGGTAGATTGGATCCTCTCTCAAGCTGCAGGCATTATATTACGTCTCTTAAGCCGCTGGGAGTGGGAGGGTGGGGCAGCTTCCCTCCACTTAAGTAGAATCAATGGTTATGCCAAAAAAAGAAGACTGAGACAAGGGCACTGCATTCTGCTGCAGGTAATTGCAACTCTTCAGGGACGACACACCAAAAAGGCACAACAACAGGATTAGGTTTGATTACACATTTTATAATTGGCAACAAGGTATCAAAGACAGATTTCCCCTAATTTTTGCAGGCTGACTCATAGCAAAGCCAGTACACAGTCAATTATGAGGAACGCTTACACTAGGGCTGAACAACAGGCATATATCAAGTTCATATTGATATTGTAATATGTTACGTCCCCAGGCGGCCGGGCATGAGAATGACAGTGGACATTTCCCCCCTCCTGACATTGGTTCCCTACCTCCCTCTGGTGACCTAAGCCCGATGGTGCAGGCGGCCATCTTGTGTTGGTTTAGAGTAATAGAATTAATTTCTAATTGTTTGTTATCCTGGGCTCTTCCTTCCCTTGTTTGATTTCGTCCTCCTGTCTGATTGTTGTATGTGATTATGCCTTTTGTGTCCAAGTTGAGTTTTCCTAGTGTGTTCTTATTTTTGGCATTTCTATATTATTGTCTGGGCTCGCCAGCTGTTAGTAATTCAATCAAGGGTAGTATTTAAGTGTGGTCTGCCCTCACTTCATTGTGGAGTCATTGTCTCCTGTACCCTCATTGTACCCTCACTTACTCTGTGTTCCCTTGCCCTTCGTGCCTCTCCTTGCCTTGTTTCATGTTCGTCTGTGCTGTAAGTAGTTTATATATCCCGTTTTCGTTCATCTTTGTTTTCCTGTCCCCTTCAGTGTTGTTTTGTATTATTTTGTCGTCCTAGTAAACCTTTTTATATTTCCACGTATCCTGCCGTCTCTGCCTCCTCTCTTCCCTGTCTGCAAATTGCGTTCTCACCCTCACAGCACTCCCAATCGTAACAGTAATATGCAATATCCATATAATGAAGACCACAGTATGGGGATTAAATAAAAAAAGAACAATATATATATATATATATATATATATATATATATATATATATATATATATATATATAAATACATCATATATCATAAGGTCTCCAACGGTATACTAAGACAATTATTTCAAACTACATAAAAAAAGGAAATGTAGATTCAAAATACGAGAAATTATATTGCAAGCTATATCGCAAAATCTGCATCTATTCATCATTCAGCCCTGACTTTATGAATTTATCCCTAGGCTAGATGGACCTATGGACATTCTGAATAATATTTTTGTTTGAAAAACTGTTTTTGACATAATGCAGCAAATAGAATTCCAACTAGGGGAAGGATTGTGCCTGATCAAGCAGGACATCCCATGTGTCATCTGTAAGAGCCAGGCTACCTTTCCCATGAACAAGTGGAGCTGTCAGTCTACTGTACCTCTCAGACCAACAAGTAAGAGATATCTGTCGGATGTTTCTTTTCTCCTAAGTACTGGGATGCTAAACCTTTTACTAAACACCCAAGTTGTAGGAATCTGAAGAAATGATGATGTGAAATGATGTAAAAGGTCAAATGGTTCATAGAGCTTTTTCCCCAGAAGAAGCAGCTGTCTTATGAAAAGATCTCAACACTCGCTCTGAAACACTGTGGGGCGAATTCACAAAGGGATTGCACTGCTTTTTCTGACACTAAGCCAGCGCAAATTGCTCTGAAACACAGTTTGCTATTCACAGAGGAGGGTGAAATGAGGTGGTAACTGCGTCCCATCAGCATTGCGTCCGGTGCAATTAGCGCGTATTCAAATGAGATAATATGGGCGGAACACATTCCCCTTTCTATGCAAGCCTCGTCCAAAAACACTCCCAATTCACAGCGGCCGGCGCAAATTGCACCATGCAGTTAAAGGTTAAAGCCATGCACCTAACGTCTTCAGAGATCTGGTGGCAACTCAGCAACGTGAGCGACGTGGAAAAATGTGGATGATTTTGTGCAAGCTTCCACGCGCTCGCCGGTGTGCGGATCGATGCAAGATTTCTCCCAGTGGTAGATCTCGGCGGGGGGCACGACTTCCATCAGCGAAAAGGTCGGGAAAAGGTCGAGACGCGACATGTAAAAACCTTGCCGATTTTGCGCGAGCTCCCACTTGCGCGCCCGTATTCCGATCCACCCAATAATATTCACGGGGGTAGATGTCCTCGTGGGACACAATGCATTGTCCTGTGGGGTTATGCTCCCCGTGGCTATATTAATAAAGAAAATAAATAAAGAAACCCATTATTATTTATTTATCCCAAATTATCATTCTGACGGCCTGTCTGCAGCCAGTCGGCCCCGTGCATGTTGCTATACATTAACTCATTCAGAGCCACGCCCATATGACCAAATTAAGTCTAGATTGCCACCGCTTTAAAGGGGAACTATCTTATAAATGGCCTTTTTCAGTGTTTAGCATTGTTTCCTAGCTATGTGGACTTATATTAATATGATCTATGTCTCTAATTCTCATATTGGCGCATTCTTCCAATTCTCCTCTCACAATATTCACCCTCACTGAACTGAGTCATCTGAAAATGTGCTGATCTGTGATGTCAGAGAGACTCAGCTGCATGATAATGTGGCAGATGCCACCAGGCCACACAGTGGTTTAGGAGCCCAGGCTCAAAACGGCTCGAGATCTTGAGGTAGAAAAATGCTGTTTTTGAGGACTTGATTAGAAATACAAAACAATGAATAAAAAAAACGTATAATTACAGAGGTGTTCCATAAACTCACAGGAATTGTGTAAAAGTGCCCAAATAGTGAAAGAAATTGTAAAATAGTTCCCCTTTAATCAATGGGAGGACGGGTATATTTGCAAACGCTTAAACTATATCTTAAATTATGGCTATGGGTCTAATACACCCGTCGCTTATCAATGACGTGCTTGCAGTCAACATGTACGAAACGGATTGTTTTTTCATCAGTACATTTCCGTTTTATACCGTTTTGAATACGAGTATAGTTTTGGAGATTTCTAGTAATTCCAGAGAAAGACACGATAATAGCCCTTTAGTGGAATACACAAAACACGTTGTAATTTTTCGGCTGATTTATGAATCGTTTTCAAATAAACGCTAGATTATCGATAGTATATGTGTCCTCATGTACGAAGAGAAGCGGGGTCTGAAAAATCGCTTCTCCGTACTTTGGTCGGTGCGAACCTCACACACACACACACACACACACACACACACACACACACACACACACACACACACACACACACACACACACACACACACACACACACACACACACACACCGATGGCGGAGAAAGGAACATCTGATTACCCCAAGATTCGTAACATAATGGCCTTACCTCACATCTGATGTCATGCAAAAAGATTAATCCAATTCCTGATCGCTATTCCAAATATCGATTGCGTCCATTGATCCAACGTTATAGTCCAAAACCCATCATCCACGATGCTTCCAGTCCCCCCAGTCAATGCAATAGTATCCAGCTGCATGCCCGAGAAGTAAAACCTGGACCGGACTTATTTTTTTGATGCACAGTCCCAGCCAATCCAATCCAATGATGTGCAATACCATCCGGGAGACGATAGGCGGCGGTATTTGCCCTTTGCGAGCTCAGACCCATTCCCAATGATAACGTCAGGTTGGATGGATGAAAAATGAATGGATATCGCTAATAAAAGAAATACCGATTAAAACCCGACTATACTCGTGATTGGCACTCAAGCTATGGCGAGTTAACCCGACTATACTCGCGGTTGGCACTGAATGGGTTAACAGTCGTCTATTATAATCACATTTAACATTTTAAGCATTTTTTTTTTATCCACTTTTTCTCCCATTTTTCTATTATTCTCCCATCCCAATTTTCATATCGTCCAATTCAACCCTCCCTGTCTTCGAACGTTGTTTCTTGCCTCCCACAAGCAGGCTGCAATGTGGACTAAGTCATACAAAGCACGAGTCCCCTCCGATACTCGAGGTAACAGCAGTCGCATCTTTTCACCTGCACGGCTCGATCTTCAGCGTCGGGGGTCTAGGCTTTGGAGGGTCCCCGCCCCCGTCGCTTCTTGATTCTACTGCGCAGGCGCACCAACCGACCTGTAGGAGTCGCTGTCCACAACGCCCGATCCCCACCCTTCAGTTTCCCTCCCCGTAATACGGCCAATGTGTATTACTGTGGACGACCAGCTAAACTGAAAGCAATGTGGAGAGCGGGGCTCGAACAGGAGGCATCCTGTTCGAGCTCAGTCTCCAGCATTCGTTGCGAGCGCCTTGCCCACTGCGCCACGTAGCCGCCCTACATTTTAAGCATTTTATGAGCAAACTAAATTCGTTAGATTGGACATTTGAAAACGGTCTCGAATGGCCAAAACATGAGAGATGGAGATTATAGCTTGCTAACGTTACCACTTAAACTTATTTTTTCACCAGTTAACTTGAAAGGCGTGCTGATCAACTGTAATGCAACGTCATGATTGTCGATTGATGGGAGTATCAATAAATAGACAGATTTGTTTATGTAGCCTATATTAACACTTAATACTATATTGCCACCACCCACTTCAATGACAGAGCTCTCATATTTGCGAACGCATAAACTATATCTTAAATTATGGCTAATATGTGTCTAATATGGCCGTCGCTTATCAATGACTTGTTTGCAGTCAACATTGTCGAAACGGATTGTTTTTTAATCGGTTAATTTCCGTTTAATACCATTTTGAAAAACGCTCGTTTTTTGAAAGTTCCAGAAGAAAATAAAGATTCTGTGATAAACGTCCTTTACTGGAATACACTGGAATACACAAAAAACGTTGTAATTTTTCGGCCTATTTATGAATCTTTTTCAAATAAATGCTAGATTATATAGCATTTATTTATTATGTGAGTGTACTTATGCACGCTATAGAAGCGGGCTGAAAAATCGATTATCTTATTTCCTGATCGCACACACACACAGACACACACATACACACATATGGCACACGCTGATATATAGGTGAAAATAGCTCTGATTATCCCAAGACTGGTAAAATAGATTCCTTACCTCAGATCAGATGTTCTCCAAAAAGATTATTCCAATTCCTGATCGCCATTCCAAATATTGATCGCGTTTATTGATCCTACGCTGGGTACCGGAAACACATTCTCCGCTGTTCTAGTGGTTGGGGATTACTTGGATCGTCTCCGGTTACTTGTCTGACAAGTAAAATGTGGAAGCAGGACTTTTTTTTATCCATGCGTTTCATTCAATCCAATCCAAAGGGGTGCAGTACCATCCGGAGAGACGATAGGGGGCGGTATTTTCCCTGTTCGAGTTCAGACAGATCCCCACTGGTAACGTGAGGCTAGATTGATGAAAAATGAATGGAAATCGATAATTAAAAAAAAAACTAGATCTCTCGTCGCTGGCACTCAGCGGTTGGCATGAACTAACAAGAAATCTCGTCGTTGGAACTCAAAGTGTTAAGCAGCACATATAAATGATGAACTAACTTAGTTAATTAATAACTAACATAAATAGCATGGTAATAATATGTAGGTTATTGATCAATGAATGTATTGATGAATTAATTTATATTACAAATGATACATCAGTAGAAGATGTTATTTCCTCATTGTGAACGTGCTGTGTGATTGTCGCTCTAAAATCTCCTGCTGTCTGGGTTTTCTCATTCATAACAATGGAAGCAATAACAAGAATAATAAGAGCGTAATTCCCTCTCCCTCATTTCGGGTATATTCCTCCCCTTCCTGATATCTGCCAACAGCGCTGTCAGGTGCAAACTGCTCCGTGAGCAAACTGCTCTGGAGCAAATCATGAGCAAACTGCACAGTG
Source organism: Notolepis coatsorum (assembly GCF_963971535.1). Taxonomy (NCBI): domain Eukaryota; kingdom Metazoa; phylum Chordata; class Actinopteri; order Aulopiformes; family Paralepididae; genus Notolepis; species Notolepis coatsorum. Next base: position 188,065,994 of record NC_140166.1, read on the forward strand.
CACACCTATGGGCGTGTTTGTGCTAGTATCTCATCCGTGCAATGTCCTTAGTGAACAGCGCACAAAGACGGAGCAGATACCACGTGCTAAAGTCGCACAGTTAACAGTGCAATTAGCACCGCGCAATCCATTCTTTGTGAATTCGCCCCTGTGTCCTGTATCAAAAAATGCAAACGATGGTTAGCACTGCAGTAAAGCTTGGAAGAGTAAATGCTTAGAAAACAAATTCTTCTCACTGACCTGAGACCAGAGAAGAGGACCTTTTTTGTTTTGCTGAAATGCATACTTGTACTATAGATTCCTAAGAGAATAAGAATATATCACACTGCGTTTCCACGTTTCAGTAGAACACAGAGTTAGTGATGCCGAATGAATGGCGACCATTGTGAAATCTTGAGAGCAAAGCTTTCTCTCTATACCTCATTTGTTGCTGTTGTTCAGACGCATAGTCTGCCATTGTGTTTGTACAAGGACTACGTCATCTGTTAGGCTAAACTTATAATTGTCTGCTAAACAGTGGGTTAAATATAGCCAGTGTCATACTGTATGCTGTGGGTGTGTGTGTGTGTGCGTGTGTGTGTGTGTGTGTGTGTGTGTGTGTGTGTGTGTGGTGTGTGTGTGTGTGTGTGTGTGTGCGTGCGTGCGTGCGTGTGCGTGTGTGTGTGCGTGTGCGTGTGTGTGTGTTTCACTCCTGTCTGGAGCCAGAATACTCTTCAGCCTGAGCAAACTCTTTTGAGCCATAAAGCTCCAAGCTAGACAGTCACTTTAAAGGTAGACTTGAGAATTACAAACACCGCTGCATGGAATCC
>NC_140166.1:188069302-188093295 GCF_963971535.1 Notolepis coatsorum
ATTCGGATATCTGCCGATAGTGATTCTGAACCGATTCCGATACTAGAGCTCCTTTTCCTTGAATAATAATAAAAGATAAAAAAATGTAAGATTATATAATAATTATTATTATCATCTGTAAGGTTACATGAGGCTGTAATAAACACACATCACCTCTTATTAACACTTTAGCGACGGCTGGGATGCGTCTAATATAGTGGTTGAGGACCAGGGTTTGTCAACAGACCGGTGTCTTTTTGTACAGCTATATCTATACTTTATAGTATTGCTATCTGTCCATTCTCATTGTCAATTGAGTTCATAAACCGTCCCTTCAAAATGGCTTAAAGAAAAAAAAATGCATCAATAGGTTGTCATTTTATAGCGCCGTGAATATAAGCTTTATCGCAGATTTTGTCTCATATATTTTCTGGAAAGCTAGTTATGGAGCTAATAACTGCTAACGTTATATTCAACGGCATTTCCGTTTTATATATGCTAAAGAAATAACTCAAACTGCATATGATCCGGGCTGTCCCAGAGCATGTATGCATGAAAGGGGGGGGGGGGGGGGGGGGCGGGGGACGTCGTTTAGTATTATTGATTACCAATAACAGTGTCCGTGTAACTAGCCACATTCACTTATCCGCTGCTTGCGTTTCACAGCAAGCTCCGATCCGGCTGTAATTTAGGTGAAAAGGGTCTTACCGCCAGCCCGTGGGATACCCCCCAGCATTTCCCCGTTATCGATCGGCATCTGGTAGATCGATATGTCCATTGGCTGATGATAAATCCCATTATTCCATGGTGAAATCTGCGTTTCGAAACGTAATCCACGGTGCATTGTGTTGGTTCAGGATCCGGGTACTATGAAACTGAAACTGAATGAAAAAGAAAAAGTTTTCCATTCGCCCACAGGGCATACTGCAGTGGAGCGATGGCGCCCCTAAGAGGATCTGGCCGGTATTGCATGTTCTCGATTCCACAGACGAGGGTAGATCTGCAGAGCCGGTCGGGGATCTTGAACCGGTTATTAAAATGGAATAACAGCAATAACAAATGCCACGGCTATATACATGCCTCTGGTCCACAACGCATGGCACCGAAACACGTATAAACTCGTGGCTGGTCCTTAAAGTGTTAAAAGAGGAAAATTATACAAAGAATTCCAAAGAAATGTATTTGAACTGTAGGTTAACTCAATCAGCTCCAGACCCGAGTATAGTTGGGTTTTCATCGTTATTTCTTTTATTCAATATTTCCATTAATTACAGGCACACAGACTCAGGGTTAACATGGGGAATCATCCTGATAATGCCAAAGTGCAATACCGGCCGCATCCACCCAGGTGGCAGTATCGAGCACCCTTTGAAACATTATATCTTGGCCTGTGCGTCGATCAAAAGTCTCGTCGGACTTTTCTTTGTCGGGCAAGTGGAGTGGTTGTCCCGATTGGATTGAGCAGCGTCAAGTGCTCCCGATGCATGATGTGTGGCGGATTATGTTGGCGACACGATCGACACCAATACTGGGACTCGCAATCAGATAATTGGAATATTATTTTTGGGGTACATCCTAGTGAAGGTAAGGGCTATATGATATCAATCCTGCTGTGATCCAACCATGACATCACCTCGATCACAACATGTGTCTGTAACGTTACTCCACAACGTATGCCGTTGGTGACGATCAAAGCATAAAAAAACGACCCCCCCACCCCACCCTTTCATGCATTCATGATGAAACATAATACCGATAATATAGATTTGATTTCGAAATAGTACCGTGTCCAGGCGAGAAACGGCAACGCTTTTAGTGAAATGCACGTATTGCTGCATAGCGTTGTTTTCTGGGATTAGACAGTCTCGCCACTCAGTTACAGCCTCATAAGTTGGCGTGAGTTTTTACTAAACAAAAAAAGCTAACGTTAGTGCTAGCTGGTTAGACTTATTGATTGATTGATTGAAAACCTTTATTTATCCCCAAGGGGAGATTCAGATGTCCATCACAGCATCAACACAGCCATCTAAAAACAGTTAACCTGTTCCACCCCAGGTGAAATCTGCATAAAATGTATACCTATGGTAAATGGAATATTGCTCCACTTCTACAAGGGCTATTTGCATATTCTTGGTATCTAGGAACATCTATGGACCTCAATGAATGTATTCTCAGTGTCAGAAATATTGTGTCTATTACTAGGCTTGCTTAAATTCTGATGAAACAAAGGAAAATATGAATTATGATTTTTCTTTTCATCTTTGACAGTGAATAAAACCATGATAATAATGACCAAACTTAAAAAACTGCCACTGAGCTAGTTCAGTACCCTCTTGAGATCATGTGTACAAAAGATCTAAGGAAATTAATAAAGGGAAGATGATAAAATTGAAGGTTTTGTATATACAGTACTGAATTCTCCCATCCGGACCAATGCAATTTGAAATATTATTATAGAATATAGAATATATGCTTATACATTACCTTATTATAGCCAATTCGCACATTTATATATATATATACATATAGTATCTTTCAAATGGCCGAGTTCAATTTGGATATAGTATCACCAGGCATGCATAATAACATATACAGATATTTAATGTAATCGACTGTACTTTTTTATTTCTCCCACAGTGTAATCATTTTGTAACTAATTTCAGATCTAATTATTCCTACATGATTACAATAGTGTGGAGAAACTGACTGCGTTTCAATATTTGTCAAAAACTTTACCTTTTGTAGCTTATTATCGCGAATCATAACAATTATTGATATGATTCATTCAGAACGCCGAACTTTGAACGACCATAGCGGACCACAGGAAGTGTAGTTTTGAGAAATTCCGACGCTGGCAGATAGCTGGCGAGGCGCTCTTCAAAATGGCCGCAAAAAAACTACAATACATGGCCAAGATTTCAGAATACAAGTACACTGTATCTACACCTGTACCCAAGGTCGGCCATCAGTGGTTGGTATTTGATATACTTGTCCCGGAAGGCCTGGTCCATGTACAGATCAAAGGCACAGCCTACTTCTATGACCAGCACCTCCCTGTGGCTGGTGTCAACAAAAACAATATCCGGTGTATTAGCAAAGACATCGTTGGTAAGACCAAACCACTCTGGTAGCACTCTAGCATGTTTGTACATTGCTGCACTAGATGGTGAGATGTTCCGTACTGCATCAGACACAATGTCCACAATACGGTCATGACGAGCTATGTACAGGTGTTTGTATGCATTACATCTGTTATTACATTTGTTATGTGTGCAATGGATTCTAGGTGTTGTTGTGAATCCTGATGGTTTAAACAGAATGGACTGTGAGTTTGAGGATACAGTGTCATAATGGCCATAATTCCACTAGTAACATCACTCATCATTTTGAAATGCCTGAATAGTTTATTGAATAAGCGCATGTTGTGTATCCAGTTAGCAAGTGGATTTATGAAAGGCTGAACGACTCAATCTGTTGACAGCAAGTTGAATAGAATCAATGAAACCAGCTCAGTAAACAGCTGTATCTCAAGAGCTCAAACACTTCTGTCTTCAGAGCCGTGCTCCATAGTTAGCATGTCTTTTCATTAGTAAGAATTTATATCTGAATGTATATCTGTCTGTGTGTATACAAATATCTTATTCATTTATATATGTCAAATTATTTATTTATATCTTAACTCATTCAACGCCAGCCATGAGAAAAGTCGGGTTAACTCGCCAACCGTTCAGCGCCAATCATGAGAAAACTCGGGTTTTAATCGTTATTTCTTTTATTAGCTATATCCATTCATTTTCATCCATCCAGCCTGATGTTATCATTGGGAATGGGTCTGAGCTCGCAAAAGGGCAAATACCGCCGCCTACACCTTCCAGCTGGTATTGCACTCCATTAGAAATGGTGTAGTTTCTTTTCTGGGACAATCCGAGCCGTGCAAAAAAAAAACTACAATTCCCATGGTTCAACATTTCCATTTACGCTTCAGCGTCAAAAACGCGAGTGAAAAATAAAAACTTAAAATGATATAAACTCACTTTTAACCTATTGCTAAACTATTGCCAACCTAACGTTTTACATTCTACATGTATTTGTGACATAGTAGTTGTAACTGAGGGGTACAATTCCCTGACTGTATTAATCAAGTACTGATATCATTAAATCACTACCGTCTATGTACTCCTGGCCAATACTGTACATAAGTATTATTAGATTAGAACACTCCAACAATAACACGGTTTTCCACACAAAATACTCGGTTAGAATATTTATTACATAAAGGGGTATTATATTACAGTACTTAGTTGCGCTTATAAGGCAAATAGAATGTGCATACAATCAATAGTGAATATTAAGGATTATCTCTATGGTTATTCTGGGATAGGGTGTACTACCGGTTGTAAGCCAGCAGAGGGAGCCAAAGCTCTATGCAAGTCCAGGGTTCAAGGGGGCGATGTCACCCCTGTGGCAGCGGGGAAAGCAGCCTGGTCCCAGGATGCGCGCTGTGCAGGTGAATGCCGTGGAGTCTCTGGTACGACAGAAACGGGCTTGAGTGATGTCTCCACGGGCACGTGGATCCCACAGCAGTGGGTGTAGGCGGTTCTCTGCTTCCAGCAGCGTGGTGAAGAATGAAGAATAATAATCCTTGCCGGAGAGGTGGCACTGCGGGCGGGGTGTAAATCCTCCGTGGTGCTGCTGCTCCGGTGTAAATCCTCCGGTGCGGTAATGCACGGTTAAACTTGACGTTACTATACTATTAGCACGGGCAATAAGTGCTCTATGTCGACGCACAATTACTCACTCCACGTGGTCTTTGACTCGTAATGAAGGCTTACTAATAAATAGAGAACGATACGACAAACAGACGTATTTAGGATAACACGAGACTATCTTGGGGCGATGCGAGCCCTGCTCTGCCCACGTTGCGTAGTGGGTGAGACGTTGCTTGGATAACTGAACCAGACTGAACTGAAGGTGAACTGAAGAGGAACTGCAAGGGGGGTTCTGTATTCGCCGCGCTATATTTATATGTGCGGGGGGTAAACGATGGTGCCAGCCTGCTCACTGTCTCGTAGCCGTGGGCGAAAGCGGGCATGTTTGGGCAAGTCCTGGCGGTAGCTTTCAAGTCAGCTCGAGGGGGTAAGGCTTTACTCGGTACCTGGCGCCAGGGGATCGCTTCCAATAGGGGAACGAATATTATGGTCTGTCCTGCTAGACTAAAGGGATATTCAGTGCATATTGTACAAGGAATATACAGGGGATATCAAACGATATACAAATATTATACATGGGATCTCAGGCAATAAATATATATATTCGGTTTAATCTGACCCTTTGTAACAGCCGCCCCCTAATTAGTCCCACCTAATTAGCTAAGCAGGGACAGATTAACCGCACTGTCCACTACTCAATGTCTGTGAGGGGTCGGTCAGTTCACAAAGTCAGGGGTCATGGTCGTCATTAGGCGAGTCGAGGAGCCTTGGCGACTCTTATCAGCCTCGCCACGGGTCGGTTGTAGATCCGCCCTTGGCCGAGCACTTCTGCCACTCTGACCTTTCCGTCGGCACCAGTGGTCACTTTGCTTACGCGGCCGGCCGGCCACGCAGCTCGGGGTGGTGACTGGTCTGTGGTCATGACGACTGGACGGGATGAAGGGGGGCTTAGGAGGAAGCGGGCCTGAGACTGCTTTGATCTGGGCTTGGCTGTGCTTTCTCCTCCTCCTCCGTCTGTTTCTCTTGTTCGCTCTGTACCCCGTGTGAGGAGGGGCCGGTCCCGGCCGCCCCGTCAAGGAGTCGCTTGGGGTGCTGGGTTCGATGTCAGCTACGTCTGGAGCGCAGCTGAGGGGGGTGGAGTTCCGAACTCCCTCTGGTACCCACGGTTCTCTCACGGGCCTCTCGCTTAATGTCAATAGCCTCTGCTGTATGGGGGAGAGGCCGGTGTCTTCTTCTGTCGCTCTGGAGTGGAGGCAGCTAGTGGCTGCTGTTCGGTTGAGAGATTTAGCGAGGGGGCCTTGCAATGTCCATCCTAGGCGGGTCTCGACTGCTGCAGGACAGCCTCGGGTTCCGGTATGGACCCGGTCTATCGGGACGATGAGGTCTGCATGGTCGGAGCCTATCAGCAGGGTCGGAGTGGCGCCGTCTATGAGCGGGATAGGTAGTTGACTCAGGTGCACATATTTATCCATCAGCTGTGGGATGGGGTAGGTGTACTGTGATAGTCCTATTTCTTGGCTGGTGAAAGCATTTGTAATCCTATACCGTCGCTCTGGCTGCCCGCTTGCTGCGATAGTGAAGGAGACATTCTCGCCCTTTATCGTCTTTAAATCTCTTCTTATTGTCCGAATCGTCATTTGGTTCTCGCTCCCCCGCAGTCCCAGCTGGGCCGCAGCGGACGCGAGCAGAAGGGTCTTCTCTGACCCGTCATCAAGGACGGCGTAAGTGTCCATGACTTTGTCCCCGTGGCTCAGGAGCACCCTGACCACTTTGAGGAGCACACGGGGGGTCCCGCTATGCTGGGGGTCTATGTGGAGCACTCCTGTCTCGGGTGGTGACGTAGACTCTATATGGTACGAGTCGCACCTTGTCCGCCAGTGTCTGCCGTGGCAGTCGGGACACCAGGGAGCGGTCTGGTGGAACTTTGGTTCTGGTGCCACCGCCTCGGCGTGGTACAGTACCGCGACGGGCCCACTCTGTTGTCCTGGGTGACGCTTGTTGATGTCGTGCAGGACCTCCAGGTGGGTGCCACCGCACCTGCTGCACTTTTTCTTCAGGTGGCACTCAGCTGCTAGGTGGCTGCGCGCGCAGCGGAAGCAGCGGCGGTGGTCCTTGACCCACTGGCTTACATCATCCGTGGTCAGCTTCTTGAAATCTTCGCACTGATGGAGCCGATGTTCTCCCTCACAGTACTGGCACTCAATCTTCCACTGGTCCTCTTTCGTCGAGGGGGTGTTGTGGTTGGAGTGCTGCGGTACTGACTCTGATTGGTGCATGACAGTCACCGATCTTCTTCCATCATTTATTCTCCTGGGTCCCTCTCTGGAGCTTGGCGTGCGCCGCCCGAATGTATCCAGTCGTAAGCTGCTGACTTCTCTCGCCAGGAAGTCGGCTAGATCAAGGAGGGATGGCTCGGGGCCGTCGGGATCTCGGTAGTCCCTCTGCCGCCTAAAGCGATCCTGTCTTGCGGGTGGCAGCTTCTCCAAAATCCTCTCAACGTTAGAGTTGGCGTATAGCTCATGCCTGCCCTTCTCCCGTTGAGCTCCCAGCATCCCCACCAGGGACTGCACTTTGATTGACAGGTCGTCTAGTGAGCGATTGTCTGTGGCTGGGGGTAAGCGGTCAATATGCCTTATCTCTTCTATTACGTAATCCCATATACGTCCATATCTCTGGTCCAGCGCCGCTAGGGCCGCTGTGTATAGTGTCGAAGAGCTGGCATAGGCCAGCGCTATATTGTGCGCCCGCGGTACTTTCAGGTGCTTCAGTAATATTGCATACTTGTGGCGTTCATCAGCGACATCCACCATCATTGTCTCTAGGCACATCCGGAGCTCCGTGTACTGTGCTCGAGTCTCATAGGCGAAGTCGGGAAATGACGGCGTGGCAATGTATGATGTCATGGATGACTGGCACATCGGTGAGCGTTGGGGGAGAGGCCTCCTAGGCGAGTCTCCTCTTGCGTGTCGTCTTGGGCTGGTACTTGGTGGGTACCGAAGGTCGGGTACCCAGGTGCTGTTCCTCGGGGCTGACGGTGCGTCAAACTCACCCGTGAGTTGAGTCGGGGGTTTGTAGCGCAGGGCCTCGGGGCTGACTTCTGGGCTGTACTGGACCTCCTGGTCCTGAGTACGTTGCTGCGGGTCGGGGCTGTACTGGGCCTCCTGGGCCAGAGCACGTTGCTGCTGGTCGGCTTGACACCCCTCCTCTTCCTCCTCCTCTTCCTCTGCTAGGACCTGGAGTCTTCTGTTCAGTCTCTCGGCGTGGTTCGGTTCTGTACCCCGGTTGCTAGGTCTCGTATGGACCGGCTGGGGAGGGGGTTCGGAGACGTGGACAGGATCCTCCTGTAGGCGGGGTCCCGGGTCGCTTCGTCGGGTAGGGGAATGTGTCCTAGACCCGTGTCTGGACGATCTCTGGGAGCTCCGTGCGGAGTGAGGGGGTGTCGCCATGGCAACCAGTTTGTCCATTAGCTCCGCCTGCAGCCGGTCGCGCTCTGCCTCGCGCCGGGCATGGGCTGCGTCGCGCGCGGCTTCGCGCTGGGCGTTGGCGATGTCGCGCTGCGCATTGGCGCTGGCCTGGGCAGCGTCGCGCTGTGCGTTGGCGACGTCGCGCTGGGCATTGGCGCTGGCATGGGCGGCGTGGAGCTGTGCATTTGCGACGTCGGCGCAGCTTCGCTCGATGTTCTCTTCTGTCTGGAGGCGTCTGGTCTCCAGCCTTATTCGGTCGTCTTCGCTCCTTTGTTGCGCCTGGAAGCGCTCTCGCTCACCTGCGAAATGTTCGCGCTCGCACGTCTGTTGCGCTTGAAGTCGATCGCGTTCGGTGGAGGCTGCCAGGGTGGCGATGAGTGCCTGCGCCAGCATCTTGTCCGCCTCGCTGGGGGAAGACGCCGTTCGGGGCGATCGGCTCCCGGCAGTACTGGTTGGAGATCCATTCTCCTGTTGCGTACCGAGGAGATCCGTCTCCTGGGTGCGCGTCTCTTTAGGGTTGTCTTCCTCCCGGGGCTGATCGGGGGGTATTTCTTCGGTATTGTCTGGGGGTAAAGTCGTGTCAGTTCCCTCCTGGTCCCCACCGTGAGCTTGGTCAGTTACATTAGCACCCACTAGGGCCTCTGTGGTCGGGGTAACCTGGTTGTTAAGGTCAGACATAATTTTACTTTCTACTTTTACCGCGTTTACCGTTCCTTTAAAGCTAGGTATTGGACTGACAGAGTATGCCTCTAGGTAGGGAGGTGGCTGTCGTCTGCGCTGCGGGCGATCTAGCTTAGGAGAACCGTTTGTGGAGTGTTCGTCATCGGCCATGTCAATATTAATATTATATTAATATTACGCTAATTATTATCTCGGCTATCGAAGGACCAATTGTAACTGAGGGGTACAATTCCCTGACTGTATTAATCAAGTACTGATATCATTAAATCACTACCGTCTATGTACTCCTGGCCAATACTGTACATAAGTATTATTAGATTAGAACACTCCAACAATAACACGGTTTTCCACACAAAATACTCGGTTAGAATATTTATTACATAAAGGGGTATTATATTACAGTACTTAGTTGCGCTTATAAGGCAAATAGAATGTGCATACAATCAATAGTGAATATTAAGGATTATCTCTATGGTTATTCTGGGATAGGGTGTACTACCGGTTGTAAGCCAGCAGAGGGAGCCAAAGCTCTATGCAAGTCCAGGGTTCAAGGGGGCGATGTCACCCCTGTGGCAGCGGGGAAAGCAGCCTGGTCCCAGGATGCGCGCTGTGCAGGTGAATGCCGTGGAGTCTCTGGTACGACAGAAACGGGCTTGAGTGATGTCTCCACGGGCACGTGGATCCCACAGCAGTGGGTGTAGGCGGTTCTCTGCTTCCAGCAGCGTGGTGAAGAATGAAGAATAATAATCCTTGCCGGAGAGGTGGCACTGCGGGCGGGGTGTAAATCCTCCGTGGTGCTGCTGCTCCGGTGTAAATCCTCCGGTGCGGTAATGCACGGTTAAACTTGACGTTACTATACTATTAGCACGGGCAATAAGTGCTCTATGTCGACGCACAATTACTCACTCCACGTGGTCTTTGACTCGTAATGAAGGCTTACTAATAAATAGAGAACGATACGACAAACAGACGTATTTAGGATAACACAAGACTATCTTGGGGCGATGCGAGCCCTGCTCTGCCCACGTTGCGTAGTGGGTGAGACGTTGCTTGGATAACTGAACCAGACTGAACTGAAGGTGAACTGAAGAGGAACTGCAAGGGGGGTTCTGTATTCGCCGCGCTATATTTATATGTGCGGGGGGTAAACGATGGTGCCAGCCTGCTCACTGTCTCGTAGCCGTGGGCGAAAGCGGGCATGTTTGGGCAAGTCCTGGCGGTAGCTCGAGGGGGTAAGGCTTTACTCGGTACCTGGCGCCAGGGGATCGCTTCCAATAGGGGAACGAATATTATGGTCTGTCCTGCTAGACTAAAGGGATATTCAGTGCATATTGTACAAGGAATATACAGGGGATATCAAACGATATACAAATATTATACATGGGATCTCAGGCAATAAATATATATATTCGGTTTAATCTGACCCTTTGTAACAGTAGTGATAATAATACTTGAAAACGTTTGATTTTAAAAACGTTAATTTATTGCATCACTCATAAAAATACTAATATATGATAATAATGTCAAAAAGGGGTCGGTACCGTGGCCGTGGGGTGGAACAGGTACATAACATACAATTATTTAGTACTTTGTTAAAAACAAAGTGTGTGAACTGACAAACACAAAGATATGTTGTCCCAACGTAATAAGAAATGCGGCGTGCGGAATCAGACGGTTTTTATCACCGCGTGCCCGCGCGTGTAGCTCGGGGAGTGTTCGCGTTTAGGTTCAACGCGTGTATGTTTAGGTTCTAGGTTGAAGAAAAAAGTGCACGCTTAGGTTGAAGGAACGGCCTTGATGTCGGAGCGTTTCATTATAAGCGTCTTGCAACGTTGGTTAAGATATCAATCGTGCATAAAAGGACTGTTTGATTTAGGAGTAAAGCAAAGTTAACAGCAACTGGTTTTGCAACTGGGAGCCAAGTCATGTTTTTAAATTAGTATTGATGAGATGCGATTACAGATTCTTACAGTCAAAATCTGTTGATCAACTTGACAGTTTCCATTCATTTGCATTCACATCACTGAACTCACCAAATGTCTGCGGTGGTATATTCTCTCTCCAAGTAGTTGGAAAACGGTTTCCAGTCCCATTTGCCGCTGTGTCGCCTGGACATGGTATCAATCATGCTAACTAGATGCCTGAAAACGGGTGGCGAGTGGCTTCGGATGAGTCCGGTTGCTGTTTTGGGCAGTAGATAGGACCTTTGAGCCAAGACACAATTTACATTTAACTAAAACGTTCTTTTCTTTGTGCACCACAAAAGAGAAATAGTGAGAATATCCATGTGTAAAAACTCGACTCAAGCACTATACATAACGCAAGTGACTGGGGAAATGAATCAAAGCGGCGCACTCGCGCTACACACAGGAAACGGAAATGCTTCACTAATAATAACATGAATTATTCAAAAAGTAATAATTATTTTGTCTCGTCTTAAAATGAAGAGAGATTTCGGCTATTTTGTATACTACATTTTGTGTCGTCGTTTGTAGTCAACGATATTGCATAAATTATTTAGTCACGTTAGTGTCACATGATCAACATTAACGTGACGTCACGTGTCGTTGTCGTCATGAAAAAAAGCTTTGTTGCCAAACATCTTTAGTCAGAATTTTCGTTGACAAAATTAACACTGCAAACCAACAAACCAACAAACAAAAAACAAACACACACCCATGTACAGTAGGCTTCACACTCACAAACAAACACATACACACACACACGCACGCACATTTGAATACTTTATTTGGTTCCACAAATTATATTACATCAACAGGGAATCAAATCCATCGGGGCCAAGCAGCACTGAACACTTAACACTTTGGATGCCACTGGTTAACATGGTAAAACATGGTTGGATGCCGGGACCCACTTCAATGAACGAATAATCTATGTCTTAAATTATGGCTATGTGTCTAATCTGCCCGTCGCTTATCAATGACTTGTTTGCAGTCAACATTGTCGAAACGGATTGTTTTTAAATCGGTTCATTTCCGTTTTATAGCATTTTGAAAAGCCCTCATTTTCATATAAAGGAGTCATTCCACCAATCCAGTCCGATTTGGACTTTGGGATTTTTTTTTACCAAGAGGTATTACTTTTCTGAACACCCCTCAAGATGAATGACATATTTAACTTCCAGAAAAATATATTTTCCCATCTCAGGCATGAAATCTCTATTATTTTTGGTCATTATTGTATGATATGGAAAATCCTACACTTTTGCTATTCTGAACCCTGAAATTTGCCTTTTTTTTTTACAGCGGCCGCAAGATTTTTCATCAGAAATGTGATTTGACCTCAGATATTCTTATGTTTGCTCTAAACGTTTCAGATAAAATTATTCAAAAGTTGAATTTGTTTTTCATAAACTTAACACTTTGGTTGCCTTGGGTTAAATTCATGATATACCATAGGTTGCCGGCTCTATTTGTCTATGGAGAAGTACCCCTTCTTTGCATGGCTATAACTTTTTAAATTCTATTGCTACATTGCCATTATTAGGGCCCATTCAAAGTCCTATATGTATTGTTCATTGTGTAGCAACGTTAAACTTTTTCATTCACATATTCATAGTAAAGTATGGTCTAATGTATAAGTATGTTTTCATCTCTTTCTGCAGCTTTCTCCAGAACGTGATCTATAGCCCCAAATGCATTATATTGATGATGCAATACAGTTTTATGGCAATCAGCGCGATATAAAAAATTCCAACTAGACGTACTTCTAGAAGTTACTACACGTCATCTGATGTTGACCGGATGGGCTAGGGGGCGTTTATAATTCCGTGGGCAGCGTTATACCAATCATCTAATGTGGGTCAAATGTTGATAATAGCAGTTAGTATCGAAGACGGTAACGTTACACGCTAAAACTCACCCCAGTCTCCGCGCGCCGTTGGGCGATCATCGTAGAGTAGAAATCTTATCATTATGGGATGTAGATTTACCCGGTCCATCTCCAGCTTGTATAATGGTATATACGTCCAAATCATGTTGTTTATCGAGTTATTGGCAATCGATCACTGTGTATTGTGACGAGCTAGAATGCCGGGACCTATAGCGAGTGCCCGGAAGTAATACGGACGTCCAGCACAACCTCTATGCCACTTCCTGTTTAAGCGATTGCGCCGATCGGCCACCAGATGGCGCTCCTGAACCGCCAGAGAGCTCAGTGGGTCCTCCTGGTGGATCTCAGGCCAGCGGAGGGGACATATGAATCCGATCGCAGATTTTTGAAATATTGATATAAGGACGCTGTACAGCGTCCTCCGGCAACTTGAGCATGGCCGGCAATGACGTCTAAACACGTTTCCTGGCAGCCAAAGTGTTAATAAACATGTAGCTGTAACAGGGTTGAGTCTAGGGTAACGTGTGAGCACACACACACAGCAACATGCACATTACAATGAATATGTATGTGGCATAAGCATGTTGAAAAAGCTCAATAATTAATTTAACTATTATTGTATAACTTCAAAATCTGTGTTAAAATCACAACCCCGTTACAATATCACAACCCTGTTACATTCAACCACGTAACGGGGTTGAGTGTAACAGGGTTGTGATTTTTTGCACAAAATGGTTGCTACTCCACATGTAGTGAATACCAGGAGAGCACATGGCATGCATGATATTAAGAAAGCATCTACATTTTTTTAATAACAAAGATCATATTCACAAGTAATAGTTTGCTATATTTTTTTCAAGTAACGGTGTTGAGTAATTATGCTTGACTACCATAATATTACATGATAAATGACTGAAAACATAGTACAATGAGGTAGCTACTTGCCTGTTCCTGGTGTTGTGTTTTCCAAAAGACTTCAAAGTTGTCACTTCCTGTTTCACATGCTTCTATGGATTGAACCATTATTTTTGTGGGGGGGAGAATGCTCAGTGTAACGGGGTTGAGGGTTACTGAGGGACAGACTGAATAATGTTATTTTAATGAATAATTATTCATTTATTTTGAAATAAATCATTACCAGCATTAACAGCACAGATGGATGTGTATGTACATGGAAAAAAGTATGGACTTTTTACAAATTTTCTTGGTCATATCCCCAATAAATGTTCATGAAATGCCACGAGGGACATGTCAAAATACATGGTGTAAACTGAAATAACAACATAATGCATAATAAAAAAATTACATTCATGCAATGTTTTTACACTTTATTAAAGAGGACATTGCAACTGAAATAAATAGCATTTCAAAGCACATTTTGGTAACTGATTAGATAAAAGACACTTAAAAACATCAGAGGGACTCAAATCGGACCGGATTGGTGGAATGACTCAAAGATTCCGTGATAAACGGCATTTACTGGAATATTCTGTAATACACAAAAAAACGTTGTCATTTTTCTGCCTATTTATGAATCGTTTTCAAATAAACGCTAGATTATCGATAGTATATGTGTACTTATGCACGCTAGAGAAGCAATCTGAAAAATCTATTCTCTCATTTCCTGATCAGCGCGCACACACACACACACACACACACATGGGGCAAACGCTGATATATAGGTGAAAACAGATCCGATTACCCCAAGACTGGTAAAATAGATTCCTTACCTCATATCAGATGTTCTCCAAAAAGATTATTCCAATTCCTGATCGCCATTCCAAATATCGATCGCGTTTATTGATTCAGCGCTGGGTACTGTAAATATGTATTCCACGTTGTTTTCCGGCTCGGCAATCACTTCGGTCTCTTCAGATGGCTTGCCGGATAAGTAAAATGAGGAAACTGGACCCCCCCCCCCCATCATCCTAATCCAATGGGGTGCAGTTACACAGGGAGAGATGATAGGGGGCGGTATTTTCCCAATGGAGCTCAGAGAGAGTTTGGAGCACTAGCGTGAGGCTCGATTGATGAAATATGAATTCAAATCGCTAATAAAAAATAAACGACAAACAAGCGCTATATAGCGTTGCTGGCATTCAACTGGCGGCATGAACTAATGACATAAAGCGTCCGTGGCACTCAAAGTGTTAAGGGTACACATAGCACCTCCTTCTCCACGTGGCTAAACTGCCAATTTTTGGGGCTTTTCTTTTAGACATTGCAGCAATTCTCATACCGGTCATGGTGCATTTGTATACATGGCCAAGATTTCAGAATACAAGTACACTGTATCTACACCTGTACCCAAGGTCGGCCATCAGTGGTTGGTATTTGATATACTTGTCCCGGAAGGCCTGGTCCATGTACAGATCAAAGGCACAGCCTACTTCTATGACCAGCACCTCCCTGTGGCTGGTGTCAACAAAAACAATATCCGGTGTATTAGCAAAGACATCGTTGGTAAGACCAAACCACTCTGGTAGCACTCTAGCATGTTTGTACATTGCTGCACTAGATGGTGAGATGTTCCGTACTGCATCAGACACAATGTCCACAATACGGTCATGACGAGCTATGTACAGGTGTTTGTATGCATTACATCTGTTATTACATTTGTTATGTGTGCAATGGATTCTAGGTGTTGTTGTGAATCCTGATGGTTTAAACAGAATGGACTGTGAGTTTGAGGATACAGTGTCATAATGGCCATAATTCCACTAGTAACATCACTCATCATTTTGAAATGCCTGAATAGTTTATTGAATAAGCGCATGTTGTGTATCCAGTTAGCAAGTGGATTTATGAAAGGCTGAACGACTCAATATGTTGACAGCAAGTTGAATAGAATCAATGAAACCAGCTCAGTAAACAGCTGTATCTCAAGAGCTCAAACACTTCTGTCTTCAGAGCCGTGCTCCATAGTTAGCATGTCTTTTCATTAGTAAGAATTTATATCTGAATGTATATCTGTCTGTGTGTATACAAATATCTTATTCATTTATATATGTAAAATTATTTATTTATATCTTAACTCATTCAACGCCAGCCACGAGAAAAGTCGGGTTAACTCGCCAACCGTTCAGCACCAATCATGAGAAAACTCGGGTTTTAATCGTTATTTCTTTTATTAGCTATATCCATTCATTTTCATCCATCCAGCCTGATGTTATCATTGGGAATGGGTCTGAGCTCGCAAAAGGGCAAATACCGGCAGCTGGTATTGCACTCCATTAGAAATGGTGTAGTTTCTTTTCTGGGACAATCCGAGCCGTGCGTGCAGGGTTTAAATACTCAGGCGAGGTAGGCCTTTACAACGACGGCATGGAACAGTAACCCCGCCCGCCCGTTCATGTATAACGCTCGGTAATGTGGGACGGACCTCTAAGAGCAGTATTTGGAATGGCGATCAGATAATTGGATTCTTTCTTTTGCATTACATCAGATACCAGGTAAGAACTCTATATATAAAATATTGCGTTGATCTGCTATTTTCTTCTACCCGATCGAAGCTGTCTCTGTGTGTGCCGTTGAGTGGGAGGAGGTGGCAGGGGAGCCCTCGCGCTACGAGGGCCATTTCATTCTTGCATGAGGAAGGATAATAATGATAATCTGATTTCAGGAAGATTCGATAGTCAGGCGAATGTGTTTAGTGTATTCCACTAAAGGGCTATTATCGCGTCTTTTCCTGGGATTACTAAGAATCACCAAAACTATATTCATATTCAAAACGGAAATGTACGTATGAAAAAACAATCCGTTTTGTACATGTTGTAAGATTCTGATCAAACTGGCCAGTATCACGTCTTCGTCTGTTTGGCTCTCCATCCAATTCCTCTGCGTTGTGTACTTTTAATGGTCCTGACGTCTCCGATACTGGTAGATAAGATCCTTATCTCCCCCCCGTTAGTGCAATCCATAAACCATAATACTTCTCCACCTCCGTAAGAATTCGACACTTCGACACTGTGAGATACCTTATGAGGAAAAGCGTTGTTTATTGCTATAAACAGAACCTCCTAATCAGATGTTATCAGATGTTATCAAATTGTATCGTCCTTGAAGAGTCTATTCTAATGATCTCTCGGTGTGTTCAGATTGTCCTTTTGTTATTCAGTCCAATAGTGGTCAGGCCTAGTCGTTAGCCTAAGACCATCCTCGTGGTAGCCGAAGCTACTGGTGATGTGCCATTTCCCCCCCCCCCCCCCTCTCTCTCTAATGAGAGGAGAGAGTCTCTTCTGGTTTCTTCCCTCTTAGTCTCAGTCAGATTTTAGTCTGCTCAACACCCGGAAACACCGTTCGACTTATAGATGTTCGTCGTCGCAACGACGGCCCCGCCTTCTGGTTGTCATGCGACGTGTTGTCATGACAACTGCATAACCTTTAACACTAATAAACTCACGTTTCATTAAGATGAACCTCTCTCCCTCCTGTCCTGGGAGACAGTACACTCTAATCTCAGATGTTCTTCTAAGGAATTCATAACAAAACCCTCGCTGACGCGGCCTGTGCCTGTGAAACCACTGGTTCCACCACCGTTCTATCACCGTCTCCTGCTTCCATGCACATTTCGATCTACCATGTTAGCTGTGGTCATCTCTCCCCAATCTATACATCACATACATTGAAAAAGCACCGTTTTCTCTCAATCCCCCCTTGATTCTTATCACCCCTCAGAATCATAAGACTACTTGGTTTTTCAATTAATTATACACAAAAATAGACTCATAACAATTAGGGCCCCGCCGTCTGCTGTTTTTCCTTTTGTTTTCCATTACCCGCATCACACCCAAACCAGAAAGGATAAACAACGGTCATGGAGGAGAGAGAGAGAGAGACAGAGAAAAACACAGATTGCAACTTTTCAAACGACACACCTAAACCCTTCGGCCCCCCTATCAGGTACCCCACGTCCAAATCAGAGCGCTCCCTTCCCTCTCTTACAGTACACCTCCCATCTTGGGCCGGTTCCGTCTTCTAGGGCAAGGGCCCCTTTCAGTGACGGCTCCTTTCCTGAGCTGGTCCCCCTCCCAGGGCGCGGTCCCCTAGGCAAAAATGTCTCCCCTGGTCTGCTACTGCTCAGTGTCTCTGGCTGTCCTCTCCACATCTGCTCCTCCACCGCCGCCGTCTCCTCTCTCTCGTCGCGGATGATCTGTGTACCAGGCTGCGGTGCCTGGCCCCTGCGGCTTCCTCCTCCTCCAGTCTGTCTCCTGGTCATCTCCATCGCTGTCGGTGTCATTCCCCCCTTGAAAGCAGAAACACAACACCGGCAGTCGTCTGTCTATTCGACTTCCCTTGTTTTGCTATTAGTCTACCATGGCTTTGGGCCTGCAGCTCGTTCTCTATATATTTTTTTTCCTCTGCAAGCTCCTATTTGTTCTATTAGTCCCCCACCTTCTCCACACCCATATCTAATCCTACAGGGCTGTTCCCTGTTTTGTTGTCTTCCGGCGTGACACCAGCAGCTAAACGATACCCACTCGGCGCTCTACGTTTGTCCCACGGGTGACCCCCAGCGCGCGCCAGTTCTTTCTGGTGACGTGTCCCCTCAAGACTCTGCCTATTTATTAGGTGTGAGAAGGCCCCACTGGAATTCAAACTCCCTCTTTATTCAATTATTAACCCATTCAAATAACTGCACCATCTTTCTGTGCAATTCTTATTTAATCTCATTAGATTCACTATTGAATCACTCCCCCACTCCGCCACTAGATGGTAGTACAGGCCTCTATCTAAATATTCCCCTATGGGTAATGAAAACTCCCCAGCACTACCCCCCCTCCGCCACTAGGTGGCGACCTACTCCTCCTCCATGGTGTTTTAGTTGACGTGTCACTTCCTGGTTCTTTATCTGTTGTTATCTCCTCGTGGTGCTCACGGCCATTTTGACTCGCTCATAATGGCTACTCTCTCACAAACAAAACGAACGCTGCCCCTCCTTCCAAGGCCTGAAAACACCGCTGTTTTTCCTCTTTCCTATCCATTATCAGGGGACGCTTTCTCAGACTAATACTCTTGCCTGATCGGACATAATACACACTGGTACAATCTCCTTTCGACTTTCCTTCTGTTATGAAAACAGTCCCGCCATAACAATTTTTCGATCTGATTCAAGCGCCCCCCCCCCCCCCCCCCCCTTTCCTCATCTCGCATTTACCCTCCTTAAACCAAAACTGTGCAGCCTGCCTCATTTGCTTTTCATTCTCTGTAGATAACACCCTCGATTTTCACCATGGCTCTCTGCTCATATTATTACAGCTGGCATTCTCTCTCTGTGTCAAACTAGAAATGTTTACGTTTACGGATTCACTATCTGTTCGTTTTTATTTGGCTATAAAAAATCAAAACAACCGTGTGCACAGTGAACTCACATTTTTGATCGGAGCGCTGTTTCCCCTACAGCGCTGGTTCGCCTCCTGACCGCTCGACTCGCCGCTCTCCCAGGGCTGGCCGGCCTTGCTTCGATCATGATTCTCCCACACATTGATGACTGTTGTCCACTGTCGCCCCATTATTGACAAAGTCTTTATCCGTTGTTCTTATCTCTTGCAAATCCGGCTGTCATCAACAACCAACTGTTCCCGTTGTTTTAATCTCTTGCAAATCCGGGTCCCAACGGCATCATCTGTAAGATTCTGATCAAACTGGCCAGTATCACGTCTTCGTCTGTTTGGCTCTCCATCCAATTCCTCTGCGTTGTGTACTTTTAATGGTCCTGACGTCTCCGATACTGGTAGATAAGATCCTTATCTCCCCCCCGTTAGTGCAATCCATAAACCATAATACTTCTCCACCTCCGTAAGAATTCGACACTTCGACACTGTGAGATACCTTATGAGGAAAAGCGTTGTTTATTGCTATAAACAGAACCTCCTAATCAGATGTTATCAGATGTTATCAAATTGTATCGTCCTTGAAGAGTCTATTCTAATGATCTTTCGGTGTGTTCAGATTGTCCTTTTGTTATTCAGTCCAATAGTGGTCAGGCCTAGTCGTTAGCCTAAGACCATCCTCGTGGTAGCCGAAGCTACTGGTGATGTGCCATTTCCCCCCCCCCCCCCCCCTCTCTCTCTAATGAGAGGAGAGAGTCTCTTCTGGTTTCTTCCCTCTTAGTCTCAGTCAGATTTTAGTCTGCTCAACACCCGGAAACACCGTTCGACTTATAGATGTTCGTCGTCGCAACGACGGCCCCGCCTTCTGGTTGTCATGCGACGTGTTGTCATGACAACTGCATAACCTTTAACACTAATAAACTCACGTTTCATTAAGATGAACCTCTCTCCCTCCTGTCCTGGGAGACAGTACACTCTAATCTCAGATGTTCTTCTAAGGAATTCATAACAAAACCCTCGCTGACGCGGCCTGTGCCTGTGAAACCACTGGTTCCACCACCGTTCTATCACCGTCTCCTGCTTCCATGCACATTTCGATCTACCATGTTAGCTGTGGTCATCTCTCCCCAATCTATACATCACATACATTGAAAAAGCACCGTTTTCTCTCAATGTTGACTGGAAGCAACTCACTGACAATCGACGGGTGTATTAGACCCATAGCTATAATATAAGATATATTTTAAGCACTCGCAAATCTTGCAGTCCCCCCATTGATTAAAGCGGTGGCGTACTAGCGCCCTCTGGCGCATTAAGCGATGGCGCAGAATGAGTTAAGTATTATTATTATTATTATTATTATTATTATTATTATTATTATTATTATTATTATTATTATTATTATTACTCTTAGATACTCATGGACTAGGGGTGTGGGTGCTGCAGAGTATCGGGCTGAAACTACAGGTTGAAACAGGGTATTGGTATCAGGAGATTTACCACAATTCTCAAATCTGATAACCTCTAATAAATCACAGCAAATCGACTTGGTTTTCTGCATTTGTGAGACATAACATCATGTCAGATCTCTCTCTAATGAAGAAAAAAGGATTGTCATCTCAAATGACCCCAAACTAGCAGTCTGAGTCATTACAGTTCAGTAAAAGTCATGGATCAGTTCAGTTCTTGGTAACGTTTAGTACTCATGACCATTCCCTATACTGTACTGTCCTATACCATGTACTTTTTAATGTATTGTCTGCCTGTATAGATGTTTGAACATGTGTGTAGCTACACTCCTGTTTCAGGCTGCCAGTCAGGCATACTGATTCCTCCACTAGTGCTGTCAGTGTACCACCATCACACACACACACACACACACTCTCTCACACACACACACACACACACACACACACACACACACACACACACACACACACACACACACACACACACACACACACACACACACACACACACACACACACACACACACACACACACACACACACACACACACACACACACACACACACACACACACACACACACACACACTCAGAGGAGAGAGACAGAGATGCTGGTATCTGTGCAGCCGCCTCCTGCATGAGACACGGTATGATTTGTCATTGGGAGAGAATCGGGTTTCACGAGAAACACATCAGTGAGGCTTGTTAACTAGTTGGATTGTGTCCTTATCCAGGTGCAGAGGACCAGACATATTGTACATATCTGTGTGTGTGTGTGTGTGTGTGTGTGTGTGTGTGTGTGTGTGTGTGTGTGTGTGTGTGTGTGTGTGTGTGTGTGTGTGTGTGTGTGTGTGTGTGTGTGTGTGTGTGTGTGTGTGTGTGTGTGTGTGTGTGTGTGTGTGTGTGTGTGTGTGTGTGTGTGTGTGTGTGTGTGTGTGTGTGTGACGTGTGTATCTGTCTCTTTCAGGTAAGGTTGCACAGGGGTAATCCCCTAATCCTGTAGCCTTTCACTGGGATGTCAGACACACACACCTGTTGAAGTGGCATCTCCTACACACACACACACACACACACACACACACACACACACACACACACACACACACACACACACACACACACACACACACACACACACACACACACACACACACACACACACACACACACACCTTAGAGCCAAATGTCCTCTTTTCACTTGGAAAAGAGACACACATTTCAGATTCACACTCATCAAGTCCCAGTCACACATGGCTCACATCATCACACCCCATGTGCACGCACATACACACACACACACACACAAACACACACACACACACACACACACACACACACACACACACACACACACACACACACACACACACACACACACACACACACACACACACAATACACACACATACACGTACACAAATACACGCACCTATAATGTTACCAGATAACAGTGTACTAGTTGGAGGCTATGACAGACTGGTAGATAAGGCAGTGGGAGGTCTCTCTTTGTGGATGTTCGGGTGCTAACAGGCGTCTGGTAACGCCTGCTCAGTGGAGTCATATGAGGTTACTAACAGGGAAGGCACTGTCAAAAGACTCTTCAACTTTACAACTGGCAGCATTTCCATCCCATGCATATTAATATTCATGTAATTAACATAATTCATATTCTGTGTTCGAGTTGGCACACGTAGACACCATATGGCCGGGATTAAGCTCTATATACCCCAACTAGGAGATACCTGAATATGATCATTTGGAAGCCGATATTAAATGGGATGAGGATTCACGTAAACCCCTCATCCCATTTACCTTTGAATTGTTACAGTCTGTGGTTCCATTTCCATGGAAATATTTGGAATATTCTGCTGACTAATGTATTCTTTCTAGGGATATTCATAATTGGGACATGCAGACGCATATGGACAACCTATTCCCGTTAGGTCATATCCGAAATTATACACTCAATGGTCCTCATTCTCGAACATGTTCGTAAGTACCTTTGTAAATATCTTGGTAAAAATTTCGTACTAACAAATTTACTAAAATCCTCCTCCGGATTCCTGAATGCGCCAAATAAAAAGTGGCCAAAATCTTCGCAGCTGGGTTCCCATGAATGAAAAACATCACTTGTTCTTAAACGGCAAGTGTGTTCTCGTACACCTGAATTTGCACACAGACACGCCCAACCAGCTCCTTATAAGGCGAAGGAGGCGTGTGCAAAACAGGCATTGCATCTCCACAGTGCTGACCCATTCAACAGGTAGCACGGAAGCAATTTGTGACTGATCTCAAAATGAGATTACATTCAAATGTATTGTCATTATACAGCACAAGTACAATACATCATCCAACCAGAGTGCAAATGTAACAACAGTGCAATAGTAACACAATGCACAGGTGATTAAACTGGGTATAAAATATATAAATACTACTGAGTAATTGTGCGGTCTTCTCTAGGCTGTTGGCGACCCTCTCCTGGCTGTCCAGCATCGCCTGGACCGCGTTGCCACGGGAACGCGTCCACCAGCGCTGCCAGTGCCACGTGTATTCTCTGACATATTACTGAAGTGATGTGTTTAGTTCTTGAGAGAAATTGTAAACTGTATCTAATAATAGTGACATCATCAAGTAAATCAAATTCATGTTTAAAGGCTTCATTCATCCTATATGAATAAATGGTGGATGGTAGAATATGTCTGTAGGATGGCAATCCCCAAGGACTTCTCCCACAGACAGCTGTTGAAAACACGGGTGCACAATGGTCTGTCCGACTTATGACTTCGAGTTCGTAAATCCTACATAAATCCTACAACGGGATAGGTGTGACAAATGTAATACCTCACCCTGTAACTTAACCCACATGTTCTACACATGTCCGCTCCTGACTAACCTCTGGAAAAATTACTTTGACACAATGTCCAAAATATTTACACTCTCTGTAAATATTTCTCCACATACTGCCATCTTTGGTATTCCAGAAGACTATGCATGGTTCACTTCCAGACAATTAGGGATTCTGGCTTTTACCTCCTTGGTAGTGAGACGCCATCTCCTTCTCCAATGGAAGTCAACTAAACCACCCTCAAATTAGAAAGAATCAGATATTCCACCAGAGGCAATATAAGTACATTCCAGAAAAAATGTGACCCACTCCTAGCTTACTTTGACTCCACCTAGTGTCCTAGTCCCACCTCACTGAACGATCGAGGCCCCCCCCACCTCTCTCTCCCCCTCTCTTCTTCTACCTCTCCTTCTCTGCTTCCTTTTCTCCTCTACATTTCTCTGTATTCTATTTTATTTAATGTATTATTATTTTGATCAGATGTGTAATTTTTTTTTACTTCCAATAAAAATATCACAAAAAAAATTAATATCCTACAATGAATTTACAATACAAAGCCGTTCGAGAATGCCGAATAAGTACGTAAATCGAGTTACGAAGGAATTCCTTGGTAACTTTCACGTATGTCCGTTTGAGAATGAGGACCAATGTACTGTCATGGT
>NC_140166.1:188093495-188114316 GCF_963971535.1 Notolepis coatsorum
CAACACAGCCATCTAAAAACAGTTAACCTGTTCCACCCCAGGTGAAATCTGCATAAAATGTATACCTATGGTAAATGGAATATTGCTCCACTTCTACAAGGGCTATTTGCATATTCTTGGTATCTAGGAACATCTATGGACCTCAATGAATGTATTCTCAGTGTCAGAAATATTGTGTCTATTACTAGGCTTGCTTAAATTCTGATGAAACAAAGGAAAATATGAATTATGATTTTTCTTTTCATCTTTGACAGTGAATAAAACCATGATAATAATGACCAAACTTAAAAAACTGCCACTGAGCTAGTTCAGTACCCTCTTGAGATCATGTGTACAAAAGATCTAAGGAAATTAATAAAGGGAAGATGATAAAATTGAAGGTTTTGTATATACAGTACTGAATTCTCCCATCCGGACCAATGCAATTTGAAATATTATTATAGAATATAGAATATATGCTTATACATTACCTTATTATAGCCAATTCGCACATTTATATATATATATACATATAGTATCTTTCAAATGGCCGAGTTCAATTTGGATATAGTATCACCAGGCATGCATAATAACATATACAGATATTTAATGTAATCGACTGTACTTTTTTATTTCTCCCACAGTGTAATCATTTTGTAACTAATTTCAGATCTAATTATTCCTACATGATTACAATAGTGTGGAGAAACTGACTGCGTTTCAATATTTGTCAAAAACTTTACCTTTTGTAGCTTATTATCGCGAATCATAACAATTATTGATATGATTCATTCAGAACGCCGAACTTTGAACGACCATAGCGGACCACAGGAAGTGTAGTTTTGAGAAATTCCGACGCTGGCAGATAGCTGGCGAGGCGCTCTTCAAAATGGCCGCAAAAAAACTACAATACATGGCCAAGATTTCAGAATACAAGTACACTGTATCTACACCTGTACCCAAGGTCGGCCATCAGTGGTTGGTATTTGATATACTTGTCCCGGAAGGCCTGGTCCATGTACAGATCAAAGGCACAGCCTACTTCTATGACCAGCACCTCCCTGTGGCTGGTGTCAACAAAAACAATATCCGGTGTATTAGCAAAGACATCGTTGGTAAGACCAAACCACTCTGGTAGCACTCTAGCATGTTTGTACATTGCTGCACTAGATGGTGAGATGTTCCGTACTGCATCAGACACAATGTCCACAATACGGTCATGACGAGCTATGTACAGGTGTTTGTATGCATTACATCTGTTATTACATTTGTTATGTGTGCAATGGATTCTAGGTGTTGTTGTGAATCCTGATGGTTTAAACAGAATGGACTGTGAGTTTGAGGATACAGTGTCATAATGGCCATAATTCCACTAGTAACATCACTCATCATTTTGAAATGCCTGAATAGTTTATTGAATAAGCGCATGTTGTGTATCCAGTTAGCAAGTGGATTTATGAAAGGCTGAACGACTCAATATGTTGACAGCAAGTTGAATAGAATCAATGAAACCAGCTCAGTAAACAGCTGTATCTCAAGAGCTCAAACACTTCTGTCTTCAGAGCCGTGCTCCATAGTTAGCATGTCTTTTCATTAGTAAGAATTTATATCTGAATGTATATCTGTCTGTGTGTATACAAATATCTTATTCATTTATATATGTAAAATTATTTATTTATATCTTAACTCATTCAACGCCAGCCACGAGAAAAGTCGGGTTAACTCGCCAACCGTTCAGCGCCAATCATGAGAAAACTCGGGTTTTAATCGTTATTTCTTTTATTAGCTATATCCATTCATTTTCATCCATCCAGCCTGATGTTATCATTGGGAATGGGTCTGAGCTCGCAAAAGGGCAAATACCGCCAGCTGGTATTGCACTCCATTAGAAATGGTGTAGTTTCTTTTCTGGGACAATCCGAGCCGTGCGTGCAGGGTTTAAATACTCAGGCGAGGTAGGCCTTTACAACGACGGCATGGAACAGTAACCCCGCCCGCCCGTTCATGTATAACGCTCGGTAATGTGGGACGGACCTCTAAGAGCAGTATTTGGAATGGCGATCAGATAATTGGATTCTTTCTTTTGCATTACATCAGATACCAGGTAAGAACTCTATATATAAAATATTGCGTTGATCTGCTATTTTCTTCTACCCGATCGAAGCTGTCTCTGTGTGTGCCATTGAGTGGGAGGAGGTGGCAGGGGAGCCCTCGCGCTACGAGGAAGGATAATAATGATAATCTGATTTCAGGAAGATTCGATAGTCAGGCGAATGTGTTTAGTGTATTCCACTAAAGGGCTATTATCGCGTCTTTTCCTGGGATTACTAAGAATCACCAAAACTATATTCATATTCAAAACGGAAATGTACGTATGAAAAAACAATCCGTTTTGTACATGTTGACTGGAAGCAACTCACTGACAATCGACGGGTGTATTAGACCCATAGCTATAATATAAGATATATTTTAAGCACTCGCAAATCTTGCAGTCCCCCCATTGATTAAAGCGGTGGCGTACTAGCGCCCTCTGGCGCATTAAGCGATGGCGCAGAATGAGTTAAGTATTATTATTATTATTATTATTATTATTATTATTATTATTATTATTATTATTATTATTATTACTCTTAGATACTCATGGACTAGGGGTGTGGGTGCTGCAGAGTATCGGGCTGAAACTACAGGCTGAAACAGGGTATTGGTATCAGGAGATTTACCACAATTCTCAAATCTGATAACCTCTAATAAATCACAGCAAATCGACTTGGTTTTCTGCATTTGTGAGACATAACATCATGTCAGATCTCTCTCTAATGAAGAAAAAAGGATTGTCATCTCAAATGACCCCAAACTAGCAGTCTGAGTCATTACAGTTCAGTAAAAGTCATGGATCAGTTCAGTTCTTGGTAACGTTTAGTACTCATGACCATTCCCTATACTGTACTGTCCTATACCATGTACTTTTTAATGTATTGTCTGCCTGTATAGATGTTTGAACATGTGTGTAGCTACACTCCTGTTTCAGGCTGCCAGTCAGGCATACTGATTCCTCCACTAGTGCTGTCAGTGTACCACCATCACACACACACACACACACACTCTCTCACACACACACACACACACACACACACACACACACACACACACACACACACACACACACACACACACACACACACACCTTAGAGCCAAATGTCCTCTTTTCACTTGGAAAAGAGACACACATTTCAGATTCACACTCATCAAGTCCCAGTCACACATGGCTCACATCATCACACCCCATGTGCACGCACATACACACACACACACACACATACACACACACACACACACACACACACACACACACACACACACACACACA
The DNA here is from genome assembly GCF_963971535.1 of Notolepis coatsorum. NCBI lineage: Eukaryota > Metazoa > Chordata > Actinopteri > Aulopiformes > Paralepididae > Notolepis > Notolepis coatsorum. The sequence goes on from NC_140166.1 coordinate 188,096,842, forward strand.
CACACACACACACACACACACAATACACACACATACACGTACACAAATACATGCACCTATAATGTTACCAGATAACAGTGTACTAGTTGGAGGCTATGACAGACTGGTAGATAAGGCAGTGGGAGGTCTCTCTTTGTGGATGTTCGGGTGCTAACAGGCGTCTGGTAACGCCTGCTCAGTGGAGTCATATGAGGTTACTAACAGGGAAGGCACTGTCAAAAGACTCTTCAACTTTACAACTGGCAGCATTTCCATCCCATGCATATTAATATTCATGTAATTAACATAATTCATATTCTGTGTTCGAGTTGGCACACGTAGACACCATATGGCCGGGATTAAGCTCTATATACCCCAACTAGGAGATACCTGAATATGATCATTTGGAAGCCGATATTAAATGGGATGAGGATTCACGTAAACCCCTCATCCCATTTACCTTTGAATTGTTACAGTCTGTGGTTCCATTTCCATGGAAATATTTGGAATATTCTGCTGACTAATGTATTCTTTCTAGGGATATTCATAATTGGGACATGCAGACGCATATGGACAACCTATTCCCGTTAGGTCATATCCAAAATTATACACTCAATGGTCCTCATTCTCGAACATGTTCGTAAGTACCTTTGTAAATATCTTGGTAAAAATTTCGTACTAACAAATTTACTAAAATCCTCCTCCGGATTCCTGAATGCGCCAAATAAAAAGTGGCCAAAATCTTCGCAGCTGGGTTCCCATGAATGAAAAACATCACTTGTTCTTAAACGGCAAGTGTGTTCTCGTACACCTGAATTTGCACACAGACACGCCCAACCAGCTCCTTATAAGGCGAAGGAGGCGTGTGCAAAACAGGCATTGCATCTCCACAGTGCTGACCCATTCAACAGGTAGCACGGAAGCAATTTGTGACTGATCTCAAAATGAGATTACATTCAAATGTATTGTCATTATACAGCACAAGTACAATACATCATCCAACCAGAGTGCAAATGTAACAACAGTGCAATAGTAACACAATGCACAGGTGATTAAACTGGGTATAAAATATATAAATACTACTGAGTAATTGTGCGGTCTTTTCTAGGCTGTTGGCGACCCTCTCCTGGCTGTCCAGCATCGCCTGGACCGCGTTGCCACGGGAACGCGTCCACCAGCGCTGCCAGTGCCACGTGTATTCTCTGACATATTACTGAAGTGATGTGTTTAGTTCTTGAGAGAAATTGTAAACTGTATCTAATAATAGTGACATCATCAAGTAAATCAAATTCATGTTTAAAGGCTTCATTCATCCTATATGAATAAATGGTGGATGGTAGAATATGTCTGTAGGATGGCAATCCCCAAGGACTTCTCCCACAGACAGCTGTTGAAAACACGGGTGCACAATGGTCTGTCCGACTTATGACTTCGAGTTCGTAAATCCTACATAAATCCTACAACGGGATAGGTGTGACAAATGTAATACCTCACCCTGTAACTTAACCCACATGTTCTACACATGTCCGCTCCTGACTAACCTCTGGAAAAATTACTTTGACACAATGTCCAAAATATTTACACTCTCTGTAAATATTTCTCCACATACTGCCATCTTTGGTATTCCAGAAGACTATGCATGGTTCACTTCCAGACAATTAGGGATTCTGGCTTTTACCTCCTTGGTAGTGAGACGCCATCTCCTTCTCCAATGGAAGTCAACTAAACCACCCTCAAATTAGAAAGAATCAGATATTCCACCAGAGGCAATATAAGTACATTCCAGAAAAAATGGGACCCACTCCTAGCTTACTTTGACTCCACCTAGTGTCCTAGTCCCACCTCACTGAACGATCGAGGCCCCCCCCACCTCTCTCTCCCCCTCTCTTCTTCTACCTCTCCTTCTCTGCTTCCTTTTCTCCTCTACATTTCTCTGTATTCTATTTTATTTAATGTATTATTATTTTGATCAGATGTGTAATTTTTTTTTACTTCCAATAAAAATATCACAAAAAAAATTAATATCCTACAATGAATTTACAATACAAAGCCGTTCGAGAATGCCGAATAAGTACGTAAATCGAGTTACGAAGGAATTCCTTGGTAACTTTCACGTATGTCCGTTTGAGAATGAGGACCAATGTACTGTCATGGTTTTTGCCTTATTTCGTCTTCCTGTGAGGGATAGCTGTCAATCACTGGTCTCTGTGGTTAATTGCCTCATGGGTCGGCAGGTGTGTGGGCTTGATTGCACCTGATTCAGTGCAGCTGTGCCTATGGAAAGGCTGAGTCTATTTAAGTTTGAATCTCACAGTGCTTTTTCATTTCCTAGTGTTGACTATTCTTCTGGTCATGCTTGTTATATTGAAGTGTAGTGCTGATCTCTGCCCTACTCAGAATTTAGCCTTTATTTGTACGTAGCCATTCTTGTTTTGGGCTACTGGCTTTATTCTACACTTTGTTTTATAGAGGCTGAGCCTTTTATGGTTGTTTCTTTTGGAACTGTCTTTTCCCACTACGGCACATAAACTCCCTTAGTGGAGGTTTATTGTTTCATGTTTTCAATATAAACTCCGTTATTAGGAGGTGCCTTTGTGGCTTATTTCTTTTTCTACTATACCTCTTTATTGAGTGTTGTCCTGTTTTTTGGACTTGATATATTTTCTTTGAGGCTTCCGCCTGTAAAGGTTGTTTTGTGTTGTTTATTTTCCCCCTTCTCCTTAATGTCTGCGTAAGCAGTTTAGTGGTTATTCGTTACCAGTGATGCCAGTAACTAGTTACTGTAATCTGATTGCTTTTTTCAGTAAATAGTAATCTAACTTGTTACTTTTTAAAAGCCAGTAATCTGATTACAGTTACTTTTCCAAGTGGCTGTGAGTTACTATTTAGTTACTATCTCATAATGCTGATGATAAGAGAGCCAGGGGTACAGACAGCTAGACCGGAGTATGGCCTGATGGGTGATGACGTCTCATGATGACCTGTCTGAGCAGCCAATCATGATTTATGACATATGCACTTTCAATAAAGCATTATTAAAAAAAAAAACTGTTGTCATTCTTGTGGCAGCAGCAGGGGGGACGACGACAACTTCGTAACCTAGTTACTTTCAAAGTAATCAGTAAAGTAACTAGATTACTTTTTAAAGGAGTAATCAGTAATCAGATAATTTTTACAAGTAATCTGTGGCATCACTGTTCGTTACACGGATAACTTAAAGTAATAATCTGCTTGTGAACCACACACACCCGCAGCCCTCACATGTACCCGTGTGGATACACTCCTGCTTGGCCTTCACCCTTAGAGGGTCAATTAACACAGTTTACTCTTACTTCCTTTACACTTTGTTGTTGCTCAGCAGAATTAGATTCTCAGACTCTCTATCAAGAACTTCTTGGCCTTCGATATACTGTATGATCCAGTGACAAATCTCTGATTGGTTAGATGCGTTCATTCTTGTTTCTCCTTCCACAACACAGAGTTGATGTAAACCCTTGTGCTGCTGTGTATATATGCACACAGCATTTTTATGTCTCTAAATTGGACATGCTGCATTTGCTCCCTGGTGAACTGAGCCAATTTTCTTTACAATGATTCTAACGGGGTAATTTAGATGATAATTCAGTAGTATACTATGAACAGTGCACTATGTGAAGTTGTTTACTTTATAAGATATGGCTGCTTTTAGTGCTCTGTACTCATAGTCACGCGTGGCAGTGAGTGGACCATGGACTGCACTTACTCTGAGTTGTCAGGTTCCTTTCTTAAGTGTTGTGTCTTTGATTTATCATGTTTTTCTGCATTCTTTCAATATATATATGTTTTGTGAGCTTACATCTTGAGAGGAGGTTTGAATGCAGCTTCGTGGCTGTATGAGTACCAGGCAAAATTCCTGGAGCATTTCACTCATGTTCCTCTTGTTTTCTCCTCTTAAGGGCCCTCCAGGATCACAGCCATCCCCCCACGCACAGCCTCCCCCACACAACCCCAGCAACCCCATGATGGGCCCTCACGGACAGGTAAGACTCAAGCACCAGCACGCTTCCCATCTTCCCTTATCTGGGCTCAGACAGCTCTACTCTACTCTAGTCTACTCTGCTGTACTCTACTCTGCTCTACTCTACTCTACTCTACTCTGCTCTGCTCTGCTCTGCTCTACTCTACTCTACTCTACTCTACTCTACTCTGCTCTGCTCTGCTCTACTCTACTCTGCTCTACTCTACTCTGCTCTACTCTACACTACTCTACTCTACTCTACTCTACACTACTCTACTATACACTACTCTACGCTACACTACTCTACTCTACTCTACTCTACTCTACACTACTCTACTCTACACTACTCTACGCTACACTACTCTACTCTACTCTGCTCTACTCTACTCTACTCTACTCTACACTACACTACTCTACTCTGCTCTACTCTACTCTACACACTACTCTGCTCTGCTCTACTCTACACTACTCTACTCTACTCTACTCTACACTACTCTACACTACTCTGCTCTGCTCTACTCTGCTCTACTCTGCTCTACATTACTCTGCTCTACTCTACTCTGCTCTACTCTACTCTACACTACTCTACTCTACTCTACTCTGCTGTACTCTACTCTACTCTACTCTGCTCTACTCTACTCTACTCTACTCTGCTCTACTCTACTCTGCTCTACTCTACTCTACTCTACTCTACACTACTCTACTCTACTCTGCTCTACTCTACTCTACTCTACTCTACTCTGCTCTACTCTACTCTACTCTACTCTGCTCTACTCTACTCTGCTCTACTCTACTCTACTCTACTCTACACTACTCTACTCTACTCTACTCTACACGACTCTGCTCTGCTCTGCTCTGCTCTACTCTGCTCTACTCTACTCTACTGTATTCTACTCTCCTCTGCTCTACTGTACTCTACACACACACACACACACACACACACACACACACACACACACACACACACACACACACACACACACACTCATAGAGGGAGAACATACAAATAGCACCGGCCCCTTGTTGCTAGCAGACAGGACAGGCAGCATCCATGAGGCGTAAGATAAATAATTTAGCTGCGTTGGACCAGCTGGAAGGAGTGGAGGTGCATCTGGCCGGCTTCCTCTCTACTTCCTCTTTGCCTCCTCTCTGCCTCCTCTCTGCCTCCTCTCTGCTCCTCTTTCCCTGCACTCACCAGCCCATAGTCCATCAATACACCATTAATATTGCAGCATGGCCTGGAACTGTGCAGCTCTCAACACACAAACTCACCACAACATGGACAAGGAGACATAGCATAGCGCTATAGCACTGAGGAGAGGAGAGGAGAGGAGCAAAAGAGTGGAGAGAGTGATAGAGGAGAAGAAAGGAGAGTAGCAAAGGAGAAAAGAGCAGATGGAGGGAGAGGAGGGCAGAGTAGAGGGGCAAAATAGAGATGAGAAAAGGAGAGGAGGAAAGAAGAGAGGAGATGGAGGGCAGAGTAGAGGGGAAAAGAGAGGAGATGAGGAAAGGAGAAGAAAGAAGAGAGGAGATGGGAGGAGAGGAGAGCAGAGAGGAGGAAAACAGAGGAGGGGAGGAGAGAGGAGCAAAAGAGAGGAGAGGAGGATAGAGGGAGGGAAGGGAAAACAACAGTTAGTCAGTCCCCCAACCCCCCCCCCCCACGTAGCCACGCCTTTGTTGTCAATTGTTATTATTTTGCTCATCTCCATGTGAGGATGATTATAGCTGTCATAATCAAATCAAATTTATTTGTAAGGCCCGACAACACACGTTAATGTCCCCATGGGCCGGACACGTCTTCTTTAAAGAAGAAACATCACAATAAGTCAAGAACAAAACAAAAACACCATAAAGTCCAATTTTTTTTTTATAAATGCAAAATAAATGCAACACTCCCAGACATACCCCACACGAAGGTAAGGAAAAACTCACTAAAACCTAGCAATAGGAAAAAATGCACCACAGGCAATAGGCAATGTGGAGGAGAGAAACCTTAGAAGGGCCATTCAAGGGGGGATCTCCCTTCTTAGATGTCGGTGATAGTAGTGTTGCAGTAAAACAGGCGAACAGTTGGTAAGCATGCACTCATATGTGTGGTGAAACACAGATAAGTGCATGTGATAGCAACTGAACGTTTTGAAAGATTAAAGATAGAGCTGATAGCGGATCTATTTAAGGCAAAGGGGCGGCGCAGAGAGGGTCCCATCCTCCCAGTCATCACTCCGAGACAGCCACTCACAGGAAGACGGGACGCGTGAATACTTTCCCCAAGGCAGTTGTCCTTCCGTGTTCGGTTTACGCGGCCTGATTGGCCACTGACGCTTCTCTCAGCGCCCAATCGTGTTGCGCCTAGCTTTCAGTTCCACAGCCCAAGTCCTTCCGTTCCACAGCCCATTTCCTCGTGTTGTTTTCATCTCTCTATCATAACAATCGACATCACATCAATATAAATAACGTATTGTTTTCATCTCTCTAAATATTTTTTTTTTTTATTTATCTTTTTCCCCCTCCTTTTTCCTCCGATTTTTCTCCCATCCCAATGTTAGTCGTTATGCCAATTCCCAATCCCCTTCCTGGTCGCTGCGCACTTACCCCCCACAGTCGGTCTGGGAGAGTGGAGGCTATCACGTGCTTCCTCCGACACACGTCTAGCCAATCAACCGCTTCTTTTCACCTGGCAGCGCGGACTCTCACTGAGAGGGCGTAGCGTGTGGAAGGATCACACTATCCCACTTAGATCCTATCCGCGCTTAGCAGGCGCCCCGACCGAACTGTAGGAGTCGCTGTTTACAGCGACCCGGACCCACCCCGCCAGCTTCTCCCACCCTCTAATACTGCCAATTGTATTAGTGTGAACGGCCAGCCAAGCTGGTGACAACCCCGGAGCTGTGAGCTGGATTCGAACAGGCGAATCCAGCGTCTCCGGGGTTGGTGACGAACGCAATCTCCGCTACGCCACCTGACCGCCCTCATCTCTCTATATTAACGTAACCCGCTATTCATATCAATAGATATCACATCAATATAAATAACGTATTGTTTTCATCTCTCTATATTAACGTAACACGCTATTAATATCAATCGACATCACATCAATATAAATAACGTATTGTTTTCATCTCTCTATATTAATGTAACTAGCTATTCATATCAATCGACATCACATCAATATAAATAACGTATTGTTTTCATCTCTCTATATTAACGTAACCAGCTATTCATATCAATCGACATCACATCAATAGTTAGTATATTGCTGCACGGCGGTAGCAGTATAGCGATGCACGGCGGTAGTAGTTAGTGCATTGATGTGATAGTTAGTATATTGATGCACGGCGGTAGCAGTATAGCGATGCACGGCGGTAGTAGTTAGTGCATTGATGTGCTAGTTAGTTAGTATATTGATGCACGGCGGTAGCGAGTTAGTTGATAGTTAGTAATATATTGATGCAGGTAGGTAACTGATGTGATGGACTTGTGGAACTGAGAGAAGTTCTTAAAGTTAGGAGCGAGTGTTAGGAGTAACACGATTGGGTGTTGAGAGAAGCGTCAGTGGCCAATCAGGCCGCGTAAACCGAACGCGGAAGGACAACTGCCTTTGGGAAAGTATTCACGCAGACGGGACAGGCATTAGACAGTTTGCGTGATTGTGATGGGCGGACATAGCAATAGATACAAGTGGTAAGCATGTGAATAGAATAGATATATGTAGTAAGCATATTATGTGAATAGAATAGAAGTACTTAACCCACCAATGAACTCCACGTCTAAACCATGTTGACAGACCACGGACAGAAGACGGTAAGAAGCTGATCCATGGCCTCGGTGGTGCACGTAGAACAGTCACTGCGATCTTGGCCAAGACCCCGAGACATCCACCCCACCACCTTGGTCAGCACTACGAGACAACCACTCAGAGAGATGTGGGGGGTTTGGGACAGGGGTTAAAGAGTTCCCATGTTTGTAGTGGGCGGAGATGGAGCAATAAATACATGTAGTGAGCATATGCAAGCATGGTGACAGTAGAATCATAGTATATAAGAAAATTGTGAAATTGAGTAAGAGAACTAAATCATAACCAAAATACAAGTCTTCTCATTCAAGTCAATAACACTTATTATTGTTACATAGTGTATTCTCCTGATACACTAACACTGCTGATACAGTAGATTAAAATAGTTTAGTTGATTTTAAAACACAGATGATGTTAAATGGCTGCTTTTTTACATAGCGCTTTTATCCAAAGCGCTTTACAATTTGTTATTCACATTTTAGCCATTCACTCACACATTCACACACCGATGGCGGAGGCAACCATGCAAGGTGCGAACCTGCTCATCGGGAGCAATTAGGGGTTAAGTATCTTGCTCAAGGACACATTGACACACTGCCCGGGAGGAGCGGGAATCGAACCGGGAACCTCCGGATTGCCAGACGACTGCTCTACCTCCCGAGCCACTGTCGCCCCTGTTAGTGGTATAATCTCTCAATGGTGTGATAGCATTCTCAGTGACATCTGGTTGCGCACATTTTTAACCACATTTGTCTGTGTTGGTTTTACATTATTCACTAGCTACGCCGCCCTGATTCTGCATGGCTTGTTCTCATCCTAATTATGCTCCAACATCTTTAGGGAAGGTGTCTTCAGTTCCTGTTACACAGACCACACCACTGAGTCTCCGTTTAACGTAGCTTGTTGTACCTCTGTCTGGTTATGTCACAACACTGAACTGAATCACACAGAGGCAACGCTAGTGTTTCTTCTCTAAACCCTTTACATCTACATCTAAGCATTTCACGGCAGTGTACCAGTACTTTGCAAGTGATAAATTAACTTTTTATTAAAATGAAATCTTTAACACAATCTCTCCCCATATCTCTCTTTCAACTCCACAACCTCACTTATTCTCTCTCTCTCTCTCTCTCTCCTCTCTCTCTCTCTCTCTCTCTCTCTCTCTCTCTCTCTCTCTCTCTCTCTCTCTCTCTCTCTCTCTCTCTCTCTCTCTCTCTCTCTCTCTCTCTCTCTCTCTCTTTCTCTCTCTTTCTCTCTTCTTCTTATATTTATCCAAATGTTTTTTTATTTTATTTTTTATTTATTAAACCCTCCTTTTTGGGGGGAAATGTATGTCAACTGCAATTTTCCCTCAACACAATAGCTCCCCCTGCTGACCAGGGACAGAAAAGCACTAGAATTGTTCTGCTGAGATTCAGAGCTATGAGAGGTTTTTGCCTTTTATGATCACCATATGAAGAGTGGGCTGGTCTGTGTGATATCATGTCTACTGAATATGAAAATATACACCACTTATATAGCATGCCATGCTCATCCACAAAACTTGATCCAGACCATAAACAAACTCTTTGTCCTTCCTGTGTCCTTCTCTCGGTAGCCATTCATGTCACCTCGGTACCCAGGAGGCCCCCGGCCCTCCCTCCGCATGCCAAACCAGCCCCCCGGGGGAATCCCTGGGTCACAGCCCCTCCTGCCAAACAGCCTGGACCCAACCAGACCACAAGGTAGGGATGCATGCATACATACACCAAGGAAGCAAGCATGTGTGTGTGCACACTGACACACACACATAGGGCTGGGTATCGTTTGAAAAATGTCGATACTGCATACCAATACCTTGCATTCGACCCTGATACCACTTTTTTGGTAGGTTGTGTGAATGACCCAAAGCTCTGGAATGAGCTGCCACTGCATGTAAGGCAGGCCCCCACTCTGCAGGTGTTCAAATCACGCCTCAAAACTCATCTATTTGCTTTGGCTTTTGGTTTTTAAACAGTTTGAGAGACCTGCCTTTTTTATGTGACATATTGTATTTGTTTTTATTGTGTTTTTATCTTTTTATCTTTTTATCTTATGTTGTGGGACTTGTACGGCACTTTGGTCAACTTAGTTGTTTTTAAATGTGCTCTATAAATAAAGTGGATTGGATTGGATTGGATTGAATGAGAACCTATAGCCTAATGATGTATGTTTCTGTAATGCCGGGGTCAGACTACACCATTTCAGACAGATTTTGACACATTTTCCAGTATCGTGCCCAATTCTGAACATCGGGAACAATGGACTGGGCCTCTTTAGCCCTTGTAGTGTGGCATCTGGGAGACCCCACGACACCCCGTGGAGAGGTCTACCATCTTCAAATGATTTACCTTTTTTCTTCTTCTAGTCGTGTGACAATTCCTGAGACGTCCAAACCAAACCCCTCCTCCCCCGATCCCTGGTGAACTTCCTGCTAAGACGGCATGCGCCGATCTGTCAGGGACTAACACGTAGTGCGCCCTGTCTCTCGACCAAGACACAGCGAGATATTAGGATGCTACGATAACCTAATCTGACATGGTGGTGACCATCGTGAAAGACTACATTGTGTAGTCTGATCCTGGCATAAAGGACTACAGTTCTTATCTTTAATATACTGTATGTAAAAGTATAGGAGCTTGGTATTGATTTGTTAACCACTGATTTTGTTGTCAATGTTATTTATGTTTTGCTTGTGTATCTCATGCTCACTTTTCTCCACAATAGGACATCCAAATATGGGCGGTCCAATGAGAATGAATCCCCCCGAGGCATGGGAGGCATGGGCCCACAGGTATACAAATACACTACACTGTGTGATACTCTCTCTCTCTCTCTCTCTCTCTCTCTCTCTCTCTCTCTCTCTCTCTCTCTCTCTCTCTCTCTCTCTCTCTCTATCTCTCTCTCTCTCTCTCTCTATCTCTATCTCTATCTCTCTCCTCTCTTTCTCTCTCTCTCTATCTCTCTCTCCTCTCTCTCTCTCTCTCTCTCTCTCTCTCTCTCTCTCTCTCTCTCTCTCTCTCTCTCTCTCTCTCTCTTTCTCTCTCTCTCTCTCACACACACACACACACTCACACACACACACCACAACACATCCATTTGTCGTAAATAAGGAGGAGAGAAACACAGTCCTCCAAAAAGTAGAACCTTTTTCAGACCTGTCTGCAATGGACCAGGTTCATAAAGCACGTCACCCTCCTAAATGATGTCATTCAGTCACACCAGCCCATTCCACGCCCGCCCTGCAGTTGCAACATCCGGATAAAAGTCGTTACGCATTCATAAATCCATTCATAAATCCAATCTAATGCCCTGTTTAAAAAAAGAGAGCTTTGCTGTCCCCACTGAACTTAGTAAAAAGCTATTCAAGGGATTTGCAGATGGCGGCTATGAATACAGAGGGACAGTCACATGCTTATGTTAATAAACCGTCTGGCTAGCGTGTAAATTAAAAGGCTGTAGCAGGTTGCGGTCAGGGGAAGAGTTATTTTTACAGCGTGAAGTCGCAGCTAGAAGCTCAATTTAGTAGCAGGCTAAGCCAGTCAGCTTGATACCACTGGCCTACCACCAACTCCCCCTCCTCTGAACACTGCAAGGGTGACACAAGAGCATGCTTTGGTGCTCAGAGTACCAATTCATATGTGGACCCCACTTTTGCACTTTGCACCAAGGAGTGGGTATGAAAAATAGTAAGAGTATTGTTCTATACTAAGCAGTATAAATATTTTGGCCTGAGCCTGGATGAACAGCTGACCTTCAAGGAAGGCATACTGTGTTGTAACTAATTCAGCTGGTTAGAACACTCGGTACTCAGCACAGGTAAAAACCTGTACATCTTGGGTGTGTCCTGTGTCAGATTAGCTTCTGGTGTCTGGGGTTTTCATGAACATCAGTTGTAACTTGTAATACAATTCAATACAGAGCCATTCTATCATTTCTGGGATTTCATAAGTGTGTCCCAGTTCTGGATATTGGTGGAGATATGGGATGGGAACCTCCAAATATTAGACACAAATGTGAGATGCTTTGATTTTGTAATGGACTGTGTAAACATGCCCGAGCACTGACTCACTAGAAGGATATGTAATTGGGAAACCTCTAACCTAATCTTTATTTAACCATGAATAATTTATCATTTACCTTTCTAAATATATTACAGACATTTGGGACATTTGTAGTAAATGATTCCTTATGTATAAAGATGGCTGGTCTGTTGATATATGGTATGAAACAAAATGTAAACATAATCATTTTAAGAATAACTATAGCTCATAAGCATATGTTTATATTTATGCTAAATCTATCCTAAATTTAAACATGCTTTTTTGAAACAGGTACATGCATTACATTCAGGTACATTATCACCAGTAGCCATAGCAACAGGTACACACTGAGACACACTGAGTCAGACTAGCTCAAACTACTACACTGACCAGCAGACACTCACAGATTTGTGTTTTGGATCAGTCTATCAGATGACTGTACTTATGCTACAGTTTGTATCACTCTCATCTGTGTATCACTCTCCTCTGTGTATCACTCTCCTCTGTGTATCACTCTCATCTGTGTATCACTCTCATCTGTGTATCACTCTCATATCTGTATCTCTCCTCTGTGTATCACTCTCCTCTCGGTATCACTCCTCTGTGTATCACTCTCCTCTGTGTATCACTCTCCTCTGTGTATCACTCTCCTCTGTGTATCACTCTCATCTGTGTATCACGCTCATCTCTGTATCACTCCTCTGTGTATCACTCTCATCTGTGTATCACTCTCCTCTGTGTATCACTCTCCTCTGTATCACTCTCCTCTGTGTATCACTCTCCTCTGTTTATCACTCTCCTCTGTGTATCACTCTCCTCTGTTTATCACTCTCCTCTGTGTATCACTCTCCTCTGTGTATCACTCATCTGTATCACTCTCCTCTGTGTTCCACTCTCCTCTGTGTATCACTCTCCTCTGTGTATCACTCTCCTATGTGTATCACTCTCATCTGTGTATCACTCTCCTCTCTGTATCACTCCTCTGTGTATCACTATCCTCTGTGTATCACTCTCATCTGTGTATCACTCTCATCTCTGTATCTCTCTCATCTGTGTATCACTCTCCTCTCTGTATCACTCCTCTGTATATCACTCTCATCTGTGTATCACTCTCCTCTGTGTATCACTCTCCTCTCTGTATCACTCATCTGTGTATCACTCTCATCTGTGTATCACTCTCCTCTGTGTATCACTCTCCTCTGTATCACTCTCATCTGTGTATCACTCTCATCTGTGTATCACTCTCCTCTGTATCACTCTCATCTGTGTATCACTCTCCTCTGTGTATCACTCTCCTCTGTATCAATCTCCTCTGTGTATCACTCTCCTCTCTGTATCACTCTCCTCTGTATCACTCTCATCTGTGTATCACTCTCCTCTGTGTATCACTCTCCTCTGTTTATCACTCTCCTCTGTGTATCACTCTCCTCTGTGTATCACTCTCATTTGTATCACTCTCCTCTGTGTTCCACTCTCATCTGTGTATCACTCTCCTCTGTGTATCACTCTCATCTGTGTATCACTCTCCTCTCTGTATCACTCTCCTCTGTATCACTCTCATCTGTGTATCACTCTCCTCTGTGTATCACTCTCCTATCTGTATCACTCTCCTCTGTGTATCACTCTCATCTGTGTATCACTCTCATCTGTGTATCACTCTCCTCTCTGTATCACTCTCCTCTGTATCACTCTCCTCTGTGTATCACTCTCCTCTGTGTATCACTATCCTCTCTGTATCACTCTCATCTGTACCACTCTCCTCTGTATCACTCTCCTCTGTGTATCACTCTCATCTGTGTATCACTCTCCTTTGTGTATCACTCTCCTCTGTATCACTCTCCTCTGTATCACTCTCCTCTGTGTTCCAATCTCCTCTGTGTATCACTCTCCTCTGTGTATCACTCTCCTCTGTGTATCACTCTCCTATGTGTATCACTCCTCTCTGTATCACTCTCCTCTGTATCACTCTCCTCTGTGTATCACTCGCCTCTGTGTTCCTCTCTCATATGTGTATCACTCTCCTCTGTGTATCACTCTCCTCTCTGTATCACTCTCCTCTCTGTATCACTCTCCTCTATGTATCACTCTCCTCTCTGTATCACTCTCCTCTGTATCACTCTCATCTGTATCACTCTCCTCTGTGTATCACTCTCCTCTGTGTATCACTCTCATCTGTGTATCACTCTCCTATCTGTATCACTCTCATCTGTATCACTCTCCTCTGTGTATCACTCCTGTGTATCACTCTCATCTGTGTATCACTCTCCTCTGTGTCCCACTCTCCTCTGTGTATCACTCCTGTGTATCACTCTCCTCTGTGTATCACTCTCCTCTATGTATCACTCTCCTCTGTGTATCACTCCTGTGTATCACTCTCCTCTGTGTATCACTCTCCTCTATGTATCACTCTCCTATGTGTATCACTCTCCTCTGTGTATCACTCCTGTGTATCACTCTCCTCTGTGTATCACTCTCCTCTATGTATCACTCTCATCTGTATCACTCTCCTCTGTATCACTCTCCTCTGTGTTCCTCTCTCCTCTGTGTATCACTCTCCTCTGTGTTCCTCTCTCCTCTGTGTATCACTCTCCTCTGTGTATCACTCTCCTCTGTGTATCACTCTCCTCTGTGTATCACTCCTCTGTACCACTCTCCTCTGTGTATCACTCTCCTCTGTGTTCCTCTCTCATCTGTGTATCACTCTCCTCTGTGTATCACTCTCCTCTCTGTATCACTCTCCTCTGTATCACTCTCCTCTGTGTATCACTCTCCTCTCTGTATCACTCTCCTCTGTATCACTCTCCTCTGTGTATCACTCTCCTCTGTGTATCACTCTCCTCTGTGTATCACTCTCATCTGTGTATCACTCTCCTCTGTGTATCACTCTCCTCTCTGTATCACTCATCTGTATCACTCTCATCTGTGTATCACTCTCCTCTGTGTATCACTCTCCTCTCTGTATCACTCTACTCTGTATCACTCTCATCTGTGTACCACTCTCCTCTGTGTATCACTCTCCTCTGTGTATCACTCCTGTGTATCACTCTCATCTGTGTATCACTCTCATATGTGTATCACTCTACTCTGTATCACTCTCATCTGTGTACCACTCTCCTCTGTGTATCACTCTCCTCTGTGTATCACTCATGTGTATCACTCTCATCTGTGTATCACTCTCCTCTCTGTATCACTCTACTCTGTATCACTCTCCTCTGTGTATCACTCTCCTCTGTGTATCACTCCTGTGTATCACTCTCATATGTGTATCACTCTCTGTATCACTCTCATATGTGTATCACTCTCCTCTGTGTATCACTCTCTGTGTATCACTCCTCTGTGTATCACTCCTCTGTGTATCACTCTCATCTGTGTATCACTCCTCTCTGTATCACTCTCCTCTGTGTATCACTCTCCTCTCTGTATCACTCTCCTCTGTGTTCCTCTCTCCTCTGTGTATCACTCTCCTCTGTGTATCACTCTCATCTCTGTATCACTCTCCTCTGTGTATCACTCTCCTCTCTGTATCACTCTCCTCTGTTCCTCTCATCTGTGTATCACTCTCCTCTGTGTATCACTCTCCTCTGTCTATCACTCTCATCTGTGTATCACTCTCCTCACTCTCCTCTGTGTATCACTCTCCTCTGTGTATCACTCCTCTGTGTATCACTCTCCTCTGTGTATCACTCTCCTCTGTGTATCACTCTCCTCTGTATCACTCTCCTCTGTATCACTCTCCTCTGTGTATCACTCTCCTCTGTGTATCACTCCACTGTGTATCACTCTCATCTGTGTATCACTCTCCTCTGTGTATCACTCTCCTCTGTGTATCACTCCTCTGTGTATCACTCTCCTCTGTGTATCACTCTCCTCTGTGTACCACTCTCCCCTGTGTATCACTCTCCATGTATCACTCTCCTCTGTGTATCACTCTCCTCTGTGTTCCACTCTCCTCTGTGTATCACTCCTCTGTGTTCCACTCTCCTCTGTGTATCACTCTCCTCTCTGTATCACTCTCCTCTGTGTATCACTCTCCTCTGTGTTCCACTCTCCTCTGTGTATCACTCCTCTGTGTACCACTCTCCTCTGTGTATCACTCCTCTGTGTACCACTCTCCTCTGTGTTCCACTCTCCTCTGTGTATCACTCCTGTGTATCACTCTCATATGTGTATCACTCTCTGTATCACTCTCATATGTGTATCACTCTCCTCTGTGTATCACTCTCTGTGTATCACTCCTCTGTGTATCACTCCTCTGTGTATCACTCTCATCTGTGTATCACTCCTCTCTGTATCACTCTCCTCTGTGTATCACTCTCCTCTCTGTATCACTCTCCTCTGTGTTCCTCTCTCCTCTGTGTATCACTCTCCTCTGTGTATCACTCTCATCTCTGTATCACTCTCCTCTGTGTATCACTCTCCTCTCTGTATCACTCTCCTCTGTTCCTCTCATCTGTGTATCACTCTCCTCTGTGTATCACTCTCCTCTGTCTATCACTCTCATCTGTGTATCACTCTCCTCACTCTCCTCTGTGTATCACTCTCCTCTGTGTATCACTCCTCTGTGTATCACTCTCCTCTGTGTATCACTCTCCTCTGTGTATCACTCTCCTCTGTATCACTCTCCTCTGTATCACTCTCCTCTGTGTATCACTCTCCTCTGTGTATCACTCCACTGTGTATCACTCTCATCTGTGTATCACTCTCCTCTGTGTATCACTCTCCTCTGTGTATCACTCCTCTGTGTATCACTCTCCTCTGTGTATCACTCTCCTCTGTGTACCACTCTCCCCTGTGTATCACTCTCCATGTATCACTCTCCTCTGTGTACCACTCTCCTCTGTGTTCCACTCTCCTCTGTGTATCACTCCTCTGTGTTCCACTCTCCTCTGTGTATCACTCTCCTCTCTGTATCACTTTCCTCTGTGTATCACTCTCCTCTGTGTTCCACTCTCCTCTCTGTATCACTCTCCTCTGTGTATCACTCCTCTGTGTACCACTCTCCTCTGTGTTCCACTCTCCTCTGTGTATCACTCTCCTCTGTGTATCACTCTCCTCTCTGTATCACTCTCCTCTGTGTATCACTCTCCTCTCTTGTATCACTCTCCTCTGTGTATCACTCTCCTCTGTGTTCCACTCTCCTCTGTGTATCACTCCTCTGTGTTCCACTCTCCTCTGTGTATCACTCTCCTCTCTGTATCACTCTCCTCTGTGTATCACTCTCCTCTGTGTTCCACTCTCCTCTGTGTATCACTCCTCTGTGTACCACTCTCCTCTGTGTTCCACTCTCCTCTGTGTATCACTCCTCTGTGTTCCACTCTCCTCTGTGTATCACTCTCCTCTGTGTATCACTCTCCTCTGTGTATCACTCTCCTCTGTGTTCCACTCTCCTCTGTGTATCACTCTCCTCTGTGTATCACTCTCCTCTGTGTATCACTCTCCTCTGTGTATCACTCTCCTCTGTGTATCACTCTCCTCTGTGTATCACTCTCCTCTGTGTATCACTCTCCTCTGTGTATCACTCTCCTCTGTGTATCACTCTCCTCTGTGTATCCACTCTCCTCTGTGTATCACTCTCCTCTGTGTTCCTCTCTGTGTATCATATATTGAAATTCTTTATTCGGAATAACCCCTTGAGATGTAGCATC
>NC_140166.1:188114516-188486327 GCF_963971535.1 Notolepis coatsorum
GAAATTCTTTATTCGGAATAACCCCTTGAGATGTAGCATCTCGTTTTCGAGGGGATCCTAAAGGGTATCACTCTCCTCTGTGTATCACTTTCCTCTGTGTATCACTCCTCTGTGTATCACTCTCCTCTGTATCACTCTCCTCTGTGTTCCACTCTCCTCTGTGTATCACTCTCCTCTGTGTATCACTCTCCTCTGTGTACCACTCTCCTCTGTGTATCACTCTCCTCTGTGTACCACTCTCCTCTGTGTATCACTCCTCTGTACCACTCTCCTCTGTGTTCCACTCTCCTCTGTGTATCACTCTCCTCTGTGTTCCTCTCTGTGTATCACTCTCCTCTGTGTATCACCACATGCCTAGAATCTACACACACCACACACACACACACACACACACACACACACACACACACACACACACACACACACACACACACTCCCTGTGCCCCTCTGCCCCTCTCTGTGCCACCCTGGCTAGGTGACTTTGGCAGTGAGTGTGCCAGCAGCTGGTGTGGCATCTGCCCGACAAGTGTAATCATCTGCTGAACAAAACTCTGCCCCCCTACACTCTCTCCTCACTCTCTCTCTCTCTCTCTCTCTCTCTCTCTCTCTCTCTCTCTCTCTCTCTCTCTCTCTCTCTCTCTCTCTCCTCTCTCTCTCTCTCTCTCTCTCTCTCTCTCTTACTCACACACACACATGTGCACACCCCCTGCTGGGCAACCATGACAACATACAAACAAACACACACACACACACACACACACACACACAGACACACGCACACACACACAGCACATACAGATAATTATACACCAGTAATGGGGAGAGATATGAGCGTTCCTGACGTTCTATTTGACTTTGGACAAAACAGGTAGTTCTCCCATGTTGACTGTTTCTCTCTCTCTCTCTCCCCCCCTCTCTCTCTCTCTCTCTCTCTCTCTGCAGAACTATGGTGGAGGGATGAGACCTCCTCCCAACTCCATGGGTCCAGGGATGCCGGGGATGAACATGTTAGTAGACAATGAAGATAATGTCTTTGAATTATATATCAATAGAGTAGAACCTTGCTTCTCTGAACTGCAGATGTTTTTAGTTCACTGGCGCACTGAAAGGGAATAATAATAGAAAATATGTATGTATATAATTTGTGTTATACGTTTTGAATAATCTTCACTTGGTATTTCAATGTATTTCAGTCATCTAAGCATTGGTTCCTCCATTAGCAAACAGAGCTGATTCTATATTATTACTGTTGGAATTAAACAGCTGTTGGCAGTATTACAGTATTAAGGACACTGACAACCAAGCATACAAGTGACAAATGTATTGAAGGATCATTATGTATTATTGTAGAACAACAATGACACACTGTGTCATAGACACAAAGCACTGTTTCATGGATTGAACTGCTCTTACACAAGGTGTCATGCTTTTTAGCTGCCACTAGGGGCAGAGTGGCTAACCGTGAGTGAATGAGTTAGTGATTGATTGATTGATTGATTGATTGAAAAGTTTATTAACAGATTGCAGAATGGGTACAATACAGTACAGCTCAGTACATACAATTGTTAAGGGGATGCAGACCAGAGAAAGACTTTCGTCTTGTTTACATCAGGGTCCCCCATTTTCAATTCATCATAACATATATGACATACATGACATACAGATAGACAGTACTGCTACATCTATACATTTATGACATATCAGATTTGCAAATACAGTACTGTTTGTGATACAAAAGTGTCCAGAAAAAGAGTGTATATACATTTGGCATAGAACTGTACATTGGAGGAGGTTTGGTGGGTGGGGTGGGGTTGGGTGGGTGGGTGAGGGCTGTACATTGGAGGTGGGGGGGGGGGGGTTGGGTAGGGGACACACACACATTTTACACTGTACATTGGAATACTGACAAAGCCTTACTTGGTCATGTACTGTACAAACTAGTGACATTGCTATGAGGTGCTTCGCATCTAGAAATTCAGAGAGCTTCCCATTTTTAATCCCTTTGTCAGTCTCTGTGACAACGATGTATTCATGCTGATTATATGATTGCTTTGTTTGCTGTGTGTACCAGGGGTCCTGGAGGTAGAGGTCCTTGGCCGAACCCCAACGCCAACTCAGTGAGTTTTCTCCCATTTGCACCTGTTATCTTATCTTAACCTGCCAAATGACCTGGTCTGTTCAAAGTAATTACTGTGTCTCATCTCGGGCTTCTTTTGGTGACGCTCCGTCTCTTGTCACTTCTCTCCATAGATAGCATATTCATCTTCATCTCCAGGCAACTATGTGGTGAGTGTCCAGTCAGCAACCTGAGTTCTGTTAGAGACCATACCGTTAGTATACTGTTACAACAGTATGTAACAACCTGAGTTCTGTTAGAGACCATACCATTAATCTCTCTCTCTCTCTCTCTCTCTCTCTCTCTCTCTCTCTCTCTCTCTCTCTCTCTCTCTCTCCTCTCTCTCTCTCCTCTCTCTCTCTCTCTCTCTCTCTCTCTCTCTCTCTCTCTCTCTGTGTTGTACCCCCTCCTCTCTCTCAGGGTCCTCCAGGGGGAGGCGGGCCACCAGGAACTCCCATCATGCCTAGCCCCGGAGGTGAGTGTTACCCTTCAGTTTCCCTCCTGATTTCCACCGTTAACCACGTTCTCTGTATGAGAGCTTCTGACAGAGACACATCCAGACAGAGACACATCCAGACCGAGACACATCCAGACAGAGACACATCCAGACAGAGACACATCCAGACAGAGACACCTCCAGACCGAGACACATCCAGACCGAGACACATCCAGACAGAGACACATCTCCAGACAGAGACACATCCAGACCGAGACACATCCAGACAGAGACACATCCAGACAGAGACACATCCAGACAGAGAGGCTGTAGAAGAAGCCATGGGGTTATGACTTCATGAGGCAATCAAATGTTTGTGCGCTTTTACACACAATGCGGTTTATATTCTATCATTGCTAGACAGTCTGAACCAGAATTTAAACCTTATTTGGGGTTTCAAACAAGTTATTCCGGAAAAATGGAAAATACTAAAGTATACTACAAATACCTACACATTGCCTGCAGTACAACACAGTGAGTACTTAGTTACTTTCCATCACAGGGCTTTAAATACATTAGCCTCCATGTATTAATATTTCCTTATATTTTTTATATTTAGAACTGTTGAAATGCTGCACAGAAACCTCTTTGATAAATGAAACAGGCATGCCAAATTAAAGTCTTATGTTTTAAAGTCGTAAAGTCTTAGTTGTATTGTCTTCTATTTATTAGCTATTTTACATGTTATGTAAATCTTTCAAAGATATTACAGTGGGAGATGGAATCTAGGTTTTCTCAAAGGGGAGAGAGACACAGGCCTGTCGGTCACCGGTAGACAAACTATCAGTCTGCAATCAACTGAGTGATCCAGCTTAGCTTTGACCCATCTATCTAATGTCTCTGTAGAGGATTAAGAGAACTAAACACTGGGGCAACATCCTGTAGCTGTTCTTGTTTCTGTTGGCCTGTGGGGAGCTTCTTTTTGTGTCCACTATTTATTATTTATATACATACCTCTATTGTGATGCGTTGCCGGGGTAACCTTATGCACAAAACGCTACCGCTCAACACGTACAACAGGAGGGAACACAGTTTTCCACTGCAGTCGCCAAGACCGCGGACACGCTCACACACACACACACACACACACACACACACACACACACACACACACACACACACACACACACACACACACACACACACACACACACACACACACACACATACACTCACAAACACAGACAACACACGCTCACTCTCACACACACACAAACAAACACACACACACACACACACACACACACACACACACACACACACACACACACATACGCTCACACACACACACACACACACACACACACATACACACACACACACACACACACACACACACACACACACACACACACACACACACACACACACACACACACACACATACACTCACAAACACAGACAAACACACGCTCACTCTCACACACACACAAACAAACACACACACACACACACACAAACACACTCACCCACACACATATACACTCACAAACACAGACACACATACACTCACTCTCACACACAAACACACACACACACGCTCGCACACTAACACACAGATACACACGCTTTCTCTCACACATACGCTCACGCACACACCCGCTCACACTAACACACGTACAAAAACACACACATGCACACACACACACACACACACACACAAACACACACACACACACAAACACAAACACACACACACACACACACACATACATACACACACACCTCACCAAGTGCACCACCCACTCAACACTGCTACCCACCGCCCAGTCACGACAGCACAACCTAGATCCAGGCCACTAATAGGAGACACATATAGTTTCTGTCTATCTACCCTCGTCTTTCAGTCTGTTCATCTTATGCTCTTCCTCTTCATCTGTCTCCTCCTGCCCACTACTTACTGCCTGCAGTGTCCTCGCCAAGGTCATGTCACCATGTCTTCAGGACAAACAGTCGCAATAGAAGGGACATGTGTCTACTGCTTCCTGGCCATGTTTCAGTGCCTCTGTAGGATAGCTTTTACATTATTATTTATTTATTTTTTAACTCATGACAGTATGAGAAATTAATGACGTTTTTGTATGTATTCGTTTTCGGCAGTGTGCCGTCTGATTTATTTAACAATTTAAGATACACACACACACACACACACACACGCACGCACGCACGCATGCACGCACGCATGCACGCACGCACACACACACACACACACACACACATGTCTTCCCCAGATTGAGGAATGAGAATGACAAATTATCAGTAGCTGTTACTAACTGAATGCTTACCCGTGTGTGTGGGTGCTCAGAAGGATCGTTAGCACGTGGATTGTCTACTTCACTGAGTGCGCTGTGCTTTTGTGTGGTCAAATGTTGTTCAGAAGGAGACTGAAGCAATCACTCCACCCTCAGTATTCCTTTACTTTGTTAGACAGTAAGGAGGTAGAAATGGATTCAGACAAAGTACAGAATTGGACTTGATGGGCCAAACACACAACCACAATAATATGTGTGGGAGGAATCACTCGCCTCGTGGGGTTGATGGTTAGACGCTGGACTGACCTCGTTTGTATTTCTTCACAGACTCCACAAACTCAAGTGAAAACATTTACACAATGATGAACCCCATCGGCCCTGGTGGTAACAGACCTAATGTGAGTAACGATAAAGGTTGGATCCTCCCTTTTGACTCCAGAATACTTTGAATCACTTCAGTGTTCAATTGTGTCCAGGATTGTGATCTTTAATTTTTTTTTATAAAACTTCTTAAAGGAACGCTCCACCACCAAATTCTACAAATTAATTCGTTTTTTTGAATTATCGAGTTATCTAATTTATCTAATAAGTTGTTTAATGTTGTTATGATATATATTATTCCAGGAAGTAATACATCTATCTCAGAGAAATTATGAAAATGATAACATTTGGGTTGTGTTAATTACTTCCTGGAATAATATACATCATAATGACATCACACATCTTAACCCTTTAATACAAGAACTCTCAAAATGCATAATTAATAAGCTTATTTTGGGGGGGGGGGGGGGGGTGGATTGTTTCTTTAATTTAATTATTAATAAATAAATACATTTGATTATAAACAAACACACTATCTGGGTATGAAAAGATGCATTCTTCTCATCTGTCAGATAATAAACCTTTGTGAATGTATGTATGTTCTTTTTCAGTTCCCGATGGGACCGGGTCCAGATGGACCAATGGGCGGCATGGGGGCTATGGAGCAGCATCATATGAACGGATCGCTAGGTGAGTCATAAAGCCTCTCACCCTAATAGTATGCACCTTAACGCCTATCAAAACCTGAGTAGTTTCAGTGTATGAGTTCTTCTGTGAGAGAAACAAAGCCTTTAGTAAAGTTTAGTGGTATGACTCTGCCCCCTTGTGGGTGGTATAGGGAACACCACCTGGTATTGATTGAAGTGGAAGCAGATTATGTGGGCAGTGAGAGGGCCCATTGATTCTGTAGACAGGTGAGATGTGATCGATGAAGCCGGCGGAGTTTGGTCTCATCTGTATTTGAAACAAATAGCTTAATTAAAGCCCATTGCCTGTGAGGCGGCAGCCTGTCCCTCCACGGATGCTGATAGCTAGCCTGATGCTGTGGAGCGGGTAACAGTTTCCTTGTAATGATTAGTATTTCTCTCATGTCTGTTCACAGGCTCTGGTGACATGGATGGGTTGCCAAAGGTGAGACTCAAAGACCACTGTAGATACGTAATCTATGTATACAATATGCGTCTTTTTAAAGTTATTAGGAAGGCAACACCACAATACCGTACATGTAATTTAGTCTAGCCTGTCGCACGGATAGTTCCGTTTCTTCCACAGTCTGGATTTGCTGACATCAAAATTACATTATCAGTCCTATTCCTAGGACAGTATTCTTTTTTTAAACTGAGAGCAGTGCTGTTCTGTTGGCTCCCAGCCTCCCCTCTAACTATTTTCAGTTTTCAAAGAATATTGTTCTAGGCCCTAGAACAATATTCTTTGAAAACTGAAAATAGTTGGATTTCAGGAGTTCAAAACGTGTAATCCCTATCTGATTGGATCAGATTTGTATTCATTCATTTCAACTCATTATGAATTGAAAATGGGGGACCCTGATGTAAACAAGACGAAAGTCTTTCTCTGGTTTGCATCCCCTTAACAATTGTGTGTATTGAGCTGTACTGTACCCATTCTGCAATCTGTTAATTAAAATGTTCAATCAATCAATCAATAGGGATTAAAAGTTTTGAACTCCTGGGCCCAGCTGATAATTAACCCTAGAATCTAGGGTTAAAGAGAGACAATCCTGAAATGTCTGTGCAGCATTACAATTTCCAAAAGGTACCACTGACACTTGTACATTCTACAGTCTCTTAAAGCATCTTAAATTAGATGTATATTGTTTCATAGTATCTTATTGATATATTTCCCTTAGTTATAACATGAATAAAGAAACATGGAATCTCCCTGCATATATTGGAGGATATTATTTGTCCTAATTGAGAATAAAAGAAAATAAAAGTTATTTTCTGACCAGTTTGTTCCTTCTGTGTGTTTAGAATTCTCCCAACAACATGGCAGGCATGAACAATCCCCCTGGGACTCCGAGGGATGACGGCGAGATGGCAGGCAACTTTTTAAACCCATTCCAAAGTGAAAGTGTGAGTACCCTGTGGCACAGCATCTGCCTCCTCCCCAGCACACAGAGCATGCAAGCATAATGCATGGGAGGGAATCACACAGTCTGCTCTCTTTGACGCATGGAGAGAATGCCACGTTGCGCTTCTCCTGATTAATTCAACACTGACAGACTGACTAACTGTATTCTAAAATTCTTTAACATTTTCCCCCCTTTGGCTGGACTATGCTTGCTGCTTTTTAGTTTTTAATGATTTAGAACACATATAGAAAGTTACTGATAATACTGATGATGATAGTACCTGATGTACTGTAGCTACATCATACATATTGTACAAAGCTTGATATCCTGTGCATCTAGTGTAGTTAGCTGTATTGCGTTCATCTTGAATTGTTTAGTTACACAAGTTTAATATAGTATTGGCTTTTCTCCCCTCCCTCTTTTCTCTTTCTCTTTACAGTATTCACCCAACATGACGATGAGTGTGTGATTTTTTTTATTTTATCTTTTATTTTATTTTATTTCTTTTTTTCATCTCCCCTTCCCCCCGTCTTCCCCCGTCCCATCTACCTTGGTGCGTCTTGCGTTACCCTCCCCCTCCCTCCTCTTCCTCCCCTCCTGGATGGCGTGGCTGTGGCCCCACAGCCCCATGGGATGCCCCTGGAAGGCAGGACTCCCCTAAAGGCCCCCCGTCCCAACGCCTGTAACATGGGAGGTGGAAACATGAAACAGTCTCCGATTAACAGGAAGAGCCTCCTAACGGATTCTCCCTGCCTACCGGGCTTTCTCACGGGCCCAGGACAGTGACGGGTCTATAGCCTGCTACCAGCCCATCCCTCCCACGCTATATGCCTGCGTCGGGTGGCGTTCACACACCCGGAACAAGGTCTCCATTCTGCAGCCGGCTCCTCACCACCACCACCTCTCATATGCTGACCATGACTTAAGTTATGAGGGCATACAGCAGTTGGGTGACTGGGGTTGAAATCTGAAAAACCCTCAGTCAATAACTCTACCCTTTTTGGGAAAGATATTAATAAATAAATGAACTGATAATTATCGTTTAGGGCAAGAACGGTTTTCATTAAATGTTTGTCTTTTTTTGTTGTTGTTGTTGATGATAATATTATTATTATAATTTTCATAATTGATATTATTGTTCTAATGATGTAGTTATGATTTCTTGTAAAGGGCACATTTTATCTCAGCAGCAGCAGCAGCAGCAACGACGACAGAATAAGCACACGAGAGAATGCACAATGATACTTCTGTTTACGTGAGTTTAGGTATTTGATGTTTGTTCGTTTTGTTATGTCACAGTCAGACTCCCTTCGCACACCTCCCCTCCATTCTCTGACGGACTTGTAGCAGAGTGTCTTCACTGTCTTAAAGTTTGCAGCACCAAATACATAAACCTTCAAACACAAAGAGTGTGATAGGAATCACTGACGCTTCTCTTCTCACCTAATGAAATAGTTTGAGGTGTTGGCAGAATCTACCCCTACAGTAGAAACAGAGGCTTCCCCCCCGGAGATTTGCTCGTCACAACCCTCTCTTCTTTTACTGGTCAGAAATGGACTGATTTAATGGAATTCAGACAGATGTTCCTGACTTTATTTTCAGTACAGGTGGCTTTGAACATTTATTTTTATTTTCTCAAAACTGCCCATCTGTCTTGCTGTTTCTCAGTGTGTGTGGACAGAGAGAGAGGGAGAGTTTCTGTAGTGCATCTGTCCTCTTCTATGGATTTGCTCTTGCCTGTAAATACAACATATTTAGCTTGTACTGTGGTTGTTTTTATTATTTGTTATTTACAACTCGTCTGTGAATCCTGAAAAGTGGCTCCGCCTTCTTCTCCTTCATCACATCATGTTTGATTTCAACCTCATTAAGGAGCACAAACTTTGTCCTCCCGAGGATTCACTCCGGGCCCTCGCCAGCCTCTCCCCTGCTGTGAGCTGGGAGAGGGATTCCAGAACCTTTGATACACACGTAATGCCTGCCCTCTTGTGTTCAGTCTGGGTTGAGCCCACAGAACCTTGTGTTTCCGTGTCTCAGCCCCGATGAGAGAGGCGAGCTAAACTCTCTCCTCGAAGCTCCCATCGACCGGTTCCTTCTACAGAGTCCGTGGCTGTATGCATGGGGGTGTTGGATCCAGGGTATTGGATGGCTGTAGCAGCACTGGTGATGGGAGTAGTGTGATGATGACAAGGGGTGGATGGATACCGAGCATTCATTCATTCATGATATAGAACTCTTTGATACAGCCTCTTCTCTAAAGAGCAAGAGGAACAACAAAAGGCTACTTTTGTAAAGGAAATATTTCTGCTTGTTTGGACTGATTTGTGAGTCAGATCTTTTGTTGTTATTCTTGCCTTTTTTATTTGTTTTGGTTGATTTTATTTTAATTTCTATGAAGTGTTTTTGAGAAAATAAATAAATACTTTTTTTTAAAGCCCATAGAATCTGCACACAAGGAAAAAGAACGGCTACATTTTACCTTATTTAATTTGTTCAGTAAGGTGCATCGTGTACCCTTGACCCAATCAACCCACTGTTGCTGTGTTAAAGGTATAATTTACTGTATCACTCATAATATCACTCTACAGCACTTTGCTTACAGCTGTGCTCTACCCAACAATAACACCAGAACCATTAGCCTCTAGTGGTTGGTCATGTGCTTGTCAGTTTTATGATATCAATGTGAAGCAGGTTGCACCCTTATAAAAAAGTATGATGGTATTTCTATCATTTTCTTTTGGTCACTACCATCAGGATCATGTTTTAAATTGGATTATACCGTGGTATTATTAAGTACAAAAGTGGTACCATGGTGATACATGACTTTTACCATAGCAGTGCCATGGAAATAATATTTATACACCGGCCAGTACCATGGTAAAACAACAACTATTAAACCATCAAACTATCAATCTACCATCACTTTTTTGTAAGGGTGCTCAATAGTCCAACAGGGGCATATCCAGGACCTAGGAAGTGTTCCCCCCAGTGGTCCCTCTAAGTACTGACACACGCCTTCTTCTATCCCCCCTCTCCCCTCCCTCAACAGCCCCATCCCTCACCCCCCCCCCCCCCCCCCCCCTCCTCCTCTTTAATTTCCTTTTTTGTAAATACTGTATAATGCATTTTGATATCATTGACATGTTTTGATATGTCAGTCACTACCAATGAATACAGCTTAAAGTAAATTATAAATTAACTGTCCATGTTTTTTCCAGGAAGGAGACGATGAGATTCGGTTCATGTCGACAAAAACTTCCCAGTGAATTTACGATTGAAGTGAACAGAATGCAGTGACTTGAATAATGGAAGCTGTATGCTGAACACTTCTCTGGTGGGGGGGATATATGCATACATGAAATGTGAAACAGGCTTAAACTGCCTCTAAATACCTAGCGAGGACGGAGAAGAGATGAATGTGGAGTTGAAAAGACTTCTCATGGCATCTGCAGCATCCGCTGCCCTGTCCTCGCCTCGTATGTCACTAGTTCAGATTGTATTCTTGGTTTATGAATGATAATCCATTCATCCCGAAGGCCATCGTCTCGCAAAAAAAAAAAAAAACATGTGACTATACAGTTTTTAATATGAAGGATTTTTATCAATTTAAGAAGAAAAAAAACTTTTAAAAAGGAAAAAATACTTAGAGAACCTCATTTTAAATTAAGAATAGATCAAAAAGTAATACTTATGGGGAAAAACTGTGTCCTTTGCTATTCACTCCTGTAATAGCGTTGTATAGATTGATGCTCTCACTGATCCTCTCTCAGTCCTCTGTGTATATGGATTGTTGGCCATCTCTGTACTTCTATTGTGATGTATAATACTGTACCATTAGGAAGATTTGCTGGGTGGGGTGGGTGGGTGGGTTGACATTCAAGGGAAGGGGATTGGAATGATTCTCCTGTACCGTTCATGGTCCTCTCTGACGACACGGCAGTATTCAATATGAAGCAGTCTGTCTCTTGGGTTTGCTTTGTATTTCATGGTAGGATAGTTCAGAATCTTGTCTTAGGGACTTAGGTGTCTTGTGTAGGTAATAAAGATGTCCTTTGTATGTTTCTTTATATTGTAAAGTTTCTTTAGACTGAAAGAAAAACAGATAATTTGCTTATAAAAAAAAAAGAAACAACGCATCAATAATAAATGTCATTTGATTTTTTCCCAGTTGTTTGAATCTTTTCTCTGTGCTCTTATTTTACCCTCAACCACACCAGATAGACAGATAGATAGATAGATACGCTTTCTGTCTTGTCTTGTGTGCAATGATTACACGTGTTTACTAGTGTGCTGTCATTCTAGTTAAGACACTTTTTTCCCTACATTTATTTATTTTGCATATATAACGTGGTTTGCAGCATTTAAAATGACAGGTAACATGCAGAGAATTCCAGTCAAATTCCAGTAATTGTAGGCTATTGGAAATATTTGAAAATATATTTAGTGTCTCTAGCAGTTGAGGATCTTGTTGATCTCAAAATACCTGTTTCTCTTGTGGATACTGCAGGTTAAAATTCAAGGCCATGAAACGTCTCATCTTACCCTCATTAGGGTATGACAAAAAAAATGGATTCAGTCATTATAATTGTGAATGAAGTAATGACCTTTATATGTTTCCAAATTAAATTCATCAGGATTATTTAAATAAAATTATAATTGTTAGTTTAAACATGGATATTTAATGTATGAAGGCCTGTGAAACCCACCTAGATTCAAACCTGGGTCCCCTGCATGTGAAACCAAATATCTGCTAGTCAGCCAAAGGGGAATACCCCCCCCAGAGAGACATTGGGATTACTAGGCTTCAGGCAGGGCTTCTCCACACCTGCAAACAGACCCGGCGCCATGGGCGGGCATTAGGGGGTCGGGCCCGCCCACTGAGTCAGCTGTGCCCACCCTGGTAAAAAAAAAAGTGGGCACTGATGTCAACAACAACACTACTAAAGCTAGCACGGCACTCTGTGAGAATTCGTTTTCTACCCTCAAGAACGTCTTTACAGAACATCGCCTTAGTATGCTTCATCGATGCAAGGCCAATTTAATTCAGTTGGCATTTGAGAAGGACTTAACAAAAAAGTTCACGAATGAGTGGAGGGGCAGTGTTTTAAGAAGATTTCACTCTGTCTCCAAACTCCGCTTGCCGCTCTACTAATGATGGTGAGTAGCCTGTGGAGGAATTTTGTTTGCTTTTTTATGCACCTTATTTTTGTCAGTTCAGTTCAGTTTGTCAGTGAATTCAGAAGTGTTGAATAAATGGAGACTTTTCAAAGATATAGAATAGAATAGAAATGTATTATCCTGAGGGAAATTTGACACTGCAAATCACTCAACATTAAACATTTAGACAGAAAGTCACGAATAAGAATAACAAAACAAATGGCCTAAGAATAGAATAAAATGAAATAGAATAAAAGATACAGTAAATAAATACAGTAAAAATATACTGAAGTCTACAGTAGGTGTAATATTGCACAGTGCTGTTTAAAAAGTAAGAGTCCAGGAAGATGGTAACTGTCACTCTGTGCTCAGTGATGCAGTGAGGCACAGTGATGCATTGTATAGTCTGAAGGCTGTTGGAATGAAGGACTTCCTGTGCTACATTTAGGTAGTGTGAGCCTGGCACTGAACATGCTCCGCCTGTCAGCCAAGTCTGTGTATAGTGGGTGGGAGGGGTTTTCCCTGATTCAAGTTCAAGTTCAAGTTCAAGTTTCTTTTATTGCCACACGGCCAGGCCGGTGGAATTTGAGCACGGTGCAGGTGGTAGCTGCGACAATACACCACATGGATGATGGAACACAACATAACATCAACAACAACATAACATAACATAACATAACATAGCATAACATGCATAACATAACATAACAGCAGGGGGTGAAATTAGGATGAGTTGGAGTTGAGTAATTGTATGGCCTTGGGGAAGAAACTGTTGTTGAACCTAACCGTGCGACTACCTAGTGACCTAAACCTTCTACCAGAGGGGAGGAGTTGGAAGAGGTGATGAGCTGGGTGCAGGGGGTCACTGATGATTTTGTGTGCGCGTGTGATGGTGTGATGTTTGTGTATGGAGTCCAGGGTGGGGAGTGTGCAGTTAATGATTTTGGATGCCCTAATGATGATCCTGTCTAGTCTGTGTAGTGTGTGTTTGGGTGTGTTGCCGTACCAAACAGTGATGGAGAGTGAAATAATGTTTTGTATGATAGCTGTGTAAAATTGAATCATTAACGACTTCCTGACCTTGTACTTCCTGAGTTGTCTTAAATGAAATAATCTTTGGTTGGCTGTTTTAAGTAAATGAGTGGTGTGATGATCCCAGTTGAGTTTGTTGCTGATGTGTGTTCCTAAGTATTTAAATGTGTCTGTGGCTGAAATGAGTTGGTTATTGATGAGCATGGGTGTTTTGGTGGGTGTGATTTTGCGAAAGTCAATAATGAGTTCCACGGTCTTGCTTTCATTGAGTAATAGGTTATGTTCTTTGCACCATGTGAGTGTTCGCTCCACCTCCAGCCGGTAGTCATCCTCCTTGTTGTTAGAGATCAACCCTAGGATGGTGGTGTCGTCCGCGTATTTGAGGGTTTTGACTGAGGGGGATGCTGAACGGAGGTTGTTAGTGTAGAGGGAAAAAAGCCACGGGGAGAGAACACACCCCTGTGGTACCCCAATGTTGGTGGTCAGAGGGAGAGAGGTGAGGTTGTTGTAGCGGACTACCTGTTTGCGGCCCTTCAGTGTGTCCAGCAACCAGAAACAGAGGGAGGGGGCAATGTTCATGTTGGTCAGGGTTTGGAACAGTATGAGGGGGTCGATGGTGTTGAAGGCACTGCTGAAGTCAATAAAGAGTATCCGGGCGTAACTGTTTTTGGTCTCCAGATGCTGGAGGGTGTAGTGCAGTGCCAGGTTGACTGCATCATCAGTAGACCGGTTTGTGCGATAGGCGAATTGTAGAGGGTCCATCAGGGGGGATGTGAGTGTTTTTAAAACTGACAGGACTATGCGTTCCAGCACCTTCATGGCTACTGCCGTCAAGGCCACGGGTCTATAGTCATTAAGGCTAGATATTTTTCCTTTCTTGGGTATGGGGATGATGATGGATTGTTTGAAGAGGGCTGGGATCTGCATTTGCTGGAGTGAGGTGGTGAAAATGCCAGTGTAGACTGATGGCCTGGAGCTTAGCAAGGTTCCTCCTCTCCGCCACCCTTGCTAGAGTCCAGCTCCACCCCAGCCACGCTACTGGCCTTCCTGACCATCTTATCCAGCCTGTTTGTGTCCCCTGCTCTCAGTCCGCTGCCCCAGCAGGTCTGTCATATATATCCGTTCAGTCTGTTTTTGTATAAGTGAATGTTCTTATCTTAAGAGAGAGAGAAATTAGATCTTTCAATTGCCTCTCTGCTGTTTAGTTCAGCACCGTGGGCAGCGCCAAGCAAGCCACAGCGCCGCTGTCCCAGCTGAAACGTATAAAAGGGAACCTGTGTTGAAAAACCATTGTGCCCCCCCGAGAACATTTTATGCCCCCCCACTAATGTGTTTCTGCAGCCTGGTCTGCCTGCAAAGCAAGACACTGCATTGTCTAAAATCACCACAATACCACAACATTAAACAACCCTGGCTGCTGGGTATTTCAGAAAAACTTGAATGTTACTACTACTATCTTTTTAAACCTTGCTAAATTTGCATTGACACAGTCATTACACCTGATAGGCTTTAAACTGCAAACATGGTTTCTTGAGCACCAACATGCTCCCCACTTTCCCCATGTGACTCTTCGGTTCAAATAACAAACTCAGCAAGACCGACGGCTTCTCAGTTACAGTGGGTGACAATATCACAAGGAAAGATGAAATTACCTACCTGGGTTCCATCCTAGAGGCTAATCTCTCCTGTGACAAAATGGCATCCAATGTAATAAAAAAAGTCAACCAACGAACTCGATTCTTGTACCGGATCTCCTCTCTGGTAAACAAGAATACCCTGAAGACTCTGGCAGGAGCACTCATTCAAGGGTACTACGACTATGCTTGCACCTCATGGTACCAAAGCACCTCAAAGGCGCTAAAAACAAAATTACAAACATCTCAAAACAAACTGGTCAGACTACTGCTTGACCTTACTCCTAGAACCCACCTCACCCCTGCCCACTTTGACAACCTAGGATGGCTTAGAGTAGACGACAGAGTACAGCAACTTGCAATGGGCCTGGTCTGCAAGATACACTACACGACCAAGGTACCCCATGTACAGTACATGTCAAAATACTTCCCAAAGGTCAATGAATACCACGAGCACAACACCAGAGGGAGCTCCACAAATCATGTTAAACCCAGATTCCGCTCAAACAAGGGACTAAACACGTTTCGCAATTATGCCACATCAATGTGGAACGCCCTACCCAAAGCTGTAAAGGAATGAATCAATACCCACTTTCAAAACCACTCTCAAGGAACACCTACGGGAGACTGCAATTCGAAACTGGCCCCTGTAAATGTCCTAACCCAACCCCCTCCAATGTACAGTAATTTACCTAGTATGGTTTTGTCAATAGTCCAATGTACAGTTTTGCTTGTTTGTACAGTGCTCCCCCCCCAACCCCCTCCAATGTAAATTACCTAGTATGGTTGTCAATATCCGAATGTACAGTTTTGCTTGTACAGTTGTACAGTGTTCCCCCCCAACCCCTCCCTACCAACCCCCCCCCCCCCCCACACACAACCCCACCCAACCTCCTCCTATGTACAGTTTTTACATCAAATGTATATACTATAGTATGGTTGTCAATATTCCAATGTACAGTTTTGCTTGTACAGATGTACAGTGTCCCCCCCCCCCCCAACCCCTCCTACCCACCCCCCCACCCAACCCCACCCAACCTCCTCCAATGTACAGTTTTCACGTCAAATGTATATACTCCCTTTTCTGGACTCTTTTTGTATCACAAACAGTACTGTATTTGAAAATCTGGTATGTCATAAATGTACTGTATAGCAGTACTGTCTATCTGTATGTCATGTATGTCATATATGTCCTGATGAATTGAAAATGGGGGACCCTGATGTAAACAAGACGAAAGTCTTTCTCTGGTCTGCATCCCCTTAACAATTGTGTGTATTGAGCTGTACTGTATTGTACCCATTCTGCAATCTGTTAATAAAGTTTTCAATCAATCAACCAATCAATCAATCAATCAATCAATCAATCAATCAATCAATCAATCAATTCCTTCCATCAAAGCCTTGGTCAAATTAAATAGTTCTTCCTAAATCTGTGGTCTTTGTGGCTGTTGTTGGTGTTGGCAGACCATTTTAGAAGTTGTATACTTTTCTCTTAGATAAACAACGGATAAATAATCACCTGACAGTGACAGTTGCGATCTATAATGCCTCAAGGTTACCAAGGAGGAGGGTAAATGGAGGAGATGTTATTCATGTCATATCGGGGTATATTATTGGAGTACAGTACACATGCGCAGTTACAATTTGGCCGTGTTTCCATTCAATTGGGACCCGCCACCATAGATATATATAGAACACTAGATAGCTTAAGGCGGAGTCACCAGCGTCACTGAACCGCCGCCATCTTGGGAGAGTCAGCCTTGAGTGAGTGAGCTGCACAGACAAAAATACTCATAACTCGCTGAAATATTGACGGATTTACAAACGGGTTGGTTTGCTATAAACATCAAAGGTGTAGTTATGATACTGCATACATCTTTTTTTTAAAGATGTTTTTTTTTTTACAAACCGCTTGAATCATAGCCACGTTAATAATGCTTGTAATGTGGAACGCCCTACCCAAAGCTGTAAAGGAATGTGGATCACTACCCACTTTCAAAACCTCTCTCAAGGGACACCTACGGGAGACTGCAATTCAACACTGGCCCCTGTAAATATCCTAACCCAACCCCCTCCAATGTACAGTCATTTACCTAGTATGGTTGTCAATAGTCCAATGTACAATTTTGTTTGTTTGTACAGTGTCTCCCCCCCCCCCCCTCAATGTACAGTTTTGCTTGTTTATACAGTGTGCCCCCCCCCCCAACCACCTCCAATGTAAATTACCCAGTATGGTTGTCAATATCCCAATGTACCCAACCCCCCCCCCACCCAACCTCCTCCAATGTACAGTTTCTACGTCAAATGTATATCCCTTTTCCTGACTCCTTCTGTATCACAAACAGTACTGTATTTGCAAATCTGGTATGTCATAGATGTATAGATGTAGCAGTACTGACTATCTGTATGTCATGTATGTCATGTGTCCTGATGAATTGAAAATCTGTTAATAAAGTTTTCAATCAATCAATCAAAACCAAACCGTTTGTAAATCCGTCAATATTTCAGCGAGTTATGAGTATTTTTGTCTGTGCAGCTCAGAGCTCACTCACTCTCACTCAAGGCTGACTCTCCCAAGATGGCGGCGGTTCAGTGCCGTCGCTCTCCATTGGCCGGCAGCGCGGGCAAGCTATCTAGTGTTCTATATATATCTATACCCGCCACACTCCACCAGCGCACTCTGAGCAATACCCCCGTCTCCCATTGGATGGCTTACTGGTGACTTAGCCTACATTCATTAGCCTTGAAGGTTACCAGGAAGCTTTAGCTAAGAGACTAGCAAATCATTTAGACTTGTCCCTCTCCGGAACAAAGCAAGTTTTTCATATTATTTTGAGGTAATATCCATTTATTTCAATATTCAGGGTTATGACTTGGAGTATATTGATTTTGTATTTGAACCTGGAATAATTGCTTAACATATTGCAAGACGAGCGAACATCTTGACAGCTAGCGTTAACTCGCTAACGTCAGTTAGCATTGGCCAAGCAAACAAGCTAGCTAACTGAAGAGACACACAATGCTAAACTTACTAGAAAGTTCTTCTGGAAACATCTAGCAATCATAGAAGATAACCAGAACACATTAGTTTAAATAATCAACAGATAGCTAACTCCTAGCCTTACCGAATCACAGATCAGACTCGAATATTAGCTGTAAGTTACATTAGTTAAGCTTGCAAGTCTGGGGGAATGAATACGTCTGAATGAATGGTGCTGTGGCTAGCAGTGTTAGCGTGTGATATTGCAGTAGATAACGTTGGTGCAATGTGTAGTGGGTCATAAAGGGATATTTCACCGTAGTATAACCTTAGGATAAAATCTGCGTTATTACCTCTATCTAAAGTAATCTACAAGTAAATTAGTGACCACTGCTGCCCCTCTCGTCCACTGATAACACCAACATTCCTCCCAGGTGTCAGGCTCCTCATTCACTTTCATTCATTTTGGGGACCTAATATTGGGGTCTAAATATCATACTTGTGAAATATAAACAAACTACTGCTGTGAAGATTTCAATAAAGCAGATAATTCTGCTGGAGACAGATAATGATTCAAAACATTCTCTGAGGAATTGACAGTAGGTCAAACTACACCTCAATGATTGGTTAGTGTAGTTCCTAAATGTAGTTCCTATACTCATAATTTGAAGATGGCAATATTATTTCAAATTAGCTTGCTGTATTGTTTGTTTATAATTCAGAAGTATTCTATTTAGACTTGGTCCTCAAAATGAATGGAAGTGAATGAGGAGCCTGATGCCTGGGAGGAATGGTGGTTATTTGTATTAGACTGTTATTGTATTTATTTGACATCACTTTAAGGCAGTGAGCTAGCCTTTTGTTATCAAATGAGGCTGATGTGGGTTAAGGGTAGTGAGCTACATGTAAGCTAAGCTAGCTAGCTACCGGGTAGTTGAGTTAAGTTAGCTTCATTCTCTCATCTCTTCCTACAGATGAGTGATAAAGAGGAGGCCACCGAAAATGGAGATAACCATGACACTGTTCTACCAGTCAAGAAGTCTGGACGCGCCTCACTGCTGGACAGTGGGGAGGATTTTGAGATGCTAGACGAGGAGGATATTGATGACGACCCCCCTCCACTTGAATATGCTGGTGGTGGAAAGAAGACCAACTCACAGGATTTGGGGGAGACGGAAGCAGACGAAGATGCTGACATTTCACCCCCAGTGGATGAATGGTTGGATGTATTAGGTATGTGGGCCAGGGTATGAAACAGGACCTAGTGAGACCAGTGTCAGCCTGGAGGAAGTGTCTCATTCAGATCTAGTCGGTCAATGCATGGAAAGAACGCAAGTTTACCCTTCTTTTGAATGGGGGGTAGTTGCATTGGGCTCCGACAATGCAACTACCCAGGGTTAGGGTTAGGAGCACTGTGATTGCTGGGCGCACCAGGCATGTCACAAATGCAGAAGAAGAGAAGAAACCCTTTTGATGCAACGATAACTCGGTGATGTTTACACGTTTATAAAAATAATTTAAAATGTTTATTAGAAATGCAGAGCTTTCAAACCATCACGTTTCTCTGTCCGAAACCCTCGTGCAACTGTGAGTACCTTTGAAATTTCTCTGTGATACTTGTATAACGAACGGTTCGGCCAGAACCAGTTCTTCATGGTAAATCTAGGTTGGTTTGCTATGGCGTTTGTTGGCGTGCATCACAGTCACGAAAGGGGCTAGGGGGCGGGTGGTTAAAAAGCTCACAGCATGGTGTCACACAAATGGCTCATCCACACCAATGCACCACTCTGCGGCAATTTGCTGCATTGTCTGATTAGATGGTAAATGCATTTATATAGCGCTTTTAACCAAAGCACTTTTACAATTTTGTTCCACCCATTCACACACCGACGGCAGAGGCAACAATGCAAGGTGCCAACCTGCTCATCGGGAGCAATTAGGGGTTAAGTGTCTTGCTCAAGTACACTTCGACATGCTGCCCGGGAGGAGTGGGAATCAAACTGGGAACCTTCAGATTACCAGACGACCACTCTACCTCCTGAGTCACTGTCGCCCACGGAATGAGGCCTTATAGACTTTAAATTGTGACATCCCAGGCCCTGCCACTCAGAAGGGGAAAATAATTGAACATTTTCAGGGTTCTGGGTTAACTTAATATTTTATATTGATCAACTCTAGGGTCAAGAGCAGGGCGTTTCTTGGCATTTTTCAGCCCAATACCAACATTAAGTGATTTAGTATTATCCTTGTGACACTTGGGTCAAGACCTACTTAAAGCCTTGCCATGTAGGACCCCAACTGAAACACGCATGCGACCCATTTGTTAAGAAACTCAGGTCTAGGGGACATAGTCTAGCGAGGAGACATTGAAATGCTCACTGAGTCATTAAAATATGGCCTCAATGTCTTTTGAGATTTATATTGCTGTTTTTGTGTGCAGGTAATGACCAGCTGAAAAAGAAGGTCTTGGACGCAGGGGCAGGACGCGACAGCCGGCCACAGAAAGGACAGAATGTTAAGGTCCACCTTAAGACTTCACTGGCTGACGGGACTGTTGTGGAGGAGCAGCGTGAGCTCTCTTTTACACTGGGAGATGGTGATGTCATCCAGGTAAGGAGAAAGTGTAGGAAGTTGGCCTTGAGCCAATGAAAGGATCTCTCATGTTGGTTTCACATTAGGCAGTCTGTTATTTAAGGTTATTATCATTAACATCGATGCTGTATATTGTGTGTGATGTCGGCGTGTTTATTCCTTTCAGGCGTTGGATCTCACAGTGCAGCTCATGGAAATGGGAGAGAAGGGCCTCATCCAGGCTGATGCTAAATACGCATATGGCGCCCGTGGAAGGTAAGCAATATGTTGCTACTGCTACTCCTAGTCTTTATTTCACAGTTTTTTTTGGTGCTCAATTCAAGATAAAGTATGGTATGATGAAAATTCATGGTATTTATTTTAATTAGTTATTTTATGAATGGACAGTATATGTACTCAGAAGGCATATTAAGGGTACATGTTGTCTTATCTAGAGCACTGGACAGTACATACAGTGTAGCCTCAGCTTGGCAATCTGTGTTCTCTGATAATGTTGACTGTCTCTCTGGCCTTTACCAGACAGACGCATGTTGTGAAAACGGTTTTATCATCGAGAGGCTCTCGTGTCGTTGACAGTGAAGGGTGTGAATCAGGATTGACCATTAGTCGCACAGCGGCCATTTTTCTCTTATGTCCTGCTCAGGATGGGATTCCTTGCCAGAACAACAGCTTGTGCTTTGATCGCTTGCTCCTCCTGGCGGTTTATCTCCCCTGCTGCCACTCTCACTAGCTAACGCTGGAACTCCTATACTACCCCACGCACTTTTATTTCTAAACTGTATGTGTGTACTTAACTTCTAAATTAGATTGTTCCCTCTCTCCCCTGCCAGTATTGACCCTGAGGTCCCGCCAGAAGCTGACCTGTGTCTGGAGGTGGAGCTGCTGGAGGCTACCGACGCCCCTGACCTGGAACTCCTGCCCCCTGCAGAGAGGATCTCCCTGGCGAGCCTGAAGAGAGAGAGGGGCAACACCCACTATCAGCGAGCAGACTACGCCTTCGCTATCAACTCCTACAGCATTGCCCTACAGATCACAGAGTCTAGTTCTAAAGGTGAGCTACTTGGTGATGGACGTTCAGGAGGGAGCAGTAAGGGCTCAAAAAAAGGAAGTCCATAATGAAGCTGGTTGAAGGTATTTTTCCAAAATATTAATGAATTCCATCGATAGGCTGAATTATTTTGAATATATCTGAATTAGATTAGATTCAAGTACAATACAACGACAAAATAAGTTTGGCATCCAACCAGAGTGCAAATGTAATGGTAAAGTGTAGTAATACAAAAATAGTAATATACAATGTACATGTGATTAAACTGGGTATAAAATATATAAATTGGTACTACTGAGTGTAATGCTAATCAAATGTATGTACAGAGTTGTAATATTAATATGTACAGTGATACAGGTATACAGACAGTATAGTAGTAGTCATACTGGCCAGCCACGTAACTAAATTAGTAACAGTAGGTATCTACAGATATGTATGTAAAAGGATTATGTGCAGGTATGTACAAACAGATGTGGATAGATATCTATATGGTAAAATATTCTGTATATCATGCCGCTGTTCTTTCCTTCCTTTTCATTTTATTCAATTTTATTTAACCAGGTAAGTTATTAAGAACAAATTCTTATTTACAATGTCCATCTGGCAAAAGGCACAGGCTTTTGAGGGATAGGGGGCAAGGGGTAAAATAAATACAAAGTTAAAACAGAGATTAAAGATTAAAACAAGTTAAAACATGGCAAGACAAACAGAGTAAAACAAAACAGCCCCAGCAGGAAGGCAGGCAGATACAGGTGCTAGTTTAGTAGCAGTTGCCAGTGTCAGTATAAATGTCCATGATAGTTTCCTTGAAAGCTGATTTGGATATGAAATTGTCCAGTTTTAAATGTTTTCATAATCACAATAATTCATGAATGTGGCTACAACCATCTAAAAAGGGGCGACAGTAGCTCAGGAGGTAGAGCAGTCGTCTGGCAATCCGGAGGTTCCCGGTTCGATTCCCGCTCCTCCTGGGCAGCGTGTCGATGTGTCCTTGAGCAAGACACTTAACCCCTAATTGCTCCCGATGAGCAGGTTGGCACCTTGCATGGTTGCCTCCGCCGTCGGTGTGTGAATGTGTGAGTGAATGGGTAAAATGTGAGTAACAAATTGAAAAGCGCTTTGGATAAAAGCGCTATATAAAAAAGCAGCCATTTACCATTTAAAATCTAAAAAGAACAACAACAATAATTATCAGGTCATTACAAGTCATATAAACTCTGCTGGGATCCAGTGCACCTTGCTTTCGATTAGCAATATGACCCTGCAAATGTGACGGGACACTCGTACCACACAGACGTTCCAGGTAGCAAGTGTTTGCTGGCAAGCTTTTTCCAGACGAGGCTCCAATTCTACATAGACTACCTATGGTTGCATGAAACCTTTGTGAGTTTATTGGAAATTGCCTGTTTGTGGCTGTCAGGCAGGGAGCCGTGTGGAGCAGATGAGCTTGTCAGTCCTGGCTAACTTGTCGTCGGGTGATTTGCTAGTAGGTCAGTTCTCAGGTCAGTTGTTGTCGTGTAGTAAAATCTCAGCGTGACGGTTCATTAGATTCCTCCATTTATTGCGTTAATAGGGCAATAAGGCAATTTCTGACAGTCTAACAGTCCAGACAAAACAAAACCGTGCTGCCATATTGATCCATGATTTGATTGCAAAATAAACATGATGGGCCAGGTGTTCAGTAGTAATATGAGTGACATGGTGATCAGCCCAGGTGTTCAGTAGTAATATGAGTGATAATGTGATCAGCCCAGGTGTTCAGTAGTAATATGAATGATATGGTGACAGCAGTATATGAGTGATATGGTCATGTACTGTATGTTGATGACCGTTTCATTTTCTCTGAATGTTTCAAGGTGCTGTTTTCGTCTCTTGGTTGATAACTTCTCTGTTTTGTGTTGTTTTCTGTTTCAGTGGACATCAGTCCAGAGGAGGAGGACGAGCTGATGGACGTGAAGGTGAAATGTTTGAACAACATGGCTGCCTCTCAGCTGAAGCTGGACCACTATGAAGCAGCCCTGAAGTCCTGTGTCTCAGCACTGGCTCATCAGCCAGAAAACATTAAAGCACTTTTCCGTATGGGCAAGGTACACCCCTCTCTTTCTCTCTCTCTCTCTCTCTCTCTCTCTCTCTCTGTCTCTGTCTCTGTCTCTGTCTCTGTCTCTGTCTCTGTCTCTGTCTCTGTCTCTCTCTGTCTCTGTCTCTCTCTGTTTCTGTCTCTAACCATCAATCCATCTATCTACAGTACATCCATATCTATTTATCTCTTATTTTTCTCCATCTCTCAAGATATCTATCTTTCTCTAATTATGTATTTTCTTAACTTGTTAACTTAACTTGTTTATCTTTATCCATTCCATCTCTCTATTCATCTTTAGAACACTGTATTAACACAATGTGCGCCATAAACAAGTTAACTCGTTATTGGCCGCCATGCGTTGAGCGCCAGAAACGAGTTAACTCGTTTTTGGGATCGTTATTTAGTTTATTCGCTATATCTATTCATAATTCATAGCTGCAGCCTCTGGTATCCCTTTCAGAGCCTGTCTGAGCTGGCAGACGGGCAACACCGCCCTCTACTGCCAGGCAGAGCTACGACGGTCATTTCATGTATGGACGAGGAGACATAATACTGATAATCTAGCGTTGATTTCAGGATGATTAGATAATCAGCCGAAAAATTACAACGTGATGACTGGATTACAGTAAAAAGCCTTTTTCTTGACTTTTTCCTGGAATTACTGAAAAACACCCAAACCATACTCTATTCAAAACGGTATAAAACGGAAATGTACCGATGAAAAAACAATCTGTCTTGCGCATGTTGACTAGAAGCAACTCACTGAGACTCAACAGCGTTATTAGACCCCTAGATATAATATAAGATATATTTTAAGCACTCGCAAATGTCACAGTCTAAAACTATATCCATTGAATAAAGACCTGGCGATGAATGGGGTATCAGCGGCCCCTGTTGCTGGCGGTCAATGTGTTAAGAAATAAAATATACCTATCTTTTAGGTATTGGCCTTGCAAGGAGAATATGCAGAAGCCATAAGAATTCTAAGGAAGGCACTGAAGTTGGAACCAAGCAACAAGGTATGTTTGTCCAACTGTCAATCATTCTTATTTATTTGTATTAAGGGGTAATTGATCTATCTCAAACACCGCCCTCTTTTCTTGACCCGCCAATCACAACTGTTGCTTTCCTCGGACAAACAACGAGTGAAGCAACAGTTTTGATTAGAGGATCAAGAAAAGAAGGCAGGGTTTGAGATACAGTAGATCAATTCCACTCTGTGTCTCTTTTGTATTTTGTAGAAAAGTTGCTTTAATACACAGTGAAATCAAGCTCACAGCCAGCCAGAGAAGGAGCCCCAAACTACTTCACAAGCTCCCACCTCCAGCTTTACAAAGGACTACATAGTGGGGAAAAGGAGTGGGCGTTAAGACGATGTCAGTTGGACCAAACAAACACAAGGGGAGTGGAGGGGGG
Organism: Notolepis coatsorum; assembly: GCF_963971535.1. Classification (NCBI taxonomy): domain Eukaryota; kingdom Metazoa; phylum Chordata; class Actinopteri; order Aulopiformes; family Paralepididae; genus Notolepis; species Notolepis coatsorum. The sequence continues at coordinate 188,139,733 of NC_140166.1, forward strand.
GGTGAGCATTTACTTCTGGTTACTCCTAGTTACCGGGAAGAGAGAGTTGGAAGCTGATCAAAAGAGACAATCGAGGCATCATGAAATTCAAATGACTAGCACCTTCGTTGTCCATTTCTTCTGTGCAGAGGTGGCTTTATCCAGCCCCATAGAGGGATAATTAATCAATTATGCCTCAATCTGGTAAATGAGTTTAATGTTGCGTTGCGGTGCCGTGGAATTCCCACCAGTAACAACTTCTTCCAACCAAGTAGAATGTGTTGTTCCTACTTACGTCCAGTAGATGGTGCTGCAGTGTAAGTCATTCCTGTTGTCTTCAGTGGAGAGAGCCAGGCGTAATGCCGACTCATCGTTTCAGGAGATCTGCTTTCATGTTGTGGCTGTAAATAGGCTGGCCTCTCTGTGCCTTGCACACAGGCCATATCTAATGCCTGGCTGCTGCTGCTGCACTGCTTATATAGGCTGATACATGGCATTCCCAGGCTGCAGAAGGCCATCTGACAGAGAGCAGCTTAGCACGTGCGTGGGCTTCTTGAACGAGCTGCACGCACGCTAGAGTCAGCCTGGCATTCATGCCCAAAGTCCCCCACTTCAATCCCACACCAATCTGTGAAACAGAGCATTGCCTGGCTGCTGTTTGTTTTGATGCATGAACGTAATGCACTGCAGTGTTTTAATTGACTGCACTGCAACATCTAAATGACTCGTGTGCAGTTAGGCGTGTGTAGACCTAAAGTCATTTGCACATCTCTTTAGGCAAGTTTCACAAAAATAACATAATGGGCATCCTGCCAGTTATAGGCTACAGCAGAGCATAATGCATTTGATCCACTTGTGTCTGGAATGATATCTCTAATACATGTCTTGTGCATGTCTGCAGTGTCGCCTTAAATCAAACAAACTTACAGAATAGAACTGAATGAGGCAGTTTATTTTCTGTTTTTAAAGGTTATTATTACCCGTTTCACTTTCAATTTTGTTATCAAATCCATTACATTGCGTTTGCTTTAACTTTGTGTTGTGTAGTTTCTGTCCTTAACTGGGTGTATTGTCAGCGCTCAAGACGGGTGCTCGGATGATTGCACTAGTGGAGCGCAGAGGGTGCCCTGCTGAAACCCAATACTGTATTAGCAGCCGTTTAATCTTAGCAACAGTTAGGGAGGGGGAGACCCCGTGAGTAGAGGCTTACCACCCAGCCACTCTCCACTCCTTCCAGCCACAGGTAGAGCTGTGTTTCATTTTGGGACCCAAGCTCCTGAGAGTCGCTCACAGTTGCACCCTCGGTTCAGGTAGAGGTAAACGGTACTCTATCCCCCCCCCTCACAGTGAGCTGTGGTGTTCCACAAGGAAGCATACTAGGACCGCTACTCTTCCTAATTTATGCAAATGACATGTCGCCAGCCTGTGACTGCAACTTGTTCCTGTTTGCGGACGACTCAGCCCTGCTGGTCTCTGACAAGAACAAGTTGCAGGTTGAAAAAACCCTCAGCTCGGAACTAGGCAAAATCTGCATATGGCTCGCTGATAACAAACTATCATTACACATGGGCAAAACAGAGTCCATTCTCTTCGGTTCAAATAACAAACTCAACAAGACCGACGGCTTCTCAGTTACAGTGGGTGACAATATTGTCACAAGGAAAGACGAAATTACCTACCTGGGTTCCATCCTAGAGGCAAATCTTTCCTGTGACAAAATGGCATCCAATGTAATAAAAAAAGTCAACCAACGAACTAGATTCCTGTACCGGATCTCCTCTCTGGTAAACAAGAATACCCTGAAGACTGGCAGGAGCACTCATTCAAGGGTACTATGACTATGCGTGCACCTCATGGTACCAAAGCACCTCAAAGGCGCTTAAAACAAAATTACAAACATCACAAAACAAACTGGTCAGACTACTACTTGACCTGAACCCCAGAACCCACCTCACCCCTGCCCACTTTGACAACCTAGGATGGCTTAGAGTAGACGACAGAGTACAGCAACTTGCAATGGGCCTGGTCTACAAGATACACTATACGACGGGGTGCCCATGTACATGTCAAAATACTTCCCAAAGGTCAGTGAATACCACAACCACTACACCAGAGGAAGCTCAACAAATCATGTTAAACCCAGATTCGGCTCAAACAAGGGACTAAACACGTTTCGCAATTATGCCACAACAATGTGGAACGCCCTACCCAAAGCTGTAAAGGAATGTGAATCCCTGCCCACATTCAAAACCGCTCTTAAAGAGCACCTACGGGAGGCTGCAATTCGAAACTGGCCACCGTAAATGCCCAAAACCCCCACCACCTCCTAATAGACAGTCTCCTCCCCACCGCATGTATATATTCCCTCCCCGCCGTATGTATATTGCTCTCCCACCCACCCCCCCCTAATGTACAGTCCCCTCCCCATCATATGTATATACTCTGTCAGGATCTAGGGGTAACAGTACTTTATATTTGAATACCGTTTATGTCACAAATGTATCAGTACTAAATACCTATATGTCCCTATGCCATAAATGTCATGTATGTTGTGTATGTCATAAATGTCTATATGAATTGAAAATGGGGGACCCTGATGGAAACAAGACAAACGTCTTTCTCAGGTCTGCATCCCCTTAACAATTGTATGTATTGAGCCGTACTGTATTGTACCCATTCTGCAATCTGTTAAATAAAGTTTTCATTCATTCATTCACACACTAAGAGATCAGAACATTTCGGTGAATCCTAGGTGTGACACATTACACCAGCAAGTCTTAATCTTTTCAAGTCCATTTACAAAACATAAACCCAAAATGTTGGGGCATGTGACTAGCAGTAAGTTGTTTGGTTACTCTCTAGCTTTTGTAGTAAATAATTGTTTCAGAGAGACTTTAAATTAAACATTTGAATGATCTCCTACCCGGATGAGCTACCTGGAATTGATTACATGGTAGGCAAAATGAGGCATCATTTTGTGATGCAGGCCAGTAATATTTTGTGAGATGCCCCAGTAACAACAGAAATCATACATTTGTTGAATGTTATGAATACACTTGAGTGTTGAGAAGTTCTTGTATACAAGATATGGTCAAAGTAAAATTATAGACTTGCATGAAAATTTCCCCCAGTAATAGTGGCACCCTTGTGATGTGGGGTGCTTTCTGTGGCATGGCTTTGGGGCGCTCATTTCCTAGATGTCAATGTTAGTTAATTATAATTACCACTAACATAAATAATAGTAATTTTGAAAGATCACTCGCATGGGCCCTCCCATCTTTCTAGTGATTTCTCGACGCCATTTCAGAATCTTCCACGAATGCTCAATTTGGATCATACAGTATGTGGTTCTTCAGAAGGTCCCTTGGCATGATATTGCTAACATGGTTGTAATGCTTTTCAAAGCACTCAGTCAGTGCCACGCAGGAAAGACACCACACCATAATGGGATGATGGATCACTCAGAATTATTAGGTTTCTGTAGAGATTAGAAGAATGTGTCCGGTCCTTTTAAGGATGACAGATTTATTCTATACCACACCAAGGCATCCCTCACCAGTACACAGCCTCCACTGTTGCAGGGGTTTTAAAAATTGGTGTTTGCTTTATTTTTTAATCGTACCGTCTTTAGCCATATATAATTTATTAGCCAACACAGTAAGCGTTTGTTATTGTGGGTATACAGTATCCCCTGGGTTGGGCTGCCGCCTGAACTCCTGCTAACTCTTCTATTTGCTTTGTCTCTTGGGTGCAGACTATTCACGCAGAGCTCTCCAAGCTGGTGAAGAAACACTCTGAACAGAAAGGAGCAGAGCAGGCCATGTACAAGAAGATGCTGGGTAACCCTGCCAGCAACAGCACGCAGAAACACTCGGCTAAGGCCTCATGGGTAAGCGTTACCAAAGAAGAAACCAAAGGGCTTCCTTCTAAATGTTGTTCCCAATAAAAGAAGTTTGAAGAAGACTGTGTGGGAGTCACTTAAATTGCCAAACCCTCGTCTTCTCCTACACACCTGTCACCCAGGTGTGCAAAAGAGAAAAATATTCCACGTCACAGTCACCACAGCTGTTTCGTCTTATGGTAGTTACTCCATAATCAAATTATTCTCAGTCATTAACATCTTTTGAATCAGTGTTTTATGAAGTGATATCGGCATATAAAGTTGAAAGATAAAATGTTTTAAGGTGTGAGAACATGTCTGTTTTTAAAGGACAAATCCTAGTGTTATGGAGTCTTCTTTAGTCCATCTCCAGTAGCCAACAATGATTTCCAATGTATCTCCCAACAACAGAAATTCAGAGTTTCAATTGAGTTACCCAAGAGCTCCCAAAAAGGCATCTAAAATCCACTACAGAGGCTTGAATTGTCATCTGTGTAGTATAAATGATTTAGTATCATTCATCTTGTGTTGAGCGTTCCCCTTGTAACTATTTTCAGAACAAGGCTGAGAACTGAGAAGTGCCGCTTCTTTCTTTCTCTCTCCACACGAACAACCCTTGTAAACAAGGAAGTACATCACTGTCTCTTGTGGTGTTCCAAATGGATATTTAAAAAAAAAAAAAAAAAATGTTTATCAAATATTTGTATTTCTTTTTCATTTTATACACAAAACAAGACACACAACACAGTAATAATAACAAGACCTCACAATACCACAACAATAATAATAACAACAATAATGACATTAGCAATAATACAAATAATAAATACAGAACATAAAAAATCAACTTATACTATTGCAGACACCACAAAATGACATTTCCTCCCCCACTCCCACCCCAGGACCAACACTCCAACCCCGCTCCGCTGCTAGATAAGGGCCTTAACTTTCTCGGCTGCTGAGACCCACAGCTCAATGCTGGCCTGTCCAACCCCAATTACACGTGCTGTAGACATTTCCATATAAATGACATCCAGTAGTGTCGGAGACCAATTAATCATTGTGAGTTTCTCAGGTTCCTTCCACCTCATGGCTATCAGCTTCTTGGCTGCAGTGACACCCGCCAGAATGATAATTTTTTGTTGTATGGATGCCGGTAGTAATGATATATAATTTAGGAGTAGTGTTGCTGCCGTAAGTGGAATTGTTAGGTTACATACTGTATGTTTGAAAGTTTAGTTGTTATGGATTTCCAAAAATGTGCTACTGGTGGGCAATCCCAAAACATGTGCATATAAATGCCTGTGGCCCTCAGAGAGCACAAAGTGCACCGAGTCGGTCAAAGTCCAAATGGATTCTTAGAGATATTTGTACTGTATTTCTGTGAACTCTTGACAAATAAACGACTGAGGTGGTGCTTAGCATTATGGTGGCCGACGGGACGAGAGCTTTGAGCTTATGACTCCTTCATAACAGGTGAAGTGTTGATCACATCCTCTTCCGTGATCATTAACATTAACCCTTTTCTACTTTTTTTTCTCTCTCTCTGTCTCCCCCCCAGGCTCTCAGCTGGAAGTGGCTGTTCGGGGCCACTGCTGTAGCCATCGGAGGTGTGGCGCTGTCAGTTGTCATAGCTGCCAGAAATTGAACCAAACCTGTAGTGAGTGCCAGTCCAAGCCCTTCCAAAGTGAGCGTCTATACAAAGAAGTGCTGAGGCATCTGGCAGTGCCTTTTGAACTTGTTTTAGAAGGGGATAGAAATGTTGATTGGTCAGTCACTCCTTCATTGTGACTGTCTTTAGGTTTCTCTGCTATGTTTGAGAACTATATGTAACACATAAACAACCAATATTTGTGTATGGGGGACGGGAGAAAAAGAAAAGTAATTGCCACTTGACTTGTATACCGGTAATAGCTTATCCATAACTGTCACATTGCCGGACACTATTTTTTATTTAGCTGCCAATGTCTTGATGTCTTTGGTAGTGATTGTATAATTTAGTAAATGAGCACTGAAATGAAAATTAGATTATCAAAGATTGATTATCTAATCTGTACATTATAAGATTTTTTCCCTTGCAAAAATAGCTACTGTGATATGGTCCTATATTATATTATCCTATATTTTCAAAGCTTGAGATTGTGCAGTTCTGTAATTGCTGATCAATTATTTTCTAATTCCAGAGAGAATATGTTTGTTGTTTTTAATCAGGGTAGATATGAAGGTGACGGGTGTAATCTAGATGGCTGTACTATCTGAGGTCCACACTACCATGGCGAGACTCTTGTCCTGTGTCCTAATTCTCGCAAACCTCCTCCAGCCTTGCACATTTAGAAGGATTGTCGTAACCCAAGTATAGGAACATATTGGTAGTACCTTATTCTCTTACATATGTTAAACATGTCCTTTCCTTTCATTAATCCTTTGCTTTAATATTAAGAAATGTACAGCTCCACGCTTGAAATCTAATGGCAGAGAATTAGGACACTTTTCCACACATGGGTGGAGGGGTTTAATAATTTTTATTCTGCAGTTTCAGTCAAGTATACCTCATTTCTTTTGACGATTAAGACCAAATATTGATGGATGCGTCTTCAAGTACAATGTTTGGTTTGTTCATATTTTTTTCCACCCCAAGATTAATTATTAAGTCTTTTGGTGATTTAGTGTTTACATCTTTCTTATTTATTAGATTTCTTCCGTTTGCATTCTTGTCACAAGCAGTCATGAATCATGATTTCTCCAGATAGATGATACTGTGTACAAAGCCAAAAGCAACAGAAACACTGCTGTGTGTGATTACATTATTTTGAGTTCCTCACATTCCCTACATTTGTTAATTTTGTATTTATCTCAATAAAAGTTTGTCTATTCTGTTGTCCAATTATATTCTCCTTTTCGTACCCCATGAGCTCTAAGCAAGCTTCATACAGTATGTTGTTTAGCAGTGTGGCATTTCCCCCTATAATCCACAAATGCCAAATAAATACCAGGTTTGGTTTTCGGTGACTCAAAAGTATTGTCAGCATGTCTGAGTGAATAGGAGCCCTGTCCACCTGGATCAGTGGTTCGTGGTGTGCATAAAGCATATCGGCTCTTTTGATTAATGTCATCCAGACACCCTAGTCCCATCTCCCAAAGCGCATGCCCTAGTTACTGTAACTAAACTTGATGTACTTGTTATAGAACAGTAGTTCTCAATGCCCCAACTATATTTTACTGTTGAGGTATTATGTGTAAGTCAGCTTCTTAATCCATTCACCTCCGGATCGTGCGTGAGACATTTCCTCCAACATGTTTTCCCTGTCTTTCATTTGTTTACAGCTAGACATTCTCAACTCTCTGTGGGTTTTTGTCAGACATTGACGTTTCGTTGACGTAGTCTAGTGACCTAATGTTTCCCTCTTCCTACGCATGTCTGCTCTTCCCAAGCTTTCCAAAAGCCCTTTCCTAAGCCCTATCAGACAAGTAGGTCCTCCTACGTTGACCTGTTTCATTTGTGTCCTCCGAGCGCTGTCATTATCGCAGTCATTTATGTATTCAACTCTGATTCAAATTCTAGCTACTTCTTGCATAAACGTCATAATAGTAAATTCAACAGAGATGTATATTTTACTAACTTAAAATATAACATTTGGCAAAGTGTATTTTGACTCGGACACATGTGGTTTTATTCCACTGTATGCTATTTACCGTTATGATTATGACCCCGTGACTTCACCGCGCATCGGCCGCTCATTGAATATTCATCGCGGGAGCAACGGGAGCTCTGCGTGTACGAGTACGACACGGTGCGTGCGCGTGGTGGACATGGTAGCAAGATGGCGGCGTTGAAGGAGGAGCAGTGCTACGGACTGTCCTGTGGAAGAGTGAGCAATGGCAGCAATGTCTCCGTCTTTCACGTCAAACTCACTGACAGCGCATTGAGAGCATTTGAAGGTTACCAGAGCAGCAAGGTAAACGGCCTGTTTTCAATTAAAATGTCATTTTTCTCTGCGTGTGAAATGTGTCCAGACAGCTGTGACAGCAGGCAGTGGGGTTCCTCCTGCTGCCTGGAGTGGAGTCTGGCTAGTTGGCCAGTAGCTTATACAGCTACCATCCCTTGAATGACCAGCTTTGCCAACGTTAGATGTTTAACTAAATCTCTACATCCACTCATTCCGCAGGCAATGTTAACAATAGTCCACTATCTGTCTTCACTATCGCCAAACAACAAGGCATCTTACATGGTAGCTTCCTGCTTAGTGCTTGTGGTGGTGATGGTGACCCAACTTCATTGCACTGGGTGTGTTTTCTTTATACAGCAAACCAAAAGTTAGAACACCACTAACCTTTCAAGTATTGTCTTTGCAGTGGTTAGCATTAAGCATTTATTACGCTGTGGTGTTTTTTGTCTGTTGTTATTTCCAAGCGAGTTTGCTGAGCTGTCAAAAAAAATACAAATCGGACGAGAGCTTGGTAGCAACAGTGTAAACCGTTGACACGCTTTATGCCTTTACTTTATGTTGGTGCTTTTGATTCTTCTTGACTTGACACTATTGAAATGTTAAGCCAATGTCAATAACGGAGAGCCCTTGATATAAAAGCTGCGTGAAGCCTGGTCGAAGATGGTGAAAAGTACCAATTGTCCATAGAATTCTACACAAGCCTTCTTAGTTGAAACTGAACCCAACCTTTCTCACAGTCACCAGTGATTCTGACCATAATATAGCCTGGCTGACAGCTTGGTTGTGAATCAAGTGCAAAGTAACAAGCTATAACGCTAGCTAGTTAATACCAGGTACTTCTTTTATAAGGTATCTTTCCTATTAATTACATATAGTTAGCGTTTATGATCTATCTCTGGTTTTTAAAGCCATATATTGAATTCAAGGCTTGGTGTCAACACTTTTTGCTGTTGCTACTAGCTGTCCTTGTGTAGCAGGCTAGTCTGATGGCCATCTAACGTTACAAGTTCTATAAATATTTGACTGGGAACCGAACAACCTGGCAGGCCAAGAGGACAGGGCATATTCTCCAACTAAACTGCTTGTGTACTGCTTGATGACTACAGATCATAACTAAGAGACAATATCCTTGTTTTTTATCGATAAATGGGTGACTTGTTGGAAGTACAATACTGACGAGACAAAATAGGAAGAAGCCAGCATAGTCACCCTGCTACTGACCTGTTTGATATATTGATTGTTATTGCCATGGTTAAGATGCTATGATTGTTGGGCCAGCAAAGAACAACATTTCTTTAAGATATTTCTACAGAGAGCCTTTGTTTTCCTGAGATGTATTCTTAACCTACTTCCATTAGAGTTTCTGTTGCTGTTGGGTTGGTCAGAGGATTCTCATATTTCTTGGCACAGCTTAAAAAAAAGAAGTGATTAAAATCGTGTGCATGGGTTTTGTGCTCTTGAATTGTCAGGGGTAAAATAGGCAGCTAAGAGGATGGTAGCGTGTCAATGGAAACCACCACACACTGTCAATAAAATAATGGCTTTTAGCTTACAAGGACATTGGTCCAGGCTGGAACTTTAAATTGCTAGATCAGATTTAGCCAAAACGAGGAATAGTATATGCTGGAATTATATATAATTCATAAAATCCAATCTGGTCATGAAAAGGTCAACAATGTATGAAAGTCGTACTGCAGTGTACTGTTCACATGCACTCATTCATGTGCCAGTACTTTTAAGAACTTGTACTATGTAGTACATATAAATGTGTACTACAATGTTTATTTGTTCCTTTTGTAAATATTTGTTTTTGTCTAGGGCAACTAGAAAATGTATTATGAATTCATAGAACTAGCTACTAGTACATGGGATCCATGTTTTATTTAGTTTGCCTGTTTTTACATTGTTGTTCATTGGTAATTTATTGTTTTTGTGCTGGGCAGTGCACTTTATGTTGTTACACGTGTTTGTTTAGGAGTGTAAGCTAAATAATTTCAAACTATATTGTACACAAAGCAATACAAAATAATTGATCATAGGCCCGTTTTGTTGAATGAAGGAGCATGCAGCCAGGGGGAACGGTGCTGCACCTGACAATCTATGGTTGTGTGATGAAGAGGGAGTACCCCCCCTCCTCTTTATTGCCCTTCCCCAAGCTTGGCACAGATTTCAGAGAATGCAGACATCGGCCAACGTAGCACCAGTGGTTGATGGATCCTGACAGACAATTCTTATTCCTTTCATTGTTTCATCCCACTCTGTCCACTGTCTGTTGATGCTATATCCTATTTGTGTGAATCTCTTTTGTCTGTCATTATTTCTCTTTTGAGAGAAGTTGAGTTAAATACACATACAAACTCAAAGCTTTTTGATCAGTATAGGCTAATTATACGGCATTGATGGGTATTCTGGGCCAGAGCCTTTATCCAGAAGACAGAAGGGGCCAGATGTTTTTTTCTTCCTGTCTGATATGGTTCAGAGATGTACCTCCTGTACGGACTTGCCTTTGTAAGCACTCAAGCTGTCAATTACTGTATCACATTCTGTATCCAGCCTGTGTTGTTCTGTTTTACCTTAAGTACAAACAGTTTAGACTATCCAGACAGAGTTTTGTGACCAAGCCGCTAGTAGTATAAGTTGGTCTGTCTGTTGGTTCATCCCAAATAGTTTGGAATTTTGTTTTTCCATGACAGTACATTCTATAGAGATAACATTAGCCAGAATAATAGACATTTGTTTGTCAATGCATAACAACAAAAATCACAGCAATCGGCCAAGTTTATTTTTTTTGTAAAAAAATTCGCACAGTATAAAAACAACACAATAACGACAACTGTAAAGTACAAAAGATGTGTGGTGGCGCTCTAGTCAAAGGTAAACTATTAACACTTTTGAAAAGCCATAACTTGTACACTGTAAAAAAAAAATAGACTTTGTACACTTATTACCTACAACATGGCTAATTGGTTCACCCCTATTCATCATCATCATTCATCATCATCATTTGATTTCAGTCATTTAGCTTTACCCCCTAGTAGCCTCTACCCCTAGGTTGTCCATCCGATTCTCACCAAACCTGCTGTGTGGCGTCTTCAGACCAACCTCTTTCATCGTGTACATCGGAAAGTTGCTTGGCTAAACCATATCACCGCCACACCCATTTGCATTTTGGAAAAAGCCATTGTAAACAGGAAGCGAGATGATACTTGCCAAACTTGACACACGTTTCCTTTATTATCGGAGAAGAGGTGTGCCAAACTTTGTTATTCAGCCACACAGTGGCGCTAGTCACGAAATGACACGATACAGACGTGAAATTTGCAACAATGACATATACTGGTGCCAATTCCTCACACCAATTGACCAAATGGTGGCACTACAATCCAAGGTGAAAATGTACAACTTTGAAAAGCCATTGAACACCATAAGTCCGTCTCACACAAGATTCTGTACACATAACCAGCTATCCTTAGTCTACAACACTGGTCTTTCCATAGATAATTTCATAAAGATAATGGATACAAGTGCTGAGGTTAAACACATATCCAGTGTTTCCTACAGCCACATTGGTTGCAGCTTATACCTTTCATGCTTGTTTTTTTTATGAGAAGCACCTCGATGACTGGCACTGTCACTAACTCACCCACTTGCTCACTCATTCAGTCACTCACTCATTCGCAGTTGGTCACTCTGTCACGGCTCACAGTGTGTAAGGCAAGTTCGTTTTGCATCTATGACACTGTGTGTCCTTGTTATGTAGAGGGAGATGAGCTTGGGTTTTGGTGGCACAGGCTTGTGCTGGAGTCAGAGGTCAGTCCAGCATCATTAGTGGAGCGATATCCCTCGGCTGCAGCCTGACGCTCATGGTGATGGTAATATGGGTGAGACACCGGATAGCATCAACTTTTAGAAGGAAATGGTTTAGACATGGCAAAGAAGGGAGTGAGACAGGGCTGACGGTATGTTTTGAGCTCGAGTCCTGCTATCTTTGCTTAGGACAAGGAGATTTGCCATGGTTTGACTGGCTGTTACAAACAAACATACAGTGCAACCAGTTTGATAAATGTTTGGCCTTATGTCGTCTGCAAACAGAAATTGTGTGGAGGAGCAGACATTGCTAGTTTGGTCCAGCGTCATGTCAACCAGGAGGAAATCGATAACATGTGTTTTTTAACAAGCCTATTTAGAAGTAGAATGCCTTATTCATTGTTCACTGATTAACAGTGATAAGTCTAGCATGGAAATGTCTGCAGTGCTTGAAACCAGAACTTTCTGTGAAATGACTATGAAAATAAAATTCTAGTAACACGCCTCAGTTCATTTCTGTTTTTTACATTGTTAAATCAATGTTCATGGCCTCGATGAAAGCTCTCCAGATTACGCTAAACGACTAAATATTGGTCTGATCACTGAATTGAACAAGGCTACCAGGTACTACAATACTTGTGCGTTTAGAAAGAACAGTATGACTGTGTTAGGGTTGCCACGGTGATGTGAAATTTCCCATGAATAATAAATTCACGACAACACCAGTATTACTGGTGACACCGGACATTTAAAAAAATGACACTCAATATGTGTAGAGCGCTTACTTTGATCTTTAACGTTATGGAGCTACATTGATCCGCTGTGTCTGTCTGTCTACCTCTGTTTTTAATACATTTTCAATGAAGAGTATCCATTTGCTAGACAGACAGAGTTAACCTTGGGTTCTAATTAAAAAATAAACCAGCAGAGATCAATGTCGCTGTTATTTAGCATATCACGCAAACATACTTTTGCTTGTCTGGACTGGTCCTCTGAGCTTCTCTCCAGTTTAGCTGCTGCAGGGTTTAAATCTGAAATATTGCCAAATCCTCCGCCATTGATGTGTAACCTGCCATGTTGTCTCTAGAGCATTAAAAAAAACAAAATAAAAGTTAAATCTACTCTAGAAATGAAAGTGAAACTTAAGCTACTCTATACTGTGAGCTTATAATGTTGTCTTTATTGATAACACGCTTAGTGTTTTACAAAGTAATATGTTTTTTAAATTTATTTATTTTTATAAACGTGGGCACTTATATGTGAAAATTAACTAAATAGGTTTTATTTCTATAAAAAAAATCATAATTTTAAAACGTACATCAGTTGTAGCGGGTGGGCAAGTAATGTACTCGGTGGATTAATGAATTAATGCCACCATCACCGACTACCAAGCCTAGTGTGTGTGCAATGCATAATGTGTTTTCTGGGGGTATTGTGCAACAGTTGTCCTCCTCAGGTAGCCATAGCTTGGTAGACTGGCTGTTCCCTGTGTCTGGTGCCAGTGCCAACATCAGCTGGTTCCTCTGTTTGCACATCTGAGAGGAAGGACACCGTGAACTGGCGCCCTGTCCGGGGGATTGGCAGCCTGGAGACTCGCTCGCCTTTTCCCACGACGCACGGGACTGCCGCCGTGGGCTATGCATGGCAAATTGGGATCACTCACTCACTAACTCACAGATGATCTGGCAGTGACGTTTTGTCCGGGTCTGTGCGGTTTTGTGCTTGTTTTTACTGGCTCTGACAAGGAAATGAGCTGGGCTGGAGAGTCAAGTTCAAGGTTGAGGATAGTACTGAGAAATGAGGAGGGTGTCTGGGTGAGGTTGAGAATGATGTATTTGTGATATTCTTTAATTGACCTACCTCAATCCTCTTTTCTTGATCCTCCAATCGCAACCGTTGCTTCCCTCGGACCTGGCACAATCTGTTAATGGTTTGATCTGCTTGTAATTGTTATAGGCATACGCTAATGGGACAATTTCATATTATGATTATGTTGGCCAAAAATATCTCGATTTTTACATTATAGGTAATTTAAATAAGCTGAAAATCTTCAAATAGCCTAGAGCTGAAACATACAGCTTACTTGTACTCGTTTTAATTTGCCGTTGTATTTGAAAAATGATCTAGGCTATATTGTATTAATTTGAACATTTCTCTTAAACACTCTAGCCTATATTCAACATCATGAAAAGAAAATTACAGCATAGCAAATAACAGAAAAGGAATGGAATCAATTTACAATACAGGTGTAATGTGTGCAAATCGGTAGCAGAGACGGCAATAAAATGGCACTGGTTGTTCCTCAGTCACAGGCCTGTAGCTGGCTGGCCCTTAGTGTTATTTGTTCATGAGTCTGACTGCTTGGGGGGGGGGGGGAGACTGTCCTGGAGTCTTCTGGTTTTCCGGACGGCAACAGCTGAAACAGTTTGTGGTTGGGGTTGTTAATAATCCTGTGGGCTTTGCAGACACACTGTCCGTTGTATACAGTATATCCTGGGTGGAGGGGAGCTCACAACCACAGATGTCCGCACGACCCTCGGTAGCACTTTGCGATCGAGGGCAGAACAGTTTTCATACCAGGCAGTGATGCATCTAGGATGCTCTGTTGTGCCTCTAGATTGTCTAGAAGGTCCCATGCTGATTTCTTGAAAGGGACATTGTTATGCTTTCTTCACCACCTGGGCGGTGTGTGCACGTCCCAAGTGAGGTCCAACTCATCTGCGATGTGAACACAGAGGAACCTGAAGCTGCTGACTCCACAGCAGACCTGTTGATTTGGTCCAGCCTTTCTCCCCTTCTCCTGTGTAGTCCATGAGCAGCTCCTTGGTCTTGCCAATGGTGAGGGAGGGGCTGTTCACCTGCACCATTGCGCCAGGCTGTCGGTCCTGTAGGCTGTTTTGTTGGTGACTAGGCCTAACACAGTTGTGTCATCGGCAAACTTAATCACCATGTTGGAGCTGTGTGTGGCTACACAGTCGTGGGTGTACAGGGAGTAGAGGAGGGGGCTCAGGACAGCTTTGGGGGGCTCCTGTGTTAAGGGGCAGAGGTGTTGGGTCCCATCCTTACCACCTGGTGACAGTCTGACAGGAAGTCTAGAATCCAGCTGCACAGGTTGGGGTTGAGTCCCAGGTTCAGTCTGGTGTCAACTGGTGAGGACTACGGTGTTGTATGCTGAGCTATAGTCAATGAACAGCATTCTCACACTGGGGTTCTTTCCCGCTAGGTGGTTTAGGGCACTGTGTTGTAGGGCTGCACGATTTTGGAAAATAATGTAATTGCGATTTTTCTGACAGATATTGCGATTGCGATTAAATTTGCGATTATAATAAAATTAAAAATTAAGCAGCCCCACAGAGGTTAATTGTAAAATGCGGCTTGCATCTGGCCTACGTGGTGGGTCTTTTCGGGACACCGAGCCTGAAAATGTTTCTTTTTACCTGGGAATCCATACCAGTACCCAACGGTACCTTTTTTTCTGTACTTTACTCTCCCTCTCTGAAGTCTAAACTTCACAACACACAATCTAAAACCCCTTACCTCCCTCTCCCAAACTTCCTTGTTAAATAAATAAAAATTTAAATTAAAAAAATATTTTGCGATTTAATTTGTTTTTTGCTCATTGTATCATTCCAAATCGCGATTTCGTTTTAAAATCGATTAATTGTTCAGCCCTACTGTGTTGTGGATCTGCCGGTAGGAAAATTGGGGGCATTTTTATTTTTTTGACGATGGTCTGTAGTTCGCTACAGATTAATTCCTTCACATGCTTCTCAAAGTATTTGCTCACTATGGGAGTGAGGGCAACAGGGCGCCAGTCATTCAGGCATGTTACCTTGTTCTCTTTTGGCACAGACACAATGGTCGATGACTTAAAGCAGGAGGGGACTGTACGCTTGGAGAGGTTGAATATGTAGGTGAGCACGCCGGCCAGCTGCTAGGCACACATTCTGATCACTCGGCCTGGGATGCGGTGTGGTCCGGCTGCCTTGCGTACGTTAATGCACCTGACTTCAGCCTCGGTAATGACCAGACTGAGCACTGCTCGTTTTGGCGGTGGGGAGGGGGCATCTCCTGGGAGGTTGGTGTGGTTAACCTCGGAAGTTACCACACGCTACATGAGTTATTACTACTTGGTGCATCAGTCACTGCCCCTTGTAGTTCTGCAAAATAGTAACAACTAATGTTGTCTGTTATTTAGCTTAAGTTGTTTCTAATTTAAGTAGTGACGGTATAGCTCAATAATTGTGCAATGTCATAACCATTATAGTTTTTTACCTAGATGGAGCATAGGCCTAGTAGCGTACTGTACACCGAAATACCACACCAAACCTTGTTCAGAAAATGAAATGCACGTTCACACACATTTGGGAGTTATGCTTGGTAGCTTGAAGTGATTTATAAATCATGTACACTGTAATACACCGGTTGACGGATGACTAGAGTGAAATGTTAGTGATCCACAATTGAATGTTTGACACGGTTCTGGCCCCAGGGCCTTCTTGTATGGTGGGTGGTGAGGTAATAGCTGGGTTATTATTGGATTGTGAGCAGGGAGTGTGATCTTTACATTCTCAATGCGGTGCATCATCCTAGTGGCTCCCATGTGCTCGGTAATGATCTGTACGTACTTCACATTTGGGTCAAGACTAGGGCCTTGACCTGGTGTTTTTCTTTTAATTATTATTATTATTATTTACAAGTTGATTGTCGAGGCAAAAGTGATCTTGCAAATTACAGTAGCAGAATTGCCAGCCCTGGAACTACTGGTACTTTTACTATTTATACTTTTGCCCTGTTTGAACTTGGCTTGTTGTTGTTTGCCGATATGACACTGTCTGTCTTCTCGTGATCTTCAAGTTCTTTGTACCAACTAGTGGGCTCATTCATAAAACTAGAATTATATTTATTATAATACCCCAAAGAAACCAAATAAAAAAATTAAAGATGAATCTCATTTGAAATTGTATGTTTTTTTATACCAAATCTTTAGTAAAGGTTTTTAGTGAAAGTAAAATGTCAAAGGTGTGACATCGACAAAGCCCATGTATGAATCCTATAAGCCCACTTTATGATCTAACAATTAAAAACTTGTATTTCGATTTTTCCTTATACTAAATCTGATGCCAAGAAACACGTCTAATATGCCAGAAATCAAAGCAAAGTGACTTGCTGTATTTTTCTTTACACATTAACTCTCTTGAATGGAGAAATATGTATTATATATCAATATTTTTTGTCCAATGACAACCACAAAAGGGTACAAATCTATACTGTTCGTTAAAAGTAATGGACTGGACCGGTATTCGGTATCGGCCGAAACAAAAAACGCCCAGATATCTGTATTGGTATTGTATTATGTCATGAAAAACTTCTCAAAATCAATTATGAAGCAACAGCATTGATAGAGGTAAATGTTTTAGCCATTTGAGTATAGCACTGATGACCAAGATGGTGATCAACAAGATGTATCTACTTGCTTCTTCTTAAATATTCATGTTTTGGAGGGCAGCTTTTAGGGGTGGGAATCACCAGAGGGCAAGGCCCCATATGATATTGTCACGATACTAGAGTCACAATATTGTAATATTGCGATTTAATTATTTTATTTTATTAGCTTTTTTCAACTGCAAATTGTGTCTCCACCGAAAAACGTTGTCAATATCTGCAATAAAATATATATACCTGTTTTATCTAATAAGATTAATTTTTCAGTCTGTTTACCTCATTCCAATCATTTTTATTGCAGCAAAATGGGACTGTCAAGCAAAAAAATTATAACCTTTATTTTTTACTTTGCGTCAGTGTATTGATAATCTCCGCTAGAGCTGTCGCGTTATTGATATTTTCCTTACGCCCCAAATTTGTGAAGCAATTCAAACCATTGCGGGAACCGCCATAATGTTGGCCTACTGTAAACTGAAGTAACGTTAGCCTACTGTAAACGGCTTGAAGTACAGAAGAATCAACAGGCTGGGGATTATCAAAGGGCTGGCTGGTTATGAATTATCAAAGGACATACAATACTGCCCAAGAAAGACCCTGGGAATAATGTTATGAAGCAGAAGCAGGCAGATGGCTCTTTTGTGGGCTATCTCAGACAAATTAACAGAAAGGTATGCACGCTTTTAATTGCCATTCTCTCAGTAGTGTTGATGATCAATAAGCCGAGCAACAGTCAACGACGAGCATATCACTAAGCCCCACAGCTAGTGGGTGTTTGTGCTGTGTGGGGAAATGAGTTTGGTCAATTATAAGTCATCTTTGGTTGCATATAGCATTTACTTGGCTCCATTATCGATGTGCTGCACATGGCCTTTGTTGTGTCTGTGTCATCATTTTTATAATCTCCGTCTACGCCTGGAGTCTGTACTGTGGACATGCGTTTCAGTCAGTTTTACAAGTGTTGCTACTAATTAGTAATTTACAGTCATCATGCAGATGTAGTTGGCTAACATTATGCATTAGCAAGCATTGTTGCTACGTTGTATAGATGTCATCTGGTAACATTAGATAGATTTCTATTATTGTGTTTAGAGCAGACCACTTGGAACCATGTTAAGTAAAAGGGAAAAATAACACTGCTATCTGTTTAATGACGGCGGATAGCCGGCTATCAAAATAACCGCTATGCACATCCCTAATTGGAACATAAACAATGGGCCTGAAATAAATGGGGGGGCTTGAAGATACAGTGATTAAATCTAAATCAAATCAAATTTATTTGTAAGGCCTGACAACACACGTTAATGTCCCCATAGGCCGGACACGTCTTATTTAAGCAAGTCAAGAAGAAACATCACAATAAATCAAACAAAACAAAAACACTGTAAAGTCCAAAACATTTAAAATAAATGCAACACTCCCAGACATACCCCACGCAAAGTAAGAAAAAACTCACAAAAACCTAGCAATAGGAAAAAATGCCCCACAGGCAATGTGGAGGAGAGAAACCTTAGAAGGGCCATTCAAAGGGGGATCTCCCTTCTTAGATGTCGGTGATAGTAGTGTTGCAATAAAACAGGCGAACAGTTGGTAAGCATGCACTCATATGTGTAATGAAACACAGATAAGTGCAAGCGATAGCAACTGAACATTTTGAAAGATTAAAAATAGAGCTGATGGCGGATCTATTTGGATTACTGTTTTCTAAATTGGGGAGGCTTTTAATCGTAAGAGGTTTTAAGTCATGGTATCCATAAACTTCAATCGGTTCGGATCCTTTGAAGGAATGAGAATATCAACAAACCTGTAGGGAACGTCGGGCTACTGTCCTCCCTCACTTCCAGTGATGAAGCTAAGCTACGCTAACGGAGCGACTGTTCCCAAAGCTAAAGGTATGTATCTTCTTGTCTAACTCCAGGGAAGATGTTAAATAAGCAAATTTCCCAAAATGTTGGAGTTTTCCTTTAAGCAGGGATTTAAAAGCTTCGACAGCAGGCGCCCCTGACGACGGCAGGTAATTTGTTCCACAGGTAGGGATCGTGGTAGACAAAGGCTCTGTGGCCGTCGGATTTCTTTTTAACCCTAGGAATCGATAGAAGCCCCGCATTTTGTGAGCACAGAGCACGAGCGGGCGAGTATCGAGAGATGAGATCGGATAGATAGAGCGGTGTGAGCCCATTTAAAATTTTGTAGGTGAGGAGTAGCACTTTAAAGTCAGATCTGGCTTGAATAGGAAGCCAGTGTAAGGCGGACAAAACTGCTGTGATGTGATAACATTTTCTAGTTTTAGTTAGTATCCGTGCAGCCGCATTTTGAGTTGAAGATTTTTGATGCTTGAATTAGGTAGGCCTGAAAAAAGTGCATTACAGTTGTCTAATCTCTAATATAGGCATACAAAATATTGCAGGGCTGGGCGATATGGCCTAAAAATAAAATCTCAGATTTTTTCACACCACATCCGATTTACAATTTTAATCGATTTTTTTCTCTTAACTAGAAACGCCAAGGAAATCTTCAAATAAGCTTTGTTTTTATTTGACAAAAAAAAATTCAAACCAAGATGAATTTCGCTATTGGGTTTGAAGTGCAAACCTAACTTTCACCAATCTTCACTTAAAAAAAAAGGTTACTCTTAATCAAACAAAGATGAATGTCCCTATTGGGAATAATAGTGCAATAACTAGCTTTTTCACCAAACTTCACTTAAAACTAGGGATGTTCGATATTGGCTTTTTTTTTTACCTATACCGATATTGTCCAACTCTTAATTTCCGATAACGATATATGCAGGGTTCCCCCCCCCCCCCCCCCCCCAAAAACGGAATCATTTCAGGTAATTAACATTATCTCTTGTCGTGGAATTAACACAACATTATGCATACTTTTGACAATGAATAAAATCAGAATTTGTTCTTACTTGCCTGGGTAAATAAAGGTTAAATAAATGTAAAAAAATATCGGACGATAATATCGGACATCCCTACTTAAAACAAATAAAAGGTGCCTCTTGATCATCAAACAAGAATGAATTTAATAAAGTGCAAATCTAACTTTCACCAAATAAAAGGTGACTCTTAAAAAAAAATATATATATATATATATATATATATATATATATATACTGTGTATATATATATATATTTTTTAAAACCGATTTTCATTTAAAAAAATATCCCCACACCCCTATAGGGTTTACTGTAGGTTGACTGGCTGTAGCATGGGTGTTGCATGTCTCTGAGCGAGTGCCATTCTAGTTGAATTTTTCATTGACAATTTTCTTCCGGATGCAGATGCTAGCGGTTTGTTTGGTCAGAGCCTGCCCTCTGTCCTGCCCACTGAGTAGACTGACCCATTGTGCTCCTGGTGCCTCCTCAGCCTTGACACCAGAGACGGGACTGATTGAGTTTTAATGATTCTCGTCCTCTTGTACCACTTAGTTTGCACTTTTGTGCAGCACTTCGATCAGCCGTCGCTCACTGGAAATTCTGGAATTGTCTCAAATACGGACGGAACACACAACTGCTCCCAAATGAGCCATCTAGCATGTCTGTTCTAAACTGCCAATTTGAAAAGAAAAGGGAAAAGATCCCAACGAAAGACAAGTTCAATTGTTGAGCCGTTTAAGTCTTTGAGTAAATCTGTTATTTTATTCACTGGTAAGACTATGGAGATCAGGTTTACAAGTAAGCCCGTTTTTGGTGTTAAACTTTGCTATTAATCTGCCCTCCTTTGGGAATGGTAAGGGAAGTAATAGAGACTGGCGGCTATTTTGTTTCTTGACGTTGGTCAGCCTGTGTGCCGGTGCCATGGTTATTTAAGGAATGCTGACTCCCCAGTTTCAACGGAACCAATGGGACACAGCAAGAGATGACCATAACCTCCCCAGGGCCAAATGTCATGCTGTTCCAAATGTCCAGTGGGTTAGTATGATCTGATGTCACTCTGGACTGGGGACAACCTGGTATCAGTGTGTACAGATCTGTCATCCTGACCTTCACCAAGGGCAGGAGTGGCTCAGGAGATACAGTAGTGGTCGTCTGGTAGTCTATACATGCAGTCCATTTTATTTTAGGTCTCGTGTCTCCAGGAGAAATCGGCTATTGCAAATGGTCAGAGTCTGACCCTTAGTACACGAACATCTACCTGTGGTAAAACCTATTTCACACACTAAAAGCAGTAGGGCTGACCTTCAAATATTTTTTTGGAATTAGAAGCTTCTGGGCCGAGATAACATTTTAATTCGAAGCTTTATTTTATTTTATATATATTTTTTTTATGTTGTGGGACTTGTACAGCACTTTGTTCAACTTTGTCAGTGTTGTAAAGTTTAAACCTTTTTAAATCTTAGACAAACGAAACACTTTGCTTTCATGAAATATCATCATCGTCATTTGAGGCTTTATAAAAGCAGCACAATGAACACAAATCTGTCAGTGCCGAGTCCGACCTCATCTTAAATAACAAACGGCATTGCTTGTTGTAATTAACAAAGAGAGGCAGAGTTGATTTTGCAAAGAAAAAAAATATATACATATATATTTTTTTTTATGTACCGGTATTCGAATTTTATTTTCATATTCGAAGCCCATGCCCATCGAACAAAGCTTCGAAGTATTTAAGACAGCCCTAAAAGGCAGGCTTAACCCTGTAAAGCCCAAATAAAAAAGACATTAGCATCTTCAGAGGGTGGGACCTATAAACACATCTACTATCCAATAGCATTGTGATGCTGAACAGGAGCCATTGACTATGTAAATGTGATTAGAAAATAAACATTTACAGATGTTTTAAATAGCTAAAACTGATTGTGCAACCTTACAGGGTTAAAGGAACATGCCAACATTATGGGAAATTAATTTCTCCAGAGTCGATCAAGAAGATGGATATCCGTTTCCCCTCTGTGCGTTCAGTAGAAAGCTACCGGTATCTGGCTGCACGCTAGCCTAGCTTAGCATAGATGAATGGAAGTGGATGTGAAGCGGCTAGCCTAGGTGTTGGCCAACTAACACTTCTCCCGTAGTTTTAAACTAGGCTAGCCGCTTCTCATCCGTTACCATTAATCTATGCTAAGCTAGGCTAGTGTGCAGCCGGATGGCTTTCTACTGAACACACAGTAGGGAGGAAACTATCTTCTTGATCGACTCTGGAGAGGTGAATTTCCCACGAGCAGTTTTTAATGTCCCAGATTGTGTTCGTTTTTGTTGTATTGAGTGATGCAGAACTGGACATGGCTACCAGTGGGGGGAGGAAGGGGAAAAAGGGGTTTGTGCTGACCAAGGAAAATAGTGCAATAAAATTTAAAGGTGTTGTAATGATTCATTTAGGCCAACATTTCAACCTGTGTAGTCTTCATCAGAGCATTAATGAAGCCGATAGACTACACGTTGAAACGTAGGCTTAGAAATACAGTATTTATGCATCGAGACTACGAGATTTCTGACTACATGTGGAAATGAGCTCTGGTATCTGCAGTATCATCAGCGCTGTGTCCCAGACCTCAGGGACGGCTCTGTCCTTCTGTCGCACAGTAGCCATGGAAAGTTCAGACTGAGCTTCTCTACACTATACTATATACAGTATCTCCACCAATGGTCCCTGGCCCTGCCAGTGTCTGAGCTCTAAGGAAACACATTTTATTAGCATGGAATTGAGTCCATGGCTTGATTTTAGAAATGTGTCAATAAAATATTTGCTTGGTAATATAACAAGGTTTAAGTTGCATGTATTGGGCTTAGAGACGGCCTAGAGCCCTAGACTATAAGAAGGCCAGGCCACTAAAAATGTCAGGTTATTTTGAGTTTCATTCACAGTGAAACACTTCCATTTATTTAATATGCATGGTGCTTTTATGATCTTTCCATGCCGGTTTATTAGTGTTTACAATGTCACACATCACTGGCTTCAGAGTTCAGATACCTCCATCAGAATAGTCTTTCACCCATGGGTGTAGTAGACTAATGGGGATCCATATAATAAACCATGCAAAGACAACTCTTTAACAACAATCCTTTATGTGTATGACACTGTACAGTATACCGTTTACTCTGTTCTTTGCATGCATGATGAAGCTGTCAAATTAATTGTTACTTGAAAGGTATGCTGTTGCTGTGTGCGTTAACTTACAAGTCAGCCTATAGCATTTAGCCTTCATTTACAACTAACTAGTACGATATATGCATGTAGAAAATACACAATTTAAAGCAATTGTTTAGCTCACATACATGTAGGGCTGTCTTAAATACTTCGAAGCTTTGTTCGATGGGCACAGGATTCGAACGGGAAAACAATTTTAAATTTTTTACCTGCAAAATCTTGCGCCTCCAATGCAACAGACGTCATACGCCTCATTAACTCTGCCTCTCTTTGTTAACTACTGTACAACAAGCACATGGAGATTCCTCATTAACTCCTCTGTGTTGAATACAACTTGCTGCTTTTATAAAGCCTCAAATGAAGTCTTACAATATTTCATAAAAGCAAAGTGTTTCGTTTGTCTAAGATTTAAAAAGGTTTAAACTTTACAGCACTGACAATTCTCTATAGTATTTTTAGTTTTACCTGTGTTTGATAAGACACCCAGTCAGCAGCAGTGTCCCGACCCATATACAAACATGTCTTAATAAAACGTGCTTAATTAAGTCGAATTCTGCCTTTGTCTCTATTAACTACATATAAATATTTATATAATTGTTTGCTTTATACACAAAGGTTGTGTAACGGAGAGCAGCAGCGCAGGTTGTCATTATTAATTTAATTAATTAACCCAATCCAATTCACTTTATTTATAGAGCACATTTAAAAACAACAAAGTTGACCAACAACATAAGTCCCACAACATAAGAGAAAAAAAATTAAATCTTTTTTTTATTTTATAATTATTGTCGAAGCTTCAAATTAAAATCGAATCTTGGGCCCAGAAGCTTCGAAGGCCAGAAAAAGCTTTGAAGGTCAGCCCTACATACATGTATAGCATACCAGGCTATAATATTAGGCTTATTATGTCTCTTTGTTAGAATGCACTGCTCTAATTACTATAATGCGTGTACACAAACACACCTTTTTTGCAACTGTTGAAAGTAGGCCTTACACAGACACAATGAGTTCAATCCTGGAGAGTGCATGCTATAGTTTGTGCAGGCTTTGAAATCCTAGACTCTTGGAGCACCTCATCACTGTGACAGTGATACAGCAGAGCACCTGATGGGTCAGCTTCCATAGCCCTATCCATAGGGGTTTAATCCTTGCTATTCCTGTGTGCTGATCGCTGGACTATAATCCTAAAGGAATGCAACATTACAATATTGGAGATCACCAATGAAAATGATTTGTGTGTTGCTTTTGGTATCATGGTAAGATGTGTGTGAGTGAGATCGTATGGTGGTTGCTAAAGTACAATTATTGGATAGGTGCTACCAAGAAATGCATGTATATTATAAACGTTCATGAGTGATGCCTGAATGGTTTAATGTTACTTGTGAAGTTTTCTACAACATTCCAGATACTCTAGAGTCTAGACATTGCCTTTGTAAATTACGATCACAGTGATTTTCCTTAACTCATTGGGGGCCAAACAGCAGAGGGCGCTGATGTGCTTCAACGCCAGTGCTTTAGCCAATGTAGGGGTAGCTTTACTTGCGAGTGCTTAAAATATATGAAATATTATAGCTATGGATCTAATTAACACGTTGATTGTTGGTGAGTTGCTTCCAGTCAGCATGCACAAAGCAGATGGTTTTTTCGTACATACATTTCCGTTTTATACCGTGGTGAATATGAATATATTTCTAGAGCGTTCTGTCTAATCTCAATAAACTCCAGCAAATCGAGCTTCAATGTATTTCCTTAGAAATCGCAAGGCGCTCGCCACCAACGCAGGAGAAGCGCTCGGCGTTGCTACCAGCTTGGCTGGTCGTTCATACTAATACAATTGGCAATATTAGGGGGTGGGAAGCTGGTGGGTGGGGATCGGACGTTGTGGACAGCGACTCCTACAGGTCGGTTGGTGCGCCTGCGCAGTAGAATCAGGAAGCAACAGGGGCGGCGTGTCCCTCCCACGCAGACCCTCGCCGCTGAGAGATCGCGCTGTGCAGGTGAAAAGATGCGATGGCTGCCTCCTCGTGTACCGGAGGGGACACGTGATGCAAGGCTTTGTCCACATTGCAGCCGGCTTGTGGGAGGCATGGCCTAACAACGTTCGAGACAGGGCAGGGTAGAATTGGACAAATACGAAATTGGGGAAGGGAGAAAAATAGAAAATGGGGAGAAAAAGTAGATAAAAAAAAAAGAAATCGTGCCATTTGTTGCTTGATTTATGAATAGTTTTCAAATAAACGCTAAATTATCGATATTATGTGTCATCATGCACGAACAGAAGCGGGGTCTGAAAAATCGCTTCTCCGTACTTGGTCGCGCACACACACGCTCCGATGGCGGTGAAAGAAACATCTGATCAACCCAGGATTGGTAACATAGAGTCCTTACCTCACATTTACCCCTCGATGGTCATTTTGCAGCTCCAAAGAAGGTTGCAAGTGACTTGGTTCCAAGTTCTCTGATGTGCTTGAATTACTTTCAGCCAGGGTACTGATGCTCGGTGGACTGTGTCGTTAAATCCTGCCGCTGAGCTTCACTCGCCTGACTTGACCTTTCTCTCAGAAGATAATGGTCAATGCGAGATCCCGGCCTCACTTTCTTCAAGCACTTCATCCGGCCTTGATGTATTCGTAGGCCTCTGATGGATGTTACCTTGGACCAGCCACAGCTACATACTCTGTGCTCCTGTCCTTCAGTTGATGTGCCGATTATCTGGTTCGTCGTCGTTCCAGGGTCAGTTACCGGGTGGTCAGCCGATGAGTCCCCGCTCTTGCAGACTCTAGGGGTGTTTTTCTCTTTAGACTTTTCGTAGCAATGATGGGTGGCTTTTGTGCACTTAATTAAGCGACGGAGCCTGCCATCATGGATAGCTAGTCCATGACAGCCCTGTTGGGGTCTTTCCTTCCTGTCAGCTGTCTTTCCAAGCCGTCACATGGTCTTTCCCTTGTTGTAAGCTGCACTTTCACAGCAGTCACTGGATTTCTCCAGTTTATATCAGTTGAGCTTATATGACTAGATATTACAATCCCTTAGATAATCAGCACTTTTTTGAATGGGGTAGTGGTAAAAGCTTCACTGGGGTCTTCAGGTGGGCACCCTCCTTCATTGGTGTTTCGTTGACAGGCCCACGACACCTCCGAAGGGCTCAACGGCAACACCTGGCGTCCCAGGTGTGCCCCCCTCTGCTTTTACCCCTCGATGGTCATTTTGCAGCTCCAAAGAAGGTTGCAAGTGACTTGGTTCCAAGTTCTCTGATGTGCTTGAATTACTTTCAGCCAGGGTACTGATGCTCGGTGGACTGTGGGTTAAATCCTGCTGCTGAGCTTCACTCGCCTGACTTGACCTTTCTCTCAGAAGATAATGGTCAATGCGAGATCCCGGCCTCACTTTCTGCAAAAAGATTAATCCAATTCCTGATCGCCATTCCAAATATTGATTGTGTTTATTGATCCAACGTTATATGTCCAAAACACATAATCCATGCTGCTCCGAGTGTCCCCAGTCCATGTGTTATAAACGTTACTCTTGCCAGAGAAGGAAAACCTGGACCGGACTTCTTAGCCCAGCGCATGGCGAGTTAACCCGAGATATCTCGGGTCTGGCCCCGAATGTGTTAAGAGCATTCTACCTACCTGCCCTGGACAAACTAACTAACCATCAGCCCTTGGCTGTATAAACCATTAGGTCTCTATGAGGCTAATCTTGCTGGACAAACTGGCTATCAGCCCTGGCTGTACAAATCAGAGGCCTAGCAATAATTGGTGGTGGCGGATAATGATTTTGATATTTTGTAGCTTCAGGCGTTTGAATTATGTATGCGACTGTGTGTAAACAAACACACCCACTGCATGGTTTGCTTTTACTGCTTGTGTAGTAGTTGGCAGCTGGTAATAGAGGTGTAGTAGTTAGCAATGGAGGCGTTGCATGGAACATTTCTGTAGTTCTATTTCTCCCAACATGGCTGCCTGTAACTGTTGGTAAACACTTTATCACAATATTACTGTTACACTGTCACTTGTTTACAAGATCCACTAATAAGACACCAAATTATAACATTTTTGTTCATATATTTAATTTATCATATCAACAACGCATAGCAACTGTTTTGCAAATAGCAATTGTTGTTTCTTCCAAGTTGGAGCACAAATGGGCATTCTAAACATTCCATGCAAGGCCTCTATTTACCATGTAGGCTAAACCAGTTTATATACCAAACTCGCAGCATGATGTAAACTAGTGAAAGAGCCTAAAGCTGCACTAAAACATTAGCAATCTACTCTCTACTGTAACATAAGATCTGTGCACAGGTTGTTACTAGAGTCTGACCGATTAATCTGTTGGCTGATTTAATCAGCCGATATTGGCCTATTTGCAGACATATCAGTATCAGCATACAGTATATGTTGGCCGATTCTATAGGCCGATCTCATAAAGTGAACAAACGTGTACTTCTTCCACCATGGTAAATGGCTGCTTTTTTATATAGTGCTTTTATCCAAAGCGCTTTACAATTTGTTACTCACATTTTTACCCATTCACTCACACATTCACACACCGACGGCGGAGGCAAGCATGCAAGGTGCCAACCTGCTCATCGGGAGCAATTAGGGGTTAAGTGTCTTGCTCAAGGACACATCGACACGCTGCCCGGGAGGAGCGGGAATCGAACCGGGAACCTCCGGATTGCCAGACGACTGCTCTACCCCCCGAGCCACTGTCGAACCCATTGACTGGGTTCATACTACTACTACCAGGGCTGTATGGGAACGACATGGCACTGGTGCTACAGAGTTTTGTAACACAGGCCAAAAACTTGTAGCACGAGTATAAAACGTCTAAAGAATCATGCAGTTCCGAGCGTATGCGTGTAACGTATTCCGTTGGTGACGATCAAAGCATAGAAAAACGACCCCCACCCTTTCATGCATTCATGATGAAACATAATACCGATAATATAGCGTTGATTTCGAAATAGTAGCGTATACAGGCGAGAAACGGCACGTTTTTAGTGAAATGAATGTATTGCTGCATGGCGTCGTTTTCTGGGATTAGACAGGATTACTCTAAAACTATACTCCTATTCACCACGGTATAAAACGGGAATGTATGGATGACATTTTTTTTTCTTTTTCACAAATTGAGTGATAGATACTCGATGTCAAATGGACAATAGTATTATATCCATAACTATATAATGATATATAATATAGTTTGAGCCCTGCAAACACTGCCACGTATTCATATACATTAAAGCGTTGGCCTTTCAACTACACAGTAAACGGCGCCCTCTTGCGCTAAAGAACTCCACTTTAGAAGGAGAAGATGATCACTGAAAGTTCCAGCTTCCAGAGGTTCCGGCTAAATTATAATTCAGTTAATGTCTCAATTCTTTATTTATCATTTCTTTTTTTACAGATGGCCGAGGTGGAGTAAGGTGTGCGACTACTTTAATATCTTTACTCTATCTGCATCGGCTAGTGATGCACCGATGTGAAAATTGTGGCCGATACTGATAACCGATATTAATATTGCTGTGCTGGCCGATACCGATGTCGATATCTCTGTATAGAAAACACTTTTTTATGATAATCAAATAAAGAGCTATTTTCCAAAACTTTTTTTTACTTTTGTAACTTATTTTCAGAAATGACTGATATTTTGAAACTATTTAATGCCAAAACATGTAAAAAGAAAAAAGAAAATTAAATAAACGATTTTTTTTTTTTTTTTTATCGGTCCATATTGGCCCTATCTTGATATCGGACCGATACCGATGTGTAAAAAAACTGCCATATCGGCCGATATTATATCGGTGGACGATATATTGTGCATCACTAGCATCGGCCCTAAAGATTCAGTATCAGTCAGGCTCTAGTTGTTACTGTAACACAGGCTCTGTGCACAGGTTGTTACAGTAACACAGGCTCTGTGCACAGGTTGTTACTGTTTGTAACACAGGCTCTGTGCACAGGTTGTTACAGTAACACAGGCTCTGTGCACAGGTTGTTACTGTTCGTATAACACAGGCTCTGTGCACAGGTTGTTACAGTAACACAGGCTCTACACAGGTTGTTACTGTAACACAGGCTCTACACATGTTGTTACTGTAACACAGGCTCTACACATGTTGTTACTGTAACACAGGCTCTGCACAGGTTGTTACTGGTGCACAGGTTGTTACTGTAATACAGGCTCTGTGCGCATGTTGTTACTGTAACACAGGCTCTGTGCACAGGTTGTTACTGTAACACAGGCTCTGCACAGGTTGTTACTGGTGCATAGGTTGTTACTGTAATACAGGCTCTGTGCACAGGTTGTTACTGTAACACAGGCTCTGTGCGCATGTTGTTACTGTAACACAGGCTCTGTGCACAGGTTGTTACTGTAACACAGGCTCTGTGCACAGGTTGTTACCAACCTAGTGGATACGGCCTCCTTGACCACCCCAACAGCTTCAGCACTGCTGTGTGGACATGCTTGATAGACTAGCATTGCATAGGCTACCTATATATGCCTGTATGTTGGAACAGTCATTCCATACCATTTACCTCAGGGGATGCAGAATCACACACCTGGTCAGTTGAAAAAAATCTTTAACAGTGGATTCAACTGAAAAACATTACCTGGCTTTGGGTTTGACCTGGCTAAAAGTCGATTATCTTGTTTTCATTTTCAATTGTTTCAAAATTGTAATTAAATAACACGTGATTAATTGCCCAACCCTAACTGAGTAACAGTAGTAATGTTATGCCTAAGGACTAGGGATGCACCGATACCGATACCGATTGTTCAACTAACACAATCGGCCGATACCGATACCGATATTTGTGGCAACATATTTTTTTTAATATTTTCTTTTTAATTTTTTTTGTTAATATATATATATTTTATGAAACTACTGTATATTTGTGTTACAAATTGTGCTCACCGATATGAACACAGGCCTCTTTACTTACTTAAAAAAAGGAAACATCAAGAAATAGCACTATCTCTCTCCCAGTATGTTCTGCAGGGCTGCAGCTAGATACTAGTTCTCCCAGTATGGTCTACCGGCTGGGCTGCAGCTGGATACTATTGTCTCAACCAATGAAATTTTGATTGACAGTCGATTCTGCCAATTATGTCACACACCGCTTGCACTCGCCTCTGCTGTTACCACCAATCGGCAAGCGCGTATACATTTTTTACTTCCGCCATTGATTTTGACGAGAGCTTTTCTACAACAACGGCGGCGCGGCCGAGAGTTTAGCTTTTAGCTCCGCAGGATGACTTAAACGAGGCATAATGATTTCACTAGAGCTGCCGCGGTATTGATGTTTTCCTTACCGCACACATTTGCAAAATATTTCCTACCGCCGCGGTATTACCGCACACACACACACACACACAAAAAAATAGTTTGAATGCATTTTTTTTGTAGTCTACTCTTTATATAGCATATAGCCTGCCTCTAGTCTAAATGTCTATCTTTCGAGGATGACTTTGCAGCATGAATATTGTTTGGGATTCGGCATGCACGCATTCGTTATTAAAAGTGAAACACTGATTCGAAGTCTCCCCTCGGTGTCGCGCCCGCCGGTTACCCCCCCGACCCTTTCTTCTTCTTATTATTATAACGTTACTACTTATGATTACAAAGGCATTCGATTTGTGGCATTAACGTTAGTATAGTTACACGTTCGTATTTACCGGACCACATAGCAAGGCAAGCGTTACTCAATTAATATCTAAGTTCCTTTCTTTGCTCAGAGCGTGCCGAGTTGTACCCATTCTGCGGTCTGTTAATAAAGTTTTCAATCAGACAAGTGTATAGAACGAAGGGCTTTTATTATAACATTTCGTTGCAGTAAAATCATTATGCCTCGTTCCCTGAGGAGCGACGGCGTCGGTAATCCACTCCGGTCTCCGGTGGGAGCTAACGTACTATTAGCCGTGTTGTGATGGCTGAGATTCAGGAAGTAAACGCACTGCAAGATGCTCCAAGCATGTGACGCGTATCTCTTCTGACCAATCAGTGGTCTGCAGTGTTTCATGTGACTTTTCTGGTACCCAATAGGGTCGCTTGGAATCTCGACAGAGAAGTAGGGTATATCTGCAGAGCCGCAAGCCCAACGAGAGCGTAATAATAATAATAATATAATAAAAAACAGCGGTGATGCCGGTATTCAGCCCAACGCTGCGGTGGGCATGATGTAACAGCGATACCGCGGTAATACCGATACCGCGGCAGCTCTAGATTTCACTGCAACGAATGTTATAATAAAACAAAGCCTTTCTATACATGTGTCTGATTGAAAACTTTATTAACAGATTGCAGAATGGGTAAAACTCAGGGCTCTATGAGCAACGGAAGGAACTGAGCTAGTATGAACGCTTGCTACGTTCGGGTAAATAATATGCTGATGTTATTGAACGTGTAACACTAACTATATAACGTTAATGCCACAAAACGAATGCCTTGTTAATCATAAGTAGTAACTTTGATGCAGTAGCTTGTGTGTGTGTGGGGGGGACTGGGGACGGCGTTGTGCAGGTCGCGAGTGAACTTATTTTTGTCTTTTGACGCTACACAAATTGATGGATATTTTTCGGCTACTGCCATCGGCACATTTGAGCTTATAGGCCGATTGCAGTCAACAAGGCACTTATCGGCCGATACCGATACCCGACCGATACATCGGTGCACCCCTACTAAGAACCATAAGACATTTGACATTTAGGCTAAATGGGAAGCATCAGCAATACAACCACTGAAACTGCGTAATTTCAACAAACTCTGCAGAGATGAGACTTGAGATGGTTTCCTTCGGTAGGATCATCATTTTCCAACATGAACATGATTTCAACTCGTTCACCTTTAAATTAATGTTACAGCTGGGCCGGCTGCACTATTGCTAGTTCAAATGCTAGTTTGAACGTGGATCAATAGACGTGTGGCCGCCGGCCGGGCATCGGGAGGATCACAGGGTTTAAGCAGCAAGGTATGGAACACCAACATAGCCACCAGCCCACTACCCAGGAAACTGCAGCATGCCCCCTCCCCTCCCCCCCACCCTTGACCATCACTAGCTCTGGAAGACCTCCTGCATGATCCCGGTCAGTGTTTCCCCTGAAAAAAATTTCAACAGCGATGCTGTGCTGCGCGCAAGCTGCCGGAAACCATATTTGTGCGTGCGCACGTGCTGCCGGAATCCATATTAGCGCACGCTGCCGGAGAAATAACTTAAAACGACCTTAGAATTGTTCGAGATAGGATGTTCATGGAGTCATGTGCGTGTGAATTTGCTAGGATGTTTTTGGTGTGTCCGCTGACACTAGAAGTTCTGTGGAGGCCCAGGTAGCTGCATATTTGTACACTGTACAATCTTATCAAGTGAAAATATCTTGTATTTGGTACAATAAGTCTAATATTGAGTAGAATTATTCCACAGATAATTTTGCTTATTTCTTTCTTGATTTTGGTCAATTTAATCTTTTAAGAAAATGTTAATCTTGTTTTCTTAAAACAAGATTAAATTGACATCTGAAAAAATTCTAAATTATCTGCCAGTGGGATAAGATAATTTAAGATAATTCTACTCAATATAGACTTATTGTACCAAATACAAGATATGTTCACTTGATAAGATAATTTTTTTTGCAGTGTAGTTGTAATCAAAGTAAATGTCAAGATTAATGACATGCCTCAACATTTGTACACTATTTGTATTGAACATAGATATAGATGATTTAATAGATAATATAAATACTAACATACTAACTGTCTAACATACACAAATCACAACACTACAACAGCACTTTACACCGAAGAAGTCTCAGTAGCATAGGCTACATTCTGCCTTAGAGCATTTCATTTTCCTGGGCTTTTGAAAGAAAAGCTCCAGGGGAATTCACTGGTAGGGGGCCCATTGATGCTGAGACGCATACAAGCGGCCAGATGGTCTCCCTGCAGCCTTTTCCTCAGGTCAGTCTTTTACATTAAGCACCCCCCACAGCCCAAATGAAATGATAAAAAAAAAATATATATATATATATATTATAATTTTTTTTTTTTTTTTTTTAATAATTCTTTTTAATAGTCTAGTTCATAGCAGCGGCGGTCCTAATTCAGCGCTGCTGAATGCATATAAGGGAAACACTGCCGGTGCCCAAGAAGGGACGCCCAGTCGCTCTGACGTCACACGTCATGAAGACCTTTGAGAGGCTGGTCCTGCAACATCTCAAGCCCCTGGTTTGTGACTCCGTTGACCCCCGGCAGTTTGCAAACCAGGCAAACATTGGGGTGGAGGATGCCCCCTCCCCCCTAGTCCGCAACCTCGGTGTCATCCTCGACCCCACCATCTCATTTGACCCCCATGTCTGCTCAATTGTAAAAACATCATATTTTCACCTCCGCAACATTGCCAAAATCCGTCACTGCCTCTCCCCCCCCCTGCTGCTGAATCCCTCATACACACCTTCATCTCCTCCCGCCTGGACTATTGTTTTTTTTTTTTTTTTTTTTTTTTTTTTCTCCCTCCATTTTTCCTCCGATTTTCTCCCATCCCAATGTTAGTCGTATGCCAATTCCCAGTCCCCTTCCTGGTCGCTGCGCACTTACCCCCCACAGTCAGATCATCTGGGAGAGTGGAGGCTACCACGTGCTTCCTCCGACACACGTCCAGCCAATCACCGCTTCTTTTCACCTGGCAGCGCGGATTCTCATCGAGAGGGCGTAGCGTGTGGGAGGATCACACTATCCCCCTCAAGTCCTATCCGCGCTTAGCAGGCGCCCCGACCGAACTGTAGGAGTCGCTGTTTACAACGACCCGGACCCACCCCGCCAGCTTCTCCCACCCTCTAATACAGCCAATTGTATTAGTGCAGACGGCCAGCCAAGCTGGTGACAACCCCGGAGCTGTGAGCTGGATTCGAACAGGCGAATCCAGCTCACAGCTCCGGGGTTGGTGACGAACGCAATCTCCGCTCGGCCACCTAACTGCCCTCCGCCTGGACTATTGTAACTCCCTCCTCACTGGCATCACCTCCCGCTCCCTCCATAAACTGCAGATGGTCCAGAACTCAGCCGCCCGCCTCCTCACTAACACCCGGTCCCGTGAACACATCACCCCTGTCTTCCACTGGCTCCCGATCAAGGAACGCATCAACTTCAAAACACTACTTCTCACCTTCAAAGCCCTCCATAGCCTGGCCGCTTGTATCCTTTCGGCAAGCAACAAGCCCTTCCGCGTTGCTCTGATTGGCCGAGTGCGCGCATGCGCATGAGCCGCGACAAGCCACTCAGCCAGGCAGGAATACTAAGCTCCGCTTAACGCAATTTATACAAATGTATAAATTAAGTATTGATTTAGCCGTAACGAATCATTAAAAAAATATACAGTTAACTGGAATATGTTGTTTCTTTACACATATGTTGGATTATGTAATTGGTTTGTCATGACAAACCAATAAAAAATTGCGAATTAACCGGTGGCTACAACAACACACAGTAACTACATGCATCATTGTTTACAATGAACGGTGGGGCTAATCGAAAGGACTGGACACGGACGTGTTAAACAGCAATCAATTAATTTAATATAACAGTCCGGTTCTGTGTTTGTTTGTGTCTGTAGATTGTTGGTGAACAACTAACTTTAGGTTAGTTTAACTTGTCCGTGTCCAGTCCTTTCGATTAGCCCCACCGTTCATTGTAAACAATGACATTTTATTTTGTAAATTTGTGGCACGCACTTATTATCTTGAGACGTTTTCGTTTACGAAACGAAAAAACGAAAAAGATCAAAATCGTTTTAGTCTAGACAAGGCCTCAGTCTAAACCGAAAGGCCTGTTCTGTGGCCATCTAAACATCCGTAGCATGATAAACAAACATACTAAATCTACTGGCAAATTCTAATATTGATTGTCTGGGTCTGACAGAAACCTGGCTAAAGCGGTCATCCCCAGATGCTCTAGTAGTGAGCATGCCTGGCTACAACGTCTACAGAAAGACAGAGTAACAGCAGGGAAGGGTGAAGTAGTAGGAGATGAGGTTCACTTCGCCTGTACCGTCAGCCCAAAGCTAAAGTAGAAGTCTATGACCAGTTAAAATCATTCCTCACAGCACATGATCTTAACCCTTTCACTGCCACACGACAGAAGGTTAACCCTTTACTATCACACAACCGATGGTCGCCGTGAACCAACCTAACCGGCTGTCGTGTGGCAGTGAAAGGGTTAACCTTCTGTGTATTGTCCCAGTGAAAGGGTTAACCGTTTGGTAGTGCGGCAGTGAAAGGGTTAACCTCAAAGTGATTTTAATCTGCAATGTAAATTGGGATGATAAAAAGCTACGAAAAAACCTTAAACAAATAACAGACCACTATAATCTAACTAAATTAATAGAGCAGCCCACAAGAATCACCAGCCACTCGTCAACCAGAATAGATTTACTATTCACCAATAAAGTGGAAAGAATCACTAAAACATAATGACTTAACAGGCCTCTCGGAACACAATATCATTTTCTTTTCTAGAAAACTCAAAACAACGTTTCAGTAAAACTCAGCCCCAACCATTAATCAGAACCATCCCAAAGCATCTCCAACATAGCTTTGAGGTCACCCTACAATGGCTTGAGTGGAATGAAATCTACACATGTGGTGATGTTGAAATGGGGGGTAATGTCTTGCTGTCTAAAATAAGCAAAGTAATGGAATCTTTCACCAGAAATGAGAGCCAGAGGAAAGGGCAAAAAAATCACTCTTCCCTGGATAGATAATGAATGCAGAGGTCTAATGCAAAAAACGGATATATTGCATAACACAATCTGCGCCAAAAACGAGTTAACTCGTTATTGCCCGCCATGCGTTCAGCGCCAGAAACGAGTTAACTAGTTTTTGGGATCGTTATTTTGTTTATTCGCTATATCTATTCATAGCTGCAGCCTCTGGTATACCATTCAGACCCTGTCTGAGCTAGCAGACGGTCAACACCACCCTCTACTGCCATGCGGAGCTATTGCATCCCATTGTAAATGGGCTGGTGGGGTTTAGGAGCCAATCTGAGCCGGGCGGGCGGGGTTTAAATACTCAGGCGAGTATGACCGCTACAACGGTCATTTCATGTATGCACGACGAGATATAATAATGATAATCTAGCGTTTATTTCAGGATGATTAGATAATCAGCCGAAAAATTACAACGTGATGACTGGATTACACTAAAATGCCTTTTTCTCGTCTTTTTCCTGGAATTACTCAAAAGCACCCAAACCATACTCTATTCAAAACGGTATAAAACGGAAATGTACGGATGTTTTGGGCATGTTGACTGGAAGCAACTCACTGACAGTCGACGGCATTATTAGACCCATAGATATAATATAAGATATATTATAAGTAGGGATGCCCCGATCACGTTTTTTGCCACCGATACCGATCACCGATCGTCTGTGAGCCATATCGGCCGATACCGATCGATACCGATCGTTTTTCGTATAAAAAAAAAATATATATATATATATATATATAATTAAATTTTTTATAAAAAATATATATTATATAATCATACTTGTAGTTGTATTATTTGCGAGACATCGCCACCACGCAACAAGTCAAAATGCTCGCTATATGCAAACAGCTCCACTGTCTGTGTGTACTCGAGTAGCCTCCAGCTACGGCCAGGATTCTCCGGCGCTGCAGCTGGACCCTATTGGTATAAATCACATTCAGAATGCCCTCAGCTCGAATACGCATCGAATCAATGTTATAAGACATTGATATCAGGAGCTATCTGTAGCTACTGCTAGCCGGCTAGATAACGTTAAGACAACGCCTCAGTGAACTATTTAGTTTAGAGCTAACGTGAGCTAACGTGAGCTCCCGAGTCAACGGAGGTAACTTATCATGCACTCTACTATTGCTGGAGCATTTGTTGATATCAGCAGCTATCAGTAGCTAGACAGCTAGATAACGTTAGACAATGCCTCATGTATTAAACTAAAAGTGAATAGTGACTGGGTAATTTAGTTTAAACAGTAACGTTAGCTCGGTAGGTAGCCAACGTTAGCTCACGTCGCATGCACTAGAGCAGACTGTTGCCGGAGGCAGCTGGAGCCTCTTGTTTACATGGGTGCGGGAGGGTCAGCAGTAGGGCTGCAACTAATGACTAATTTGGTAGTCGACTAATCTGCCGATTATTTTTTCGATTAGTCGACTAATCGAAAACCAATGTAAACAACAACAACAACAACAACAACAACAACATTTTTTTTTTTTTTTTTTTTTTAATTACCTATCTTCGTGAAAGTGGCTTCTCAGCTCTGGTCCAGCTGAAGACAGAGCAGAGGAACAGATTGGACATTGAGCATGACCTCAGAGTTGCTTGTCCCCAGACTTTGAGACTCTTGTCAGGACCAAACAACAACATCATAACATGATGATCCCATAGCAAATTAAAATAATGACTCATGAAACATTTGAATTTGGATCTTTAAGCCACTTTAAATGAAAATGTATTTGAAGAACAATACAGCAATCACTCATAACAAGATAAATAAATTAAATAATACAAATTAAAGTGGAAGTGTACTTTAAATAACTTTTGTTTGCTGTGTGTGAGAGGAGTCCGTGTGTGTGTGTGTGTGTGTGTCTTACTCTGATCGCTGTGTGAGTGAGAGGAGTGTGTGTACTGTGTAATTTGTGTGTGTGTCTTACTCTGATCGCTGTGTGAGTGAGAGGTGTGTACTGTGTAATTTGTGTATGTGTGTGTGTCTTACTCTGATCGCTGTGTGTGAGTGAGAGGAGTGTGAATGTGTGTGTGTCTTACTCTGATCGCTGTGTGTGAGAGAGAGGAGTGTGAATGTGTGTGTGTGTTACTCTGATCGCTGTGTGTGAGTGAGAGGAGTGTGTATGTGTGTGTGTCTTACTCTGATCGCTGTGTGTGAGTGAGAGGAGTGTGTATGTGTGTGTCTTACTCTGATCGCTGTGCGTGTGTAATGTATTGTGTGTCTAGTCTGATCATCATCTCCTGCAGGGGAACAATGTTTTCAATGTCCAAAATTTGCTATGGGATCAGCATGTTATGATGTTGTCTGGAACCCTGAGAAGCCACTCTCACAAAGATAAGTAGTGCACAAAAAAAAAAAAAAAAATTAAATAATTTTTTTTTTTTTTTGACTAATCGACGCAACAATTTCTCGTCGACGATTTTTTATAATCGACGTTGTCGACTAATCGTTGCAGCCCTAGTCAGCAGTGAGATCTCCGCTAAGAAATGGATAATGTTTTTCTGATCGGTTTTGACGATCGGCGAAAATAAAGCATTATCACGATCACCGATCTCATATTTATACTGAATATCGGCCGATACCGATCGCTGGCCGATCCCTAATTATAAGCACCCGCAAATGTCGCAGTCTAAAACTATATCCATTGAATAAAGACCTGGCGCTGAAGGGGGATCAGCGCCCCCTGCTGCTGGCGGTCAATGTGTTAAGCAAGCATTAAAGTCTGGCCTAACAACAGAC
Organism: Notolepis coatsorum; assembly: GCF_963971535.1. NCBI lineage: Eukaryota > Metazoa > Chordata > Actinopteri > Aulopiformes > Paralepididae > Notolepis > Notolepis coatsorum. The sequence continues at coordinate 188,178,389 of NC_140166.1, forward strand.
AGGCAAAAGTTCTCCCATGCACGAAACCTACTCACCCACTTCTTAAGGAAGGCCGAAGCTAAATATTACATCTACATCATAGAGTGCTAAAGGAAATGGCAAAAAAGTCTGAGAGTACATAAACAAAATGACAGGGAAATACTAGCAGAATAACAACAATTTAGAACTAAAGATAGACAACGTCCTGGTGAAAGATCCCCACACTCTTGCTAGTAACTAGGGCTGGACGGTATGGTCTAAAATTTATATCACGGTATAATTTGAAGCATAGACGGTAACGGTATATATCACGGTATTTATCTTAAAATGTCTATATAAATGCTTCTGAAGGGGTAAAACACTGGTATGGCAGCTATTACTGTACTCTTGTATTACTAGGACATATGTCACATAGTACAGAGGTATTTTAAGAACATTTATTGTGCAAAACTGCAATAGAAGAATGCAAAACCTTTTCTCAAGTTACTTCCATCTCTGAAAAACACGCTTCATGAAATACAATAAAATAAAGCGGCACAAAGTGAAAATAAAAACTACAGCAAGACAGGCGGTTTCTTTCCCTCAAACAACTCAAACACAAAACTCCAACATAACTTAACTTTAGTGTACATGTTTGACAACATGGAGAGAGAGAGCAAGATAGCGTGAGGTTTGAGCGTCCTAAGTTGCCGTAGTTGATGTCACACCAGAATGTCATTGTCAACACACAGAGTTGGAAACAGGAGCAGCCCGATGGATAAAGCGATATAAAGAAACGAATAGCCAATAAATGTGAAGTTATCTTTGAACCTCTGTTGTCAAGCCTTGTAAATATAACCGCAACGGTCCAATACCGTCGCCTAACGCCTTGCGGCCGCTATTGCACTCTTTGAAACAATGTGGTTTGTTTTCTGGGCCGAGCTGCGGTGTGGGGGCGGGGTCTAAACACTCCGGCAAGACAAGTGCTTATAGGGATGGCATCGACGAGGGTCCCCGTCCCCCCCGTTCATGTGCAATGCTGGATAATGTTGGACATACGATCGCGATCAGTATTTGGAATGGCGATCAGATAATTGGATTATTCTTTTTGCAGTACATCATAGACTAGGTAAGGACTATATGTTATCAATCTTGTGTTGATCCGATAATTATTTCCCCACGATCGCAGCGTCTGTCTGTAATGTACTGTGTAATGTATGCCGTTGGTGGCGATCGAAGCATAGAAAAACGACCTCCCCCCCACCCTTTTGTGCATGCATGATGAAACATAATACCGATAATCTAGCGTTGATTTCAGATTGATTATTGATCCAGGCGAGAAATGGCACGATTTATAATGAAATGCAGTAAACCGCTGTTTCGCGTCGTTTCCCGGGATTACACAGAATCACTCTAAAACTATACTCATATTCACCACGGTATAAACGGAAATGTATGGATGAAAAAATGATCTGTTTTTTGCATGTTGACCGGAAGAAACTCACTGACAATCGACGTTGTTATTAGATCCATAGCTATAATATTTAATATAGTTTTAGCACTACAAACACCAGCATCTACCCCCATGTCATTACAGCGCTGGCACAAACGGCCATACGCCCACAGTGACCTCTGGCGTCCAATGTGTTGAGGCCATGGGTATGTAGGGAATTTATTTTATTTTATTATTTTTTTTTTCAGCGACTATGGATAGGGAATTTTTTTATTTAATAAAAATGTTCACAACAACATGGATGCATGTACTCTGCCAGCATGTGTAATATCCATAATACTAAAGGTTAAAATACAAAGACACTGTACTACAAAAGTACAAAGGTAGTAGTATTAAAAATGCCACCCCTAAATACACCTCACTAAATATCCTGACGTCGGAGAGCTGTGCAAAACTTTATTGTAAAAAAAAAATTAAAAAAAGGTTATGAGTTTTTACAAACTAATACAATTTATTTGGGTCGCACAAAAATCGGCAGGGTCGGTCGGCAACCGGAACCAAACTATTTATTTTGCATCGCCCTACCGGTCACAAGGTATAGTCAAAATCCATACCGTAGCGCAAATTCATACCGTTTATACCGTTACCCCTACTAGTAACCTAAGTACGTTCTTTCTAAACTCTGTTAGTGAAATCACACAGCTGTTTAAACCCTCCAATTCTGTACCATGCCCTCTCCAAAATGACCTCCCCATCTTTAATTAGGAGGAAACCACTGAAACCGAGGTGGCAAATACTATTAGATCACTGAAAGCATCCGAGGATGCTCATAGGCTTGGTACAAACTTTCTAAAAACAAATGTTGACTCCCTGGTGACACCTATTACACACCTGGTTAACACATTCTGTGCCACGCAGTTTGCCCATCTTATACCTCTCTGCCAGTGCTGCAAGTCTATGGAGTCGCTCACCTTCTTTGCAGGCCTATAACTTTTAAAATATTATAGCTATATCGACATTACTATGGCCCATTCAACATCGGGTATCTATCGTTCCGGATGTGGGAACGTTATATTTTTCCATTCATACATTGTCGTGTTAGTACCGTTGTGAATATAAGTGTTTTTAGAGTGTATAGCAGTCATTCCTAGAACGCGAGTTATAGGCCCAAATGCATAATTATTATACATAATCGATTGCTGTTTCGTTCCTATACACGCTATATTAAAAAATTCAAATGCATATGCTCGGTATACATTATGCTCCATCATGCGTGAAGGAAAGGGGGGGGGGGTCGTTTATGATTTCTTGATTGTCAGTAACGGCTTTCCTTAGTACGACATCATACGTTGAGCAGATGGATTGCAATGAAATAAATGGACAATCGAGCTGGAATTAACGTTAGATTCGTCTTACCTGTGGCCAATGAGTCTGGAGAAAAAAAATTCCAATTATTTGTTGTCGATCTGCTAGATCCATTTTCCGTTTGTATGATGCAATAAACGCCGAAAGCATATAGATTCTTGCGTCTCGAAAGCGATCAAATGCACTCGAGTGTTTGTCTTGATCAACATAACAAGATAGCTCTGCCGGTGGATTTTCCCCGATGGACAGAGCGCCACATCCGGTTTAGAGTAGAGTGCAACTCGCCCGAAATCCACCAGGCGGCGGTATTGAGGCGTTGAAATATCAGACAGAGTCCAGCTGGCTCCCGGAGCCTTCCTGGATGAATTATGAATGCCAATAGCGAATAAAGGAAATAACAATCATAAAAACGAGTACACTCGTTGTTGGCGTTATTAGATTGGCGGGCAATAATGAGTAAACTCGTTTTTGGCGCAGGATGTGTTAATTTGTCCATGTACTGTCCCATCTCAGTGGAAGGTTGCAGTAATAACACCGATCTTCAAATCTGGACCAAAACAAATTATAGACCCATAAGCATCTTACCAGTGATCTCAAATGTGGCTGAAAAATGGATTGTTAAGTCCATTATTAAACATCTAGACAAAGGTCACACCCCACTACATCCTATGCAGTTTGGGTTCCGGGCCTTCCACTCCACTGAGTCGGCAAACTGCCTTTTCACTGAAAGGGTGAAGTGTGCTTTGGACACAGCCCCCTGCACAATGGCAGTGTTTCTGGACTTCAAAAAAGCCTTTGACTCAGTCAGTCACCAGGTCCTCCTGTCAAATTTATCGCATTTAATTTTCCCCCAGAGGCTATCCAGTGGTTTAGCTCATATTTATCCAATAGGGAACAGTGTGTAAGTGTTAACGGTATCAAGTCTCCTTACCACACTTTCTCGGTTGGTGTCCCCCAGGGATCAATACTAGGACCAATTATGTTCTCTCTGTTTATAAACAATCTACATGATGTGTGTAACAGTGTACATGTCCAGATGTATGCAGATGATGCCGTTCTATTTACCCATGGTAAAAGCTATGCAGAGGTGTCAATGGTCTTAATCGGGTATCTGTTAAAAAAAACATATATTATTTTTTTTATTTTTTTAAAATAATATAAGAAATTAAATAAGAAATAACAATTCAGTACATTTATATCTGTGTTAATTTGTTACATTTTGTTTCACTAAGTTAGGAAAGTAATGTTTTAAGTCAAGCCTGATGTTGCCTTGCACAAAAGAATGATCTCAGTCTCTTCCACACAGTGAGGCATACAGTTGATTAATTAACAATGGGCATTTACATTTAGTCATTTAGCTGACTCTTTTATCCAAAGCGACTTACAAGTTCTGTACGACGAGTCATCAGGAAGGGCACAACTCTTATCAGCTGAGTGCTACAGTGTAGGTTAGTATATTAGGACAAGTGCATGACAGTAAGGTTAGTTAGGGTTAGATTATTTTAATTAAAAAAAATTAAAATGTTATTTTAGATAATTGTATGGGTATCGGATCGGTACTCGGTATCGTCCGATACCCAAAGCCAGGTATCTGTATCGGGACTGAAAAAGTCGGATCGGTGCATTCCTACCTCGGGGTCATGCTAGACTCAACCTTAACCTTCAAAAAACATGTGAAGAAAGTTACAAACACTATAAAATTCAACCTTCAAAACTTCAAACATATTGGACCCTTCCTGATTCTATTCTACTGCTTCATAAACTGGCCTTGCACAGGTGTAACGATTCTCAAACCCATAGAACAGCTATACAAGAGTGCACTTAAAGTGTTCGATAAGAAACCTCACAAAAAAATTGTGAGTTTTGCCAATTTTAACGTTTTTAAACAGGCTATTGTTATATACAACAGGGGTTCTCAACCTTTCTGCTGCCAAGGCACCCCTGTGTCCAATAAAATATTCCAGGGCACCCCTACAACGTTTTTGTGTATGGTAGAATATTCCAGTAAATGCCGTTTATCACAGAATCTATATATTTTCCTTGAAAACGAGGGCTTTTCAAAATGCTATAAAACGAAAATGACCGATAAAAAAAACAATCCGTTTCGACTGTTTTTTTTTTGTATACAATATTTTTATTGGGTTTTACAGTACACATTTCAGGTTTTCATTGTCGTCAGTTATTCTTAATTCCTTTTCTCCACAAATGTATACAAGTATACCCCCTCCCCCCTCCCCTTTTCTCTCTCTTAGCATCTTTGAGTCTGTTTTTACTGTTGTCATATAGAAATAATACGTACATTCATTGGTACCTCCAGTAAAATAGCTTGTACATAAATAAAAATAATTGAAAAGAAGAAAATAAAATTTAAATAAAGATATAAATAAATAAATGACATCTTTATAACACCTTCAATGACGTGCCTCCTCTCTTCCCCGGGGTCTGGGTCACGACTGACCGCGGGAGAGAGCGGGGGGACTCATCCTATAGCAGCCCTCCTATATCTTCCCTTCTCAGATAGTCATTAAATGGTTTCCATATATCCTCGTCAACCTCAGTCTATATTGTTCCTGAGGATATTATGTTATTCTCTCCATAGACATGCATTGTGCCATGTTCTTAATCCAAGCACCGATTGTGGGTGCGTCTATTTTCTTCCAATTGAAAGCTATTGTTCTTTTTGCCTGCAGTATAGCTAAATCAATAAATTTAAATTGTTTGGTTCTCAGGTTGAGATTTACTGGATATAGGTGTAGCAATATCATTTCTAGTCTAATGGGATATTCACTGACAGGATATCTTTGATTTTATTCACCACCTCCCCCCAGAACTTCTTGATTTTGTCACATTCCCAAATACAATGTATAAAAGTTCCCCGAGCCTCGGCACATTTAAAGCAACTGTCTGGTGTGTTGCTGTTGTATTTATTCAGTTTGACAGGGGTTATATAAGTCCGCATCAGCCATTTCGACAATGTTGACTGCAAACAAGTCATTGATAAATGACAGGCAGATTAGACGCATAGCCATAATTTAAGAGCGAGATTATGCGTTCACAACGCTATCATTGAAGTGGGTGCTGGCATTCAATGGGGTTTCCAATGTTAATGGCTGGCACTCAAACTGTTAATCATCTTCCATTTATTAATTTGCTTAGATTTTTCAGGTCTGGTCAATTTTAGCATGGTGTTATTCAGTCAAAGATAAAAAAATGTTTATTGATATTCTCATTTGGTTCATTACAATTTACTCAAGCCTAGTAACAGACACAGTATTTCTGACACTGGGAATACATTCCCTGAGATCCATAGATGTCCCTAGAATCAGATACAGTACCAAGAACATGCAAATGGACCATATTAAAAAAAAGTCTGTAAATGTGTATTCTACGTTCGTATGGAATGAATGAGATAAAACAAAATTATAAAGAAATATATACAATTTAATAAATTTGAGTTAATTGTCATAACGTGATAATTTGCTGTGTAATTAATTAATGCGTTAAACTGACAGCCCTAATTATTAGATGACAGAACATGGAAAATTCTTTATACAATTATTTAATTCATTATAATTGAAACGCTATTGAATAATGAACATTAATTAATAGTTAATACAATTATTCTGTTACAGCTACTGAGCTATAATTTATACTATAGCTACTGTGCATCAATATCTTCCTTTTGAATGAAATAGGTTCAGGAGAGAGAGATGTAGAGAGGGAGAGAGAGCGAGACACACACACACACAGATAGACAGATATTCTTAGCCCCCCCTTCCCTCACAATGCGTTCCCAGTGATGGCTTACTGTGTGCGACGTGCATGTGCAAACGGGAACGGGACACACACCTGTGCAATAGCACACCACCAAAGTCACTGGCTGGCCCACAGTGTGCGTGTGCTAACTTCGCTAGCGTTATCAGCCATCAATATAACGTTATCAGCCTCGGTAACATTAGTTGCCTTGCCGGATTCCTCTTTCTCCTTGTCTCTCCTTCGCTCAAAATAAAAATGAATGGGCTTCATGGCTGGCTGAATTTTTAGCGTTGTCTGAATGTATAACTTGCCTATGCCGGTACCGTGACTTTCTTTTCCAGCGCGTACTGTGTTATCGTTTCCTTTCTCTCGCATGAAACTCGTGTCACCACAGGAAACTCTACTGTGATTGGAATGTTTATGCGGCTTGTGGAATGTGGGACTTGTAGTTTTTGAACGATTAGCAGCGGAGCGAAAAAAGCACTACCTACAGAGTTTGTAATCTTCACTCGTCTCGCACACTATGAGAGTAAATTATTTTTCCGGTTCGCAGACACATATTTTTAGGGGCAAATGTGAGTGAAATGCTCGCACTGTAGAGCATATATATAATTATATAATTAGTAAACTGTCTGGGGCTTTTTTTTGCCCCCCTTAACTGATTTTCGAGGGCATTTGGTCCATTTTTGAGGGCATTTTGCCCCAAGCCCCTGTCAATTTCGAACCCTGCTAGAAGGGATTGCGAAGTGCCTGGCCGGCAAACCGCCTTCGGTAAAAACATCCTCTCAGTCCAGGGCTGTTTAATCTGGAATGATCTACCCTTGACCATAAGAGATTATACATCATTTCCATCTTAAATTCAATCTAAAAAAAAATGGTTACTCGACAACCAAACCTGTGACCATGTATAGTCTAGTAGTGCACCTTGACAACATCCTACAACTTTATACTGTACCTTGTAGGGATGGGTACCTTTCACATTTGAACCGATACGGTACCGGTACCTGTGAATCGATACCGGTACCCAACGGTACCTTTTTTCGGTACTTTAGTCTCAAGAAATTTAATTTACCTACCTCAGTTGTGAAAATAAAATCCAAACTTCAAATAACTACAATTTCGACAGTTTTCGGCTTGCCATTGCTCCGACTACTTTGTTGTTGAATCAAGTCAAATCCTAGGTAAGCATATATTGTGCGTGTGAACGTTGACATGAAAAGAAAAAGGGTAAAAAAAAAGGAGAAATTTATTTGTAGTGTCCATTAACTCATTCACAGCCAGCCATGTAAGCCATCCTTGTACTCAATGGGCCACCGCTGTAAGAGATAGGGATTCTCAGAGATAGGGATCTATATTCTATATTATAGCTATGGAGACAATACTATGGCTCATTTGACATTAACTATCCATCGTTCAACATGTGAAAAAGAATACGCGAGATAACCCGACTTTACTCTGGTCTGGCGCCCAATGAGTTAATATGCTCTGTCCCGTCTAAATAAACAAATAAATACAATTTAAGGGGATGGGATGATTAAGTGGCCTTGATGTCAGAGACCTGATTGGGAATTTGGCCAGGAACGTCGGGGTACCCCCTACTCTTTGCGATAGGCGTCCTGGGTTCTTTAACACATTCAGCGCCAGGGATTAGTCTGGTCCTTGTGTCTAACGTGCCACGTTAAATTTGGCACAATTTATGGATTGAGTGTTCCAGATGCGTTTAGAAGTGGTCGGATGAAGCGATTTACTCGGCTCTGTCTAAATAGCGCCCGGAGGGATTTGAGTGTAACACGGCACTTGCACTTTGGCGATCTTAAAATCCTTTCCTATGGCAACACCGAGGTCAGTGGATGAATAATTAATAAAAATATCGAATAAAAGAAAAAACGACGAGTCGTGCAGCCCTACCTCCCACCCCCTCTGAGGAGCTAGCCAAGATGAGGAGCACGTTCAGCCACAGACTCGTACCCCTCCGACACTCCACCAACCGTCTTGGCCAGTCCTTCGTGCCAGTGGCCATCAGGCTCTACAACCGTGAGCATTGACTGCTGCCAGCGGCTGTAGAACTAACTGCTGCAGAACTTAACTATTAGGAATGTCTGACCATTAAGTGTTTCCGACTCTTAACCACCAAAACATGCACGGACTATTACGTATATCATGCCAGTTAAGGTACAGACCCTCACTTGCACCTTGTGTATACCGTTTCTTTTTCTCATATTTTTATATTTTTATTTTATTGACTACGTTATTTCCTTTTTTCTTCCATTACCCTGCCCATACCTGTACCTCCGCTCCCCATGCTGCCATGACTCCAGAATTGTTACCTGCTCTTTGCTAAATAATAAATATACAGACGACAGTGTCCCTCTGCTGAATCTTGCCATGTAACGTTAAGTTACAGTGGACTCCAAATCTTTTCCAAACGGCGATGAGGAGGAGTAGTAGAAGTTAGCACGTTGCTAACATCAAAACCAGCTACAGAGGGAGTGGGTGCTGAGAATGAGGGAGCCAGCTGGGGGAGTGCATTTTGAGAGCAAAACAATGGTGGACAAGTAATGTAATCTGTGTATGCCCGAACACAGAGTAGACACCGCCCACCGTGGCAACCCTGCCATGAACACAAGTTAAAATATTTTATTTTGGGGGTTCCATCATGACACAACAGCTTGTATACTAGTGGTGGGGGAAAATATCGATATGTAGTAGTATCGAGATACTTTGCGTGGCGATACTGTATTGATACAAGGACACCTTTTTTTGTATAAGGAAGTTGCATTGTTCATTCCAATACCTGTAATAGTACAGTAGTCCACAACACGCACACGTGTGCAATGTGCATTCAGTTAAGTTGGAATATGACTGTAATACAAACAGTTCAGTTTGTCAGGTACATGCAACACAGATTACATTGTTGACATCAGTCTCCTTGAGAATATCCCATTTGCTGCAATAAAATGATTGAATTAAGTGAGATGAACAGACTGAAAACTTTATTTTAGATAAAACATGTTGACAAAGTTTTACTTTGCAGTTGAAAAAAGGTAATAAATCGCAATATTAAACTATCGTATCGTGACTTAAGTATTGTGATAATATCGTATCGTGAGGCCTATTGTATACTAGGGGTGTAACGATGCATCGATTAATCGAAATGCATCGATTCTAATGTGTTTGATTCGATGCATCGATTTCAATATCTTAGAATCGATTATAATAGAAATTAATCAGGATTTTTTTTTTTCTCTGTTTCCTCCCCGTCCCAATTTAGTCGTTGTGCCAATTCCCCCCCCCCCCCCCTCCCCTACCTGGTTGTTGTGCGCATGTTCTCCTACTGGTCGGTACAAGGGAACCCTGAAGTATCCGCACGCTTCCTCCGTCACGTGCGGCGACAGCCAGTGGCTCTCTTCTCACCTGGCAGCGAGGGCTCTCATTGGTGAAGTGTAACGCGTGGGAGGTCACGCTGCCTTCCTCAAGTCCTGCCTCCGCTGAGCAAGCGCCCAGACCTGACCTGTAGGCGTCACTGTCCACAACGCCAGTTTCCCACCCACGGCTTCCCTCCCCCTAACCCAGCCAAACGAGTTAGTATAGCGATCAGCCCAAGCCAAGGCAATGCTGACTCCGGGAGACGAGACCGCAGTCTCTTGCATTGGTGACGAGCGCAATCTCCGCTACGCCACCTGACCGCTATTATTATTTATTTTTTATGTTTTTTTTGTGTGTATTGTTTTTATTGACCTATAGTCCATTCATGCTGAGTGAATCATTTCCCCCAGCCACATTTGTGTATACATTTTTTTTGGGGGGAATTAACTGATAGAAAATTTATCGAAAATGAATCGAATCGAATCCTGGTCAAATGAAGAGATTTCATGATGCATTGAATCGTTGCCTGAAGAATCGTAATCGAATCGAATCGTTGTGAGGTCGAATCGTTACACCCCTATTGTATACTGTTCAAGTGGGGGTTTTACTTGGCTAAGACTGATGGGTCAGCCATTGCCCGTTTTAAGAAGTCGTGACAGAATGTGTGCTTGAAAGTGAAAATGTTATACCAAAGTGAAGTATCATTTTACGATTTAAGTTTTGCCACTGGCTCCTTTGTTGCATGTCCGTAGGGCATTCAGCTGGTCCCCATTCTGTGGTTGGTAGCCGTTGTGGGTGGGTGTGTGTGTGTACATGTCCCTGGCCCTGGCCCTGTCATCAAGCCACGGTCAGGAGCCACACTCTGTCCCTAAGGTTAGCTAGCTCTGTGGAACATTCTGGGCTCAGGTCCCAGGGAATAGTGACATGTCAGCAGCCCATTCAAATGAACAGGCTGAGTGTTGCACTATGTTAGCAGGGGTGGGTGGGTTGGGGGGAGGGGGTGGGCACAGGGTGGAAGAAGTAAATTGGGTGCTCTGTTTTAACATTGCAGTGGTGGGCTAGAGAACGTGGCTCCATGAAAGGGCTGGTGTGGCTGGATAGGTTTCACTTTGGACACATCTTGTCTTAAGCTCTCGTCTTTCCAAGTTCAGGTTGTGTCAAAGAATTAAATTTTACATCAAAAAGCAAAAGCTATTGTAAATCATATTTTTCTCTCTACTGGAAATGACTATCATCCAGGTTTTGATTGATGAAACATTGAACTGGAAGAACTATATTCAACTAGTTTGCAATAAAATTACTGGTTTGGCTTTGTTCATACGAAATGTTTAACTATTACAGCTTGATTTCCCCAGCCTCACATACTGCAATATGACTTGGGCTGCCACTTATCCTATTAATACAATGAAGATGCATACTTTACAAACGCATTTTTGTAGATTTGCCACCTTTTTAGATGCTTGAGTAAACATGCAGACCCTCTCTTCTGTCAGCTCAATATCCTCTCAGTTTTCAACATATACTGTATCTAACTTGTAGGGGTGGGAATCGCCAGAGACCTCACGATACGATACTATCGCGATACTTGCGTCACGATACGATAGTATCGTGATACTAAATATATCGTGATACGCTGAAAATATTGTGTTTTTTTTTTTTTTTTTTAGCTCGAATTTAATTTATTACCTTTTTTCAACTGCAAAGTAAAACTGTCAACATGTTTTATCTAATAAAATAAAGTTCAGTCTGTTCATCTCACTTCAATCATTTTTATTTCAGAACATGGTATTTTCTCAAGCAGACAGATGTAAACACTGTAATCTGTGTTGCATGTACCTGACAAACTGAACTGTTTGTATTACAGTAATATTCCATGTGTGTGTGTGTGGACTACTGTACTATTACAGGTATTGAAATGAACAATGCAACTTCCTTATACAAAAAAACATTTTTTTTTTTTTTTTTTTATGAATAATTAAATATCGATACTTGGCGTCCCTGTATCGATACAGTATCGCCACACAAATTATCGCTTTTTCCCCCCACCCCTACTAACTTGTATTCTTATCTACAAATATATATATCAGCCTGTCTCACTTTCCATGTCTTGCACAGTGTTCTTCCAGATAAACTGAGAAGTACATATAGTACCTACAACACAAGATTTGCTATCAGGTGCACCTTCCAAAGTGTTCCGACAGTGCATACTGTCAACTATATTAGATACAGGGGATCATGACTGGAACAACGCAGACTAGTTGGCATGATACCTGCTGGCGCTGTTTGAAACTGTTGGCATGATTCTGTGGGACATGGCATATCATAGCAAAGTCAAAGAAGCAGGGTGATGTTTCCTGCCTTGTTCTCCAGAGCGAACGGTTTGTATTTTTTACATGAACTGTTCCATCCTTACTATTGAGAAATACAGTGATTGCCTCAACAAACTGAGCAGTTGTTCACCCTCTTTACTGGCAGTGGACACTCCCTATTGTTGTGGCATGGTGGCACAGTGGTTAGCACTGTTGCTTCACAGCAAGAAGGTCCTGGGTTCAAACCTGTGTGGAGTTTGCATGTTCTCCCTGTGTTTTGTATGGGTTTCCTCCCACACTAAGACATGCTAGGTTTCCTGCCATTGCCCTTGACCAACGTACTGGCATTACAACTGGAGTTGATCCCCGGGCGCTGCACTGTGTGTGGAGTGTGGCTGCCCACTGCTCCTAAATAGTTAGGATGGATCAAATGCAGAGGAGGAATTTCCCCAACGGGATTAATTAAGGTTCAACTTAAGTTGTTGTCTGCACTTTGACCGTGGTCAAGTGCTAGGGGATGGTTTCTGTCCCATAGGTCCAGGTTTGCATCCAGTTCAGACAGAACATTCCCTTTTGATATGCTCCATCACTTAGAAGGAGAGAATCCCCAAAATACCAGCATGTAAACATGTGGCTAACCAAGGGGCCTTTCAGTTCCCAATGAACGCCCTCAGATCAACTCTACAAAACATCCTCTCTGACCGAGGGTTCACTTGCCTTGACGTCACTAGCGTGTCGGATGCAGCGCTCGCTCCAGTGAAGGCATAGAGGGAGGCGGGGTCGGGCTGATTTTGAGTAGCTGGGGTCTATCTAGGTGGATCCATGCACAATTGACCTATCTCAAACCCTGCCCTCTTTTCTTGATCCTCCAATCGCTAACAAAATGTGTTTGTCCAAGGGATGCATCAGTTCTGATTGGAGCATCAAGAAAAGAGGGCGGGTTTGAGATGTCAATGAAACTAGCCTAGCCTATTAGGTAAGACTTGAGCAATTTGTTGTTCCTGCTGTGGGGTCTGTGTGAACGCTTCGGGGTAGGGATATAGAAGAGAACAATACTTCCCTTAAGTATTGTAGTGCAACCCCCAGGGTGCAGTATAACCTTGTATCCTCCTCAGCAATTCAATGTCCTACATAAGGACATAATGCCGTTGCCACCGTCTTTGCCACTACCCGTCTAAAATCTTGACATAATAAAATCTTAAGAGTATATATTGCCGAGCTCAAAATACCATAATATATCGTGTGATGTATTGAATGGTGACACCTATATTGTGGTATTGTATTGCCAGATTCTGGGTCCCTCATATGATCACACAGAGGGATACAGGGAACAAAATAACTGGGCGCCCATCGCCAAATGCGTGTAGATTTACCGTCTGGCGTCTAACAATAATAGTCTGCCCGCCAGCTGGCGTGTAGTTCATATCGATACTCTTATTTTGAAAATCCTGTGCAGGTCTCATTGCCGCCCCAAGCGCAGCTCCAGTCATAATATCTGGGCTCCGGCAGCTAGCAACGTTCAGGTTCATATGATACTCTTATTTTGAAAAACCCTTAGCAACTCCGCGAGTCATATGATATCCGCCCACTCAGTATTGTTTCTTGAAAACAGAGCAGCGTTGTAAACAGAGCAGCGTTAACACAGCAGTGCGCCTACAGACGCGAAATAAGTCTGTGATGTTTTTTTTCTTCTCACAACGAGTCCAATGCAGCTACATGCTTTGCACCGTCGCCATTCCTTTATGTCCACATCGCCCGAAATTAACGTTTATATACCAATCACTACAACGTTAACGTCGGCTAACAAGCTAATCCTGATGATCAGACGAGGCAGAGCCACAGTGAACAGCACTGAGGAAAGGGAAATGGGGGGGGGGCACTCTCCCCTTCCCTGTGTGTGTGTGTGTGCGTGCGTTTGGAAAGACGACGGAGTCACTAGTCAGGACTCAGGACAGGAGTATATTATAGTAAACTGAGGATTACTGAGGATGGACAGATAATGTTGATATTCAAATATAAAAAATTTGAGAGGAGTGGAAGTTTGAAGACGGACTACAATATGATGCAGGGGTGGTGAGTTGAAACACAGTGTGTGTGTGTGTGTCCCGACCCCACTTCTATGTTTCAATAAATTATTTGCATTTAAAACTATTAACGCTGACTCATTCCTTCAGTCCACTCAAAATTATGCTAATATTCCTTATGTTGTTTATGATATTAATTGAAAATAGCATATGAGAGTATTATATGTAATAATAACACATGGCGATATACTAAAAAGCTATTTATAATTTTTGGCTAGTAAAAAATCTGCCCGGCTGGTACTTTAAAAAAATCTACCAGCCAAATGGCTGGTAAGTCAAAAAGTTAGGTTTGTTCCCTGGAGGGATATAACGACTAGCATGAGATGGAAAAAACTAAAACGTGACCGTTGTCGAACCATAAAACCTTTCTTATCACACTGTGTCCACTCTGTATAATGTGCCTCATGTTGCTACTATTGACCATATTCACACTGTGTCCATTTAGCTCTTACATGTATGTCATGCTCAGGTTGGGATTCAGGTTGAAAAGGAATCCCAACCTGATCATGACATGAGAGAAAAGTGGCGGTCGTGCGAATATGATCAATGGCCCACTGCTCCGCTTTCCACTGAGGGCAGGGATCGGAGGATGGCAGCAACTCAACAACCCCCAGGCAAGAGGAAGCTTTATCTGGATTAGTGAGGCAGATAACTCCTCAGCCCAGCAATTTTACAATGCAAGTTTTCAAGTAAATTAAGCAGTCGTATACAATTTCTTTTAAGGGTCATCATAATACATTTTATTAAAAGAAGAGGGATAAAAAATTATTAGCTTAATACCATGAAATGTATTCTGATCATGGGTTTCATGCTGCTGTTCTATGTATGCAAAATTGTTACTTGAAAATATAAATTTAGACAACTTGTGATTTTTCTTCTTTTTTTTGTGTGTGTCCTGTAGCTTTTCTGTCCGTCTCCATCTTTCTGTAGCAGCACCATCATGTTTAACTATTGTCTGGTAGATGGATCAAAGCAAATTGAGACCACCAGCACTTCAACACGGCACTCGCTTTCAATGCTCTAGCCTCAAATGTTCTGGTGAGACATGACTGGTCTGGTGAGACATCACATATAGTTCGGGAGACGATTCAGAGGTGAAGTTGCAACATTGTTGCATTTTCTTTATGGTTGCTTTCACACTGACTGTACTTTGTCAAGCACACCAAACCTTCTAAACAAAGCCATGTGATTACACAGGTCAGCCTTTTATTGGACATCATTTGGAATCATATACCTGCCAACATGATACATTTACTCTGGGTTGCCAGAATGTGCAGGGGTGTATGAAAGGGACGGTTTTTCAATCTAATATGGCAACACATATCCCCCATTCATAGCCCGATTTCATTCATGTCACTACAACTTAATTTTTTTTAATTGGTAAACGGGAGATTACATAACCTGACGTGCCAGATGGTGGACCTTGGCTTGCACAAATGTTATGACGTGCATGTTTTACAATTCACTGTCTGTAATTAATTATGTGCCACTGTCTAATCTACTGTCACCTAAATCATGCATGCAAGGTATTTGCTTAACCTCTTACCTGGCGCCCCCAAAAGTGGATTTTTTTTTACTTTAACTTGAGGACTGCATACTTTTTTTGCAAACCAAAATACTATACTTTATACTTATAGCACATGCATGAGCCTGGTCTCTTTTGAAAGATAACATTCTGAAGTTTCTGATACTATAAAGGAAATTCACTTTTAGTGCTAATGAGATGGCAGTGTTTCCCCTATTTTTTTTTTCATAGGGGGTGGTAGGCCCCCCAAAACTACTAGTGTTTTCGCGGGGCGTGCGTGTCACGGATACGTGGTGTCAACAGTGTCGTCATAGACGCTCGCAGTAAGGCGGTTGTTAGTATTGGTGCATTTCTCTACACGGAGCTGAAATTAAACGATTGCACATAAATTAGGTAAATAAATATTAAGGTGATTGATTGAATGAAAATTGTATTAACAGATTGCAGAATGGGTACAATACAGTACGGCTCAATACACACAATTGTTAAGGGGATGCAGACCAGAGAAAGACTTTCGTCTTGTTTACATCAGGGTCCCCCATTTTCAATTCATAATGAATTGTAAGTAAGGGTGCAATTAGCACCGTGCAATCCATTCTTTGTGGATCTAGCCCTGAGACTTGTTACGTGCGATGCTAGTCAGTCTCGGAGTTGTCTCGGAATGGATTTGGTAGCTTTTTTCTGCGTCTCTATAGACCGTGCCGCACTACCGTTTTAATGTCTTAGTGAAGATTGATTTATATGAAAACCAATTTATGTATAATTTAGCTAGCTCGCCAACGTTACTGTGATTAAAGCAAACTTTAATAAAAAAAAATTGTATATGTCCAAATTTCATAAGAATCCATTCAGAAATGAGTGATTAGGAGCGATTTTGGTCAAAAAAAGAAAAAGGTCTACAGAAAACCATTGACTCCAATGCATTCAGCGGAAATTTCTCTTCCTGTTTGCGCTCGTGACTTTTCACCTAGATCCCTGATTCGCTCAGCCCCACGTGGGGTAGCATTGGAAAGCCACACTCATTGATTACAACCCTGTTCAATCATTTTCGAGATCGCCAAATTATTGACGGAGCTAGAGCATCGGGAGTCGGGAATGGTATTCGAAAAAATAAAGTCTGCCGTGTACTTCGGCGCACACCTCACATATCGGCATGTAACTCGAGAACCGCTGAATGGATTTTGTCTCCTGAAACTGCAATCGACAGGCAACAAATAGGGCTTTAATTCGATATATATATTGTATTAAATAATATGCACACCCGAGCCGTTAGATGTTGCCAAAGTGGCGCGTCGTGCCGGTGGGCAAATCGTCCTTAAAACGTCCCGGGCCCGGGTTGGTGCCAGTTAAGAGGTAATATCACAACATTATTTGGCTATTTTTTTACTTTATTTACTCAAAAATTATAACATTATGATGATAAAGTCACATATTTGGAAATATACAGGAAATGTCAATCCAAAATAATCCAGTATTTTTTCATAAATTGCAAGATATGACTCGTTATATGCATTATGCCCAAATCGTTCGGGTTGCTCGCCTGAAACTCCAAATACTTCCAAATCAATACCATGTACATATGTGTCTTCACAAAATCAACAAGGGGGGGGGGGTAGTTTTAACTCAAAACTGCGATCGTTACCAAAAGCATGTTTTAGGTTCGGTAAAATACGACACTGTGATCGCTACAAAAACATGTTTTAGATTCGGTAAAATAGACATAGAATAGACCTTACCTTAGCCAGAAGGTACTCCAAAAAGAATAATCCCAGTGATCCCATCGCGATCGCGATTACTCGTGTATATGTGTATACGACATGTATACAGGAAATAGGTTTGAGGCGATAAAATCTCCGAGCGACCGCTCTGTCCTGATTCCCTCCGAGGGGGAGGAGTTCTTGCAGACAAAAAAGTGCCCCCACACTAAACTATCCCAGTTCAAAAGGTAGGCGATACTGCCACCTGGCAGGATTCGATCGTCATTGCAATTTTAATGTAGGCAGATGTGCCAGGGAGACCCAGGGAGCTCCGGCCGAGTGTTTGGAACAGGGATCAAAGGAAAAATATCAAAGGATCAAAACCCGAGAAAAGTCGGGTTTGGCACTCAACCGTTGGCGACGAAACCCGACTTTTCTCTGTTTGGCGAGCAAAGACTTAAGTGAACGACATGTTTCTTCACGCACAGAACGCTGGGAAAACAAATATGCAGCCACCTTGGAACACCCAAGAAACCAAGGATTCGCTCTGCAAAGAGTCTGCATGTTAAAAAAGAAAGCACACTGAGGCAATGTATTGAAAACACATGTGGTACTGCTTGCGGCCAGCAGTTGCCAGAAATGCACATTGTCACTTTAAAGTTTCACCTACAGCTTGTAAAGTGAACTTGTTTTAGTGCTGTTACAGCATGTTCACAGCGCGTTTTGGCCAAGCTGCCAATAACCTCACTTGTTACACTTGCTAGCTAACGGCAACTGCTTACGTTAGCATGGCCAGAGTACGTTCTGCGGCACCAAGACATGGCTATGCTGCCCATCAACCTTAGGAAACATCGCTCCGGTTCTGTTATTCATGATACTGTTCCACATTTGGTGCGTGTAGAACGCCAAAACCTGGCTCTAATGTCAGATTACACAAGCAGATATCACACTAACTTCTTTGGGTTAGCTACATTATAGACCAGTGGTTCTCAAACCACGTGTTGGGGGAAGCATGGTCAGTGGAGCTTTTAGACTCTTGGAGCCGATCCCAATACCCCCCCCCCCACGTAGTGTAGGGTTTCCCGATTCTTTTGTGGGTCTAGGAAGTGATCATGTAACTCCAACTGACCCTCCAAATGGAGTGTTTTCAGATGCTGACTCTACATGGAGGGGTAGAAGGGAGAGCATAAAGGACTTTGGTTTCGGTTTCCCTTTTTCTTTCTATTTCGCACCATTCCAGAGATGATTACAACTATTTCCACTGCTCCAAATCCAGAAAGAAATGTGTGGTATTGTGTTGATGGTGTAAATGATGGTTATGTCAGTTTAACGATCGAATATGGCAAAACTGGACAAACCGGACGGTTTTATAGAACGGCAGTAATGTAGGAGAGACCTGTACGGTTACGGAGAACATGTGGTGTCTCGTAACTCGCAGGTGTTGTGGAGATATTGAGGGAATAGTCGTATTGTGTGTTTTTATCTCCAGATCTTTCCAAAGATTTCACTTCCACTACATACAGTAATTTTTTTTTAAGTATACACTGTAAATGTAAATAAAGTGCTGTGTTTGATACATATAATAAATATGTTGTGAGGTTGTTGATAATGTTTGGTTCTACACCTAAGAAACCGGTGCCATCAGGAGCTAGCTGCTCTAACAGACACTTTTTATTTCCCACACACATAATGTCAACGGCAGGGATAATGCTTCCGAGCCAGAGAATGTCATTCTTTACCAGAATTACACAAATCCATGCTAGTTTGCACAGGCTATTTCTGGGTTATTCTGTGGAAGTGTCCAGAGACCAGAGGAATTTGGCCGTATTGACCGTAATTGTCCCTCACAAGTTGACCAGACTTATTTGAGCCTCATCTGGGGGCTACTGACAGCTGAAAATATGTGAAAAATGTCAGCACCATGAGCTCCGTCCATTGGGTGGCTGGCTGGGCACCAACCGTTGGCTGTCGCTCTGGCATTGAGAGAACCAACACACACTTTTACTGCCCGGCAACTGGCATACTCCTCAGTTTTATACAAATTGCGTTTGGATATGTCTGTCTTTTGTCATTTTATCTGTCCGTGTATATCTAGGTGATTACGGGAATATCAATATGATAACGGGTCTGGTGCTGTTGGGAGGGAAACTGATTGAAGTCGATGGCCTGCTGCTCGTTTTGCATTTCAATCCGGTGGCTCTTTACAGAAGGCCTCAGGGTTTCAAAGAGGGACAGCTCGCTGGAGGAGCATTGCTGCTTGGCAGTAGTAGGCTTGTCCTCCCCATCCATTTGTAACATGTCCAAAAACAACACTGGATTACAGGGCTAAAATGGGGGAGAAGGTCTCTGCAGACTTTGAATTAGGTAATGTCTAAGGCTGAGACCACTTATCAATTTATCGATAACTGCGTGAAATTGATAAGTGGCGTCACTTGTCGATTTTTTTATTTAACGTTCGTTTGTGTGTGTCACATGCACTCACTGTAGTTTTTGCGATGCTGTAGTTGGCCCACGACAGCGAGTCATGCTAAGCGCGCTGCCAGTAGCGGTCAGGAAGATGCCGTAATAATAATACAAAAATTATATATATATATAATGTATATATATATAATAATAAAATCGATATTTATCGATAATTTTGTCCCGATTTATTGATTCTTCCAAATGGCATATCATCTCAGCCTTAGTAATGACTACTACCAAATGTCTACTGCACAATGCATTTTCTAACACTGTTTTCTTTGTTGTTGTTGTTCTTGGCTCTATTATTCTATTTTAATCTTTCAAAAATGTTCTTATGTACCCCATAGGGCTGTCTTAAATACTTCAAAGCTTCGTTCGATGGGCATGGGATTTGAATATGAAAATAAAATTCGATTATAAAAATATATATATATATATATATATATATATATATATATATATATATATATATATGGTTTTTTTTTTTTTTTTTTTTGCTAAATCAACTCTGCCTCTCTTTGTTAATTACAACAAGCAATGCTGTTTGTTATTTAAGATGAGGTCGGACTCGGCACTGACCGATGTGTTCATTGTGCTGCTTTTATAAAGCCTCAAATGTGACCGAGTCCAGGGTTTGTGCCACTGCCTACATGTCTTTTTCCAGATTGTGAAAGTACAGAATGTAAGCTTTCAAATGATGTGTCATACTTTGAAATATGAGAATGTTTTGAATATCATATATTCATTTAAATCTTGTAACTCAGGCTACGTTTAGACGAGCGTTTTGTGAACAGAAACTGCAAAAGTCATCTTGCGGTTTCACTTTTAATTTTACGTTTTGGGGTGGAATTCTCCGTGCAGACGACGCTGTAACGACGGAGCCCCGCTGTCACACGATTGGCGCATATGTCACATGACGTGCTGTGAAGACCCGCCCTACTCTGCCTCTGATTCGCAGACTGTGGATGGGGAATGTGATTGTACCAAAGCAGAGTCACTCACAGACAGTGGGTCCACTCACGCCGCGGGACAGATTATTGTGTATTTAACCCTTTCACTGCCACACGACAGCCGGTTGTGTGATAGTAAAGGGTTAACCTTCTGTCGTGTGGCAGTGAAAGGGTTAAAAGTACTGCCAATGTAGCCTTCAGGTGATCTCCGTTGATATAGTCAGACATACTTGCTTTGTTTACGTCTCGGCTACTGGCGCATACCTGCTACATGTGATGTAAGCAGTACGCGCGACCAGAGCCGTGACAACCCTTTCGTCATCGTTTTAACAGATTTATACGGTTTGACAGTTTAGACGAAAGCGCAAAGCTTTTGCGTTTCTAGGAATTCCACCCTGGAAGGTAGTCTCACTTTTTTGCGGTTTCACCCCGTAAAAACGCAGTTTCCGTATAAACGAAAGGCACATCCGTAAAAATATTTTTGCGGATTCACCTGCTAGCGTTTCCGTCTAAACGGGGCCTCAGTCTGTTGTCTAAAACACTCAAGGGGAGAAAACGCCTCTCAAAGATGTTCACACTTCAGCTAGTTTGGGGGGGGGGGGCGGGGGCGTGGACAGCACAAACTGTGTTTCAAAACGGCCTTTTTTAAACACAGAATTCTTACAATTAGAGTTATTATATCTGTTCGCTGTTGTACTAAATATGTTCTTCAACTCTCGAACTGTAGTTATATATATATAATTAAAAAAAACTTTTTTTATTGTGTCTATCTGTCATTTCACGCTGGCGACTTGTAGGCATCATCACCAGACTGGGTCACAAATGACGGCTTACAATATTTCATGAAAGCAAAGTGTTTCGTTTGTCTAAGATTTTAAAAGGTTTAAACTTTACAGCACTGACAAAGTTGAACAAAGTGCTGTACAAGTACAACATAAAAAAAAAATCAATATAGATTTATACTGTTATAAGTTATAACTTCATAAAGGACTGGGGCGGCTATGTGGCGTAGTGGGCAAGGCACTCGCCACGAATGCGGAGACGCTGCGCTCGCCTGTTCGAGCCCAGCGCTCCACATTGCTTTCAGTTTAGCTGGTCGTTCATACTAATACACATTGGCCGTATTAGGGGGTGGGAAACTGATGGGTGGGGATCGGGCGTTGTGGACAGCGACTCCTACAGGTCGGTTGGTGCGCCTGCGCAGTAGAATCAGGATGTGTCGGGGGCAGCGTGAGCCTCCCACGCATTACTCCTCGCCACTGAGAGATCGAGCTGCGCAGGTGAAAAGATGCGACTGCTGTTACCTCAAGTACCGGAGGGGACTTGTGCTATGTATGACTTAGTCCACATTGCAGTCGGCTTGTGGGAGGCAAGAAACAGCGTTCGTGACAGGGGAGGGTTGAATTGGATGATACGAAATTGGGATGGGAGAAAATATAGAAAATGGGAGAAAAAGTGGATAAAAAAAAAACTTCATAAAGGACTGTAACCAACACGTAGGTTAAACAGTGACTGGGACTTCATGAATTGATTTATTGTCATCCGACCTGTATGAGTAGCTAGGTAAAATGCTACTTGGGAGCATTTACATGTCTGCAGGTGGTTTTGGTGTTGGATGTTGTCGGGTACTGCAGAGTGTTCGACTTCACACTGGTTATTCACTGCTTGTGCTTGCTGACGATATTACAATGGCATTGATCCAGTTGAAACCTGTTTTTGTTGTGTCGTTTTTTCATATATATTATTTTGTGAATCATAGCTTAATCATTTCTATTTTCTTTTCCAGGGCCTCTCGTCACAACCGTTGATCCGATTTACTGGAAATCAAGGGGTAAGAGTATGCCTCCCTCTACTCCAGTCTCTCTTGCTCTGTTCTCTCTTTCTCTTGCACACTGTCTTTCTCTTTTTGTCTGTCTCACTGTGGTCCCACTCACTCTCCCCCTCTCTTTTGCTCAGTCTCTCTCTCAGCACATACAATCTCATCAATGTACATGATAAGTAGTGCAAAATCTATTTAGGTTTCAGATATTCTCGTAAAATATTTAGCCTCTGGAGTCTTGAGCTGTTTTGGGAGTTGTTGTGGGGGGCTACTGTGGGTTGTATTCGGGGGGCTTGAGGTCAACAGCAGGTGCAACATACAAGTGCCATACACTGTCAGATAGCTGGGAACTTATGGAATCAGATGCGGCTCTACACTATATGTCAATTGTTTTATATACATTATGTGATGAACATGGGCTTGGGACATTATCTAATTCTAATAAGTTGCTCCAGCTTTGGGGGCAATATCAAACCATTCAAAAAACCACTCAAAAAAGTTCATACTGTGATTTGGTATCAATAACCTTTGACATCTGGAGATAAAAAAAAAAAAAACATTTCCTTTCTCCGATTGGATGGCAAGCCCTTTTTCTTTTACTGAAAATGGCTCAGAAAACGTCACTTATTGTCAATGTACCAAGGCCAGCCATCCATCCTCTAAAAAAATGACCAAGGTTTCTGCTTGTAAAGTTTCATGAGGCTCTGAATATCCTAGAGGTCACAATAGGTCATAGTGAGGTCAAATTAGGATGACAAGCGAACATTCGTGAGTTCTCTGCCTGCAAGTCATACTCAATCTTGTGGAATGACCCACTGGTGCACAGTTACATGCACATGCCAGCTTGCGATGTGACTCTGCAGAGTAGAAAATATTTAAACTTTTGAGCGATTGATCCTTTGGAGCTGTAAGGTTGTTACCCTGGCACGCAGCAGGAGCTGCAAAGTTGTTGCCCTGGCACACAGGAGCTGCAAAGTTGTTGCTCTGGCACACAGGAGCTGCAAAGTTGTTGCCCTGGCACACAGGAGCTGCAAAGTTGTTGCCCTGGTACACAGGAGCTGCAAAGTTGTTACCCTGGCTGCAGTGCCGTCTGGGAGAAATGCGAGGCCCTTTGCGAGATTTAAATGCGAGGCCCCCCACTAAAGGTAAAAAAAATATATATATATATATAATTTTATATATTTTTTTAATTTAATTTATTAACGAATAAACAAATATATTTTTTTTGCATACAGTCAACGTATTCTTAAATAATAGCGCTGCCCGAGGCTGGGCATACAGTCAACGTATTCTTAAATACTAGCGCTGCCCGAGGCTGGGCATATGATAGTCAACGTATTCTTAAATAATAGCGCTGCCCGAGGCTTGGTGGCAATGCACCTGTACAGTCGTACACCTGGCAGTAACAGGGAAAATAAACAAGCTTAAAGCCAGGTTAATTGTTCAAGCACAACCGTTGTGTGCCAAAACCAGAGTATAGTCGGGTTTTCGATCGTTTTCATAGTTTTTTTCTTTTATTCGATTTTAATATCCTATACACTCTCACGGACCTCGGTGTTACCATTGGAACTCATTCTGAGACCCTGAGAGTGCAATACCGGCCGAATCCTGCTAGGTGGCAGTATTGCCTACCCTTTGAAACCTTATTTCACACTGTGACTGTGTGTTACATTGTATATGGTCCGGGCGGAGAATTTAGACCAAGCCAAGTGAATCGCTTCATCCGAGCACTTTGGAACACGTTCAGCACACTTCATGCATATTTTGTGCCAGTTCATGTCAGTGACCCGATGGACATCAATACTGGAAAAATCGCGATCAGACAATTGGAATATTCTTCTTGGGATACCTCCTAGTAAACGTAAGGACTATATGACATCGATCCTACTTTGATCCAACAATGATTTCACATCGATCGCAACGATCATATGTCACGTACTCCAAAACGTATGCCGTTGCTGACGATCAGAGCATCAACCCCCCCCCCCCATAATACCTATTATATACCTTTTGATTTGGAAATAGTAACGTGTCCAGGCAAGCAACGCGAACGCCTTTAGCAAAATTCACATAGCGGTCCATAACGCAGCTTCCAGGAATTAGCCAGGATCACAAACTATACAATATTCACCACGGGATACCACACGAACGTATACATGAACAGATTTACTCTTTTTTTACATGTTGTATGAGAAATAGTGACTGTCAAATGAGCCATAGTATTGTCTCCATAGCTATAATATAGAATATAGATATAGCTCTGCAATCATCGTGACGCACAGTCAAAATCCCTATCTTTTAAAGCGTGGCCCATTGACTACAAGGATGGATCAAATGGCTGGCGCTGAAAGTGTTAAGGTCTTAAGTGGAGTTGCAATGAAATGTGCTCTTAACTTTTGTCTTAAGTCCGCTGGCGAATGAGACCCATTGTTATTATTCAAGAAAGAAATTGCTCTAGTATCGGTATCAGCAGATGTCCAAATTCAGGTATCGCTATCGGAACTGAAGAAAGTGGAACTAGTGTTATTGTTATTCATCTCCAGCAAAACAGTCATGTCAAAGAAATATACTGATTGTGCAACTGGGAGGACTGGGTGTGTGAGTGCAGAGGAATTGCAATGTTTTCATCTTCTGCTTTTGTCGAGTGAACACATTTTGAACATTGAATAGTGACTACTATCCTAGGTCTATCGTGAATTAAAAAAGATTGCCATCTTTTTTTATTGCTCCCTCTGGGAAGAAGGGTGGTTAATGCCCTCATTACCTGACCAAATAGTTTGTGTCAGGTCGGGTGGCATCGCGGCGTCATCCTCCTCCCTCAATAGTAGCACCAGTACTGTTGCTGACTGTCGCTGAGTGCTCCTAGTTGTTGTATGTTGCCAGTGACTGCTGGCTGGATTAGATTTCCTGTCATATTCTGGCAGCTATATCCGTGACTGCAATTATGGTACATCTGCACAGAGCAGGAAGAGACACGACTACGCCGGCTTTTAGACTACCAGGCTGGATGGGCAGGTTCTCTGTTGCTAGGGCCAGGAGGTACAGAGGGGGCCAGGAGTAGTATTTCCCTAAGGTGACATTTTCTAACTTTGGATCTCAGAAGCTTTTTTCCCCAGAGCTTACAATAATTTTTTATAAGAACACACACTACGGGGTGCTCCAGTAGCACACCATGTACCGCGCTGCGTCGCGGAGTACCGTGCTGCGTCACGGATCGGTTGACTCCGAGTTCGATTCCCGGACCCGCCGTCATTTGCCAAATGTCTTCCCCTGCTCTCTCTCCCGTTTCACCCTGCATCTGTCGGTCATGCTTGACCAGGAAAAGCGATAACCGCTAAAAAATGAAGTTAAAAAAAAAGAAAACACACACTACACTTAAGGCTCTCACATAGTCGGGCGGAACGTATGCAGACCGGACTCCCCGCGGCATGTCTGCAGTCGTTTGAGCTTTCATAGTCTAGCGTACCTCCACGTACCAATTTCCTACATGTCTCGCACCAGTTTACTAAATCTTTTTCACGCCGTTTACACTTCTGTCATGGCGTCGTCATCCGATGTCAAAATAAAGAGTCTAGGTTATCTCCATTTCGAAAATAAATAAAACTGCCAGTTTTACACTCTTCATTTAGAAAAGCCATTCAAACTTCTCAAGTTTCTTCAGATGATGAAAAAAGACATGGTCCAAATGTATATGAATTGGAATGGATGACGATTAGCGATAGTAAAACAAAATTTAGCGTCATCTACCTGCCAACGTTTTACCGGACCAATCCTACCCATTTAACCATGATCCTGCATGGCATGGAGTGAGTGTTCAGAGTAAAATGCAGATCGGTGTCACATTAAATGCAGGTCGATGTCAACCAAAACACAGAGCAGCCTTTTGTGTGACACCAAGTGAGCGGCGCGGACGTCCGCGCATTTCGAAAATTGGAGCTTCGTGCTTGGAGTCCGCTTTGAGTACGAGCGGACCTCCGCGGAGTCCGGTCCGTGTACCTTCCGCCCGACTATGTGAGGGCCTTTAGGCTATAGGTTTTCTGTTTGCATCTTGGTGTTAATATCCTTATATTTATTTATATTTGTTTTTTGGCATTTTTATTGCTTTATTTCGGATACAAGTCCGGCAGAGAGGAAGGATGGGAGAGAGATATGGGGGAAGACATTCGGCAAAGGTTACCGGGTCCGGGAGTCAAACCTTGCTCTAAGGGGAGGTCTAGTCTACTGTAGCGTATGTGGCTAATTTACATATTGGCCAATAACAAGAAATATGTCTAGTTTTATCTTTATTTATAAAGGTGCACCCCTGTTATCATACATTTAGCATTTTCCGTTGGTCAGAACTCTAGTAAAGAAAGGCACTCTCTCAAACAGAACTTCGGGGTGGCTTCATCAGTTACATCATATAGTAGATGAACAATCTCATTCAGACTATCACTACTTTTTTAGGTTTTATCAATTCATTATCTCAGCCAGGCATGCAAAGTTTGTTCGTGTCTGTGGGTCTGTCTGTGCATCTATCCGGAGCTAATCTCGCCAACTACAAGGCTGTGGTGGATGAAACATACCACATAGGATGCAGGCCAGGGATGTAACTTCTGGAATATGATCCTAATTGACCTGATGGGGGCGCTATAATTAAAGGTCAAATCCTAAATCCTCCCACACGGACATCGATCTATCCTCACTTAACCTCTTAAGCCCTAGCCATATTTTCAGAAAATCCACCTAAAAGTACATACCCAAGTAATTGGAAGATTGCTCAACTTCTACAAGGGCCATTTCCATGTTCTTGGTAGGGATACTATGGACCTCAAGGAATGTATTCCAAGTGTCAGAAATATTGTGTCTGTTACTATGCTTGAGTTAATTGTAATGAACCAAAGGACAATATAAATAGTTGTTTATTTTTATTTTTTTTGACGGTGAATAACACCATGCTAACATTGACAAAGTGAATTGCCACTGAGCTCATTCAGCACCTTTTTGAGATAAAGTGTACTAAAGGTCTACTCTAAGTAAATTAATAAAGGGCAGATGATTACAGTTTTTTTTTCTAGATACAGTACTGCATCTTGCCACCTGGACACGTGCTATTTGAAATATGAATATAGAATATTGGGCCTATAAATTACCTTATTATGGATCAAATCTCCTCTTTCCAATGGCAGTTAAATCTGGATTTAGTATCACCAGGTGCCCCTGACAGGGCAGCAAGACCGTGAATTTAATCTACTGTAAGTACAGTTTTGTATAATGTATTATAATTTTCTATAATGTCCATAGCTCTGCCATTTTTTACCGGATTGATAATTTTTTCCTAGGCGTTAACAGAATGATAAAGAAACAATATACGTTGTATTTTATGAGGTTTGTTCTACCCATGAGATATAAACACAATTTTCACATCAATATTTGTCCATCGAAAGCCCTGGGTATCCTCTTTCTTAGGACTACAATGATTTAATGATGGGCTTCCTGTCCTTGCGTCGAAATCGTCGTTGTTCTTACTTGCTTGCCTGGGTAAATAAAGGTTATAGAAATGTCAAAAAAAAAAAAAAAAAATGAAAACCGATACCGATATTTTCCACATTTTAATGCCAATATCGGTAGGCCGATAATATCGGACATCCCTACTTAAAATCATTGGTAAACAAATGTAGTGCTGGAAATATACACTTTGACTGCTATTTCGATAGGGTTAGGGTCTTTACTCTTGGCTACATTTGAAAAATACGGACTGTGTTGATCTATTTGTGACATGAAATAAATCTCTGCCCGAGCGGGCTAAAGCCTGAGCGGGCTAAAGCCCGAGCGGTCTGGTACCAGACCGACAATAATTTCACGCCATAAATAGATCAATACAGTCCGTATTAATTAATGTAGCGTTTTTTCTTTTTTTCAAATGTAGCCAAGAGTGGGCGGCTAGGTGGTGTAGTGGGCAAGGCGCTCGCCACCAATGCAGGAGACGTTGGGTTCGAGCCCAGCTCTCCGCATTGCTATCAGCTTGGCTGGTCGTTCATAATAATACAATTGGCAGTATTAGGGGGTGGGAAGCTGATGGGTGGGGATCGGACGTTGTGGACAGCGACTCCTACAGGTCGGTTGGTGCGCCTGCGCAGCAGAATCAGGAAGCGACGGGGGCGGCGTGTCCGTCCCACGCAGACCCCCGACGCTGAGAGGTCGCGCTGTGCAGGTGAAAAGATGCGACGGCTGCTTCCTCGAGTACCGGAGGGGACACGTGATGTAAGGCTTCGTCCACATTGCAGCCGGCTTGTGGGAGGCATGGCTTAACAGCGTTCGAGACAGGGGAGGGTAGAATTGGAAGATACGAAATTGGGATGGGAGAAAAATAGAAAATGGGAGAAAAAGTAGATAAAAAAAAAATTTAATTTGCCAAGAGTAAAGACCCTAACCCTATGAAAACAGCAGTCAAAGTGTATATTTTCAGCACTGTTTGTTTACCAATGATTTTAAATGTTATATGAATACATGAGTTTATAGAAATTGCGGCGCATTCCAACGGAAACCGGATGAATTAGGCGGAAATAAAGGAAGCTGTCATATGTGCTAAACAGCTAAATGACTAAATATGTGTGTGTGTGTGTAGTCCTATGAATGAGGAGATTCAGGGCCTTCGATGGGATTTCAAATTGCATAAAACTACACTTCCCAGCTCATGCCAGCCCCTGTCAATCATCTGACTTCCAGCGTGAACTTTTAATTTGTAACGTTATTTTCGGGATCATATCTCACGGGTTGAACAAACCTGAACGTTATTGCCATAAAATAGAACGTAGTTTGTTTCTTTACCTTTCTGTGAACATCTAGAAAATTAACGCGGCTCAATCAGATGAAAAATGGCGGAGCTATTACAAAAAAGTAACTGTACTTACAGTAGATTTCATTCACGGTTTTTGCT
This sequence comes from Notolepis coatsorum, assembly GCF_963971535.1. Taxonomy (NCBI): domain Eukaryota; kingdom Metazoa; phylum Chordata; class Actinopteri; order Aulopiformes; family Paralepididae; genus Notolepis; species Notolepis coatsorum. Next base: position 188,208,053 of record NC_140166.1, read on the forward strand.
GCCCTGTCAGGGGTGCCTGGTGGTACTAAATCCAGATTGAACTCCATAATAAGGTCATTTATAGGCCTGATATTCTATATTCATATTTCAAATAGCATGTGTCCGCATGGCAAAATTCAGTACTGTATCTACAAACCCCCCTGTAAATCATCTGCCCTTTATTCATTTGCTTAGATTTTTTGTACACTTGATCTCAAGAAGGTGCTGAATAAAATGTTCACGTCTGGTCAATGTTAGCATGGTGTTATTCACTGTCAAAGATGAAAAGAAAATATATATATAATATATATATATTTCTGACACTGGGAATGCAGTCCCTAGATACCAAGAACATGCAAATGGACTTGTAAAAGTGGAGCAATCTTCCATTTACTTAGGTATGTATTTTTAGGTGAATTTTCTGAAAATATGGCTCGGGCTTAAGAGGTTAAGATGTTAAAGTGCCCATAAGGCAAATATAAATGAATAAAGATTTCAAATCAAATCAGAAGGTCCACCATATTGAATCTTCCGCCGTTTCGATTTTAATTACCGTATAAGAGCAAATATTTTATAACATTTAAAAAAAAAAAAAAAACATTTCCTCCTAAACTGTAGGTCAGATTGCTACCAAATTTTCTCTGAATCATTACTGGAACAAGCTGCTTATCAAACGTTGTATAAGGTTTGTTGATATCTAATAGAATTTTCATGATATGGACCAATGAACTTCAAAAGGGTGTGCCTCAGCTCATACATAGACATAGACCACAGTCAACAACTGTTGGGCTTGCCAATACCTGAAACATGCCCTGAAAATTTCATTCAAATCGACCACTACAAATGAAGAAAAATGGGTGTGTCATAACGCAAATCGAACAATACATTTGAATAATGTTGTCCAATAAATACAAATAGTGTAACAACGTGTAATAGTGTTCTGATGTAATAGTGTATAATGGTGTACTAATGTGTGATAGTGTAATATTGTCAGAGTAATAGTATTATTATATGTGCCCCCTACACATAAGCCCTGCCAACCTGTAGCCTACTAGGGGGGGGGGGGGGGGGGGGGGGGATGGGTGGCTGCCGCGTGGTCGAGATTTGTGCTCTACTGAGTGCACCTTTCTTTCTAGTTAGTGTGTGTGTGTGTATTATTTTGACATCAACCATCTTTTAAATCGCAATCTAATAACCCAGGTTGGTACCAGGCCCAGTAGGAATGGTAACAACACCAATCATGATCTCTAATGGAGGCCTTGACATTCATCTGGCCAACCTAACTTGATTTTTCCTCCATACCAGTTCCATCCTTCCACATGCAGACAGTATATTAGTGTGTTTAAACCTGTATAGTATATCATCATCTCTAAACATTCCAGTATGAGTGTTGACATGAGTCTGTCTGGATGAGGTAGACACTGTGTCCAGACAACTGCTGTCACATGCTTCTCCTGCAGCATCAGCCTGTATACATTAGCCTGCTGATACTGCTGCAACACACTATACACACACATGCATTCATTCGCACATGTATACCGTACATATGCATACACACACACTCACACACAGATGCTTGGCATTAAAATGGATTTTCTTTAAGGCTGGCATTGTTGGCTTGTGCTTGGGAATACAGCTGTATGCATTCCATGATTTTATTGCGCACCAGTTTCTCCAGACACTCACAAATAGCCCATGGGCAACAGCAGCGCGACTAAAATGTCATATTCAAGAGACTGGAGACAGGGTTAGGCCTGTCTTGCTGCATGTTGGCATGTTGTCTAGAGGTGATTCAGTGTTTTATGGCGAGAGTATTTTGTTTTTGACGTCAAACCCTGTGTGTCCCTGTTTGACAGGTTAGACTGACATGTCGGTGTCACAGAGGGTCGTTTTGGTAGACTATGATGCATTTTGTGGTCTTGTAAAAAGTAGGAATCCTGGCTGGATTACGCAGGCGCAAGTCAGAGACGCAGGTGAGAGACTCGTGTGAGAGACTCATGTAGTTTCACTCTACAAGACTACATTTGAAACCCAAATAAATGCATTAAAAGCTGCTGTTAAAAATTTACTCTGTCAGATCACAACACTGTGATTCACCGTCCCTCCATCCATGTGAGCTGCTGAACAGAGAGCCTAGAGGTCTCCTCGGATGCTTCAGTGAGGATGCTGCACCCTCTTGTTATTGTGCATCATCACCATGTAAAACGGATCATTTTACAAGAGTATCGCTTGACCCCTGGTCACAAAGTCGAGAACCCAGTCGGCTGTAGCAAAGGTTGACCCATTGACCATATTATTCACACACTCGTGCCCTGTGCTCTTATGCCATGCTCAGGTTGGGTTCCTTTCCCACCCAGGGTGGAATGCGGGGGGGCTACACTGTCCTCTGGGCACGTGGGTGTATTTTCTCTTGCTCGCAGCCCAGTGTCTCTGTCATTTTTTGTGTGTAATGTTCAAAGGTGCAGTGCAGTACACACTGCAGTCCTGATTCTTCTGCATAGCGCCAGACTCCACCCTTCATGCTTCCCCCCCCCCCTCTTTTATGGAGCTGCATGGACTAGTCTTCTCTGGTTCTAACTTTATTCTTATCTTAACTTTTGTGTTCTGGTTTAAACCCTCATCTAGTATTAGTAATGACGTATTTCGTGACTAGCTTAATGCTACGGTCACATTTTACTGTGCTTTTGCGTTTTTTGTTATCCTACGCAAAGGGTCCAATGGAAACTGGTCTGGAGTGGTTATTGACCAAATGTGCTGCCTGTTATTCTTGACGGAAATTGTAATTTACAATTGGGGTGTTTATCAAAGAGTTCTGGACATTATCCCTGCGATGAAAAAGCAACATAAACAACACTCGATGACAAACTGCTCGTTTGTCATCCTCCACTGCAGATCATCCAAGTAGGCTACTTTTCATAGAAGAAAGAAAATGTCTTGGTGTTCTGAGCTCGTCAAAACGTGAGCAAATGGTATGCAGGATGAGCTAAAGGTGGTTGTCAAGGGTGTTGCCAGGGTAGGGCGGTGCTTAGGATGGGTCAATTGATTCCACAAGCCCCATGTCTCTGTAATATGGGTACAAAAGGTTTTATATTGTTGTAAAGCTGCCTCCGCCTGACTGTGTTCAATTAATTAGTATTATAGCGGGGAACACACGCACACACAGCACACTGCAGTGAGTAGCAGCTCTTAAGATCCGCTGTAGAGATCAGAGGGTAGAAAAGCTGGTGTTCTTACAGGCTGTTTGAAGTGTTTGAATAATGCATGTGTTTTATTGACTGAAGCAGGCCGAGTCTCGAGGCAAACCTGTTGCTATTCAGTTCAGTGGAATGCTAATGAGACTCAGGGGGGGGGAAAGCTGTTAAATCATATGGCGGACGGCCCAGAGGCAACGTTAAGACCCCCACACTGCAACCTAGCATTCATATTCATTCATATTGGTACATCTTTTCATTCAGCCCACTGGCAGACCTGCCTGGTTGCTTTAATGGAACAACAGCCAAGAGCAGCATGACGGGAGTAAACATCAGGTCTTCAAAAAACACACACACACAGGGTTTTCCTTAGTTCCTAAAGAAGCTTAGGAGGTAAAGTTTGTGGGAAGAAATTATATGAAATATTACCATGACAACAAGGTGGAAGACTGTTGTATTTGCAGCGAGAGCCTCTTGGTTTGTCAGATTAGGACCCTGACCTGAATGTTTAGGCTGACTTGTCCTCACATGACACCCTGTTTCTAGACGTAGCAACATGTTGTGTGTGTTAGTTTTATTTTATTACATTTTTCTTTTTTACAAAGGCCTTTAATTTCCAGCTACACCATCAGTCTAACCCAATCACACACACACACACACACACACACACACAGAATCTTCTCTCTCTCTATCTCTCTCTTGATTGATTGATCTATCTCTCTCTTCTCCCTCCATTAATTAATTATGAAGTGCAGATTAGAGGAGCAGTGGTGAGGGGCCAGTCCTCTGTAGTGACTAGAGGACCAGTGGTGGGGGGCCAGTCCTCTGTAGTGACTAGAGGACCAGTGGTGGGGGGCCAGTCCTCTGTAGTGACTAGAGGACCAGTGGTGAGGGGCCAGTCCTCTGTAGTGACTAGAGGACCAGTGGTGAGGGGCCAGTCCTCTGTAGTGACTAGAGGACCAGTGGTGGGGGGCCAGTCCTCTGTAGTGACTAGAGGACCAGTGGTGGGGGGCCAGTCCTCTGTAGTGACTAGAGGACCAGTGGTGGGGGGCCAGTCCTCTGTAGTGACTAGAGGACCAGTGGTGGGGGGCCAGTCCTCTGTAGTGACTAGAGGACCAGTGGTGGGGGGCCAGTCCTCTGTAGTGACTAGAGGACCAGTGGTGAGGGGCCAGTCCTCTGTAGTGACTAGAGGACCAGTGGTGAGGGGCCAGTCCTCTGTAGTGACTAGAGGACCAGTGGTGAGGGGCCAGTCCTCTGTAGTGACTAGAGGACCAGTGGTGGGGGGCCAGTCCTCTGTAGTGACTAGAGGACCAGTGGTGAGGGGCCAGTCCTCTGTAGTGACTAGAGGACCAGTGGTGAGGGGCCAGTCCTCTGTAGTGACTAGGGGACCAGTGGTGGGGGGCCAGTCCTCTGTAGTGACTAGGGGACCAGTGGTGAGGGGCCAGTCCTCTGTAGTGACTAGAGGACCAGTGGTGAGAGGCCAGTCCTCTGTAGTGACTAGAGGACCAGTGGTGGGGGGCCAGTCCTCTGTAGTGACTAGAGGACCAGTGGTGGGGGGCCAGTCCTCTGTAGTGACTAGAGGACCAGTGGTGAGGGGCCAGTCCTCTGTAGTGACTAGAGGACCAGTGGTGAGGGGCCAGTCCTCTGTAGTGACTAGAGGACCAGTGGTGAGGGGCCAGTCCTCTGTAGTGACTAGAGGACCAGTGGTGGGGGGCCAGTCCTCTGTAGTGACTAGAGGACCAGTGGTGGGGGGCCAGTCCTCTGTAGTGACTAGGGGACCAGTGGTGGGGGGCCAGTCCTGTCTAGCGGCCCCAAGCTGAAAAAAGACATTGTTTGTAGGACGACATGCAGAATGACTGAGGATGAGAGAAAGAGAGAACTGCTAAGTCCACTTCCTGTGCTAATGAGTGTTATTTCTGGTGTGTTGGCCCTTCAGTTCAGGTTTTTGTAACTAGGTAAAGACTTTTTTCCATGCCCCTTTTTTGAAGGGACATGTGAAACGGCATTAAGAACACGTTTGGCTTTTGTGGTTTGGCGTGTGTCTGAACGGAATAGGCCGCTGTTGGGGCGAGACTTAACGCAGGGAGGCGGGACTTGATTTGAACATTGACCCATAAGATGCCGGCAAGCTATTCAGCAAGCAGAAAACAAACCAAGTCAATTATAAACAACAGTTAGGGGATGAGCAAGCAGGGATGTCCCCAGGAAGCCCAAAGCACTTGAGCTTAATTTATAACTCTGAACGGGAAGATGCCACCGGGGGTGTTGCAGGTCCCATTTACCTTGCTCTGGTGTGGAGGAGAGGTTACCAAAAACTTTGCGTGGGAACTATTAATGCTCATACCACCGCAGATCAAGAACCAATGTGAACAACCTATGTTTTGGCCTTCATAAGTTGGGACCTGAATGGCCGTAAAAATAGGAAGTGAGAGTACGTGATATTAGTTTTCACACCATTGTTGATCACCAATTGTGGGGCGGCGTGGCTCAGGGGTAGAGCGGGGCGTCCAATGATCGAAGGGTTGGTGGTTCGAATCCCGCTCAAGCCCATGTCCATCCCATTGCCGTTGTGTCCTTGGGCAAGACACTTAACCTACTTGCCTTGTATGAATGTGTATGCATGTGAATGAATGTTGGTGGTGGTCGGAGGGGCCGTAGGCGTTGATTATTCGCCACGCTTCCGTGAGTCTGCCTCAGGGCAGCTCTGGCTGCAATTGTAGCTTACCACCACCGGTATGACTGTGTATGAACGAATAATGGACTCTGTGAAGCGCTCTGAGTCAGAGCAACAGTCAGTCAGAGAAGAGCGCTATATAAATCCAATCCATTATTATTATTTTATATGATCATAAATGTATAATTTACGTTTATTTATCAAATTAATATATATATATGAATCTATTTTTCTTATTTATTTGGTCATGTATACAGTACATCCAGGCACGTGAGATGGTGTGTGACTGTGTCCAATTTAGTTTGTTTCATGTTGGTCTTATTTCCCTGATTATCTGTTGTAGCACCTCTAAATTGGTGTGTATCATGTGTGTAGAACTTGGCACTTAGCTCTCAAAGATTTGATAAATCATCGCTAAGATGCCATTGCTTGCACAGTCTTCAGTTTACACTGTGCCACTGATTTTATTTGTGGAGTATTTTTGTCTTTACAGAGAGGAGGCGGCAACAGTAGCACGTCGACGTGAAGTTCCAGTGTCTACAGCTGGATGATGCTTGTTGAGTCCGACTCTCACCCATCAGGAGACTCGCTGTTGGCTTCTATAGATTATTAGAACGGCATCAGTGCTTAATAGTACAATGTAATCGGTTATTAGACCAAGACTTTGTAACACTAGCCTAATCTTGAAGTGGGGGTGGGGTAACTTTGTTGGTTACTCTTATCTCTTGCTCAATGTTCACAGTAATACTATGTTACATCTTATGTGAAATGTCTGTCCATCTCTCTCTCTCTCTCTCTCTCTCTCTCTCTCTCTCTCTCTCTCTCTCTCTCTTTCATTGTATACTTGTATGCCGTGACAAATAAAACTCTTGACTTGACTTGACTCTCTCTCTCTCTCTCTCTCTCTCTCTCTCTCTCTCTCATCCTCTTCATTGTAACTCAATTGACTGCGTCACTCTTCAGTGCCTTGCCCTTCAGTTCCTCTGCCTCTTAATCATCTTTGCTTTCACCCACTCAACTTCTCTGCTGTGTGTGAGTGTGTGTCTGTGCTTGCGTACTGTACATCTGCGAGACCATGAGTATATACAAGCGTGTGCCAGAAATGGGGTCATAGGCTACTGCTCTTCCTGCCTCTTTTAAAATACACACACCGCGCTTATGCTGTGTCATGATTGGAAATTATTCTTGTATTTGACTCTACAGTCACACTCTATAACCCACCAGACAAACAAGAAGTGAAAGTCATCATTTGATAGTGAGCTGCCACCATTACCGCTTGTGGTGACAAGAGTTGCAACGTGTGACCTGGAGAAGCCTATTTCCACACAAGTGTGTATGTGTAGTTGTGTACATGTATCTGTGTTGATTGAGGATATTCAACAAAGCCTTTTAAGGAAGTATGACTCTTTTCCTGCATTGTTGTTCTCCTCTCAGAAGCAGAATCATCATAATCATAGCACACATTGTGGTCCTTTGTCTTCAAATCCACGTCATTTTCGCCAGAGTCTCAAGTGAATAATGTGTACAACAGTGATACGACTGGACTATCTAGAATTGGCCTATTTACCTATAAACGTGTCTCCTCTTGTGCAGCACTGTTTTCTGTTAATTGGTGACCTTCTTGACGTGTGTGTGCTTGTTGCAAGTCACTCTGGGGCTGAGAGCAATAAGCTGAGCCGACTGAAATATGGAAGCGAGTTGGGTGTGAGGTACACGAGAGACTGCAGCAGAAGGCAGCATTATGTGTCCTACTGGAGCCGGCGGAGTCTCATGTAACTGAGTGCACTGCACACAGGGCTTCCAGAAAGGCAGGGGAGAGAGAGAGAGAGAGAGAGAGAGAGAGAGAGAGAGAGAGAGAGAGAGAGAGAGAGAGACGGTGTTTATTTATAGTTGGCCACCTGCAGGCTTCACATGTGTTCAGGACCTTTGGGTAAACAGAGCTGGACTGCTAGCGGCCTGACGGCACGTCGGTTCCAGGCAGCGCTGGGGGAGCAGCAGTGAGTCAAAGGCTGAGAGTCTGAACTAGGTTGGCTTTTTTGCCTTTCAGCTTGTTGTGAATTAAGACGGTCAAGGGGGACCTGGGCCTTAGAGTCCCCAAAATCATCTTACTACTATAGAAGCCTGGATTAAGTGTGATGCACAGTTCTAGTCTTAAGATACTCTTTTCAATACTGTAAATTCAATACATTGAATTTTCCCTCCCTGCGCTCTGGTGGCTTTCCTCCGGGTACTCTGGTTTCCTCCCACACCATACAAGACATGCATGCTATAGGTACATACTCCTGCCATTACCTTTGACCAAGGCACTGGCGTTGGAACTGGTTGGTCCCTGTGTCCCCAGACTATAGATGCCCCACTGCTCTTAAATAGTTAGTATGGGTTAAACGCAGAGGACAAATTCCTGGTATATGCAAACATTTACTTTGCAAATTCAATTCAAACCATTCAATTCAAACCTTTATTTATTCTCAAAGGACAATTGAGGTCACCCTCATTTTCAATGTCATCGAGACTTAGACATTTCAATGCATAATTTTTATTTTTTACAATATAATATAGCACCTTTCACACATGGTGTGAAGTGCCCCACAGCAAATAGCATACAATGAAAATGGGCATAAGATTTGCATACAGTAGTGCAACGTAGAACGTGCAGACAAGAATAGGCATAAAACAAGTACAATAAGTACAGTGTTGCTCGAAGGCAACAGCCAGTCCCCCAAACACCCCACACTTCAATACCCACCACATCCCCATCCAAGACACACCCCCTGATGAAGCATGTCATGACTGAAGGAAAACACAACAGTGGGGGTGGCATTCCTATCGCCGTGCATGGCGGTGTGAGTGGCACGCGGGCTGTTTGTGTTTTCCTTCAGGGCGGCACCATCTCCCCCGATCCCGGCGACCTCGCCACCACGAGGAAACCAGACACAAACTATTTGTTGGTTTATTTTCTAAACATGATTTACTGGCCTATGGTGTAGGGAGATATTACACACGAGTAATATTCTGTCTCACCCAGTATGTCGTCGGCTCCTTCTTTCACTCCACCATAAGAAGATTATCGGCACGCTTGTTTGCACTGCACCAAAAAAAACTCTTTCAGCCCATAACCCGTCTGACAGAAAACAGACTGAATTTTCTCGTTTGACTCCCAAGGATGTGTTTTAACAAGAAAATGCAACATCTGCATGCCATTGGTTACTTAAGTCATAGGATAGAGAGACATCTCAAATTATTTCCCCCTTTTTTTAAAGACAAAAACGAAACGTCCGGCAACTGTCATGCCAGCTGCGGTGAAGGCCAATGATTAGAGGCTTGTGGTGTGGCACCGTTAGACTGTAGCGGGTAATTTCACTCCCTCAACACCTGTAATGTATGAGGAAGGTAATTATCGGGGAGGAATAGACTCTGTGGAGCTCGAGTCATTTGCCCCTTTAGACCTATAAACATGTTCCCCTGCTCGCACTTTGGAAACACAATAGAGACCATTGCTGTGCATGGAGTAGTAGTGCATACGGGTAGACACACAGTAGGTAGACACACAGTAGGTAGGCACATAGCGGGTAGACACACAGTAGGTAGGCACATAGCGGGTAGACACACAGTAGGTAGACACACAGTAGGTAGGCACATAGCGGGTAGACACACAGTGGGTAGACACACAGTAGGTAGGCACATAGCGGGTAGACACACAGTAGGTAGACACAGTAGGTAGGCACATAGCGGGTAGACACACAGTGGGTAGGCACATAGCGGGTAGGTACACAGTAGGTAGGTACACTAGGTAGGCACATAGCGGGAAGACACACAGTAGGTAGGCACATAGCAGGTAGACACACAGTGGGTAGGCACATAGCGGGTAGGCACACAGTAGGTAGGCACATAGCGGGTAGACACACAGTAGGTAGGCATATAGCGGGTAGGCACACAGTAGGTAGGCATATAGCGGGTAGGCACATAGTGGGTAGACACATAGCGGGTAGTCACATAGTGGGTAGGCACATAGCGGGTAGACACACAGTGGGTAGACACACAGTGGGTAGGCACATAGTAGGTAGACACACAGTGGGTAGACACACAGTGGGTAGGCACATAGCGGGTAGGTACACAGTAGGTAGGTACATAGCGGGTAGACACACAGTGGGTAGGCACACAGTAGGTAGGCACATAGTGGGTAGGCACATAGCGGGTAGACACACAGTAGGTAGGCACATAACTGGTAGACAGACAGTAGGTAGGCACACAGTAGGTAGGCACATAGCGGGTAGGCACACAGTGGGTAGGCACATAGTGGGTAGGCACATAGCGGGTAGACACACAGTAGGTAGACACACAGTGGGTAGACACATAGCGGGTAGACACACAGTAGGTAGACACACAGTGGGTAGGCACATAGTGGGTAGGCACATAGTGGGTAGGCACATAGTGGGTAGACACACAGTAGGTAGGCACACAGTAGGTAGGCACACAGTGGGTAGCACACTGCTGGTAGGTACACAGCGGGTAGGCACACAGCTGGTAGGCAGTGGCACACAGTGGGTAGGTACACAGTAGGTAGCACACTGCTGGTAGGCACACAGCGGGTAGGCACACAATGGGTAGGTACACAGTAGGTAGCACACTGCTGGGTAGCACACAGTGGGTAGGCACACAGTAGGTAGCACACTGCTGGGTAGCACACAGCGGGTAGGCACACAGTAGGTAGGTAGGTACACAGTAGGTAGGTACACAGCAGGTAGGCACACAGTAGTGTGGGGGTTCCCAGAAGTAGGCAAAGGTAAGACATGGCAGATTTCTGGGAAGTTCGATGCCAGGAATGAGAGCAATGAGGCTGATTCTGAGCTGTGCCAGTTTCTTGTTCAGGGCACGGCTTCAAGTGAAGCTTAGGTTTTGTAGAGCTGACATTTGGTTCTAGTACTAAAACACTGGGAAGAGAAATGAAGTGTTGTGATCTACTAAAGCTTTCAGTTATGTCAGAGGCTGAGCAGTCTTGTTTATTTGCCTTGCTTTTTGTTATTGTTTGATGTCATAGTAGTAGGTTAAAATAAATCAAGAGCATGGTATGGATACTCTTTACTATGAAATCTTTATTTCTTTTTATTAAATGTGTATTTTCTCTCTTTCCAATAGAAGATCTCAATACCACGGTCTGAAAATCCAAGTGAGCTGCGAACATTCACTTTCTACCTGTCTAATGTGGGCAGAGATAACCCACAGGGCAGCTTCGACTGCATCCAGCAGTATATCACCAGGTAAACACACACACACACCTCCGTCTTCATTACTCTCAGCACTTACTGGCACCCAAATGTAATTATACGCACACTCCACTTCACGTTGAGTTTGGACCATGACTTCACTTTGAGTGTAAAAATAGTCAATAACGTTTGGGGAGTGTAGCTTGATGAGGCTGCTTGCGGGCAGAGGAGTTGTTTGTTTACCATACAGTAGCTGAATTACCAGACATCTCTCTTGTGAGATGCTTCTGAAACATTCTTGATGAACAGAATGGAGACTTTTACTCTATATACTGGACGCCATTTGGTCCAGTGCTTTCGCTACACATTTGCCACCCCACTGGCCTCTGATGTAAATGTTGACCATATGAATCACACAGGACCAGATGTCCATGTTGAAGCAGAACAACTAGGAAGAGGGTATGACCAGAGGAAGGAGAGGAGAGAGTGGTGTCGTTTCTGACGCCACTGTCCTATCTGTAATAAGAGTTCAGTTGGAGTTCATCCACATCCCTGTCTGGTCCCTGATCAGCCTCTAATTCCACCCTAAACCCAACGACACAGTCCAGCCACCGAAGAGGGCTGCCAGCTCCATCTCATCCTCTGCCAAAGCCTCATAAAAGAGAGGGGCGAGAAGCAGGAATGAATGGGATTTGATGCAACGGCGACTCGTGATGTGGGAATCCACAGTTGGATGGAGAATAGAATAATGGCAGTTATACCCTCGGGGTGTTTTGTCATACTGCATATCAGTGAGGGAACAGGCACAGCTAAAGAAATCGATGCTTTCCAAACTTTTTTTCCAGGGGACCCACGATCCAAAACTGATTTGGCACATTATTCTGTAGGCTAAATCTATCCTGATTACTTTAGACTGCTAAATCACTGGCAGTGGGTTGTATCAACATGTTTATTAATCAATTGATTTGAGAGGGCTTTGGCTTCATAATTACTTCCAGAGAATAATGGGGAGAATAATGGCTCTAGAAGCCCTATATAATGTTGAATTTGTCCATCCTTGACTCAACACTGTATAGTTTAGAATGGAATGGTTTAAATTAAGCTACAGTATGTTTTTTGGGCCTATTAATGAATACTTTAAGAATTTATTATAAAGATACCACAGTAAGAACATTACCACCACAGCTTGATAGAAATGGGAATACATTTTCCTCAAAAACCACAAACAAGGGCGCCCCAGTGGCGAACCACATAACGCGCTGAGTCGCGGCACGGCCGACCCGGGTTCGATTCCCGAACCCGTCGTTATTTGTCGAATGTCTTCCCCCCACTCTGTCTCCCGTTTCACCTCTTTCTCTCTCTCTCTCTACTGGACTGCCCAGTAGAATAAAGCGATAAACACTAAAAAATAAATCCAAAATAAAAAACACAAACCACAAGGTTCATGACATGTACAGGTAATAATCGTAATTCTATTTTGTCATTCTACATTGTGCACAAATTCTTACATTGTGTAGTACTAATTTAAACCCTGTAACAGTAACTCAACAGTAAGGCATTATAAATGCTTAAAGGTATTATGCAGTGAACTGGTGTAGAAATGATTAACATCACACTGTATTGAGTGGAATTAAATCAAACATTATGTCGTTTAATAATCCAATCATAACCCTAATAATCATAATCTAATTGAATCATGAGGTCTCTGGTGATTCCCAGCCCTAATAATAACATAGAAAACCTTTTTACTGCTACAACCTGCACTGGAGCCAAAACTAGGAGCAAACAAACGTAAAAAGAAAATCACCCTCTGCTATCATTGATGCCAAACGATTACAGAGGAAACAGTGAAACCTTCTGCATTACCAGCACCATCAAGCCTAATCAATATCCATATCAAATCGAATCTGTGCCAATACCCAGCCATACCCAGTCACACGCTTCTCCACTCCCTGAGGAAATGGGTGTAGTACAGGAACAAAACAACCCTCCTCCACACAGACGAGTGGACAGGTTGGCCTACACGTGAATTGGGTGTGGAGTGGACTGGACAAACTTTTTTTTTCACAAATGAAAAGAACAAAACATTAGTCCAGGACTCCAGGGTCTCTACAAACCATGTCTTTTGGAGGTATACATTTCCCTCGAGGCTCTCCCTATCCTCTCTTGTGTTTTCAGTGAAGGGAGCATTCAGCTGGACTGTCTGGCTGGGATCCAGGACAAGATCACAGTGTGTGCCACGGACGACTCGTACACGAAGGCCAGGCAGAGCATGGCTCAGGCCGAGGAGGAGACCCGCAGCAGGGGAGCCATCGTCATCAAGCCTGGGGGGAGATACGTAGGTGAGAAGCCTGGGGGGAGATACGTAGGTGAGGAGCCTGGGGGGAGATACGTAGGTGAGGAGCCTGGGGGGAGATACGTAGGTGAGAAGCCTGGGGGGAGATACGTAGGTGAGGAGCCTGGGGGGAGATACGTAGGTGAGGAGCCTGGGGGCAGATACGTAGGTGAGGAGCCTGGGGGGAGATACGTAGGTGAGGAGCCTGGGGAGAGATACGTAGGTGAGGAGGCACAGCGGACGAGCATGACAGACAATGATGCTCTGTCTCTCACTCTCACTCTCACTCACTCACTCTGTCTCAGTCTGTCTCTCTCTCACACCTAAAGGTATCATCTCTCTTTTTAAATCCTATGTATATGAATAGTTGATAGACTCACTACTCTGTGTTAATCCCTGATGGTTCTCATATCAAACCTTTTTTATACTTTCACTCAGGAACTCTTCCCTGTAAGACCTCCTTAACTGCCAGGTTGAGCCCCGACTCCCTGCCTCGGTGGGAGAGAAATATTTCCATAAGAACATAGCATTGCTCCCCTGGTGAGCAGGCTTATACCGGACTAGACGGGGTGTTTGGGTTTGTGGCGGCGTGGCAGGGAGCCAGCCCACTGCCAGCATGGCTCATCTGTAACCAGGACTTTATTGGATTTGATGGTGGTCGGTCTCCCTCAGTCAAGCATGTAATGTACAATGCATGCGTGTGTGTGTGTGTATATAGGTGCACACACACGCACCTTGCCGGCCTCCCAGTGTGGTCCTGTCTAGTGGGAGAACTTCAGCCTTTTACTTTTCCTTCCTTGAGGCCATGGATGCCATTCAGAAGCACAGGGGTACAACAGAGAGACGGTGCTGAGCACGATGCATCACCTCGGTGGACCTTTTTATTTGTAAAAAACATTGTGTTCCCACCTCAGTTGAGAAGTACAGGAGCCCCTTGTTGTGGCCTCATTGCCCAGAGAGAAACGAATACACATTTTTGTTGATGAATGTCAGTTGATTCACTGGTGAGCAGTGATTCAAACCGTCTCATCGTTTCATCTGTGAATCCAACCTGGACCTTCTAGTCAGGGCTCCAGAGTGCTATTATTTAGTTGCATTTTGAGATGGTGCTACTAAAAATTATAACTAGCGGCACCAGTGCAACCTGCCTTTATTTTATTTTATTTTTTATTTCTTTATCCCATTCGTTTCTCGTTCATCAAAGGGAGGGAGAGATGTGTGTCTGTGAGAGATGGAGACAGACGGACAGGAAGACAGACAGATGCAGCTAACCAACACGTGGCTCTCGCCCAGCTGCCTATCCGGTCAGCCAGTGAGCATGTTCCTTTCTCTCCAGCAGCATTAACGTATCGATTCCTTTCTCAAAAGCAATTCAGACCCTTCTGTGCCACAGTCCCAAAATTACGAGTTACAATTTAGACGAGTCAGCAGGGGATCTTGAGAAAGAGAAAGGGGTCTTTCCCACAAGCATGGCTGTATGAAAGTACAATAAATAGTGTATAGGTTTTATCTTTTTTAGATAAGACCTTTTATACTGATTTATTAAGTAGTAATCCAGCCCTACTCAGCAATAAGGAGGCCAGTAAACGTGACTATTTTCAAAGCACTATAAAATATAGAAATCTCATTCATGCCACTGAATCTCATTAGATTTCCACAGCAAATAACTTGAACTTGCTCAGAGAACCACATTTGAATACATAACTGCAACTGCTTGCTGCTGGTGGCTCACAAATGCCTGCTGATTTAAAGTTTAAATAACACTATGAAGCATTAAATATGCAGGGACAGATTCCTCCTGCAAAAGCAGAATAACACTATGAAGCATTAAATATGCAGGGACAGATTCCTCCTGCAATGGCACAAACTCCTGGATGCCAAGGGACCGTTGCTAAATAAAATACACATTTATTCCATTTTAACCCTTTCACTGCCACACGACAGAAGGTTAACCCTTTACTATCACGGTTGTGTTAACCGGCTGTCGTGTGGCAGTGAAAGGGTTAACCTTCTGTGTGTCGCCGCAGTGAAAGGGTTAACCGTTTTGGTAGTGCAGCAGTGAAAGGGTTAATACAACACACACACAAAGGGAGGGGGTAAGGAAGGGGGGGGGGTTATGAAATAGAAAAAACTATGAACGTGTTGTGCTGAATGTCTATTTAAGCTGTGCTGCTAAATCTTGTGCTGGTGCTACTCGATTTCTCCGTAGGTAGCACCAGCGCTGCTGCTAGTGGAAAAGGTTTGTCTGGAGCCCTGGCCTTAGTCACAGTCTGGTCATTGTGAGCTGCCACTGGAGTCACCTGGCTGGGAGGATGTGATTAACATTGTGGTTCATAATGAGGGGGTGCGGAGCTGGACACTGTGGTGATGAAGACTGGTGCATGACTCATCTGCAAATTTGTCCACCACCGTCTGCCATCGTCACCTTGGTAACAGTCTTGCTGGTAAAGCAGGAAGCGGCTTATTCCACTGCCAGATCTACCTGCCACTAGGGATGAAACTATTACCGGTTTTTACTATAAACCATTGTAAAATTCCTGATTGTTAGTATTACTGTTTCAAATTTGAATGATCATTATAGCTGTGTTTTTTAATACTGCTCTTTGGAAAGCTGAGGGAAATCTTGGGGAAATGTTGATATTCCCAACAGTCACATCTTTTTCATTATGCCTATGTGTTTAGTTAGCTAAATCGTAGCCTTGGCGGCTTCAAGACACATCGCCCAGTTGCCTAGCAACGGTGTCCTCACAACTTTAACCACTTGAACGCCAAGCATATCGTGTGTACTCAACTTCCCATGTTGAGACCACAAAATCACAAGTTCCATTTGAAGGCAGCATAAGTGAGAGAGAGAAGGAGAGTTTGCTCTACAATATGACACGTCACAGTTCATTGGCCGTGGTTGTCATACCATTTAATCTCTTCATCAAAAACCAACTACGGTATCCAGCTAACATCAACCCCCCCCCCCCCCCCCCCCCCCAGGAAAGAAGGTTCAGATCCGGAAACCGGCTCCTGGCCTTTCGGACATTGCCCCATCCCGGCGGACGTCTCGGCCAGTCATCATCTCCAGCAGCACGATGAAGAAGAGCGCAGCGCAGCAGAGACCGCTCCGAGAGCGCCTCACACACCTGCTGGCCCTGAAGCCATACAGGAAGCCAGAGCTCATCCTGAGGCTACAGAAAGATGGCCTCTCGCAATTAGACAAGGACTGCCTGGACAACCACCTGCAACAGGTCTCTCACCGACACACGCATGCACACACACACACACACAGACACACACACACACACACACACACACACACACACAGACACACACAGACACACACAGCAACAGTTCAGATGTGGACACACCAGGGCTGGGTAATATGGCCTAAATATCACATTTTCTTTTGTTTTTGACGGTATAACAGTACTTGTCTTTTTATCTTTTATAATATAATTGTCATGGTACTATTAAATTATTTTTTTGTATTTACACAATCTATATAAAGTGGATGGCAGTATTGTAAAAATCCATACCATCCATGACGGTATACCTTCAAATTCTAAGGCCTATAACTTGAATTTAGAATCTTTCGAACTGGTCACAGACCCTCATTAATCGGTTATTAATGGTTAACTTATGAGCTTTAAATCTGCCATAAACCAATGAACGCACATCTGTGTCTATGAAATAATAGTTTTTATATCCGTAGTTTAAAGGGATATTTCACTTCAGTAGAACTTCAGTAGAACAGAAGAATCTGCAGTCTTGCACTGCATCTACAAGTAAGTTAGCCACCACTGGTGTCCCTGCTGTCAACGCCACCATTCCTCCCAGGTGTCAGGCTCCTCATTCACTTCCATTCATTTGAACCCTTTCACTGCCACACGACAGAAGGTTAACCCTTTACTATCACACAACCGACGGTCAGGTTAACCTGCTGTTGTGTGGCAGTGAAAGGGTTAACCTTCTGTGAATTGTCGCAGTGAAAGGGTTAACCGTTTTGGTAGTGCGGCAGTGAAAGGGTTAAGGAGCTAGTCTAAATATCATACTTCTGAAGTATAAACAAACTACTGCTGTGTAGATTTCAATAAAGCAATAATTCTGAGTCAAAGGTCCGTGTTTGTTTTGGCATTTGATGTGTCTTTACAGATTTATGACCTTTGGAAAATAAAAGAAGATCCGGTCAATTTGTTGTAGGTTTGAGTGTGCTGTGTATCTTTGCACGGAATGTTGGGGAGTGGTTACCATGGTTACCTGCTGCCTTGCTGGAAGAAAGATTCTAAACATTTATGAAAAGTTGACAATTGGTCAAACTACACCTCAAGTGAGAAATAGTTCCTATACTCATAATTTGGCAATATTGGCTCAAAAGAACAAGTACCCTTTGACTCAGAAAGATATATTACACAGAATAATATTGCTGATTTATACTTCAGAATTTAATATGTTATTTAGACTTGGTCCCCAAAATGAATGGAAGTGAATGAGGAGCCTGACGCCTGGGAGGAAAGGTGGTGTTGACAGCGGACGACAGGGACAGCACAGCAGTGGTCGCTTACTTACTGTAGATGACTGCTGATTTCTAGTTCTACTAAGGTGAAATATCCCTTTAAGACTGCCCCTAATGTATCACTAATCTGGCCAAATCCAATCACTTACGCGTTAAGAATGACCTCTTATTAAACGTTCCACTGAGCAATTCACCGCGCATAGTCGTTTTACCTGTTTAGTTTTCGAGTTGGTGCATTTTGGGGAGAAGGATAGTGCCTGGGAGCTGCTAGATTCAGGTGTGTGCATGAATATAATTTCTTATATTTTGGCAATGCACACCACACCAGTCATTTCAATACAGCTCTTGTTTTCGCGCAACAGAAATTGCTTTCTGTTTACAGGGTCACATCATTATGAAATGACCTGTTTAACCGATACGATTGGTTGGTCAAAACGTACTGGCGGTTAACCATTTACATCCCTGCCTCCCAGCACTTGGGCACACTCACACAGCCCTGGCGGTGAAGTGCCTCAGTAACCGTTTATCTTTGAACTGTTAACGTAAATGGGTCATTATTATCTGTACACTCTAAAATCCAAATCTGATTTATTTCCATAACCCATCCTTGTGCTTTGTGTCCCATCCTTCCAGGTGGCGAACCTGAATGCAAGAGACAACACCTTCACATTGAAGGACTCTCTGTTTAAGGACATTCAGAAGGACTGGCCAGGCTACACTGAGGGAGACCAACAACTCCTCAAGAGAATCCTTGTTCGGTACGTGGGGAGTTTAACAGGGGATTTACGTTCCATTTTTAATGAAGTTTTGATCTGCCTACATCTGAAATGTCAGGGCCCATGGCTCTTGAGTCCACCTTATGGTGCCCAGATTTATCTGGTAATGTTGGATTTCGTTTTTAGATGTGAAGCACCTCATAGACCGGCAGTGTCACTAACACGTTCATTCATTCATTCACTCAGTTAGCCACTCTGCCCCTAGTGGCGGCTCACAGGCACGACACTGTGTTCTATCAAACACTTTGTGTGTCCTTCTTAACCCTTTCACTACCACACTACAGAAGGTTAACCCTTTCACTACCACACTACAGAAGGTTAACCTTTCACTACCACACTACAGAAGGTTAACCTTTCACTACCACACTACAGAAGGTTAACCTTTCACTACCACACTACAGAAGGTTAACCTTTCACTACCACACTACAGAAGGTTAACCTTTCACTACCACACTACAGACGGTTAACCTTTCACTACCACACTACAGAAGGTTAACCCTTTCACTACCACACTACAGAAGGTTAACCCTTTCTCTACAACACTACAGAAGGTTAACCTTTCACTACCACACTACAGAAGGTTAACCCTTTCACTACAACACTACAGAAGGTTAACCTTTCACTATCAGACTACAGAAGGTTAACCCTTTCACTACCACACTACAGAAGGTTAACCTTTCATTACCACACTACAGAAGGTTAACCTTTCACGACCACACTACAGAAGATTAACCTTTCACTACCACACTACAGACGGTTAGGCGTGTAAACAAACATCTATTTGATTTGTCTATAGGATATTCCTCGAAATCGAACAAGCCTGTCAATTAAAGGTGGCCGGTGGTACAACTTCACCAAAACCGAAAGTGAAGATGGGATGTAAACATTGAGAGAACAAAGAATGTGGTGATAGAAATTGATTCAGCTGTGATGACGATGTGATTATAAACATAAGCGAGCTGTTGACAAGAAAACTCAGTTGGATATTTTTTTATCAAATGATTGTTGTTGATGATGGAGGTTGTACTGTAGTGTTGAGTGTGTGATACTGTACAGAGTATTGTATTGTATTGTACAGGTATTTTCAGCAAAATAATTCAATTACTGACTAACTGATAAGTCAGAGACCTATATATTAACTCGAAAACGGCCCCTTTAAAAACCAATAAAATCCACACTTAACCTACCGTAATTCTTTAACATCCAAGTAAGATTTCAAAGTGCTCAACTTTTGAGCATAAGGGATATTTTACATACTGTAAGGTCCTGTGTATTTGAAAATACATCGTCCTTGAAATTATGAATTATATATAACTTGAGTATGGAATAATGTTTTTTGTTTAATAATTTTTTTTACCACCTGTTTTTCGTAGAGTCACAGCAGGTATCGGTCTCTGTCTTCAGGAAAGTCTATGAGCTCTATGTGTATCTATTCTAAGTATTGTTTTTGTTGACTGCATGAGATGCTGCCCCCCCCCCGGTGGATAAAATGTGGTTTCCAAAGATCTGGGGCACTGGGCAGTAAGGAAAAGCCTATATATAGATCAGCCACAAATGCTCCAAGCTCAGTTTGGGTTTTCTGAGGACGCAAAATGTTTTGGATGCCGTTTGCTGGAATAATACACATTTGACTTGCTTTTATTCCAGCGATGGTCCGATGGACACTTGCGACAACTAGAGTATTCTACTGTGTGTTTGTGTGTGTATGTTTGTGTGCATGCGTTTGTGTGTGTTTTGGCACATACATGCCACCTCTGTGGGTGTGTATGTAACATACATGCAGTGTGTTCGTGTGCCTGCCTGTACTTTGAACCCTGTTGGTTTGTTTATCAGCTGACCAACATCCATAGCCTCCCACCAAACCGCACCTCCCCTGAATTTGAGCTGCAGCAGTCCGTCACACAAGAGTAGCGCAGCAAAATTATTGAAAGGCCAGTGATGCAACACTGTTCTAGCACATGCTGATCCATGTGTGAGGTGGCACTGGTCCAAGGTCCAGCCATATCTGTCTGCTGGCTGGTTCCTAGCTCTTGCTCTAGCTCCTGACTGGGTTACTGACTGTCCGTCTGTCTGGCTAGTTGACAGTAGGCCTGTCCCCGACTAAGGATTTGTATAGTCGACTTTGAATGGCCAAAATTAGCCGATAGTCGACTGGTAGTCGACTACCCCCCCTGTGGGGGGGTGCTTAATGTCTGAAGGAACTTCTTGTCCTGCGAAAGCATGCAATTGGTCCACTGATGGATACATCTTGATATGTCTATCTAGTGTGTTCATTAGACGGGTGAAATTCTCTTTCAGTGACTCTGTGCCTGTTTTTTTAGGCAGTTAGCCTCGCTGGTATGCGCGCCATTAGCGTTAGCCACGCTTCTAGGCCTCTTTGCTTTTGGAAAGAATGATCCAAAAAAATATATATATATTTTATTATATATATATTTTTTGCATTCGACTAAGAGGCCGACTAAGAGAGCATTCGACGGCTCCTTTCGATCGACTAGTCGGGTCAGCCCTAGTTGACAGTTTTCTCGGCTCGCTCACTGGCTTTTCAACTCCCCCTCGACTGTGAGCACTGCCCAGGTCTGTCTGACTGCCTGTCTGTACCACCAATCCCCTCACCCGATGGATGCACACTGATCCTCGTCACGCCCCCCCCCCCCCCCCACTCCCCCCTCGATTAGGGGTGGGGCTTTAAACAGACTTACTGTATCCCACTGCCCCCTGCTGACAGTGCACTGGGCCATGAGTGTCTTCAGCTCTCATCATCTCCAAGTCCATAGGCCATTTCTTAATGACTTTGGTGTGCAGTGCATGCAACCACTTACCTCCCAAATTATAATACGTCAACCTACCAGTGGGCCACAATGAGCTGGTTTTGACTGTTGTATTTAGCATATTAAATGTATGCCAAACACTCCATCTGTTGACCCTTTTCTCTCAGCCAGAACACATAAATTGTGCGTCGTGAGTGGAATACTATTTTGAAGCAACACCTAATGGTCTGTTACTTGGGTTGAAAAACCAAGGAGCACATGCACTGAGCACAACATTGCTAGCGAGATGAGGCAAACTAAAGTCAAAGTCGGGATTAGAGGGGCAAGTGAGAGTTCAGTTGATGTGTCAAATTATAATTTATACTCAACACTGTGACTGTAGCCTTCGGCTTCAAGCAACGTACTAAGCAGTAATAGCCAAATATTCTTTCAAATATTCTCCATATTTCTTTGACATCTAAAGTCGTGTTCGGCGTGATGCACTGCACATTACTTATGCCTAGCCTTAGATTGTCCGGACTCTTGGTTTGTTGAGGGTACCTAAGGTATGTGCATCTTTGATAGCTTTACATACTGACATTTTGTGACAGATTAGGCAGGGAACTCTTACACATATAGAAAAGCAGGTCAGGCTTGTGTGCAACATGATGCAATTGATGCGTTTGTGCGTTTATCAAAAGGGAAAGAACGGAATGTAATTTAAGATCATGACCTCTGATAGTCATGTGGTGCTGGTCGGACAGACGTCTAATCTTGAAGTCATGGCTGTGTTGGATACTTTGAAGTATTTTTCAGGTATTCTTGGAATGTGTCTTGCCTGGTCATTACAGAAGGGTGGCATTTTCATCTTTTCAAGTTGATTTTCAAGCAAATAGGAAATCGGTCACAAAAATCGAAATGGTGTCTTTTTCACCCCCAATCTGAGCAACAGGGGAGGATACAAACACAAGATTAATCTAAAGTGAAATGTATGAACAAGCATAGCAATCCTTGGTGTTTTGTGTGTTCCGCTTAGGAAACTGTGCCAGACCCAGACCCAGACCCCGGCCCAGACCCAGGCCCCTCCAGCAGAGAACCCAGTGAGCCCAAAAGAGCCCAAAGAGCCCGCCAGCAGCTCCCCGTCTCAGGTGAGCCCTGGCTAACATTTTATTGACTCACCAAATTAAAGTCTCACACAACTATTTACAGTGTGCAACTTCCTTCTGGCATCAATATGAATACCAAGCTTTTATAGCATGTCATGTCGCACGAGGTGCATCGTAACCAAAGCCAAGGGAGCACACTCTCTGACCGCAGGTCGACCATAAACACATTGTCACAAAGCCGATCCAGGTAGGACCTGTGTCGCAACTCTGCTCTTACCTGGGTTGTAGTCCTGGGAATGAGCCACTTATGAGGACACCTGATGCGGGTTAATCCCAGGTAACTGTGTTGGTGTGAAAAGAGGTAAACATTTACCTGGGATTCAGCAAACTCATTCATCTGTTCACCTCACCACCTCTGCCCAATTGGGCCATGGAGCTCTTACATTATTTTTTTCCCTTTCCATTCCATCTACTCCCCCTCTTCTTATTCCTTCCCCTGCTCCTCCTCCTCCTCCTCTCCTCCTCTGCTCAACACTTGGCTGCAGTGTTTACAGTCCCATTATAGGCAGCAGGAGGAGCTCCTCTACTTTATTATTAGCTCCTTCCTCTCGGGGGTTAGGGTTAGGCTCACCTCAGACACCTCATGTCCCGTCCCCTCCGCTCCCTCTCTCAGTACTCATTCACACACACACACACACACACACACACACACACACACACATACACATACACATACACATACACATACACATACACATACACACCACACTACACGCACACACAAAAAGTCGAGCTCTTGCCTGATTTCGGGGGAAATCATTTTGGAGCCCTGGTGTAAACTAAACTTGCCCAGCAGGTTATCTGTATGTGTGGACAGTCGGGCCTTGGTTTGGTGAAAGACTGGTCAGCGAGTGCTGCCAAAGCAAACAGGTTAAGGACCCGTGTAGGGCCAAACTCTGGGCCCTGCTGTTATTTCAGAACCCTAAGGCTTCCTGTCAGGGCAGCCAACCACACACTGATTAGGTCAGCCACTCCCAAAGTCGTTAGTGTGGGCCGGGTCACACAGGGCCTGTCTGTAATATAATCCCTGGTATTGTGTAGAAAGGGCATGGTCATCATAGGCTCAGCGTCACTGAGACTACAGATTCTCTCTCTCTCTCTCTCTCTCTCGCTCTCTCTCTCGCTCTCTCGCTCTCTCTCTCTCGCTCTCAGCCTCCTCAAAATGAACAGTCCCCAGTCTCCTTTTTTCTGCTGTTTTAATTAACAGAATGTAATATTTTAAATGCACCACAGTGCTCTCTACCCTCCACAGTCTAGACCATATTTGTTATCTCCGACAGTCGAGTTCCACTGTGAATGACTAAGACTTAATATCATATATTAATAATGCACATCACTATTTATTTCCGACTCGTTCCAAGGTCAAACGAGTTCACATTGAACCCTGTTCTGTGCTTGGCTCATAACGCTGCTGCTTTTTTGTGCCAGAAACGGCCTGCCGGAGAGTTCATCGACCCTCTTGCCAACAAGAAGCCCAGGATATCGCACCTCGCCAGCAAGGCAGCAGCTGGGCCAATCAACGGCAAGCTGAGCTCCTCCAATGGGAGAGAGGCGAGCGGAGCCCAGGCGGTGGCAACGGCGGTGTCCGTGTCGGACACCAGCGTGACGTCCAGCTCCCAGCAGCTCCCCCTGCTGGACATCCCTCGTCCCTTCGACCCGCTGTCGGACGTCAGCAATGACTCTAGCCACAATGGCCGGGACGGTGAGAGCCAGGAGGCCGCCGTGTCGGAGAGACTCAGCCAGACGCCCTTCGTCTTCTCCGGGCCCACGGCACTCACTGTGCCCAGCATCGGCACCTTGTCCCCCAGGCACACGGCCCTAGACGGGCCCCGGGACAAGAGTTCCCTGTCCCTGCACGGCAAGTCCAAGAAGAAGTCCAAAAAACATAAAGACAAGGATAAGACCAAGGAGAGGGAAAGGGAAAGGGAGAGGGAGAGGAAGGGGGCTGAGGAGCATGTCAATGAGCCTAAAAGGACCTTGGAGATCAGCTCCAGCCCTGAGAACCTGAAGAGCAGTAGTATTCCACACAGAAGCACAGGTAAACAAACACACGCACGCTTACAGTCATACACACATGGAGTCATACACACACAGTCATACACACACTGAGTCATACACACACTGAGTCATACACACACAGTCATACACACAGTCATACACAGTCATACATTACACACACACCTGTTCTTCTTCCTTTACTTGAGTTAATCTTTTGACTGTAGAGTATGTATCACTACTTACCTGTAAGTATATATATATTTTATTATATATATATATATTAGGGATGCTCGATATTGGCTTTTTTACCTATACCGATATTGTCCAACTCTTCATTTCCGATACCGATATCAACCGATACCGATATATGCAGGGTTTCCCCCCCCCCCAAAAAACGGAATAATAATTACATATCTCTTGTTGTGGAATTAACACAACATTGTGCATACTTTTGACAATAAAG
Organism: Notolepis coatsorum; assembly: GCF_963971535.1. Lineage (NCBI taxonomy): Eukaryota > Metazoa > Chordata > Actinopteri > Aulopiformes > Paralepididae > Notolepis > Notolepis coatsorum. The sequence continues at coordinate 188,233,087 of NC_140166.1, forward strand.
AAAAACCATAATGGGTTCTTACTTGTTTGCCTGGGTAAATAAAGGTTCAATAAATTTAAAAAAAAATAATAATAATAATATATATATATATTTTTTTAACCGATACCGATAATTTCCGATATCACATTGTAATGCCAATATCGGCCGATAATATCGGTAGGGCGATAATATCGGACATCCCTAATATATATATATATATATTCTGTATACTATATCTGTATATATCCCATACCTACTTTCATTAGTTGTACCGCTGGCCAGTATGGCTTACTACCATAGTATATTTATATCCTACTTGTATCACTACAAAATAATACTGTACAGATATGAGATTAACATATTTACTCTGTAGCTTTGTTATATATAGATAGATAGATAGATAGATAGATATAGATATAGATATAGATATATAGATATTAAACTAAATAAGACTTGTGCACATCTAGTTGGACCCCGACTGGAGGTGCAGGTCAGCGCAAGAGAGATGTATAACTAAAAGGAGAAAACCTTCAAAAAGAAAGAAGGGACCGCACACTCCTCAGGACTGGTTTTTGCTTTTTTATTGCACAACGCGTTTCGCTTCTGCTTCCTCTAATTAACGCAATAAACTGACAGCCCTAATATATATATATATTAGGGCTGTCAGTTTATTGCGTTAATTAGATTAATTAATTACACAGCAAATTATTGCGTTATGAAAATGTACTCAAAATTAATTACAAAAAAAAATGTATCATTAATTCTATAAGAACGTAGAATACACATTTACAGACTTTTTTTTTTATATGGTCCATTTGCATGTTCTTGGTATCTGATTCTAGGGATCTCAGGGACTGTATTGTGTCTGTTACTAGGCTTGAGTAAATTGTAATGAACCAAATGAGAATATCAATTACATTTTATTTTTTTTTTGACTGTGAATAACACTATGCTCAAATTGACCAGACCTGACAAATCTAAGCAAATTAATAGATGGAAGATGATTAAACGGAAGGTTTTGTAGATACAGTACTGAATTCTGCCATCCGGACACATGCCATTTGAAATATGATTATAGAATATAGAATATCAGGCATAAAATGGTTATGCGATAAAAATGCAATTAATTAGATTAATTAATTACAAATCCTGTAATTAATTAGATACATTTTTTTATCGCCTGACAGCACTAATATATATATATATATATATATATATATATATATATATATATATATATATATATAATCACTTGTTACACTGTATATTACTGTATATACACTGTATATTACACTCCTGTATATTGTTATGCTCTTTACTGTTACCTTGCACTCTGGTTAGATTAGAACTTATTTTTGTTGTACTGTTACTGTACTTCTGCTGTACAATGACGATACATTTGAATCTTATCCAACCTGTCATAACTAGGGATGCACGGAATGGGAAATTCTTGGCCGAAACCGAATACCGAAAATAGGAAACAGTTGGCCGAAAACCGAATGATGAAAGGCCGAATATGATTAATATAAATATATATAATGTATTTATTTTTTACCAATGTTGTTCAGCTACCTGATTATGGCAAAATACATGATTATGGCTAAACTTAACTTAAATAATATTAATAATCACTATTATGGGTCCATAGAAATGTATTCAGCACTCCTAATTCACAGGCCACCACTGGGTTGTTATGATTGGACCAAGATTTTTTTGCCGGCTACAGTTGGGGCTGAAGTGTGTGGCGGCTAGCTAACGCAGCTAGTGCGTGTAACCTGAGCCTGAGTGATGGAGCGGCGGAGCACTGATAACGTTGATGTTGGGTGAATGTGATTGATTGATTGACATTTTTAATTAACAGATTGCAGAATGGGTACAGTACAGCTCAATACACACAATTGTTAAGGGGATGCAGACCAGAAAAATACTTTCGTCTTGTTTACATCAGGGTCCCCCATTTTCTATTCATAATGATGAATGTTGAATGTCGAATGATGAATGTCTGATCAAGACGCAGACAGTTAGAACAGTACGGGCGAGCGAGAAGTGCATGTGGTGACAAGGAAAATGGCTGGAATATTAGGGAGTATCGCCGTGCTTGTAGCCGCGTTTTGATTACGTCGTCACAACAACACGTTAGGTTACGAACGTAACCCTGTTCTTTGACATTCTGTGACATTTCGTCCAAAAGCCGAAAGGGCCTTTTTTATCCATTTTCGGCCAATATGTTTCGGTGGCTGAATATTCGGTGCATCCCTAGTCATAACTGACTGGACAGTAAAGTATGTATCACTACTTACAACCTGTCATAACTGCCTGGACAGTAGAGTATGTACCACTACTCACAACCTGTCATAACTGACTGGACAGTAAAGTATGTATCACTACTTACAACCCGTCGTACCTCTTGACAATTAGGCGTTTCCAGGTGGCGCAGAGGAAGAAATGGTGTAACATTAGAGCAGGTCCTCTTAAGTATTGGAATTGACTATATGAACAAATGTTCAGTGTCATCACAAGTGTAACGACTCATTAGTGTGAGTAATAATCAAAGCTCATGGCCGTAATCAATTTATCACTTCTAAAATGGGGAACCCTATTCATAGTATTCCATAGCAGGCACCGGTAAGCAACTGGTGATTGTAATCAACTAGCAGATGATTATCTTTAAATGACAACCGTGACCAATGAGCCGTGGCATTGTGCCATATTAGTTGGCGTGACGCATCATTGGATCAGATTTAGATTAAATGTATCGTCATTGCACAACTACAAGTTGGCACCTAACCAGAGTGCGAAGTAGCACTGAAGTGCATTGTCATGAGAACACTACAAATGTAACATTACATTACCTACAACCACCTACACAGCCACACAGTGTGTATATACAGTATGTGGACCTGGTTGAACAAAGGTCCCAAAATAAAGACTCATCTAAAGAATGACAAATGTTATCCAGTATCCACTCAGAAATGTAGCAACAAACGTTGAAATGAAGATTTCTAACTATGCAACCTTGTTTCATTGTTTTCCCCCCAGATCTGAATGGAATGTGCAACAATACCAGTATTCCTTCATCATCTGAGTTGGCAGACTATTTAACGTAAGTACTTCTGTCTTCTAAAGCTACGTGATTCTGCAGACACTACCGTCTTGATGTCATCTGAAATGACGGGTATGGTTCTTCTTTGCGTCTACTAGTTGCAGAGGCTTCACATAAAACAAGGCAGATGCTCATTATAGCGCATGCCTGTTCTGTAGCAACATGATTTGGAGTGTATATGGTTGAATCACTGTTCTCACTGACATTTGTTTATAATTTTTTTAAATATATAATAATATCATATATATATACCGTATATAAAGTCTGTCAGAATTCTCTACTACAATGTGTATTATCTCCTGATCAATGTCCCTGTACTGAATTTGAAAATGTTTTAGTAGGTCATTGTAGGGCTGCTCAATTATGGCAAACATTTGAATCACGATTATTAAACATGCATACCTATTGATTTGAGAGCATCATATGATGACGACTGAATTTGTTTTACCTTTCTTTGCCACCAAAGGCTGCCTTTCTGTCGTCTTGTACAAGTTACCAAAGACATTTCAAAATAACTGGAGAAATGTGCCGTGGCTCCTGCCTCTCAACACAAGCAGAAACTACTGTTTGGGGGGTGGGTTCTTACTGAAGGAAGGGTGCGCTTCATTTACAATGCAAGACAAAATGAGAGCAACCGGGCATGTAGCACAATAATGGGTTTATTTTGATTATCTTGGTTTCATGATCATGGGAAGCCAAAATCGCAATTGAAACTTGATTAATCGCCCCAGCCCTAGGTCATTGTTTACTTACTTGAGAACTGTGTATTGTACTAAATAGTTTTTGAACACAATAAAAAAAACTCTTGTACTCTTTATCTCCTGAACAGGAAGTACATGGTGATTGGCTCCCAGGAGCAGCGCCAGAGCTATAAGACTGACTTCAACTTGGAGTACAGTGAGTACCGGGGCCTGCACGCCCGAATAGAGGGCATCACTCGCCAGTTCACCGTGCTGGACTCTGAGCTCAAGCAGCTACAGCAAGGAACAGAAGAGTACAAGGTGGGTCCCCCCGAGAGACAACAGAGTGGATATTATCGGGGTTCGCACAAGGTCCTTGAAGTGCTCAAAGTGCTTGATTTTTTACCAAAAAAGTCGAGGCCTGGAATTCCTTGAAAACAGCCAAATTTTTTTACAAGGTGCTTAAAAAGTCATAGGTATAGGTTATAGGTATCAAACTATGGAACTCTTTACAGAATGATGAAAAGAGTTCTACTAATATATTTCACTTCAAAAGGTTGTACAAAGAAAAGATAAATAGACAGTATAGCACAGTTTAGTATAATATTTCAGTTTAGCATAACAGGATAATATAGCATTACAGTATAGGCTAGTAGGAGTAGTAATATAGTATATAGCAGCTTAACATAGAATAATAATATATAAAAAAATTCTATAATACTGTATACCAATATAATAGTGTAGTATAAATAGTATGATTTAGTTATATTATAATACAATAAAAAGAATACAATTATATAGAAGAAAAATATAGAATAATACATTATATAAATATATAGATAAGTGTGTGTGTATAAATGAATGAACCTAAATATGCAATTTAACTGATGGATACACAAAATGTATTTATGTTAATTTAATTGTGTTTTTCTTGTTCTTGAATTATTAACGAGGCCTTGTTTTGCTTATCAAGTACTGATTTATATTCAGATCCACTGATGTGCCTTTTTTTGGTGTGTTCTCTTAACAGACAATCCACAATCAGATACTCCAAGAGTATCGTAAAATAAAAAAGGTATGTTTTTCACTAATTTCTTGCTCTTTTAAGCATTTCTGGGGTTAAGATTTATTTTTCAAATTCTGACAGTTTTTTTTCTCTCCCTCCCCCTCGCAGACTAATCCAAACTATAGCCAAGAGAAGAACCGCTGTGAATATCTACACAACAAACTGGCACATATAAAGAAACTTATAGCCGCGTACGATCAACAGCATCCTCAAAACTGGCACTAGTTTAGACACTGTTTTCCCTTTTCTCTCTGGAAACCAGGCAGAGAATGGAAAAGTCTGGATTCTGCTTGCTCAAAAAAAAAGAATAAAAATCCCCCAAAAAAAGAAAAAAGTACTTAAGAAAGATGCCATGAAGGGAGTATTCCCCTCATTGGGGCCAAAAGCACTAGTGAGGACTAAGCAGACCACGCAATCTTTTTTCTTTCTTCTATCTCTCTCTCTCTTCCTCTCTCCTTCTCTTTTTTTTTCTTTTGAAGGTGGGACAGTGGCTGGTTTTGGGCCTGGTCCATCTCTGTAGCTACACTGCATCCAGGAAGAGAGATCCTGTTGTGGCGTTGTTTCTCATTCTCCCAGCCTCCCCCTTTAATAGTGCACAGAGGTCTCCCAGAGAGTAGACATGGAAATTCCACATTCTCCGGAGATCTCCCTAATAACCTCTCCCGGCTTGTAGTCTGGAGAGAAGGGGACACCTGAGACGGAGTCTGCAGATTTGTATGCCAAATGCAAATAGTATTTTTCTTTTTCTTTTTGGGAGTACAGAAAATACAATTTACCGTAAAATGAATGATATATCAATTTTCCCATGTAATGAACTGGAAGGTTCTGATGCTGACCGTATTTTACTATGTTTTTCTTTTCTTAATTTATTTTCTCTTTTTTTGACATTCATGGGGCAATGAGTCTGTTAGAATTCTACACTCCTCGATATCAGAACTACAAAGCCGTGTCTCATGTTTTTGGTCTCATCTTGAATGTCAGCCAGTATTTTATTCAAAAGCTGCCTTGGCCATCTGTCCTTCTGTTGCAGTTAACTTTTATTTTATTATTATTTTCTTTTTATAATTTTTTTTTAAAGAGATACAAGAGATCTATTGCTGAAATAAAGACAACGCTACCACATGTACACAAGTCGGGCGCGGGTGCCCTTGTGTTCGGCTTTTCTTAAATGGTGTTCAGATGTCTTAACTACACGGGACATGTGTAAGAGCTGCCGCTTGGCTCATAATGCTGACTGCATACAGATGGTCTGACATTAGAGGCTGAGCTCTGCAGTAGCTGTGAAACACTGTCCCCTTCACTCAGTCTCGACGAGCTGCAGTGCTTGTTAATCACATGGTTACAGAAGTGGTCCTGGGCTTTTTGGCTGATCATATATTGTATCAGTTGGTATGTGGCACAGGGTTAGCAGTTGTCTTACCAGTTCAGTTCATTAATTATTTTAGTACAGATTTTTTTAAAGAAAATACCAATTTTTCTGAAGAGTTATTTGCTAACACTTCAGCATCATGCTCAAGAATATCCTCTAATTGTAAGATATGATGCGGATGCGGGTATGGTGTGTTAAGTCTGCAACCAATATTGGAATGTACAAAATTACAATTTGATTTAAATTATCACGATATCACACAAGAGTTACTATCATTGTAACCTTGACTTATGTTTAAAATATTTTGTTTACAGTGTATGAAAACAGGACAAATAAAAGATTAAATCTTTTTTTTTTCTACTCATAACCCACACAATAATCATCAAGATGACTGTTAACATGAAGCCATCCTTGGCTCCAACCTTCATCTAGACCTGTCTGGTAGACCACCTTCATCTAGACCTGTCTGGTAGACCACCTTCATCTAGACCTGTCTGGTAGACCACCTTCATCTAGACCTGTCTGGTAGACCACCTTCATCTAGACTAGGGATGTTCGATATTGGCTTTTTTACCGATACCGATATACCGATATTGTCCAACTCTTAATTTCCGATACCGATATATGCAGGGTTTCCCCCCCCCAAAAAACGGAATAATTTCAGGTAATTAACATTACATATCTCTTGTCGTGGAATTAACACAACATTATGCATACTTTTGACAATAAATAAAATCAGAATTTGTTCTTACTTGCCGATACCGATAATTTCCGATATCACATTTGAATGCCAATATCGGACATCCCTAATCTAGACCTGTCTGGTAGACCACCTTCAGGGGCCCTGTTCTTCAGACCTCTTAGAAGAGGAATGCTTAGCTCGGGTCAGGTTTGATTCTGATATTAGATCATTCACTTACAGTGAATGACTTACTGTAAGTCATAGGACAGTGAAACTTATTTTATTGTTGTTTTGGCACTTAAACCTCATAGCTGTTCAATTTCAAATCCAATGTGTTGGGAGTAAAGTGCAGACTTTCAGTTTTAGTCTGAATGTATTTACATCCATATCGAGTGGATTGTGTAGGAATTGTAGCCCATTTTATACTTAACCCCCCCCCCCCCCCACGCAACTCTTAAGTTGTCACTTGTGAAAATATTTTGTCTTTCCTGCTAATACCAATGCCCCTCAATGCATTTGAATGGGAGTTGAGGTGTACGTGGCCTCTCCATCAGAGTACTCAAACACAGTAGGGGACAGTATGTAGTAAACTTCTGCAGTGTTATTTTGCCCCGTCGGAGGGTTCTAAGAAAATCGAATTCCCCCTTCCTGTCACTATAAGTGAAAGTACAGATGGATACAAAGGTGACTTTTTCCTGTACAGATTTCTCCATTGACTTCCATAGTAAAATTGGACAAGGAAAACTCACCATTTTGTCATTGTTCCATTTCACATCCAGTGTGGAGTACAGAGCCTAAACAATAGCAACAGAAGATGCTTCACAGACTGCACTGTAAATGACCTGATCACTGATCCTGCATCAGCACGCCTCCCTGAGAAGCTTGGTGAGGAAGGACCCAGTTTTAAAACATATCTTAAAAAATAATGGAATAATAAAAGGGTGGAGGGAGGGGGGTAGCCAGTCAGCTGTAACAGATGTCACAGAACTCTCCTGCAAAACAAATGAGACCGGTTTGTGCTCGTCGGCTAATGCATTTCTTATATTGACCTTTTTATGTGAATATGAAAAATCTGCACTTTTCCTGCTAAATCTTTACTGTCCCCTGGGTTTTTTGTCCAAATGAATCTTCTTTGTCCATCAGAGTGCATGCTTTATGAATGTGTTACAATGACCAGTATTTGAACCTTTACTTGAAACAGCTGCCCACAGGCCATTAAAATCCAAGCAGAGGCCTAATCCAACTGAATGAATATGACATCAATTAGACACGGCTCTGGAAAGCATGGACATGGACACCAAGTGCTCACTGAGTTGGTGAAACAAAACACTCTTATGTGACTCTGGCAAAGGGACATATGTTACACCATTTCACAGTATTCTTTACTTCCGTTTTGAATTCAAGGAGGAATTTCATAGCTGTATTATTGAACTTCCCTTTGAAATCCCATTCAAGCCTTTGTCCTGAGAGGTGAGAGAGCGCTCTTAATTCATTTTAATTGGGGGGATCTGCATGACCGGGCTCGGATGTTTCAATGTAAAGTTTTCTGTCTCATCACTTTTTTTTTTCTTTTTTTTTAACGCTAACACTACACATGGCCAATGCTCAGAGATCCATCGCACCAATGCTGAAGACTGGTGAAGGATGTGGGATGGTGGGGGGGGGGGGGGGGGTTTGAAGTGAATGTTTTGTGACCAGAATCGACACTCCGCATTGCCCCAGTACTGGGGCCCTTTTAAAGAATCTACTCTACTTCACTGGTCTTATTGTGAGTTTTATTTCTTTCCTTTTAGAGACATTCTGATATCATTAACTGTGTTACACTTCTGTTGTGGTCAAATCCATTTAAAATCAATTATTCATCAATAAAGATGGTAAAGAGACATTTTGCTCAGATAAGGGGGCAAACTGTTTTGGAAGGTAATGCTATGCCAGCACAGGATGACTGTTGTATGAGTTGATTGTGCCAAATGACCTGTTGTAAAGGTTTTTTTTCTCTGAGTATATACATGCTGCTGTACAGGCAAAGAGGGCTTTGGAGAAGAGTCGTCTTGAGATGATGTTGGCGCTAAAACCCAAAGCACGCTTTTTGAAACCATAAGGGACTGGGACTGAAAATTGATCTTTATTTCAATAAAATTCTTTAAAATCCTCCTTTGTCAAATTCTGAACCAGTTGTTGCTCTTATTTCTTTATATTGTTGTTGAACTAATGGCAGTAATGTTTGACTACAGTATTATTTTGTGTTTGAAAAGGTTTTTCCCCAGTAGTCTATTAATCATTTGTCTGACGTTTTAAAGGGACACATCACCAGAAACTATGCCGATTTCTTTTTTTAACATAATCTCTCACACATCCAAAAACAGTTTTGCACACATTAATTTAGTTATTGCGAGTAAATTATTTTTAATATGGTCACCAGTGGCATCATTGGAGACATTGAATCATTGTGTTAATTACAGCTCCATGAAATGATGTAGATGAAAAAATAGGGACTACTGCCATACCATTTCATTGAGCTGTAATTAACTCAACACAAGGATTCAACGTCCCTGATGACATCACTAGTGACCATCTTTAAACTAATTTACTCTCTATAACTGTCAAACTAATTGAATGTGTGCAACACTGTTTACAGTTTTTCGATGTGTGAAATGTTTTTTATGAAGTGGCCCTTTTAACTACCTTTACGTATTATACAAAAGTAAAATATATGTTTAAATATTGTATAGTACAATACATGCTTTTCACTGCAGATAAAGAAATTATAATCATCCTGATTGGTATATGGGCTCACATCTTCACAACATATCTGGACCGTGACAATAACAGAATAAACTGAATATTCGTCACTGCTCTTATTGTTTAAATAGACCCATCTGGATTCCTGTTGTGCAGATATCCTGTCCTGCTTCTAAATATAAGTATTTCCCCGGCCAATTGACCCGTCTTCCCTGGGAAGAGACCGTTGTGATTGGTGGATCAAGAAAAGAGGGCAGGGTTTGAGTTAGGCCAATAATAAGAAGAGTCTATTTTTAGCCTGGAGCCCTGATGTATTGATGGAGGCATTGAGGACATATCCTTCTTCCTAGATTCTCTATTCCCTAGAAATGGGACATTTAATCCTGTTCTTGATTGTTTCATACCAATTAATACTTAATAATGTTGAATTCATTTGATATTTGTTCACCATTAATGTTTATATTTTTTTACAGAGGCATACCTCTTGTAATGCTGATGTACTGTAGATGGCGGTGTTGCCTAACTAGTAAGCCTGTCTAACTTGCAGACATTCCTCAAGAGTCCTCCAGTCCAGAACCTGATGACAACACTCACTACCTTGAGAGGAAATACCATCCATACTGACTGTACTTTGTGCTGTCACATGCAGTATGTGTCTAGAATACCGACATGCTACGAGGCAGTTGGTCAAGCTCACCGCTGTTCATACCACACAGAATTACTGGTATGGTTGGTTAGTATGGATACTGTTACAGTTGTGTATAGCAGTAAATATACTTTTGACCCAAGGGCTGGGGGAGCAGAGGGAGCACAACTGGGGTGTTGACATTTGCATCACTGTTTGAGATGCACACACACACTATACTGTTGTCTCCCATAGCAACCTCTCAATCTATCCAACATGAGGGGATGCATATAACCGTTCCAATTGTATTCAACGTGTTGATGTAGGCATTACTTGTTATTTGGTACTCATGTCTATTGGGCCTCTCTTTATCCCACAGGCATGTTTACTGTCTGCTGCCAAGCCTGTGGCTCGCTTGCACAGAAATGTGGCTCCAAAAAAGGCTTTGGCATGGCAGTGTGTGAGCAGAAGATGACCCAGCAAGGCGACAGAGAGGACACAGGAGGAGAGCAGCAACCTGACACAGTGTGTGAACGGTCCCCAAGATCCACAGAGCAACTGTGTTCCAGTTGGGTGAGCCGTGTGCACTCCGCTCCCTCGCTATGCCGTTGGCTCCGATCCCGATGTTGGCCTCAGCCTCTACTCGGGGAGCTGGAAGCGTGTCAGTGAGTTCACTGTGGCAGCTTGCCATCTCCTCCCTCCCACTTTGCGATCTCCCCTCAACATACAGCAGGGTACACTACACACTGACTGTGACTGCTCAGGACATGTTTACTGTCACGGCTCTCCTCCCCTCTGCAGGGACTGAGAAGGGGATGTGTGTTCCATGTGGTCTATGCAGTGTGTGTGGGGGGGTGGGGGGGGTTGAGGTTTAGGGTAAGCCTAAGCACAGTAGGGGAGAACGGGGATGGTTGTCACACTGGTGGTAACTTGTCACATTCATTATACTTCGCTACCAAAAGGCGCTTTCTCCCATATTTTGGTATGGAAATGTCCAGAATTGTGATCAGAGATCACCTACATAGTCTTCTTTGGAGTAAGACAGCTGAACTTTAGGTGAGAGGACTTTTTGTGTTTTTCATGTGGAATTGTAAATATTCAGCTCCTAATTTTTCTTCTAGGCTTTTACACAATTGGTTTATGAAACAATTGTTACCCTTAAAAAGTTATCGCTTTTTTCTACTGGGCATTTTAGATGGTTGTTAGCCTTGATACTAGCAGCAAGACATTCCAGTTGGGGTTGGTCGTCACATTTTCTTTGGGGTTGGTTGTCACATGTGACAAGCACATGACAGTGCTTTAATGAGCACAACATGGACCGTTTCTTCACCAACTTGGAGGTTATGGATGAGCTGAGCCTGAGGACAGACCGAGCAGAGCCCAATGCACCCCAGCCCACCTACCAAGCCTAGTACATCCCAGCCTAGACCATCTGCCAAGCCTAGTACATCCCAGTCTAGACCACCTGCCAAGCCTAGTACATCCCAGCCTAGACCACCTGCCAAGCCTAGTACATCCCAGCCTAGACCACCTGCCAAGCCTAGTACATCCCAGTGTACTCCACCGCAGCTGGCAGCCAGCAAGAAGAAGAAACTGAAAAGAAAGAGACAGGATGAGTCTTCATCAGATGAAGATGGTTGTTTTTGTTTGGTTTGTATGGAAACGTTCTCCAACAGCCGTTCAGGGGAGGTATGGGAGAAGTGTTGGATGTGCAACCAGTTGGCACACAAGCTCTGCTTAGTTGGAGTGCCCAGACCCTACATTTGCCATCACTGTAACTCAGATAGTGAATGAGTGTAGCCTAGTTGTGTTGGCTATTATTGTTAGGCCTATTTATTTTGTTCTTATTTTGTTATATAGGATGGCCTAAAGATGTCTTTCTTGTTTATGTTCATGTTAAGATGCATTCAGTTATGTATTTGTCAACTTGTCAATGCAATTCAACTTTCAAATTTAGTTATTCCTTCTTGCCTTCTTTTTAAGATTGTTCCCATTAAAACACATAGTGACAACCAACCCCATAGTGTGTGATGGGGTTGGTTGTCACAATGTGTCAGAGTGTCTTTGATACTGTAGGTCATTTCCTCTTTGTTACAATATGTTGGGAAATGAGAGGGATACACATTTCAAGGCAACATCGTAAGCTTCAATTTAATGTAGGAATGACTATTGAAAAATGTTTTGATGATGAGCAATTCACACTAGAGTAAAAAGTGTGACAACCATCCCTCGTTCTCCCCTACAGTTTACTAAGCATAGTATGGCTTACACCTATCCAGTGCTCACAGATCTTAACATCATGTGAAAATAGTAGGCCTTGTGTCCATGAATAATGCTGAGAGGACAACGTGTGGCTCACTGGTACTGAATCCTATGCAGCCTGGCAAAGTGTATACATGACCTAGCAACAAGTATGATGGAACTAATCCAATATAACTAATATATATTATACATGACACTAATACATATACAGTATGTGTAATATACTGTAGTATATATATATATATCAACTCTGGTTTGTAATGGTTAAATAGAGCACTACAATATTTGTTATTTTTCACAAAAGTTGGAAAGAATCCAATTAATGCTCAATATTGCTCTTTGTTCAGTAGAGGAATCCTAGATTTGCATGCAGTTAGTGTCACGGTGGAAGATGTTTGTGCAGATTCGACGCTAAGGCTGCTCAAGAGAATTCAACGTCTCAGACATTCTCTGAAAGATGACCTCTGACATTGCAGTCCGTTTCAGCAACGCAAACTCTCAGCTCTCCCTGACGCAAGTGCACAGATGTCAGTAAGTCACCTAGAGCAGTAGTTCTCAAACCTTTAGGTTTGTGACGCCTAAAAACAGAGTGACGCTTGTTCACGACCCTGCTATATGGTCGAGCATAGACAGGATTGTACTTTTTTTTTCTCCTCCTTTTTCTATTTTTCTCCCATCCCAATTTAGCCGTGCCAATTCTCCCCTCCCCTGTCTTGATCGTTGCTCGCATGTGCCCCCCACTGGCCGGTTGTAGGGAGGATAGCGGCCCATCACATGTCCCCTCCGATACATGTGGAGGCAGCCAGTCACATCTTTTCACCTGCCAGCGCGGACTCTCATTTGGCGAGGAGTAACGTGTAGGAGGCTCACACTGCCCCCGCCATTTTCCTGTCTTTTGCTGTGCAGGCGCCCCAACCGACCTGTAGGGGTCACTGTTCACAACGACCAGACTACCACCCATCGACTTCCCTCCCGCTAACTCTGCCAATTGAGTCAGTATGACGGCCGGCCCAAGCCGGAGGCAACGCTGACAGCCGGATTCGATACCGGTGTCTCTTGCGTTGGTGACGAGCGCAATGTCCGCTGCGCCACCCAGCCGTGCCACCCAGCCGCGCCTGACGCCTGAATACTTTTACCAACGGATTTCCAGTTCCGCGTTCGCACTCTGCGCTCTGATTGGCCACTGACGTTTCTGGTCGCGCCAATCGTGTGATGTCGTTTCTTTCACCGGTTAAGCTTAGGCACTCTTTCGAAGTTGGTTAAGGTTAGAGTTTGTCTTAGAGCAGGGCGATAGAACACCAGCCCTGATTCCATACTCTAACCTTAACCAACTTCGAAAGAGTCGCCTAAGCTTAACCAGTGATAAACTAGGCGTTAGGTAGTTTGCTGCTGTTCGAGGCGGAAATGGGCGCGTCACGCGATTTGGCGCACATGTCACATGACCAGAAACGTCAGTGGCCAATCAGATCGCACCAGAAACGTCAGTGGCCAATCAGATCGCAGAACTGGAAATACGTTGGTAAAAGAATAGACGCGCCCCTGACAGGATTGTACTTTGACACAAAATAATGTTTTTTGTATTTCCCCTTTTCAGGCTATTTAACTTGATTAATGATTGGAGCAGGGCTGGACTTTTAATATTAATTATTTTACCAGAAAAGGCCTCCTATTTAAAGGTGAGAGCGTGCAGCCAACGGTGGAATTGAGAAGAGTGGGATCTCTATGTTAGTCCATTCAGTGTCTCACACTTAAATCAAATCAAATTTATTTATAGGGCCCAACAACACACGTTAATGTCCCCATGGGCCGTACAGATCTTCTTTAAACAAGTCAAGAAGAAAACATAATAAGTCAAGAACAGAACAAGAACACCATAAGGTGCAAACATTTTTAGATGGATGCAAATAAATGAAAGAATGCAAGCACTCCCAGACGCCTGTTCCTTAATGTCAAGCAAGCAGTGCAAGAATGCGAAAGCATTCTACCGTAGTGGCGTGCGGTAATGCGCCTTTCATTTTCCTTCGCCCAGCGCCCAGGTGCGTGCACCGGCGTGCTCGCTCAGGTGCGTGCGTGCGCCGGCGTGCTCGCGCGAGGTGCCCGCGCATGCGCATGAGATCCCGCCTTGGTTCGACACGAGCGGAGCTCAATATATATAAGTCACCGCCCCTTATTCAGTATCCAGAAATAGCTCAATTGGCAAGACTGCATGGCTGTGGATCCTACGGCTTGTTTGCTGGCGAGTTCGAATCCCATCAAATATTTTTTTTTTAACGTGATTTTTTTTTAACGTGTATTCTTTCGCCAGTTAAGGTTAGGCATGGTTAAGGTTAGGCATTGTTTCGGAGTTGGTTAAGGTTAGAACGGTTAAGTTTAGGCGCTGTTAAGGAGCTGGTTAAGGTTAGAGTTTGTCAAAGAGAATGGCAATATTCTTTCTATGGTTAAGGTTAGGCATGGTTAAGGTTAAGGTTAAGGTTAGGCATTGTTTCGGAGTTGGTTAAGGTTAGAACGGTTAAGTTTAGGCGCTGTTAAGGAGCTGGTTACGGTTAGAGTTTGTCAAAGAGAATGGCAATATTCTTTCTATGGTTAAGGTTAGGCATGGTTAAGGTTAAGGTTAAGGTTAGGCATTGTTTCGGAGTTGGTTAAGGTTAGAACGGTTAAGTTTAGGCGCTGTTAAGGAGCTGGTTAAGGTTAGAGTTTGTCAAAGAGAATGGCAATAGACAGCCTATTTCCGCGCGACAGCTCCCAAAGCGGGCCTGAAAAGAAAGGCGCTTTACCGTAGTGGCGTGCGGTGACGAATGCTTCCGCATTTTTGCACTGCTTGCTTGTCATTATGCTACACGCCTCCCAGACATACCCCACGCGAAGGTAAGGAAAAACTCACTAAAACCTAACAATAGGGGAAAAAAGCTCCACAGGCAGTGTGGAGGAGAGAAACCTTAGAAGGGCCATTCAAGGGGGGATCTCCCTTCTTAGATGTTGGTGATAGTAGTGTTGCAGACGGACAGTTGGTAAGCATGCACTCATGTGTGTAGTGGAACACAGATGAGTGCATGCAATAGCAACTGTACATTTTGAAAAATTAAAGATAGAGCTAATAGCGATAGCAACTGAACATTTTGAAAGATTAAAGATAGAGCTGATAGCAATCTATTTGAGGCACAGGGGCGGCGCAAAGAGGGTCACGTCCTCCCCGTCTTAGTCAAGGGACATTTAACACTCCGGTCGTTGCTCAGGGACAGCCGGAGACAGGGAGATAGGGGCGGCGCAGAGAGGGTCACGAACTCCCCGACATCATCGCGGGACATCCGGCACTCCGGTCACCACTACGAGACCTCCGGAGACAGGGGGGCACGCAGAGGGGGTCGCAACCTCCCGGCCTTCGTCACGGGACGTCCAACACTCCGGTCAACACTCCAGGACAGCAAGTCATAGGGAGACAGGGAGACGGGACAGGCGTTAGACGGCTCATGAGATTGTAGTAGGCGGACATAGCAATAGATACAAGTGGTAGGCATATATGTGAAAGGAGTAGATATATGAAGTAGGCGTATTATGTGAATAGAAATGGAAGTACTTAACCCAGCAATGAAACCGCATTGACTGTTAATCTGTTAACAGTCTGTTAATACTGTTAATCAGTTGACAGGACCACGGACAGATGGCGGTGAATAACTGATCCAAGGCCTCGGAGGTGCATGTAGAGCAGTTGAATCCCTTTGTACCGGCTGAAGAGACAAAGGTATATGGGTCCTTGTGGACCACCTAAAACGATTGCTAATTTCTATGCTCAGAACTCACATCCACTTAAAGGAGAGTGAAGCTGTGATTCAGCCTAACTTGAAAAAACATGACCCACCCCCCCTTAGGTTATCAGAACCAGATAGTTAAAACATGCCCCCCCCCCCCCAACACACACACACTTTCGTGGATTTCGACTGGTCCTAGAATGCATACAGAATACACAGGATAGGCCTGATGAGCGTGTGTAAATGTCAGACCACAACAGGTTCTCGCCCGGCATTAAAGCAAACAGTAACATGGTCAGACAAGAATCAAGTAATCAAATGAAGCTAGGAGATAAGGCTATGAATACTCACGATGGTTGGTTTATTTGAAAAAGAAGGTTTACATCCATGGAGGGACTCTCAGTTTGGCAGAGTGTATATCGAGGTACATGAACACAGGTTTGCCAGAGCGAAAGCAAACATTAGCATAGTGTATTCGTTTATAACCATATGGAATAGAGATGTATCATTGGTTCGTTTCGTTTTGGGAGGATCGTTCTGATTGGGTCAAGTTTTATATGGGCATCCGAAAGACGGAAGACAGGTTTCTGATGAATTGGGGCCCCTCTCCCAGGAACATGCTGACCTTGGATGTTGCTTCCTTATCAAGCCTGCGCATGATTTTCTGAGTTCTAATGAATAGCTGCAGTGTTTTGTAGCAAGAGTCTTGTAGCAAGCATAAGCATGACTTGGATAGGAGAATTTATGAAATTACACTCGCAACACCACCACAAAATAGTTTTTGACCCATTACATCACCAAACTCTTGATATAAAGATACAATCAGGAATCTAAAATGTGGGTATATTTAAGTATGCCATTGAAGAGTTTGTCTTGTAGATGTAAAAAATGTCTTTTCTCCACAGTGCACAGGGACAAATTGTGGTCAGTAACACACTCACGATCTGGCATGGACGTTTTGGCGGACGCACGTGCAGGTAGTGCCGTGTGGGTCTCCATGTTTTCATAACTCAAAATAGTTTTACTCCAGTGCTTACAGACTGACATTCTGCCATCTCAAAGGCCATGTAAAACATGTCTTCAGTCACATAGTGTCATTCCAGACTATACATTTTCCCCTCAGCCAAATAAATCACTATAGAAGTGGGGCTACAGTATTTCAAAAGGAGGTGCCATAGGTTGGGCCTCCAATATTATGTGCCAGACGCCAAATGTAATTAATCTGTTTTAATGGGATTAATAGGCTATCGGTTGTAGGCTGGGTTATACCTTACAGTACTCTAATACAATATGGACTCCCTAATGACTTGGTAGCCTAGCTCATGTACCACATCATGGGTGGTTAAGCTGGAGCGTGAGGTCCAAGGCGGTTAGGGTTATTGATAGTGGTGGGTTAATACATGATATGTTTTTAGAGAGTCCCCTCGAGACTCTAACTTTAGGGTTCTTCCTGGCTAATTTCCCCCATGGTATTCTATCTGGAAATGAATGTTTTGCAATGGCCCCTGTATGAATTAGCAGTGTGGTGGTGTAAGGGCTAAGGATTTTACCTGCTGCTGCAATGACTGAGGTCCTGGACATTTATAGAAGCCATGTATTCCCTCCAGCAATAGAGCGCTCTAAGATACAATCCACCCCACAGCTGAAATGCTATTGATATTGAAGATTAATTTTGGGCCTGGCAGAGGAACTGAAAGGAAGACAAGGAGTGTTATGATAATGACGTTGATGAGTCACAAACCTGATGCAGTTATTGCATGAAATATTTTGTGATTTAATAATAACTTTGCATAACCTTTACAGTCTATATGAAATAATCCACTATTAGATCATGTTCCTTTCCCTTATCTTCTCTGCAATCTTCTCCAAACTAAGTAAGAGTTGCTAAACTTTCTTTGTTGCTTAGGTTTACTCGCTGATCTGCAATTGACATTGTTTTTTCTGCAGGGTCAGTACCTCACTGACCTCCACCCCTACACTCAGTCACGGTCCCTGCGATCCACGGACACTGGTCAGCTCTCCATCCCCCGAACCAGACTGCGGACCTTCGGGGACAGAGCTTTCAGTGTGGCAGCTCCCACCCTCTGGAACTCCCTCCCGCAGAACTCTGCAACGCCCCAACTCTGGACTCATTCAAAAAAACTGCTCAAAACCCACCTCTTCAACTTGGCCTTTAACCCCTAATTTCTCACTTTGTATGTTGTGTCTGTCCACTATGTTTGTTACTTTTGTTATTTTCTCCCCCCTATGTAAAGCGACTTTTGAAAGGCGCTATATAAAATTAAGTTATTATTATTATTATTATTAGCGGCTGGTCATTTAGCCTTCAGTTTGTGACTCCTGTGATGATGAGAGCCAGGCGGTGCTTCACAGTGACAATATCATGACCTTCAGTTTAACATTTCACTGGAGGGTTGATTTTCCTCAGTGCTGCTGCTGCTTCATCATTCTGCAACAGAGAAGGGACAAATTAGAGACAGACACGGTCACTTTTGCCACTCTAAACTCAGAATGTGACAATTTAGCACACTTACAATATGCCAATCTCATGCAGATTAGGCTGACTCAAGTGGTTACTATTTGAATTGGAGTTCTGGGCTAGTGAGTTCACTCCAAAATCCAATATTTAATGCACCAAGGTGACGTTTTCGAGAACACCTGCTCTTCATCAGACTAAAGTGACAATGCACAACAATGCCATCTTAAACTGGGGATAGAACTGACTATTGGGAGTCACAGATAGGGGCGATTGTCCATTTACTCATTGAGGCCCTTGGGTGACATACTGTTTAAAGGGTAAATCCAGAATATTTTGAGATTCAAGACAAGAGAAGAGAATAAGTCTTTATTTGTCACACACATGTAAGATGGGCGACACACAGGAACACACACATGCACATGCATTGGGTCACAGATGAAATGCCTGTCTCCATCCCGTTGTCCTTCCCCCCAAGGGCAGCCGGGAGCAGACATGGGCTGCGGTGTGGACCACGCCCGGGGACCAATCCAAGTGCTCCTGTCCCTCTTTGTCAGGGACGACACCGTTAGCGATCCGTTCTGCATGTTTTTCACACAGAAAAGCCCGGGAGATACCCGGCAACCTGGTCCCCAAGCAGGAATCGAACCTAGGACCTTCTAGTTGTGAAGCAACAGTGTTAACCACTACAACACCGTGCCACATATAAAGACTATGAGTTGGCCGAGCATGACATAAGAGCAAAATGGCCACCGTGTGAATATGGTCAATAGCACAGGTGATCCTGATATCAGAGGTTTTAGTGGTGGTATACTAGTTTTTACAGTTTGGCTCAGCACCAAGGAACGGAGGATGTGCGTTATTTATAATTTTTTTGAAGTGGTTGGAGGCCCATACTGATACAATAACACACTATGTTTAACTTGTACACAGTCCTTTCCACTGTGCGACTGTTTATATTACCCGTCCCAGCTTGCCACCACACAAATAACCTACAAGACAGATAGTGTTGAAAATGACTGTTTTAGTGGTCAAGTTCAAGTACAGTAGCAACCTTGTGTGCAAGGGCTTCAACACGGGGGGGACTCTGTTATGTGCTGTGCTTGATTTGATCACCTGCAGGGAGAGTCCATACAATGGCACCAGTCAGCGAAATGTTTTACTTTTAAAAATGTATTGGAATGAGCAGATTACCATTTTTTTTGCTGGACCCAAAGTGCTAGTATTCTCTCCCCTCATTGACTGTGTAACTGAGTAAGCATTTTGAGCACAGCAGGAACCATTCCACAGCAGCTAGATGTAGCAGATGGGTTCCTACAGTATGGTGACCCATCACTCAGGTATGGCCAGACATGTTTGAATAATTTGACATTGGCCATAACTCCCACACTGTATGTCCAATTGACAAAATGTAATTTCATATATATTTATTTTATTTTATTATAGCCTATTGTTGTTATTATTTTTTTTACATTCTGTCCATGCTCTTCTATTTATTGTGTAGTCAATTTCCCTTGAGCATAGTAAATAATCTACACTGCAAAATATTACTACTTATCCTCTAACACAATACTGTGATGTCACAGTATGATGTCATAATCAAACATTCTAGAACATTTGTGATGTGACGTCACAGTATGATGTCATAATCAAACATTCTAGAACATTTGTGATGTCACAGTATGATGTCATAATCAAACATTCTAGAATATTTGTGTATCTATAATATATATTCAACAATCAAGTCAAGTCAAGATTCTCTCAGAAGTGTTCATTCTGCATCTTGAAACAGTGCTGAGCAGTACTGAACAGATAGACTAAACAACATGGCATGCAATATTTTTTTTTAACTAATCACCTGCAGAAAATCAAGCCAAAAATTAAGATTGTTACCTTTTTTGTTATTGACACGCACACCACAAACACATGCACTGAGAGAAGTGGGATTAAGTAAACAAACCATAGAAGTGTTTTCTCTAGATTATAGAATTTCTGAAAACGACATAATGACAGACATCCTTGATTTCCATGATCAGTTGTGTCCTCTCTAATTCACATTTAGTTGTCTTTGATCATCAGAGTCCTCTGACGTCTGTGTCCCTGGTTGGTAGTGGCCACCCCGGCCATATTTATTCACGCCGGGCAAGATGGCGGAGATACACAAGTCTGTCAGTCTCTGGTGATACGGCCGAGGTGTTATTGCCAGTCGACATGAACAGACATTTTTTATCTATATATTAAATTCACACGGACACATTTATACTGTATATATTTACTGCATGACGAGCGTCGACGTCTGTTTGTTTTTTTGCGTTTCACGGATTTTCTTTCATACAAAATGTTCACGTTGTAGCTCGTTCGCTAACCGACCAGCTAGCTAACAGCTAGCCAGCTTAGCTATCATCATTGCGGGCCGCCGTAAGTGGAGAATGGGAGAGAAGCTCGAACTCAAGCTTAAATCGCCGGTTGGATCCGAACCCGCAGGCTACCCGTGGCCATTACCTGTATATGTAAGTACTTGGTTTGTTAGCTAACTGGGCACGAGGTGGAAGTTTGCTTGTCTTTTACCTTTTGTTAGCTACTAGCCCCTTGCTGCTAACAGTAGCTAGCCAAAGACCCATGGCAGGCATGCATGGCCAAGCAGGTCACACGGGTCGGGTGGGTGACAGACCGAGTGTCTCTCTGCCACGACACATTTCTGGCTTAACGGATATATAAATGTATATATTGGCCAGGCAACTAGCGAAGTTGACTGTTCAGATATGTTGGTGGTCGTGGTGCAACAGTGAATACCACGATCTTGCAAGGTTTTGTCGTTGCAACGTTAGCTATTGTTTACCTTCAGTGTGTGCAGACAAATTGCATTGGAATGGTTTTGATTACGTTACGTTTGTGGTGGGTAACGTTAGCAATTCCCATTGCATTCCAACTGAACCAAGGGGTAATAACCATCTGTGCCAAACCTGAAAAGAATAATGATTTATGTTGTATTCTAAACTAGAGTACACCCAAGTTTGGGGGTATTTTTGACAACATAGTCGACTATTTTACAGACCAGGCACTACTAGAGAATGTTAGAGCCCCTCTCAGCCTGACTTAAACTAGATTTTAAACTTGTTCATGTATACGTTTTGTTTCAAGATTACACTGTGCTTCTAGTGAATCCTTGGCTTGTGTGTAGACAAATCATTAGATGCACTGTACAAAGTGTACATAACGTCATAACCTTACTTGACTCACAGACGTGCCCCTTTTGACTTGGTCTCAACTACCAACTGACATGCTCTGGAAAGACATGGCATGATGGCAGTGTTCAGAGGTTATCAGCAGGACGATGGTATGTCTTGTAGAAGTGACAGTTAGCCTATCAGGGATTTAGGTTTTTAAGTAGTGAAGTTTGAGTTTCTGGAGGCATTTGGATTTCATGATAATAACTTGTTTTGCTGAATGAAACCGGATTGAGTCTTGGCAGAGCTGCATTCCATTGGTTCCCCCCTCATGTCTTTACATACTTGTGACTGCAGCAGGCTGGTTGTTTTGGGATAGATTTATCTATTCATCCAGCGAATCCCTGCTTGGTTCATGGAGAAAAAAAGTTCTAAAGCAGTTGCAGTCGTGCATATTTTGCAATTGCTTTGGCTGTGTTTGTGTACATACCATTGGGACTATGACGTGAATCATATATACATTATACTACTCTGCATATCTTTATTAGTAGATGACTGTAACCCACTCATCAAAGGCAACACAACAGGAAGCAGTTGTGAAAGGTCTGTTTTTTTTGGGTGGCTTAAGGTTAGTTTCGGCTGTGTCTCATTTATAGTAACTGTGGTGAG
This sequence comes from Notolepis coatsorum, assembly GCF_963971535.1. NCBI lineage: Eukaryota > Metazoa > Chordata > Actinopteri > Aulopiformes > Paralepididae > Notolepis > Notolepis coatsorum. Next base: position 188,255,653 of record NC_140166.1, read on the forward strand.
ATGGTCATAGCTAAGACTGGGATTTTCATAATGGCTGAGCAAGGTTTTCTGGCTAACGCCTTCCCAGTTCCCACTAATTAGTTCACTGTGTTGCTCTATCAGATGATCATAAAATGAAACTTTCTCAGCTATAACTGAGTCAATATTGCTACCGTAGATGCAGTCAACCTTCCCTCACTTGGCTGTGGCAGACTGACTGACCCCTCCCTTAGGCCAGGCCAGATACAAGATAAGAAGACTTGTGTTGTTGGGGTCCTCCCATCACTCATTTAGCATTTCCTTGTGGTCTGTACTCTGTAGGGATAAGCACAAGCGTAAGCATGTTAGGAATTTAACATACTGGGAAGACTTGAGTGTTTATATAGGGAGTAGACTTCAAGGTCTTTGAGTTGAATTAGAAACAGCTGACAAGTCTTGTTTTGGAAAAGGCATGCATGTGGAGTTGTGTGATATAGGCTAGCCTGCTTATTCATGTGGAGATCTCCTCCTGTTTAAGAGAAGACAGTCCAGACTTCCACTCCTCTACTCTTCCTGTCCATATGGTTAACTCTACAGGGACGGAAAGTCACAGAGGATATTGGAGTTCCAGTTCAAACGGATCCTTCTGCACATAGCAACTGTTTAGTAGGCCTGTATCTGTTTGTTTTCAGTTATATTTTAATAATTACTAGTACTACCATAATAATAATAATACATGTTTGGGAATGTAATGCTTTTCTAGGATTCAAATTAGCTTACAAGGGGCCGGGGGCGATTGATAGTCTCTTACTAGATCTGCTTGTATGCCTACTACCTGGCCCCCTCCAACACATTCCAGTATTCTACTTCACTCCTGCAGAGCAGGCAGATTGCTTATCTCACCCACAGAGCTTGAGCACACTGTTGTCTATAGTATACACACAGCAAGATCATTGTTTCAAGTTTCTTTATTAGTTGTCATAGTAAAATAGAGAATACTTTTCCATGAAATGCTTTTTTCTGTATGAGCTCCTGTGGGAGTGTGCTAGATAAAAAGTATGAAATAGAAAGTCAAAAGTATGTAAACAAAAAGTGTTCAGTCAATGTATACAATACAGAGTAAAAAAAATAGTAACAGTGAGTTACAGTACAATACAGTATACAGACAGTACAATGCAGAAATGGGATGAGGTACAACTTAGGGTAAGGTGCAATGAGGTATGAATTGTAGTGCAAATCTCTACCAATAAATATAAAGTGTCTAAAGTGGGTGTTACAGTGCGTGTTTATTTAAAGTGAGTGTGTACGGGCTGTCTTGGGGCCCTTTCTCACTCACCTATTCGGTTCCATTTCGTTCTAGTCCATTCCGAGATCTGATGCGAACTCCCCCCCCCCTCTCCCCCCTCTAGTTTGCGTACACACTGCAGTCTTGTTTCGTTCCGGGTTCTGTTTACGGTTTGCCTTTTGAGCGTTTACGCTTGCCGTAGGTGATGATGTCACGTTCGAAAATGTAAACACAGGAAGTGTTAACATGGCGCTGGAGACTGAATGCTGATATAAAATGAATAAATAAGCAATAAATATGAAGTTATATTTGAACCTCTGTTGTCAAGCCTTGTCAATATAACCCACCCCATTTTATCACGAATGGATGGTGTTGTAGAGTTCGCTTTTGAGCGTTTCCCAGGGCTAACGCTAAGCTAACGGTTAACGCTAGTTAGCTTAGCCTAGTCTAGGGCTGGGCGATATGGCCTAAATATGATATCACGATATTTTCTGACCTTTCGGCGATACACGATACACATCACAATGTTTTTCTTTTTTACCCCAAACAATTCATTATGAGGCTTACCAAGACAGTATTTGAGTTTGCAAGCTAACATTAAAGACAAAATAAAATACCCATGCATTTAGCATTTTTATATTATATATTAGATTTAGATTATTAGATTATATATTGCATATATTTAGCAATGAGATATTATATGATTTAGATATGAAATATGATGAATTGAAAATGGGGGACCCTGATGTAAACAAGACTAAAGTCTTTCTCTGGTCTGCATCCCCTTAACAATTGTATGTATTGAGCTGTACTGTACCCATTCTGCAATATGTTAATAAAGTTTTAAATCAATCAATCAATCAATCAATCAATAGCATTTTAGCATTTTTATGAAACTACTGTATACATGTATGTCTCTAAATGTTTTGATGAATTGAAAATGGAGGACCCTTATGTAAAAAAGCCGAAAGTCTTTTTCTGGTCTTCATCCTCCTGTACTGTATTGTACCCATTCTGCAACCTTTTAATAAAGTTTTCATTCATTAATTCTGACTGAAACATAATAATTTTGATTGACAGTCGAGTCTGCCAATTACGTCACAGCGCTTGCACCCGCCCTGCTGTTCTTAGCACCAATCGGCAAGCGCTATATTCGTTTTTGACTTCCTGAATGTCCTGTGTGCTGAACAACAACAAAGCTACTAACGTTAGCTCCCCGCGGCCGTCGAGTAGGAGACCAGTGCTCCACAGGATGACTAAATGAGGCATAATGATTTTACTACAACGAATGTTATAATAAAAGCATTTCCATACATCTGTCTGATTGAAAACTTTATTAACAGACCGCGGAATGGGCATATCTCAGCACGGGCTGAGATATGAACGAGTAACGTGTGGACAGATTGACGCGACACAATCCTCTTGGGCAAAACATCACGATATCCACGATACGTTGAAAAAGTGTATCGTTAATGAATTGTACCCGATATTTATATAATATCGTCATATCGCCCAGCCCTAGCCTAGTCTAGTATAGCCTGTAGCACTTTCTTTTCAGCAAAGAACGTGCAATAAACAAAACGGATACATTCACTGCAGGGTTCGAAATTAACGGGGGCTTGGGGCATAATGCCCTTGAAAATGGATAAAATGCCCTCGAAAATCAGTTAAGGGGGGCACTTAATGCCCCCGACAGTTTACTAATTATATATATATATTTATCCGGTAATGGAGCGTCTGTGTATCGTATACGGTTCAGATGACGCGCAAATAAAAAAAATCATTTGGCGGAGCCGGTGTTCTGCACTGGCTGCAGCAGCAGCCAGGTGCTAGTCAGTTTGTGTAAAAATGGCACGCACAATATAAATCAATCTTCATTACGACTTTAAAAACATAGCCATTAACATTACATAGGCCTACACACATCTTGCCATAGCGTTAGCAGTTTGTACAATGTTTGTAGCTGTTAGCTAGCTAGCCCTTCACAACAACAGCTAACACCGTAGCTACTAGCTACTGTAGCAGAGGAGGAAATGGGAGTCTGAGAGGCGGGGTGTTTAAAGACAATGATAGGCGTTTATTCAACATCCAAGAAGGCTAACATACAACTGTGTTTTACTAACTCCAACCGGGACTATTGCCGCTTTCGCGCTGCTTGTTGACGTTATGAACTGCTCCTAACGTGACCGGAGCTGAAGGTGGCGGTGCCACACGCTAAAATGTCCGTGGGGACCCGGCGCCAACCCATAGATAGTTCCAACTCACCGAATTACGTAATCCACCACAGTTGCACTCAATATTTAAATAATGTTAGTCTAAATATATGTAGACAGAAACACAATAATTTCAAGCAGAAAACGAATCTTTCCATTAAGAACTGACAAGCAGGGAATTTAAACATGGTTGACATTGTTTTTGTGTGTTTATATTAATTAAAGAAAGGAAAGTCTAGTGCTGGCTGAGCATATTGTTTGTTTGCACTAAATTAATACTTTGACAAATGTAGCCTATATTTTTCAGTCAGTTCGGTCTTTGTGTGCCAAACATTATTTAAGGCTGTAAACACTGTAAACCTTTTATTTTATTTTTAATAAATGAGAAACATGTTTAGATTTGAGTGTTATAGAAAAAGAAAGCAATACGCTTGGACCAGCACTCACAGATTTTGGTATATTTAATGGCAGCCTGAAACAAACATGTTTCGGAACGATTATGTTCCGAAACATGTTTGTTTCAGGCTGCCATTAAATATACCAAAATCTGTGAGTGCTGGTCCAAGCGTATTGCTTTCTTTTTCTATTATACTCGACAGGATTTCAGCACCCAGTGTTATAATTTGTGAGCGCAGTCTATCTTGACTTTTAGATTTGAGTGTTACATTTTTTTTAATAAAAATTAACGTATATCGAACTGAAAACCGTGACCCCAAATTCGTGATATGAACCAAACCGTCCATTTTGTGAACCGTCCCACCCCTACCGTTTATCATAAAAATTCAGTGCCCCCGAAATACAAAAAAAAGCCCCCGAAAATCAATTAAGGGGGGCAAAAAAAGCCCTTGAAAAAAAATGTTAATTTCTAACCCTGATTCACTGTGTGTTCTGCCTGTCATTTGTTGATGAAACAAAACTAACATCAACACAAGTGACCACCAAGAGCGGATAGTTTAGTCTCAAAAAAGATCGGTGACTTTTGTTAGCTACATTGTTAGCTGCGTGCTAACGTGAATGGAAGATGCCATTATAACAGTATAGCATTGTGGCTAGAAGCTAACGTTAGCTCACGCTAGTTAGCCAGCACCAAACTGATGATATCGGGAGCCATCAGTAGCTAGATAACATTAGAGACAACACCGTGTGTATTAAACAACGGTGAATAGATGACTGGGCCATTTGTTTAATGCTTGTTAAGATTGAAAGAGGAGCTCTGAGCTAGCAGGGTCCGTCTGATAGCTAACGTTAGCCAGCTGCTCATGCAATCGCCGAATCGGTAATGCTAGTGAATGGATGTAAACTTTATTTAACATATTGCATATGGGTACAATACAATACGGCTCAATACAAACAATTGTTAAGGCAATGCAGACTGTTGTAGCTTGGACTGGGGTCCTTATAACAATAACTTCATGTTTTCATCCACTTGTTTTTGGTTGAGGTCTGAACTCTCAAATTGCCCATAAATATCGTTTTTGTGGGTATTCTCCAGTTGTTGCTGTGTGTGGTGTTATCTGCCCAAAATTCAAGCAAGCATGACAGTAACGACGTTGTGTGTCATGCCCCCCGCACCCGCACGGCGTGATTCCGAGACCACCTAATCCAACTGATCCCGTTCAGCGGGGGGGTGAAACGAATCGGCGCCGTTTCGCATCGCAAAAGGGGTGAGTGAGAACACTTCCCCCCCCCCGTTCTCGGGAGCAGTGATTCAATCTCCAAACGTGAGTGAGAAAGGGCCCTGAAATACTTCGAAGCTTCGTTCGATGGGCATGGGATTCGAATATGAAAATAAAATTTTATTATGCTAAAAAAAGATGTATGAATATATTTTTACATTTTTTATTATTTTTGCAAAATCAACTCTGCCTCTCTTTGTTAACCCTTTAATCGCCAAGGACGACTTAACACGTCATTCTCCGCCATGCGTAATCTGCCAATGACGTCGTACAGCGTCTTTGAGATCAATATTTAAAAAATCTGTCATGGCAATCATATTTCACCCACGGAGACTTGAGATCTCCTGTAGATCTCCTCTTGACTCCAACGGTTCAAGACCGCCATCTGGTGGCCGATCGGCGAATCGCCAAAAACGGAAGTGACCCGACGGAAGTGGTACTCACCCATATTTCGTCCGGGCACTCGCTATCGTTAGCGGGACTCCATCTTGATACACTGGACATCGATCGGTTGCAAATAACTCGATAAACAACATGATTTGGACGCATATAGTATTATACAACCTGGAAATGGATCGCATATATCAACATCCCATAATAGCGATCTTTCTGCTCCACGCTGATCACCCAACGGTAAGAGGAGACTGGGGTGAGTTTCAGCGTGATTGATTATTATTATCCGTATAATCTGCTCTGATATATATATCGCCCATACTACATGAATCATTTAACATCGGCCATGGACTTATAACCCCCCCTCCGGTCACCAGCAGATGATGAGGCATGACGTGTAGGACCTTGTACAATTGAAATTTTTAATCTGACGTCAATCGGTATTGAACTACATTTGATGATCTAATATTATGTATTTGTGGCTATAACTCACGTTCTATGGAATGCTGCAGAAAACGATAAAAACATATTTATACTTTACTTTAGACCATATTTTAGTATGAATGTGTGAATGAAAAAGTAGAACGTTGCTACATCCTAAACGATATACTTGATGTTGAATGGGCCATAGTAATGTCAATTTAGCAATACAATTTAAAAAGTTATAGCCCTGCAAAGAAGGGGAACATCTCCATAGACAAATAGAGCTGGCAGAGGACGGTATAAGATCAGAATAATCCCTGGCAGATAAAGGGTTAATTACAACAAGCAATGCTGTTTGTTATTTAAGATGAGGTCGGACTCGGCACTGACAGATTTGTGTTCATTGTGCTGCTTTTATAAAGCCTCAAATGACTGCTTACAATATTTCATGAAAGCAAAGTGTTTAGTTTGTCTAAGATTTAAAAAGGTTTAAACTTTACAGCACTGACAAAGTTGAACAAAGTGCTGTACAAGTCCCACAACATAGGTCACCGATGGACAGATAATGTTGATATTTAAACATAAATACATAAAACATTTATTGATGTTCATCATGCAACATAAAACAATTGTAGGAACGGTTTGGGAGAGGAAGTGGTTTTAGCTTGCGTGTTGTCGTGAGTTCCAAAACATTTTACTTAAACTTTAAAGCTCAATATATAAAAACGTGGCAGTGAACAGGAGGTCTATTTGTATTAAAAACAATAGATTGTTTTTCATTTAAATGTCTGGAAGAGCTCAAAAATAAAAACGTCAATTGATATTTCCATAGCCTTTTTTTAGTTGATCTAAATGTGACTGATTGTGTTAAATGGGCACATTATTAATATCGTCTCATATCGATTGCAGGCACCGGAATCGAATCGTATCGTGGCAGACTGTGATATCGGAAAATATCGTATCGTTGTCCAAAGAATTGATATCGTATCGTATCGTGATGAAACTGGTGATTCCCACCCCTACTGTGCAGGCGTCCCCAACCGACCTGTAGGAGTCGCTGTGCACAACGTCCAGATTACCACCCATCGACTTCCACCCACTAACTCTGCCAATTGAGTTAGTATGGCGGCTGGCCCAAGCCGGAGGCAACGCCGACAGCCGGAGTCGAACCCGGTGTCTCTTGCGTTGGTGACAAGCGCAATGTCCGCTGCGCCTCCCAGCCGCCTACGTGCCGGCATTGTTCAACTGAGATCGGGTATGTCGCTGGCAGTACGTCGAACTTTATCACGCATTTGAAACGGCATCGCCCGAATGTGAATATCACTGGTACAAGGAAGAAACAGACCCTAGTGCAAACCCAGCTCCCCGTGGCATTCAAGCAGCATCTCTCTATTAACACATTGAGTGCCAATGACGAGAAATCTCGTTATTTAATCGTTATTTCTTTTATTAGCAATATCCATTAATTTTTTATCCATCCAGCCTCACGTTATCATTGGGACTGGCTCCGAGCTCGGAAAGGGCAAATACCGCCCCCTATCGTCTCCCGGATGGTATTGCACCCATTGGATTGGAGTCAATGGAAATGCATGAGAAAAAAAAACTCCGGATTCCACATTTTACTTCTGAGCCATGCAACCTGAGACTATTGCATTCATTGAGGCAACCAAAAGCAGTGTGGATTATCTGTTTCGAGGTCTAACGTTGGATCAATAAACGCGATCGATATTTGGAATGGCTAGTGATGCACCGATGTGAAAATTGTGGCCGATACCGATATTAATATTGCTGTTCTGGCCGATACCGATATTTACCGATGTCGATATCTCTGTATAGAAAACACTTTGATAATCAAATAAAAAGCTATTTTCCAAAACGGATTTTTATTTGTTTACTTTTGTAATTTATTTTCAGAAATGACTGATATTTTTTAACTATTTAATAGATTAAAAGATTTAAAAAAAACAATAATAATAAGAATTTTAATATCGGCCTATATCTGCCCTATCTTGATATCGGACCGATACCGATGTGTAAAAAAAACTGCCATATCGGCCGATATTATATCGGCAGCCGATATAGTTTCAAGTTTCAAGTTTCTTTAATAGTTGTCATACAGAAGTACAGAATACTTTCATACAAAATGCTTCTTACTGTTACGCTCCAGAGACTGTGCTAGACAAGATAGTATCAAATAACATAGTATAGCATGTAATTTAGAAGAAGAAAATGAGGTCACAGTGTTCGGTATAGACATATGTACAATGTTCTGAGTTACCATATAATATACAATACTATGCAGTGTACTAATGTACAGTACTATATAGTGCAAAGCAGAAATGGGATGAGGTACAATTTAGGTACAATTTACAGTAAGGTGTACGTGTTGTAGTGCAATCCTTCATCAATAAATATAAAGTGTGGGGAGTGGGTGCTACAGTGTGTTTGTTTAAAGTGGGTGTGTGCTATAAAGTGTGTGGAGTGGGTGCTACAGTGTGTTTGTTTAAAGTGAGTGTGTGCGTGTGGATGTGTGTGCTATGTGCGTTTGGTGGTTGTTGTGTAGTGTTCATTGTTCGTTTAGCAGCCTGATGGCCTGGGGATAGAAGCTTCTTCTGAGTCTTTCTGTGCTCGCCTTGAGACTCCGGTATCGCTTGCCTGACCGCAGCAGTTCAAAGAGGCAGTTGTTCGGGTGACTGGAGTCTTTAATGATTCTCTTAGCCTTGCCCTTGCAACGCTTGTTGTAAATGTTCTGGAGGGTGGGGAGCCCCCCTCCAATTGTGCGTTCGGCTGAACGTGTCACTCTTTGTAGTCTGCTTCCGTCTTGTGCAGTGCTATTCCCAAACCAGGAGGTGATGTTGCCGGTCAAGATGCTCTCTATTGTACATGAGTAAAAGTTCTTAAGGATCTTCTGACTGACTTGGAACTTCCTTAGGCGCCTGAGGAAGTAGAGGCGTTGTCGTGCCTTCTTCACAACACTGTCAATGTGTGTGGTCCATGTCAAGTCCTCGGATATGTAGGCTCTGAGGTACTTAAAGCTGTTGACTCTCTCAACCGGTGCCCCGTCGATGCTGAGGGGGCTGTAGTCCTTGACCCCCGACCTCCTGAAGTCCACAATCATCTCCTTTGTTTTGCTGACGTTCAGGGAGAGGCTGTTTTCCTGGCACCATCCCGCCAGGACCTTGACCTCTTCCAGGTAGGCCCTCTCGTCGTTGGCAGAGATCAGGCCCACCACCACTGTGTCGTCAGCAAATTTGATGATTGTATTGCTACTCCGCTGAGCCACACAGTCGTGTGTGTACAGGGAGTAGAGGAGGGGACTCAGAACACAGCCCTGGGGGGCCCCTATGTTGAGGGTGATGGATGAGGAGGTGCAGTTGCCTGCTCTCACCACCTGGGGTCTGCCAGTCAGGAAGTCCAAGACCCACTGGCAGAGGTCATAGTTCAAGCCCAGGTCCCTGAGCTTGGTTATGAGTATGGAGGGGACTATGGTATTGAATGCCGAGCTGTAGTCGATGAATAGCATTCTCACATAGTTCCCCTGCCTCTTGTCCAGGTGTGATGCTGCTGTGTGCAGCACATGGGCTATGCTATGGCGTCCTCCGTGGACCTGTTGGGGCGGTATGCAAATTGCAGGGGGTCCATGTTGATGGGGAGGGAGGAGCAGATGTAGCCCTTTACTAGCTTCTCAAAGCACTTCATGGCTATGGAGGTGAGAGCTACAGGGCGGTAGTCGTTGAGGCAAGCAGGCTTGGATTTTTTGGGTACAGGGATAATAGTGGACTTCTTCAGGCAGGTGGGGATGACAGCCTGTTCTAAGGACAGGTTAAATATGTCAGTGAATACTGGGGCCAGTTGGTCGGCACAGACTTTTAGGACGCGGCCGGGGATGCCGTCCGGACCTGCTGCCTTCCTGATATTCACTTTTTTAAAGGTCCGCCTCACCTCATGCTCTGTTACCCTGAACACTGCGCCTCCATCAGCAGCCGACCCCCCCCCCCCCCCCCCCCCCCCCATTGCCGTGGCTTGTGAGCCACGGCATCACTAGGAATCACATCGTGCATCACTAGGAATGGCGATCAGGAATTGGATTAATCTTTTTGCAGAACATCTCATGTGAGGTAAGGACTAGGGATGGGTACCGTTACATTTGAACCGGTACCGGTACCTGTGAATCGATACCGGTACCCAACGGTACCTTTTTTCGGTACTTTAGTCTCAAGAAATTTTATTTACCTACATCAGTCATAAAAAAAAATCCAAACTTCAAATAACTACAATTTCGACAGTTTTCGGCTTGTCATTGCTCCGACTGCTTTGTTGTTGAATCAAGTCAAATCCTAGGTAAGCATATATTGTGCGTGTGAACGTTGACATGAAAAGAAAAGGGGGAAGAAAAAAAAAAAAAAAAAATTTGGTATCTCACTTGATTCGATACTCGGTAGTACCGACGTGTTTCGGTTCGGTACCTCAAAAGTACCGAATTCGGTACCCATCCCTAGTAAGGACTTTATTTACCAGTCTTGGGGTAAGATGTTTTTTTCACAACGTGTGTGTCAGGGTTTCCGTTAGAAAAAATTGTTGCCGGCCTCAGTGTCCGGTAGATTTCAATCTACCGGTCAAATGAGAGAAATTCCGGTCAGAGTTTATTGAGCTTAAAAACAATTGATAGGCAAAAGAAGACAACAAAACAAAAGAATGACATCATCAAGGCATGTAGATTTATAATATTTTTACTTAAAACTAGGCTACTTTTGCGTATAAAGCCATTATATTCCAAATAAAATAAGTGCCGAGACTCCATGCTGCTGCCGACTTTAAATCAAATAGGTGTCTGTGGGCAGTCGCCCGACAATAATAAACAGCAGTCTGTTATAATCACATTTTTATGAGCTAACGAATTCCGTTATATTGGACATTTGTATTAATTATATCAAGCGAATAAACTGAGAAATTTGGCAGAGAGAGACAGCAACATTATCGTGGGTTTGCGTGACGACTCTCTCTCTCTCCACCTCCCAACGACTTATTTGCGAGTGTATGTCGATGCAGAGCAGCAGATTCAGCTGTTATTGGCTCTTTTCTGGCTCTATCTGGGAACCGCACAGCAGCGCCCCCCACCCAACATTGAATTGCCAATGGCTGAATTGGAGTACTGCAATGGCCGCTGTAATGGCCGCTGCTGCTCCGGCTCTGCAGCTACACATGCACTCGCAAAACCCAGCACTAAGCTCTCGCTGACAACATTATTATACCTGCTTGGTGAAGCAACGATGAAACAAATGTAATGATTGTTTCGTTCATCGCATAGGCTATTTAATTTTAGCCTATTTTAATACAATTCAAATAATCAAATTGTGCTTAGACTCGGGGAATTATTTTCACCGGACATTAAGACCGGAGAGATTAAATATGTCGGACTTCAACAGATTTTGCCGGTCAAATACCGGTAATTACCGGCTAACGGAAACGCTGGTGTGTGTATGTGTGTGCGTGTATGACGTTAGCGCTGACCAGGTCATGGATAATTGATTTTTCAGCCCGCTTCTCTAGCGTGCATAAGTACACGTATATTATCGATAATCTAGCGTTTATTTGAAAACGATTCATAAATAGGCCAAAAAATTACAACGTGTTTTGTGTATTCCAGTAAATGGCTATTTTCGTGGATTTTTCTGGAATCACTAGAAATCTTCAAAACTATACTATACTCTTATTCCAAACGGTATAAAACGGAAATGTACTGATGAAAAAACAATCCTTTCGTACATGTTGACAGTCTGCAAGCAAGTCATTGATAAGCAATGGGCGTATTAGACAGTCATAATTTAAGATATAGTTTATGCGTTCGCAAATGTGCTCGCCCTCTCATTGACTAGAGTGGTGGCATCCAAGCGATAAATAGGGCACCCCCTGCTGGCACCCAATGTGTTCATTCAAACCGGGCCAAAGCATTAACATATCTGCGACCATACTCCGTTGTCGAGAACACGGGGTTTAGCACATGTTAAAAGTAATCACGTAGTTCCCTCTCGTCCGTATTTCAGCCAGCAAGTCATACCAGCTCTGTATAAACAAGCACACACTACAGTTGTCCACGACTTATCCAAGGCATCTGCTATCGCTCTCACTACCGAGTACCGATGGGTGGATATCCTGAGCTACCGAGAGCTACTTAACAGTAACGTCACACTACGTCACCTAGGGCTGGGCGATATGGCCTCTAAATGATATCGCAATATTTTTTGGCCATATCGCGATACACGATATATATCGCGATATTTTGACATTTCCTCTAAATCACTTAAAAATGCTTGATTTAACCCTTTGATGCATAGTCACGCCAATATGATGATTATAATAAGTCCCTGCAACATATGTTTGCATTATTAAACCATGAAGATGCTTTAAAAAATAATGTAATGAAAATGTACTAAGAGTAGTCTACTGACACTAATAAAAAAAATTATTTACATCCAAGACAATTTATATAAAAACTCTTGGGTGCCTAAGACTTTTACACAGTACTGTGTTTTCTATCCACTTTAGCCAAACACACATATATATGTATATATATACACACCCTACTGTGAGAAAATAATAATCACACACAAAGGTATAATGGCTTATAGCAGACTTAATGATTTTAGAATATTTCAGATAATGAAATTAAATGTTTATATCATCAACTATCCAGTTAGTATTTATACTGTCTGTAACGTTTGGCTACTTTAAATCATTGAATGTAGAGATTGAGCGAGAGAGAGAGAGGGGGCGAGAATGAACAAGAGCCAGCCCCCCCCCCCCGGGTCTTGTTCTAGGTTCGCGTTTTGATCGTCTAAGCTGCCGTAGGTGATGACGTCACACTTGAATGTAAACAGGAAGAGATGGAGATGGAGACACACGGAGATGGAAATTGAATGATATACAGAAACGAATAACCAATAAATATGAAGTTATGTTTAAACTTCTGTTGTCAAGCGTTGTCAATATAACCCACCCCCTTTCCTCACGAATGGAACTAGTCTTGTGGAGTCCGCTTTGACCGTTCTTCCATGGTTAGCAGCTATCGCTAGTTAGCTTAGCATAATCCTAATGGATACCTTGGTTAGCAGCTACCGTTAGCTCATTGCTCGTGTCAATTAAATTACATGTTATTAAAGGTCCGCGCTGGTCTGTCTAATGAAATTACAACCGCAACATTATATCGCACTGTACAGCCCTGACTACACTAACGTTAGCCTATAGCTCCGCCGTCCCTGCTACACTCGGGACCAATACACTAACGTTAGCCTATAGCTCCGCCGTCCCTTCTCGAGGAAAGCACTGCGAGTGTCTCTTGGCCGCGGGCGGCGCCATATAAACTAAATACTCGATGTTCGCGATATAGTACAGTACTACATCTCGGGTAGAACAATCGGGTAGTATACTCGATATATCGCCCACCCCTAACGTCACCCCCGAGTGGAAAATGGAAAGCCACGTTCTGCAAACTTCCCCCCCCACTGTACCGGAATGAACCGAGAACCGTGACTTCCAAACAGAGGTACGTACCGGACCGTGGTTTTTGTGTACCGTAATACACCCCTAATGGCAGTACAGAGAGACTCAGAAGGAGCTTCTATCCCCAGGCCATCAGGATGCTCAACGACAATTAGGGATGCACCGATATGAAAATTTGCCACCGATACCGATAGTTCAACTAACACAATCGGCCGATACCGATATTTGTGGCAAAATATCTTTTTTAAATATTTTTTAAATATTTATTTTTTTTGTAATATTTTTTTTTTGTAATTTTTTTTTTTTTTTATGAAACTACTGTATATTTGTCTTACAAATTGTGCTCACCGATATGAACATAGGCCTCTTTACTTACTTAAAAAAAGGAAACATCAAGAAATAGCACTATCTCTCTCCCAGTATGTTCTGCAGGGCTGCAGCTAGATACTAGTTCTCCCAGCATGGTCTACCTGCTGGGCTGCAGCGAGATACTATTGTCTCAACCAATGACATTTTGATTGACAGTCGATTCTGCCAATTACATCACACACTGCTTGCACCCGCCTCTGCTGTTACCACCAAGGCCTAACAAAAATAATAGTTGGTTTCAGGTTGCCGACCGACCCTGCCGATTTAGGTGCGACCCAATATATTTTATGAGTTTTTAAAAAAAAATATATTAAAAAAAAAAAAAAAAAAAAAAAAAAAATCCGATTTTTTTTTTTTTTTTTTTTTTTTTTTTAGAATAAAGTTTCATAGAAATCTTAGTCAAACATTTAGTATTATGGATATTAAACATGCTGGCAGAGTACATGCATCCATGTTGTTGTGAACATTTTAATTAAATAAAGAAATTCCCTATCCATAGTCGCCATGGGAAAGAATAAAATAAAAAAATAAAATAAAATAAATTCCCTACCTACCCATGGCCAAACTGACAACCAACCTGAAACCAACTATTATTTTTGTTAGGCCCAATCGGCAAGCGTGTTGCATTTTTTACTTCTGCTTTTGTCCGCCATTGATTTTGACGACAGAGGTTTTCTAGAACAACGCGGCGCGTCGCGCGTCAGACGTTTAGCTTTTAGCTCCGCAGGATGACTTAAATGAGGCATAATGATTTTACTGCAACTAATGTTATAATAAAACAAAGCCTTTCTATACATGTGTCTGATTGAAAACGTTATTAACAGATTGCAGAATGGGTAAAACTCAGGGCTCTGTGAGCAACGGAAGGAACTGAGCTAGTATGAACGCTTGCTACGTTCGGGTAAATAATATGCTGATGTTATAAACGTGTAACACAATGCCTTGTTAATCATAAGTAGTAACTTTGATGCAGTAGCTTGTGTGTGTGTGTGTGGGGGGGACTGCCCGGACTGGGGACGGCGTTGTGCAGGTCGCGAGTGAACTTTTTTTGTCTCGACGCTACACAAATTGATGGATATTTATCGGCTACTGCCATCGGCACATTTGAGCTTCCGATTGCAGTCAACAAGGCACTTATCGGCCGATACCGATACCCGACCGATACATGGGTGCACCCCTAATGACAATGACACTATGCAACAAAACATCAACTACACTCACACAGCACACACGTACAGGGCTGACCTAGGGCTGGGCGATATAACGATAACGATAAATATCGCGATATATTTTAATAATCGATATCGAATATCGAAATAAAAAAAAAATCGAAAAATCGTTTTTTTTTTTTTTTTTTACCTGCAACAGGGCAGTTTTAAAACCAGAGACAGTGGACAGACTTGTCTTTCTTGCCTGCAACTTAAAGTAATGGCTTTGCTTGTCCAAATGACAATACTGACCAAATTCAGATTTCTTTTTCTCTTGTCCATTTATTTTGTTTGCTTTCTAATTTAAAATACATTTTGAAACCGTCTGTACACAGTAGGCTATGTGTGCTAGCAGAACTAGACTCCAGTCACGAGTCACAGTGCACATGTGCGGTGGTTTGTCCACCAAAAAAGCGCCAAAAGATCGAAAATAAACTAGCAGAGCCAGAACTGTTCAACTCCTCTGGAGCCACAGCCAGCAGAGAAGCCGGTTTACTTTAGCTTTTAAACCAGCTGCAGCCTGAGAACTGGAGTGTGAGGGGATGTAACACTAAAGATGGCGGCAATGACAAAGAATTGCTGCAAAATAAACATACATCTGTTGTTAAAAAAAAAAGATGTTTTTTTTTTTTTAATTTTTTTTATACTTATAACAATTCGATAATTATCGATATCGAGAAATAAAATAAAATTATCATATCGTTATCGCGATATGATTTTTTTCCATATCGCCCAGCCCTAGTCCATCCTCAGTAAATAATATCAATATAATAATACTCCTGACTTCATTTGGTCTTTTCAAACGCGCGCGCGCGCACACACACACACACACACACACACACACAGAATGCCCCCGCTCCCCTCCTCCTTCCCCTCCCCTCTCTCTCTCTCTCTCCTGTTCGCTCACGGTTAGCTTAAGCAGCTAACCTAACGTTAATTTAGATCTGCCCACGCGATGTGGGCATAAAGGAATGGCGACGATGCAAAGCATGTTTAGTTGCATTTGACCCGCTGCGGGGGGAAAACTGCACAGACTTATATCGCAAAATAGACGCTCTGACTGTAGCCCTGCTCTGCTGTACAGAGCTACACAGAGTTTGACAATACTGGTCGCGGGGCGGATATGACGTCGCCGTCGCCGGATTTTCAAAATAAAAGTCGCAATATGAATCGATCTTTTTACGTTGCATCGATCCTATTTGATTATTGATAATGGATTGATATATCGATCTGGATCGATGTATCGTCCCACCCCTACTGCACAGCAGAGACAGGAAATGGCGGGGGTAGTGTGAGCCTCCCACTCCCACACGTTACACCTCGCCAATGAGAGTCCGCACTGGAGGGCGGCTAGGTGGTGCAGTGGGCAAGGCGCTCACCACCAATGCAGGAGACGCTGGGGTCGAGCCCAGCTCCGCATTGCTATCAGCTTGGCTGGTCGTTCATACTAATACAATTGGCAGTATTAGGGGGTGGGAAGCTGATGGGTGGGGATCGGACGTTGTGGACAGCGACTCCTACAGGTCGGTTGGTGCGCCTGCGCAGCAGAATCAGGAAGCGACGGGGGCGGCGTGCCCTCCAAACGCAGACCCCCGACGCTGAGAGATTGCGCTGTGCAGGTGAAAAGATGCGACTGCTGCTTCCTCGAGTACCGGAGGGGACACGTGATGTAAAGGCTTAGTCCACATTGCAGCCGGCTTGTGGGAGGCATGGCCTAACAACGTTTGAGACAGGGGAGGGTAGAATTGGACGATACGAAATTGGGATGGGAGAAAAATAGAAAATGGGAGAAAAAGTAGATAAAAAAAAAAAGAGTCCGCACTGGCGGGTGAAAAGATGTGACAAGCTGCCTCCTCGTGTATCGGAGGGGACACGTGATGCAAGGCTTCTATCCTCCCTACAACCGGCCAGTGGGGGGCATATGCGAGCAACGTTCAAGACAGGGGAGGGGAGAATTGGCACTGTGGAATTGGGATGGGAGAAAAATAGAAAAAGAGGGGGAAAAAAAAAGAACAATGCCGGCACGTAGCTTTAGTGCCATCCACCCGTCTTTGTACATTGCTGTAATTAACTGGGAATCCGAAATGATCCAAAACGGGAGACTTGAATGTAGGGATGCCCCGATCGATCGGCCACCGATCGTTATCAGCCGATAATCAGTATAAATATGCGATCGGTGAATTCCGATAATGAGTCATATTCGCCGATCGCGGAAACCGATCAAGCGGAGATCTCACTCGCTGTCTGTCTCAGACACACAGGACCTGCAAACTGCCGCTCCTCCCTTGCCCCGCCCGCACCCGTGTAAAGTTTGAGGACTGAGAGGAGGCTCCTCTGCTCGAGTCTATAGTGCCTTCGACCGTGAGCTAACATTAGCTACCTAGCTATCGTTACTGTTTAAACAAAATTACCCAGTCAACTATTCACTTTTAGTAGGCATTGTCTAACGGTATCTAACCGTCTACGTCTAGCTACTGATAGCTCCTGATATCAACAAATGCTCCAGCAAGTCTAGTAGTGCATGTTGATACCTCCGTTAGCTCACGTTAGTTCACTGTTCAAAACGAAATGTCCCATTGAACTTTGATGTTTGTACATCGCCATCTGTTGCTTTGGCATTGTACTACATGTATATTACATCAGTGTTAAACCACTGTGTTAAACCCATTTTAAAACCCACTCCGTCGCTCACGTCAAAACTAGAGATGTTCCGATACCATTTTTCCCTTTCCGATCCGATTCCGTATCGGCCGATACCGATATTTATCCGATACCAGTGCATAAAAAAAAATTATATAAATTATACTTTTTTTTTTTTTCAGATACTGTTATACTGTTTTTTAGTAATAACTAGAACGTATAGTATTTATTCAACAACAGGTGATTGTATAGATTTGTATTAGTATCATTAATCAATGAGTATGGGCTGCAGCACTGCAGATATACCCTACTCCAATGATCCACACGGACATTAAACGGTGTTGCACTCGCTACTCAGTGGCTCTGCAGATATACCCTATTCAGTCTGTAAGCTAGTGGCAGATAGAACGTTCATGTTGTGATTTTTGATGCAAAATAAATATTCAACATTCTCTTTTGAAACTCCGCCTCAGACTCTTATCCTTTGGCACTTGCTGTACTTTGCTTGCAGGTCTGCAGCCATTATTGCTGGATTATGTGAATAGCACCAACTTTAGACACGGTAACATTATCAAGCTAAGCTAACTGACCTAGCTCGTCTTCCCGCATTGACATTAAGATAACGTTAGTAATAGTCAGCTAACGCTAGTCCGTAGCTACTTAACTTAAATACAATTCACCGTGGGTGCATTATTGTTGATAGACGGTCACGGACAGTGTTAGGTCCTGGAGAAAGGACAGGCGATCATCTGATTTGATGTAACGTTAAAAGCGGATGTTGTTCCAACTAGCTATCTTTCCAGCTAATGCTATCATAACACCAGCCAAACGCATCCCGATTCCCGTCCGAGCTCCCCGTCACACCGCACTGTCGGGGACAATGGAATTTAAGAAAGTGTATCTGCTGTTAAAATGACACAGCATCACACTTTAAAACATGTTCATTTTATAATCCTCACTCTCCGCAGGACTCGGCAGGAGATAAATTACATCATGGGATCGGAGGCTAGAATTTACGTGTACTCGCCGATACCGATACCAGCATTTTAGGCAGTATCGGCGGCATTTCCGATACCAGTATCGGTATCGGAACAACTCTAGTCAAAACCACCCGCTCCTCACTCCGCTCATGCTCCGATCCGCTCACATGCTCTGGCCTCCGTTATACATTATTTGTTCCGTATGACTCGTTTCATATCCGTGTGTCTCGAATGTGCGTGCTGATTTGTTTAGGTTGGTAACACGGGTCGCTATGGAATTTAGGTTAGAGGTTGAAGAAAGTGCACTTTTAGATTGAAAGAACGGCCCTAATGTCAACGTGTTTCAATATCAGTGAATGTTCATGCATTTTTAAGAAGGGCTACTTCCACAAAAAAACAAAGAACTCACCAAAACATCTCAGTAGCACCTTATCTAAATGTTCTATTTCATATATGGAGATTCATATTTATTTATGTATTGCATGCATTTCTACATTTTATTTCCTATTTTGTTTATTCATCCCAGTATCTTTCTTTCTTATGTGTGGAATTCTACAAGGCATTTACATTCACATTTACATTTAGTCATTTAGCTGACGCTTTTATCCAAAGCGACTTACAAGTTCTGTACGACAGGTCATCAGGAAGGATACAACTCTATCAGCTGAGTAACAATATTCATCAAAGTGTTGCTTGTTACAGTGTAGGTTAGTTTATTAGGACAAGTGCATGACAGTAAGGTTAGTTAGGGTTAGATTTTTTTATTTTATTTTTAAAATTTTATTTCAGATAATTGTTGAAGAAGTGCGTCTTTAGTCGACGGCGAAAGATTGGATGGGATTCGGCTGTCCTAACTGGGGTGGGTAGTTCATTCCACCATTGTGGGGCAAGGACTGAGAATAGGCGTGTAGGTGGTGTATATGTGTTTGAGGATGATATCCTTCAAACAGACAATAGTGATGATATAATTTGGGCAGTGCTGAGCTGGGTTACTTTCCTCCAGTGTATTTGTCCCCCGGCCCCACCCAACGGCCCCATGCACACACACACACACACACACCGAAGTAAAAATAAAATAAAAAATTTGAAAAAAAGATTTTTTGAAAAAAAAAAATTATTAATTATTTTTTCTTTTTTTTAAACTTCGATTTTTTTTAATGTTCGGAGCTTGTGCCATCGAACGAAGCTTCGAAGTATTTAAGACAGCCCTAAACACCACTATACCGGTACATACATGCATAGTCATATTGGCTGAGGATCATGCAGTTGGCAAGCAATTTCATAGTTTCCAGTGATAAGAACCTTTTTTCTGTGCAAAAATTTCACCCTTGTGTTAACTTTTTTTGATCACCTTCAGGGCCATTGTTTTCCCTGAGTGTTTGGTCGAGGTCTGCACCTAGGTATTTAACACAGTCTCTAGACTCGACACTGAAGCCATTACAGCTGATCTCAAGTCGGGAACATTCCTTTAATTTATGTTTTGAGCTGAATAGAATTGACTCAGTTTTTCCAAGGTGAATCGATAATCTGTTGTCAACTAACCATTTGTGAAGGCTTTCCAGCTCCCTACTGAGACCGGCTTGTATTTCTGCCGTGTCGTCTCCAGACACCAGAAGTGCTGAGTCGTCAGCATACAGTAGGAGTCTGCAGGATACTGCAGACACCATGTCATTAACATATAGTGAAAAGAGCAATGGAGCAAGGATACTGCCTTGCGGCACCCCACATGTTATTTCATTATATGAAGATGCGACACCATTTATGTTCACAACCTGGGTCCTCCCAGTCAAGTACGACCTGAACCATCTCACCGACCCATCGTCCATCCCACAGGCTTTGAGCTTCTCAAGCAGGATCTGATGGTCAACAGTATCAAACGCTTTCTGCAGGTCAATCAACCATGCCAGTTCGTTTGCCACAGTCCATCTGGGTTTGAATATGGTCAGTGAGATCAATCAGGCAAGCATCCGTAGAATACCCAGGGCGAAAGGCAGACTGGAATTGATAAAGGAGATCTGTCTGTTTAAGAAAATCTGATATTTGATTAAATATGACCTTCTCAAGAACTTTGGAGATGACGCTGAGAATAGAAACTGGACGATAGTTTCCCTCGTTTGTCCTATCTCCTTTTTTGTGTAGTGGAACCACTCTGGCACATTTTAAGTCGTCGGGTACAATACCCTGTTTCAGTGATGGGTTGATGATATGTGTTAGAGGTTCACTAATTTGGTTTGCTCCGTCTTTGATAAACCTCACTGGTAAGTAGGGATGGGTATCGTTAGGATTTTATCGATACTACTACTCTTATCGATACTGCTTAACGGTTCGGTACTTTATCGATACTCTTATCGGTTCTTTTTGGTTCTTTTTTTGCAAGAAAAAAAGACAATTAATTAAGAACAGAATCAACATTGCTTTATTATTTATAAATACAACTTTATAAATAAGTATTATAAATAAATATAATTTCTTCAGCAACAGCAGCAGCAATGTTCTTTTATATAACTTTATAAATAAATATAATAAATGAATATAATTTCTTCAGCAACAGCAGCAACAATGTTTTAAATGTGTCTGACTCTGAATTATAGACTTTTTATAATAAACAACAAATGCAAAAGGCTAACAGAACTGTGACACTCGTTCACCCTATCCTCTGTCATCCTTCCTCTAGCTGCTAGGGTGAAAGGACTTTGGGTGGTGGAGGGAGGTAGAGGGAAGATGTGTGGTGGCCCTGGGCTCACTGGCCTGGGACACATTGGTGGCTGACGCCTCAGCTTGACGATCTATAAAAAGTTTAGATTGTAGTATTTGTAGCTAAACAATTATTTTGTTTATTAGCCTATTTGTAATAATTCGTTATTAGCCTAGGAAACTCCGTATCTTGGCTTACCGGCGGCAGTGGACGTGGATGCAGATGGAACACTGCGCGCAAGGCAGTCGAATACGCGCATTTCTGCACACTAATATCATGTTTTGCCAACAGATGTTTTGATAAATTGCTCGTATTGCCACCCTTACTGGCAAATGTTTTGTTGCACTTGTGGCAACGTGCGTTGTATATCCATACTTTCTTTAGAACGCTTCGCTCTATCCGCCATCACGAGTCACGGTGCATGCAGACTCAGAGCTGTCTGTGTCTGTGTGCAGTGCGCTTCAGCACGGAGAACTTTCATTAAGGAGTACCCGTATGTAGCACTACTAGCGAGCGACTCGCGAGGAGTGTGTGTAATAATGACTCGCTGTGGCTCGCTTCTCGTGCAGAGACAGAGAGAGGATAGATCGTTTGCAACTTTTAAATAATAATAATAATAATAATAATAATAATAATTTCTCTAGAGTATCGATAGCAGTACCGAGGACGTCGGAGCTTATAAATACTCCGGTATTTTCTAATATAGTACCGGTTCCCGTTTAAAACCGGGGTCCGGGGGGCATCCCTACTGGTAAGCCATCTATTCCAGTAGCTTTATCCTTGCCTAGGGTATTGATCGTTTTTTCTACCAGGGCCATGTCCACTGGTTGTAATTTGAAGGAATCCTGTGCAACCGTATCTGAATAATAATTAAATACATAACTACTACAAAACTGTCCAGTGGGTTCGGGTAACTTCTTCACAAGTGTTGATGCCACTGTAGTGAAAAAATCATTGCATTTTTGGGCCACCCTTGCACTGTCAAAGCAAATTTCATTATCAATATCCAACCCAATCTTTGAAGAAGCTGAACAATTGTTTCTAATGGGAGCCCCCAGATTTTTTTTAGAGTTTGCCAAAGTTCTTTGGGGGAGTTTTTCACTTCTTGGAATTTTCTTGGGAGTATTCTGTTTTGGCCTTTTTTACCAGGCTGGTTACTCTATTTCGCATGTGTCGATACTCATCGAATAGAGCGCTATCGCCGCATTTTCTAAATGTTGCCAGAGTTTTGTCTCTTAACCGAATTTGTTCTAAGATGTCTGAATCCATCCAGGGTTTGGAACGTTGTTTGACTCTGACAAGCCTGATGGGGCATACTTTGTCTAAAACCGATAGAAATATTTCTTTAAAAATGATCCAAGCTTCCTGAGCTTTGTCGCACTCTGTAACCTGACTCCAGTCTTCAGACTGCAATAGTTGTTGGAAATCTTCCACGTTGTACTTTTTCATTGACCTGATCCTAACCGTGCTGTGTTTGCCTATCTGGCTGTGACAGATCTTTCTTGTGCAGTATGTGACAAAATGGTCACTGATTCCTAAAGGTAGCACCCCAGATTAGGGATGGGTACCGAATTCGGTACTTTTGAGGTACCGAACTGAAACACGTCGGTACTACAGAGTATCGAATCAAGTGAGAAACCGAAAAAAATAATAAAAAAAAAATATTTTTTATTAATATTTATTATTATTATTTTTAACTTTTTTCTTTTCATGTCAACGTTCACACGCACAATATATGCTTACCTAGGATTTGACTTGATTCAAAAACAAAGCAGTCGGAGCAATGACAAGCCGAAAACTGTCGAAATTGTAGTTATTTGAAGTTTGGATTTTTTTTACGACTGAGGTAGGTAAATAAAATGTCGACAGTTTTCGGCTTGTCATTGCTCCGACTGCTTTGTTGTTGAATCAAGTCAAATCCTAGGTAAGCATATATTGTGCGTGTGAACGTTGACATGAAAAGAAAAAAGTAAAAAAAAAAAAATACAAAAAAAATGAATAAATTTTTTTTTTTTTTTTTTTTAAGTACCGAAAAAAGGTACCGTTGGGTACCGGTATCGATTCACAGGTACCGGTACCGGCAGGGAGCGAAATTAACTTTTTGACTCACCGGCCAGTGGCGGGTAGATGGGAAGAGTCTACCCGCCAAGCATATTTCTTACCTGCCAAAATTGTTTTGATTAAAAATATATATATATATATTTTATATATAATTTTTTTTTTAAATAAAATATATATTATATAATCATACTTGTAGTTGTATTATCTGCGAGACATCGCCACCACGCAATAAGTCAAAATGCTTGCTATCTGCAAACAGCTCCACTGTCTGTTTTGGCTGTGTTGCTCTTCTAGAAAAATAATCCTTTCAGGGTTGCCTATTGAAATACTGTACACTTTCCTACTGTACACTTTCCTGATTAATTGAAATGGGGGACCCTGATGTAAACAAGACGAAAGTCTTTCTCTGGTCTGCATCCCCTTAACAATTGTGTGTATTGAGCTGTACTGTACCCATTCTGCAATCTGTTAATAAAGTTTTCAATCAATCAATCACACCTCCAGTACAGAAACATTGTTTGAGTTTGCGTGTCAGGTAGACCATTGATTGACAGTCGAGTCTGCCAATTACATCACATCGCTTGCACTCCGGTGCTGCAGCTGGACCCATTGCCCACCTCTGCTGTTGATAACGCTAGCCAAGTTATTATACACACAGATACACAGTGGGCCAGTGACTTTGGTGTAGGGGTGTAACAATGCATCGATCCTAAGGGGGAAATTCAACTGCATCGATTTGAAAATGTTAGAATAGATTATCGCAATTTTAATGTGTACACGTTATGTTATTGTCATGTCCGTTACAGCCAACACACCGACATACGCTACTGCATCAACGTTATGATTAACAAAGCAAGGCATTCGTTTTGTTGCATTAACGTTATATTACTATTGCTATCGATAAATCTATGTGTTCTAAAATCTATTGCTATTGGTAAGAGAGACTATAATAAGTTGGTGTCTCGGAAAACGAGAGCCCTGATCGCGGAGTTTCAGGAAGTAAACAAGAAAAATGAGAGCTTTCGATTGGTCATTTGCTTTATTTCCCATGAAACCAGCCACTTCACTCTACTGTGATTGGACCGTTGGCTTGAGTGCAATGTGGGACTTGTAGTTTTTTAACGATCTCGCAGCGGAGGAAAAAAAAGACGAGAGGCTATAATCTGTATTCGCACAGCGTGCGCGTAATTGATTTTTACCGTTCGCATACAAATATTTTTAGGGGCCTGCTTATGAACTACACGTCTACATGCCACACGGCGGGCAGCCCTCTAAGTGTCATGCGCCAAAGGTAAAAACAGACCGCCCCTGGCGGGCGGCGGGCTTTAGTTTCGGTCCCTGGGTACCGGTATCGGTTCAAATGTGAAAGGTACCCATCCCTACCCCAGATTGACATATTTTTTCTTTGTCAGATGACAAGATCAGGTCAATGATAGATCTGCTAGTCTTAGTAATTCTGGTAAAATCATCAATCAATTGTGTAAAATCAAAAACTGAGCATAAATTCATAAAATCTGCAAGTAGACCATTGTTTAAATGACTAGTTGGATGGACATTAAGTTAAAAACACCAGTGACGATAACCTCTTGATCTAGAAAACGGTCTGCATTTGCACAGGACTTCTCGAGAAGATGAAAAAAATTTGAGCATTTCGGGGGTCGATAGCAACAACCGACCAGAATAGGTTGTGATTTTGGTAGCAGTAGGTCTTGCTCGAAAAAGAGATCTTTGATCTCAAGTGACTACCTGGTAAAATAAAGGTTTAATAAAAAATATATTTTTTTGGATCAAATATTTTTTTTTTAGATATTATAAGCTCCGACGTCATCGGTACTGCTATCTGTACTCGAGAAATTATGGAGTTTTTTTTTTGAGGAATTTAAACGTCGCAAACTAATCTTGTTGGCCGTTTTCTATATCTCTCCTGCCTCGGTGTCTCTGCCTGCGCGAGGAGCGGGCTGTGCTCACACTAGGGATGGGTACCGAATTCGGTACTTTTGAGGCACAGAACCGAAACACGTCGGTACTACAGAGTAGGGGTGGACGGTATAAACGGTATACGGTATAAACGGTATGAATTTGCTCTACGGTATGGATTTTGAGTATACCGTGTAACCGGTAGTGCAGCTCTAAAATAGCAATGACGTCATGTAACCACAGCGCGACTATTTCACTCGCATTTGCCCCTAAAAATAGATAGAATTAGTCATAGATAATAGATATGTGCGAACTGGAAAAAGTTATTTAGGAGGCTTCGCGCAGTGGGCGTGCCAGCCCCTACCGCACGCATGTAAACACGGGTCTCTAGTAGTCTAGTGGGACGGGACACGGGAGCTGTCGGCGTCTCCCTGAGCTAACGTTAGCTTAGCTACCGTTACTAAATCACCCAGTCAACTATTCACTTTTAGTTTAATACATGATGGGGCATTGTCTAACCGAACGGTATCTAGTCGGCCAGCTACCGATAGCTCCTGACATCAACAAACGCTCCACAAAGTCTAGTACTAGAGACGTGTATGCTACCTGTTAGCTCACGTTAACGCAAATTAGTTCACCGTTCAAAACGAAATGTCCCATTGAACTAAATAATTCACTGAGGCGTTGTATTAACGTTATATATGCAGTAGCTACAGATAGCTCGTGATATCAATGTCTTATAACACTGATTCGATGCGTATTCGAGCTGAGGGCTTGCTAACGTTATAATACCAATACAATAGGGTCCAGGTGCAGCGCCGGAGAATCCTGGCCGTAGCTCTGCTCGAGGCTACTAGAGTATAGGTCCAGGTGCAGCTCCGGAGAATCCTGGCCGTAGTACACAGACAGTGGAGCTTGTTGCGTGGTGGCGATGTCTCGCAGATAATACCAGTACAAGTCTAATTATATAATATATATATTTTATAAAAAAAAATATATATATATAAAATTAAAAAAAAATTTTTTATCAAAAACGATGATACCGTGATATATACCGTTACCGTCTATGCTTCAAATTATACCGTGATATAAATTTTAGACCATACCGTCCACCCCTACTACAGAGTATCGAATCAAGTGAGAAACAGAGGAAAAAAATAAATAAAAAAATTATTAATTTTTTTTCAACTTTTTTTTAACTTTTTTCTTTTCATGTCAACGTTCACACGCACAATATATGCTTACCTAGGATTTTACTTTATTCAACAACAAAGCAGTTGGAGCAATGACAAGCCGAAAACTGTCGAAATTGTAGTTATTTGAAGTTTGGATTTTTTTTTACGACTGAGGTAGGTAAATAAAATTTCTTGAGACTAAAGTACAGAAAAAAGGTACCGTTGGGTACCGGTATCGATTCACAGGTACCGGTATCGGTTCAAATGTGAAAGGTACCCATCCCTAGCTCACACACACACTCACTCACACACACACACACACACGGGTGCTGCCGAGTACAGACAGCTCTGCTCTCATCATGGCGGACAGAACGAAACGTTCAAAAGTCTGGGTCTATTTTACTAAAGTCGATGCTGACAACGCTCGTTGCCACAAGTGCAACAACACATTTGCCAGTAATGTATAAGCGCTGGTACTTGTCAATGTGGCTGGCGGGGAACTAACGTTAGCTCCGAGTAGAATAATGGCTGACAATCCGGAAGTAAATAAACTAATGAGAGCTTCCGATTGGTGGTAAGAAGAAGAGGTGGGTGCAAGCGGTGGGACGTAATTGGCAGATCGACTGTCCTCCGAATGTAACGTGACTACGTCACAGCCAAGAAAGGGAGCGCTGGATTTGTGAAAAACTCCCTGTTCCTAAACCACACGCTATCAATCGTACCACAGTACTGGCAAAACGGGAGGAGGCTATAATAAAAACAAGCGCCCTTCATCCAAATCCACCCACACCGGATTTCTTTTAACCAAAAAATTTATTATATATTATCGGAGCTATCAATAACGTTATCGGGATGATGTCATAATTGCTGATATCGGCCCGATAATTATCGTGCATCCCTATTTCTAAGTCATCTCTATGTAAATCATGCCTGGGGTTGAATGCAATATCGGCACGTATGTAGAGGCAGACCCCACCTCCTTCCCTATTTCGGTCATTCCTAGTCGCAACAAATCCAGGTATTTCAATTTCATTGTCCGGTACACTATCATCAAGCCAACTTTCAGTTATTGCAATCACAGATGCCTTTGTTTTCGTTGCTAGTATTTGCACTTCAGGTAGTTTTGGTATCAGGCTGCGTGCATTCAGATTAATGATATGCAAACCCTTTTTGTTAAAGTGTTCAAAAGGATCATTTTGGGTTGTTGAGGATGGTGAGACCTGGCCTGGACTTGTAGGTCTATTGGAGGCTGAACAGTCCTCTGTGAACAGATTATCCTTAAAAAATGAATCACTGAACATGGGTAGTGTACACGGATTGCAAAACCACTTAAGATCTGATTTAGCTAAGTGTTTGTATTCTTTCACAGACATATTGATACATTTAGGGTGATACCAGTTATTGCAGTCATCACAGCATATACCTCTTTGTTTTGTTTGGATGTGCTTGTAACATGACCCACAAGTATCAATTGAAGGACCAGGGTTTGTTTGGATATCCCCACTTAAAACTAGGATCACAAACAGGCATTGCTGAACTGGATCAATGGTATATTTGCTTAGTTTAACTTTTCGACCTGTAGGAAAGCATCTAGTATGTATACTGTCAAGGTATAACAGAGTAAGCATTCTGCTGGTTACAATGGGCTGATAGTTTAACTGATAGTTTAGCACAGATGATTCAGTTTGCCATGTTTTGTCCTCCAGTTGGCTTGGATTACTGTGGTTTTCTCGAGTAAATGACATTCTACCTAATAGGACTAGAATCAGTGATCAAACGCCTAGGGCCTAGTACAGCCATTTTGGTAGTGAGAGTACACTTTTCTAGCGGCAAATATGCAAAGAGGTCCCTTGTAGCAGGCAAAACACTATTTACAAATGACCAACAATGATTAAGGAATGAACGTTCGAACATTCGAGCTCAGCTTTAGTATGTATATATAAGATATGTTATCTTTTTATGAATTTCTATGTTTTTTTTAAGGTAAGAAAATTCAGTTGGACAGAAAAAATAGGCGTCACGTCATTGACGACTACAGCCATCCCACTTCCAGTACCTACCAAACTAACGCATGTTAAAACACAGGGTGCTCATCTCTCTCTCTTTCTCTCTGTCCCCCCTCCCGCTCACACACACCACATCTGTGGATCTAAATTATCTTTAACTGCTTCCATATGAAGAACACCTTGAGCTGTGGAGTTCTTTGTTCATGTTGTTCTGTGTGTGTGTGTGTGTGTGTGCACCCAGTAATGAACTAGGCCTCCATGCCATGTCTTTAAAATGTGTGCTACTGCTAAAAACGGTATGATGCTTAAGTACCTTCTGCCACCTGTTGCTCGCAACACTCTACTTGCTGTAGTAAAGCCCATGGTGCCTTCAAGTCATATCGGAAATACTTGAGCACACATCAGCTACCAATACACATTACACACATGTTGCAGAGTTGGGGGCCAATACACATGCACACACGGGAGGAAATTAGGGCACTTTACTCTCCAAATGCGAGTATTTTTTATGTTTGGCGAGTGATTCATGAAGACCACTCGCGACACTGGTGAGCACTGCACAAGACCTGCGGACATATAATGTTTAATAAAAGTTCCCGCCGTACTGGCCAACCCGCGGACATATAGAATGTTTAATAAAAGTTCCCGCAGTACTGGCCATCAGTCAAGGGAGCACTCGCAAACGGATAACGTTAAACACAGCAGAAGATGGAAAACGGACAGACTGACCAACGGGGAACTGCATCCAACCCTAGTACAACCCTTGAGTATAAGTTACTATGGACACATTTAAATCACAGAGGTGTAATGTTAAGTCTATTGGAACTGTACAGTAGTTAGCTTCTAGTTAGCGTTTTAGCTATAGATGCTTGCTAGCTAACGTTAGCCCCTTGTGCGCGTGTGTGTGCTCAAAGCAGCCAAAAGCAGCCAGCCCCATGTTAGCTAGGTGTATCTGTTATGACTATGTTTCCAAAAAAGCACCGGACTACGACGTAAGGTTAGACATTTTATTTCATGCTCAAAAGCCCCTGGCTTGCACATCGCAGTCACGAAAGGGGCTAGCTCAACCAGTGCACAACAGCACACCAACCCAACTGACATTACCACAACACTTGACAGTACTTCACAGCACTGTCGTAAAGACCACCATGCCGTCTTAAAGGCACAGTGAACACCGTTGTGATGCCACTCATGCATACACAACATTGACACGGCTTGACAACCGAGGTTCAAAGTTAACTTGATTGATTGATAAACTTTTAACAGATTGCAGAATGGGTACAATTAGGGCTGTGCGATATGGCCTAAATATGATATCACGATATTTTCTGACCTTTCGGCGATACACGATACGATACACATCACAATGTTTTTCTTTTTTCCCCCAAACAATTCATTATGAGGCTTACCAAGACAGTATTTGAGTTTGCAAGCTAACATTAAAGACAAAATAAAATACCCATGCATTTAGCATTTTTATATTATATATTAGATTTAGATTATTGGATTATATATTGCATATATTTAGCAATGAGATATTATATGATTTAGATATGAAATATGATGAATTGAAAATGGGGGACCCTGATGTAAACAAGACGAAAGTCTTTCTCTGGTCTGCATCCCCTTAACAATTGTATGTATTGAGCTGTACTGTACCCATTCTGCAATATGTTAATAAAGTTTTCAATCAATCAATATCATTTTAGCATTTTTATGAAACTACTGTATATTTGTATGTCTCTAAATGTTTTGATGAATTGAAAATGGAGGACCCTTATGTAAAAAAGCCGAAAGTCTTTTTCTGGTCTTCATCCTCCAGTCCACTGTTGTTGTATTGAGCTGTACTGTATTGTACCCATTCTGCAAACTGTTAATAAAGTTTTCATTCATTCATTCATTCATTCATTCAGACGGCAAACAGAATAATTTTGATTGACAGTCGAGTCTGCCAATTACGTCACACCGCTTGCACCCGCCCTGCTGTTCTTGGCACCAACCGGCAAGCGCGTATTCATGTTTTACTTCCGCTTTTGTCCGCCATTGATTTTGACGAGAGCTCAACAACAACAACGTTACTGTAGCTCCCCGCGGTCGACAAGTAGATTACCAGCGCTCCGCAGATGACTAAACGAGGCATAATGATTTTACTGCAACGAATGTTATAATAAAACTCCATAACAGACCGCAGAATGGGCACAACTTACTCAGCACGGGCTGAGATATGAACAGTAATGCTTGCAAGTTGCTATCTATCTAGGTTGTCCTCGGGACGTTGCTATGTTCGGGTAAATAGGCTGATGTTATTGAACGTGTAACTATATAACGTTAATGCCACAACCAATGCATTTGTTAATCATAAGTAGTAACTGATGCAGTAGTGTGTGTGTGTGTGTGTGTGGGGCGGCGTTGTTCAAAAGTTTGAACGTGTGGACCAGATTGACGCGACACAATCCTCTTGGGCAAAACATCACGATATCTACGATACGTTTAAAAAGTGTATCGTTAATGAACTGTACCCGATATTTATATAATATCGCCATATCGCTCAGCCCTAGGTACAATACAGTACGGCTCAATACACACAATTGTTAACACTTTCAGTGCCGGCCGTGTTTCCTTTTTACCCCGTTGAATGCCACCATCCACGGCCAATGTTAACGTTAATATGGCCTAATCTATGTTTTAAATTATGGCTATGTGTCTAATCTGCCCGTCGCTTATCAAAGACTCATTTTCCAGTCAACATTGGCAAGGCAGATTGTATTTTTATTGCTTCATTTCCATTTGATAGCATTTTGAAAATCACCCGTTTTCCGGGGGAAAACAACCCATACCTATGATAATCGCCTTTTACTGGAATATTCCAGAACGTTGTCATTTGTCGGCCTATTTATGAATCGTTTTCAAATAAACGCTAGATGATCGATAGTATATGTGTGCGCACGCACGCTCGTGCCGTGCGCTGATAATCACTGCTCTTATTTCCTCATGGCTTTTACAGTCAAAACAGCCATATCACATAAACGCTTATATATCCGTGAAAACGAGTCTGATTATCCTAACTAGAGATGTTCCGATACCATTTTTTCCTTTCCGATCCGATTCCGATACCTAAGCTTTGGGTATCGGCCGATACCGATACTTATCCGATACCAGTGCATACATTAAAAAATATATATATTTTATATAAATGATATTTTGAATGATTTAAAAAAAAAAATCTTTTTTATTACAGATACTGTTTTATATATACTGTTTTTTAGTAATAACTAGAAAGTAATGGTATTTATTCAACAGGTGATTGTATAGATTTGTATTAGTATCATTAATCAATGAGTATGGGGTTGCAGCACTGCAGATATACCCTACTCCAATGATCCGCACGGACATTAGACGGTGTTGCACTCGCTACCCAGTGGCTCTGCAGATATACCCTACTCAGTCTGTAAGCTAGTAGCAGATAGAACGTTCATGTTGTGATTTTCGATGCAAAATAAATATTCAACATTCTCTTTTGAGACTCCGCCTCAGACTCTTATCCTTTGGCACTTGGAACTTGCTGTACTTTGCTTGCAGGTCTGCAGCCATTATTGCTGGATTATGAATAGCACCAACTTTAGACACGGTATCGTTATCAAGCTAAGCTAGCTGACCTAGCTCGTCTTCCCGCATTGACATTTGATAACGCTAGTCAGTAGCTACTTAACTTAAATACGATTCACTGTGGGTGCATTATTGTTGATAGACGGTCACGGACAGTGTCAGGTCCTGGAGAAAGGACAGGCGATCATCTGATTTGATGTAACAGGCGGATGTTGTTCCAACTAGCTAGCTTTTTAGCTAATGCTATCATAACACCAGCAAAACACATCCCGTCCGAGCTCCCCGTCACACGCTCTGTCGGGGACAATGGAATTTAAGAAAGTGTATCTGCTGTTAAAATGACAAACAGCATCACACTTTAAAACATGTTCATTTTATAATCCTCACTCTCCGCAGGAGATAAATTACGTCATGGGATCGGAGGCTACAATTTACGTGTATCGGCCGATACCGATACCAGCATTTTAGGCAGTATCGGCTAGGGGTGGGAATCATCAGTTTCATCACGATACGATACGATATCGATTCTTTGGACAACGATACGATATTTGCCGATATCACAAAGTCTGCCACGATACGATACGATTCAATTCAGGTGCCTGCGATCGATATGAGGCGATATTATGTGCCCATTTAACACAATCAGTCACATTTAGATCAACAAAAAAAAGGCTACGGAAATATCAATTGATGTATTTATTTTTGAGCTCTTCCAGACATTTAAATGAAAAACAATCTATTGTTTTTAATACAAATAGACCTCCTGTTCACTTTTGTTTTTATATATTGAGCTTTAACACACACACAGACACACACAGACACACACACACACACACAGTCCCCCACAGCCCCCACCCCTCCTCCTTCCAAGTCCCCTCTCCACTCTCCTGTTCTCTCTCACGGTTAGCTGCTTAGCTTTTAAGCAGCCAACGCGACGTTCATTTAGATATTTAACGCGACGTTGGCATAAAGGAATGGCGACGATGCAACGCCTGTTATATGCATTTGACCCGTTGCGGGGAAAAAACTGCACAGACTTATATCGGCTCGCAAAATAGACGCTCTGTAGTGCTTTACAGCAGACGCAAACACTGCTGTAATGTCTACACGGAGTTTCACAATACTGGGCGCCGGCGGATATGACTCGCGGGGATTTTCAAAATAAGAGTATCGCAATATGAATCGATCTTTTTACGTTGCGTCGATCCTATTTGATTATTGATAATAGATCGATATATCGATCTGGATCGATGTATTGTCCCACCCCTAGTATCGGCGGCATTTCCGATACTGGTATCGGTATCGGAACAACTCTAATCCTAACACTGATAACATAGATTCCTTACCTGAGGTCAGATGGTATCCAAATGGTTTATTCCAATTTCCGATCGCCATTCGAAAAAATCGATAAATGTATTGATCCATCGTGTGTACAGTACAACACATGATCCGCGCGGCTCAGAGGCTCCAGAATGAACTCTGGTAGACCCCGGCTGCATCAGTGAGAAGTCAAATGTGGAGTCAGAAATCCGTTCTCTTCACTTTCATTGAGTCCATTCCAAAAGGGTGATTTACCATCTGGGAGACGATGGGGGGCGCTTTTTTCACATCCGAGCGCCGGCGGTCCCTGGATCTCCAACGGTAGGCTCACGTGATGCAATATGATTTCAGATCGCTAATAAAAAGGAAAAAAAAATACCAGAGAATACTCGTGACCGTGGCATTCAACGGTCTGAGCGTAAACCCGAGAAAAGCCGTGAGTGGCACTCAAAAGTGTTAAGGGGATGCAGACCAGAGAGAGACTTTCGTCTTGTTTACATCAGGGTCCCCCATTTTCAATTCATCATAACATATGACATACACGACATACAGATAGACAGTACTGCTACATCTATACATTTCACATCTATCTATACACTTCACAACATACTTCGGTTTTTTTCTTTCACTGCCAAACCCAGTCCAACCCAGCATCTTTCACTGCCCAGTTCAGCCCAACTCAGTCCAGAATAGATCCCTCTTTCATGTTAATATGTTTTATGCTAATATTGTGAAGAGTAGAGACACTGTTATTATTATTATTTTTTTTATTATTAAAACTTTATTTTTTAGCGTTTATCGCTTTTCTGGTCAAGCATGACCGACAGTTGTAGGGTGAAACGGGAGAGAGAGCAGGGGGAGACATTCGGCAAATGACGGCGAGTCCGGGAATCGAACTCGGAGTCAACCAGATCCGTGACGCAGCACGGAGTCCCGCGACGCAGCGCGGTAACATGGTGTGCTACTGGAGCACCCCGAGACACTGTTATTAATGTTTTATGCTAATAAATATTTTAAAGAGTAGAGACACGGTGTGATTATTAGTTACTATGATTGAAAATCTATTTAGACGAAGACATACAAAGAAGGAATTATCACAATTAATGATTTATTTTTGGCTGGTAAAAAATCTGTTTGGCTGGTAAAAAAAAATCAGATAAGATAAGATATTCCTTTATTGATCCCCTTGGGGAAATTCAGGCATCATAGCAGCATGGGGGGGAGGGGGGGGGGTACAGGTAGTAAAACAACAACACAGTGTACAGGTAGTAAAAACAACACAGGCAGTGTAAACAATTTGGTCAATATGGTCAATATAATTTACTATCTGACTAGCTGAAGAAATATTCACATTATTCAGTGTCACATAAGGTGCCGTATGCATAAGGTAGTGTTATAATTTACTATCTACTGAGTATACATTATTCACAGTATCACGGTATCCACTGAAATAGATACTCGCCAGTTGGCTGGTAAGCCAAAAAGTTTGTTTCCTCCCCTGTGCACACACATGCTGCATGTTGCAGAGTTGGGGGCCGACGCACATGCACACATATGCTTCATGTTGCAGAGTTGGGGGCAGAGACACATCCACACATATGCTTCATGTTGCAGAGTTGGGGGCAGAGTCAGACACACATGCACACATATGCTTCATGTTGCAGAGTTGGGGGCAGAGTCAGACACACATGCACACATGCTTCATGTTGCAGAGTTGGGGGCCGACACGACATGCACACATATATGCTTCATGTTGCAGAGTTGGGGGCTGACAAATAGGGCTGGGCGATAAAACTATAACAATAATTATCGCGAAATATTTTTATAATCGATATCTATTGATAAAAAAAAAATCTAATTTAAAAAAAATATATATTCTTTTTGACCTGCAACAGGGCAGTTTTAAAACCAGAGACAGTGGACAGACTTTCTTGCCTCCAACTTAAAGTAATGGCTTTGCTTGTCCAAATGACAATACTGACCAAATTGAGATTTATTTTTCTCTTGTCCATTTATTTTGTTTGCTTTCTAATTTAAAATACAGTTTGAAACCATCTGTACACGGTAAGCTATGTGTGCTAGTGGTTTGTCCACCAAAAAAGCGCCAAAAGATAGAAAAGAAACTAGCAGAGCCAGGGATGCCCCGATCACGTTTTTTGCCACTGATACTGATCACCGATCGTCTTGAGCCATACCGATCCGATACCGATCGTCTTTGATAAAAAAAATGTAAAAATTATTTTATATACATTTTTTTAATATTTATTTTATAAAATATATATATTATATAATTAGACTTGTACTTGTATTATCTGCGAGACATCGCCACCACGCAACAAGTCAAAATGCTCGCTATCTGCAAACAGCTCCACTAGGGGTGGGCAATATGACGATATTAAATAAATATCGGGTACAGTTCATTAACGATACACTTTTTAAACGTATCGTTGACATCGTGATGTTTTGCACAAACCCTCATCCATACAGTATGTGTGTGTATTTTTGGCTAAAGTGGATAGAAAACACAGTACTGTGCAAAAGTCTTAGGCACCCAAGAGTTTTTATATAAATTGTCTTAGATGTTAATAAAAAAAAAATCTGTATTAGTGTGTCAGTAGACTACTCTTTTTAAATGTTTGCAACTTTTCATTTAATTATTTTTGAAAGCATCTTCATGGTTTAATGCAGACATATGTTGCAGGGACTATTATAATCATCATATTTGCGTGAACGTATCCTTCAAAGGGTTAAATCAAGCCTTTTTAAGTGCTTTAGAGAATGTCAAAATATTGCAATATATATCGTGTATCGTGATAGAGCCAAAAAATATCGTGATATCATTTAGAGGCCATATCGCCCAGCCCTAAGCTCCACTGTCTGTGTGTACTCGAGTAGCCTCCAGCTACGGCCAGGATTCTCCGGCGCTGCAGCTGGACCCTAGTATTGGTATAAATCACATTCAGCAAGCCCTCAGCTCGAATACGCATCGAAACAATGTTATAAGACATTGATATCAGGAGCTATCTGTAGCTACTGCTAGCCGGCTAGATAACGTTAAGACAACGCCTCAGTGAACTATTTAGTTTAGAGCTAACGTGAGCTACCGAGTCAGCGGAGGTAACTTATCATGCACTCGACTATTGCTGGAGCATTTGTTGATATCAGCAGCTATCAGTAGCTAGCCAGCTAGATAACGTTAAGACAATGCCTCATGTAGTCACTGGGTCATTTAGTTTAAACAGTAACGTTAGCTCGGTAGGTAGCCAACGTTAGCTCATGTCGCATGACTAGCAGACTGCGAGGCTCTTGTTTACATGAGTGCGGGAGGGGCTGGGGAGGAGGAGGCGCCGTACGCTGCAGGCTGTGTGTCTGAGAGAGAAGTCAGCAGTGACAGATCTCCGTAAAGAATTGGATCATAATTTATGTGTGTAGGTTTTTTTAGATAACAGGTATTAGGGGTATATCTTATATAAGACAACTAACTAAAATGTGATCTCATTGGATGTGCCCTGACAATTAATGCTTGTATATCTTATCGTGTGTTGTCATCTATATGTTTGTTTAAAAAATAATAAAAAAATAAAATACAAAAAAAAATAATTGGATCATGTTTTTCGATCGGTTTTGACTATCGGCGAAAATAAAGTATTATCACAGATCACCGATCGCATATTTATACTGATTATCGGCCGATAATGATCGGTGGCCGATTGATCGGGGCATCCCTAGAGGGGAGAATTGAAGGGAGAATTGGCGAGGTGAAATTGGGATGGGAGAAAAATAGAAAAATAAGGAGAATAAGTGGATAAAAAAAGAGAGGCAGTTGATTTGACAAAAAAAAAAAAAAAAATCTTTATTTTTATAATCCAATTTTATTTTCATATTCGAATCCCATGCCCATTGAACGAAGCTTCGAAGTATTTAGGACAGCCCTAGTACATACAGTATGTTGACCACGAGTCGGTCAGTAGGGCTGATCCCAAACGTCCGAAGGTTCGGACCTTCGTTCGTTATGTTGGCACTCAAATTTTTATTAATGGGTTCGGATGTGATATATATCAGAATATCACAGTACTATGTTGTGTTTACAATAATTTGAAAGTCACGCACGAACACAGACACAACACAGTCACACCACATCCGATTTAAGATTTTAATCGATTTTTCTCTCTTAACCCTTTCACTGCCACGCTACAGAAGTTTAACCTGTCACTCGTCTGGGAGCCATTTACACACAAACCGAACTGTGTGTGTGTGTTTTCGGGATGCAGCTCTCCTCTCTCTCTCTCTCTCCCTCTCTCTGTCCGTCTCTGTCTCTCTCGCTCTCCCTCGCTCGCTCGCTCTCTCTCTCGCTCGTTCTCTCTCTCGCTTGCTCGTTCTCTCTCTTGCTCTCTCTCGTATGTATCACGCTGTGTGAGTGACTGTCACTCAAATCGCTTATGGGCGGAGCCCAGCCAAATCAGCCTGAAATCTTGAGGTCGAAAAATTATGCTTTTGCGTACTTGATTAAAAATATAAAACAATGAATTTTTGGAAAAAAAACTTTACAGATGTGTTCCATAGAATCACAGGAATTGTGTAAAGTTGCCCAAATAGTGAAAGGAATAGCAATGCATGTCCCCTTTAAATATTATAGCTATGGATCTAATAACATTGTCGATTGTCAGTGAGTTTCTTCCGGTCAACATGCAAAAAACAGATAATTTTTTCATCCGTACATTTCCGTTTTATACCGTGGTGAATATGAGTATAGTTTGAGTGATTCTGAGTAATCCCAGGAAAAGACGTGAAAACAGCGTTTTAGTGGAATTCACTAAACACGTTGCCATTCACTAAACACAAATTCCTCGCTTGGATCAATTCAACAATCAATCTGAAATCAACGCTAGATTATCGGTATTGGGGGGTTTGGAGCGGGGCGCCCCTCCATGCTGTGATTACTACCAACGGGACACACCACACATAACACTAGGGCTGTACCGAATGCTTCGAAGCTTCGATCATAATGTTGACATTCGAATTCTAAATCAACATTTGAATTTATTTTTTATTATTTTATTTTTTTTATTTTTTTTATCTTTATTTTTGTGTCTATTCAATCTGTTTAAACCAATGGGGGTTTTCTTCACAGTTGCAGTTAAAGATTAGGCTACACTAATATTATACTATAAGACGTCACCATCACTTTCATACCAATTATTTATGTTGACGAAACTGATGAGTTATATTCATTAAAGAAAGTTGATTTAATAAAAGAAAAAGACTAATTTAATCAGATTAATCACTTTATTCAAATTGAGGATTTAGTTTCTAAAAATATATATATATATTTTTTTTGGAAGTAAATTATTTTTATAGACATTCGCAGCTTCGTTCGAATACTTCAATTGAAGCTTCGAATGTTAAAAAATTACATTCGGTACAGCCCTAACACACAGACACACTGCAATCGCGGCGAAAAAAACATCGGATCAACGCAAGATTGGTAAGATATCGTCTTTACCTTGTATCTGATGTACTGCAAAAAGAATAATCCAATTATCTGATCGCCATTCCAAATATTCATCACAATAGTTTGTCCAACTTTATCCAGCATTGCAGATGATCTGGCGGGCGGGGACCCTCGTCAAGGGAACTGTGGTGACCGCTTGTCTTGCCGGAGCGTTCAGACCCCGCCACTGCAGCTCGGCCAAGAAAACAAACATCGTTTCAAATGGAGTGCAATAGCGGCCGCAAGGCGTTAGGTGGCGGTATTGGCCGTTTGCGATCTCAGACACATTCAGGACAGCCTGCACAAGGTGCCTCGATGGATTATGAATGGCAATAGCGAATAAAAGAAATAACGAAACAGAAACGTAGATCTACGTTTCTGCCACTCAACCGCTGGGCCACAGAAACGTAGATCTACGTTAACGGCACCCAATGTGTTAATAAAGTGCAAATCTAACTTTCACCAAACATCACTTTTTGTCAAATAAAAGGTGACTATAAAAAGAAATAATTTTGTCTTTCATTTTTTTTTAATCGTCCTAAATCATTAATTCGAATTAATCGATACAATCTATTAATCGCCCAGCCCTAGTTCATAGGTGTAATCTCTAGGGCTGACCTTCGATTCTTTTTTTGGAATTCGAAGCTTCGGGGCCGAGATTAGATTTTAATTCGAAGCTTTGAAATAAAATAAAAAAATTATAAATAAAAAAAATATATATCATTTTTTATTTTATTATTTTTATGTTGTGGGACTTGTACAGCACTTTGTTCAACTTTGTCAGTGCTGTAAAGTTTAAATCTTTTTAAATCTTAGACAAACTAAACACTTTGCTTCCATGAAATATTGTAAGCCGTCATTTGAGGCTTTATAAAAGCAGCACAATGAACACAAATCCGACCTCATCTTAAATAACAAACGGCATTGCTTGTTGTAATTAACAAAGAGAGGCAGAGACGGAGTTGATTTTGAAAAAAATATTCATCATTGAACTGTTACCAGTCTTGGGTTAATCAGATGTTTTTTTCTCCGCCATCACAGCGTGTGTGTGTCTGGTGTGTGTGTGTGTGTGTGCGTAACGTTAGCCGTATCCACGGCATGGATAATCGATTTTTCAGCCCGCTTCTAGCGTGCATAAGTACACATATACTATCGAAAATCTAGCGTTTATTTGAAAACGATTCATAAATCAGCCGAAAAATTACGTGTTTTGTGTATTCCAGTAAAGGGCTATTATCGCAGATTTATCTGGAATTCTCCAAAATCTCAAACTATACTCGTATTCAAAACGGTATAAAACGGAAATGTACCAATGAAAAAACAATCCGTTTCGTACATGTTGACTGCAAGCAAGTCATTGATAAGTGAGGGGTATTTTAGACCCATAGCCATAATTTAAGATCTAGTTTAGGCATTCGCAAATTTCCCCGACCTCCCATTGGCACGCTAGCCCTAACATGGTCAAAGGGGCGTGGCTCTGAATGAGTTAACAAACTTTTATTAAAGAAGAAGTCCTATAGTATGCTGTTTGGTACTAGATCAAATGTGTTGCAAATATCAAATCAGTTGTCAATTAAGTTTTTAGATGATGCTCCTCTCGAATGTCGATGAATATAAGTACCTGGGTCTTTGGCTTGATTCTCAACTCACTTTCAAGTCACATATTGATGCTGTGATAAAGAAAAGAAATTGTAGCCTGAGAATATTGTATCGTTCTATTAACTGTTTTTCTCTTCAAGTTAGGAAAAGAATGATTCACACAGCTGGTACTTCCAATAGTGGACTATGCAGACATAGTCTGCATCAGAACACCACACTAACAAACCTCCGTCCTTATAATAATAATATAATTTAATATATTATTAATTATTATATAATATTATTATATTATAAATATAATAATAATGTCACTTATAATGTTTGCAGATTTATATTGAGGTGCCCTTATAGAGCCCATCACTGTCTTATGTTTGAGTCGTTAAACTGGCTGTCTCCCCAATTCGGAAGACAATTTTCATTGGTTGCTTTTAGTTTACAAATATATTTACTTTAATTATCCCCCCTATCTAAAGCAGTTCCTAACTCCATATAGTTCAACTTATAATTTAAGACGCACGGATCATCCTTTCTTTACTATACCTCGAACCACCAAAGCTATTGGTCGACTTGCCTTAATATAAAGCACCAGCTGATTGGAACAAACTGCCTAGTTCACTCAGATCTCTCACTTCTTACTGGTTATTTAAGATATTTTTGTTCACTTATCTACAGACTACCTGCACCTGTTATTGATTTACTGTGTTAGGGCTTATATGCTGTTTACAGATCAAATTTTAATTTTGTATGCGTTTTATATGGGAACATATATTGGTGATCCTCTTGGGAGGAATCAGTGTGGACTATGAGGGTGAGCTTGGGAGAGTGTCTGTGTATTTTGTTGTCCTGTGTTTTGTATTGTATGTTTTGTATCCTATGTTAACTCATTCAGCGCCAGGGGGCGCTAGAGCGTCATCGCTTTAATCAATGGGGAGACTGCAAAATGTGTGAGTGCTTAAAATATATCTTATATTATAGCTATGGGTCTAATACACCCGTCGATTGTCAGTGAGTTGCTTCCAGTCAACATGCACAAAACAGATCCGTACATCCGTTTTATACCGTTTTGAATATGGGTATGGTGATTCTAAGTAATTCCAGGAAAAGACGAGGAAAAGGCATTTTAGTGTAATCCAGTCATCACGTTGTAATTTTTCGGCTGATTATCTAATCATCCTGAAATCAACGCTAGATTATCATTATTATATCTTCTCGTGCATACATGAACTGGCCTTCGTAGCGGATTTCATAATGCTCTAGGTTAGTGGTCCATGCTATTGTTGTAAGCCCGTGCCTCGCCTGAGTATTTAAACCCCGCCCCCACGGCTCAGATCAGCTCAGAAAACACACCAGACCATTTTCAATGGAGTGCAATAGCTCCGCAAGGCAGTAGAGGCCGGTGTTGACCGTCTGCCAGCTCAGACAGGGTCTGAAGGGTCTGCAGAGGCTGCAGCCATGAATTATGAATAGATATAGCGAATAAACGAAATAACGATCCCAAATAACGATATTCGCATGGCGGGCAATAACGAGTATACTCGTTCTTGGCAATTAATGTGTTAAAGAAAGTTGATAAAAAAATGTAATCCGATTAATCACTTTATTCAAATTGGGGATTTAGTTTGAGGATTAAAAATCGTTTTTTTATTTGGATTATGTCATGAAATATGACGACAGACATTCGAAGCTTCGTTCGAATACTTCAATAGAAGCTTCGAATGTTAAGAAATGACATTCAATACAGCCCTAGTTGCAGGCACTATTATAATCATAATATTGGCGTGCCTGTGTGCATCAAAGGGTTAAATCAATCATTTTTAAGTGCTTTAGAGGAAATGTCAAAATATCGCGATATATATATTATATAGTGTATCGTGATATAGCCAAAAAAGATTGTGATATCATTTAGAGGCCATATCACCCAGC
The DNA here is from genome assembly GCF_963971535.1 of Notolepis coatsorum. NCBI lineage: Eukaryota > Metazoa > Chordata > Actinopteri > Aulopiformes > Paralepididae > Notolepis > Notolepis coatsorum. The sequence continues at coordinate 188,298,091 of NC_140166.1, forward strand.
CCTAACACCCACTACGTGGCAAAGCTATTACTCGCACACTGTGCTCCCTCTCTCTTTCTGTCACTCTCTCTCTCTCTCGCTCTCTTGCTCGCTCGCTCTCTCTCGCTCTCGCTCTCTCTCGCTCTCGCTCTCTCTCTCTGAGACTGACTGTTTTTAGCAGCACACACTGCTCTGTAGTTGCTGTGTGCCGTCTTTGTGTGAGAGGCAGGAACCCCCCACTCACACACAGGCAATACACACTCACGCACACACTGGCACGATACGTGTAACCAGTACCGTGTCACTGCTGTACAGGTTCCTATATCATTCATCCTTGACACAGAAACAATAGTAGGCCATTCATTTCATTCTATCAACACAGCCTGAACCAAAAGTTGCCTCTAGTAACTTGTTTATTTCAGTCTCTGTATATATTTACTAGGGGTGCACCGATGTATCGGTCGGGTATCGGTATCGGCCGATAAGCTCGAATGTGCCGATGGCAGTAGCCGATAAATTCAGTCGCATCCTGCACAACGCCGGCCCCGCCCCAGTCCCCCACACACACACACACAAGCTACTGCATCAAAGTTACTACTAAATATTCAACATTCTCTTTTGAGACTCCGCTTCAGTCTCTTATCATTTGGCACTAAAAGCTAAACATTGTCACCGATATGGCTGTCCGCAACATGTCATTAATTGTGTACGCGAGGTGGTCGCTCAGTGACGACGCTAACATGAGCTAGGTTAGCTAGCATTAGCTACCGGGAGATGCAAGACTAACGTTACTGGTGAAAATGTGATTTGCGTTGGAATACTCCTTTGCCAACTTGCTGTACTTTGCTTGCAGGTCTGCAGCCATTATTGCTGGATTTATGAATAGCCCCAACTTTAGCCAAGGTAACGTTATGGCTAAACCTTTAACAATAGTTAACGCTAGCTTTCGGTTAGCTGTTCAATGCTATTAATAACACAACTCCCCATCAACACCCTCTCTCGGGAAGATGGCATTTAAAATGACACAAACATTCGTTTTGTGGCATTAACGTTATATAGTTAGTGTTACAAGTTCAATAACAAGCATATTATTTACCCGAAGATAGCAGTAAGCAAGGCATTACTCCGTTAGTCCGTTCATAGCTCAGTTCCATTCCGTTGCTCATTCCGTACCCAACTACCCATTCTGCAATCTGTTAATACAGTTTTCAACCAGACAAATGTATAGAAAGACTTTGTTTTATTATAACATTTGTTGCAGTAAAATCATTGTCTCATTTGGTCATGCTGTGGAGCGCTGGTCGGCGGGCCGGGCAGCTAACGTAGCTACGTTAAGTTTGTTGTGCTCTCGCAAACAGAACAATGGCGGCATGCCCGAAAGTAGAAAATGAATAAACGCTTGCCGATTGGTGGTAAGGACAGCAGGAGGTGGGTGCTAGCGGTGTGGCGTAATTGGCCGAATCGACTGTCAATCAAAATGGTTATATTGCATTGGCTGAGAGCTCTGGTTGAGAGAACGGTATCCATCTGCAGGCCGCCAGACGATACTGGGAGAGAGATAGTGCTACATGGCATGGTGGAATTAATACCATAAACATATTTCTTGATGTTTCCTTTTTTTAAGTAAGTAAAGAGGCATACAAATACAAACATACACATACAAATATACAGTAGTTTCATTAAAAAAAAATATATATTACAAAAAAAAAGTAAAAAATAAAATAAAAATTAAACAAAAATTACAAATACTATACAAATAATACACAAATATCGGTATCGGCCGATTGTGTTACTTGAACAATCGGTATTGTTATCGGTGGCCAATTTTCATATCGGTGCACCCCTAATATTTACGCATAGTTTGTTTATATAGTCGTGTTTCTATTCATGTTCCCTGGTGACCGTTGATACCGCCATGCCATGGGCTTGTGTGTGTAGATCACAGTCGGTATTCAGGCACTCGATGGATAGTAACCTGAACACAGCTTGTGTTTATAAGAATAGTAGGTGGAGGTGGCTGGGTGGCGCAGCGGACTAAGCCCTTGTCACCAACGCGAGAGACACTGGTATCGAATCCGGCTGTCAGCGTTGCCTCCGGCTTGGCCGGCCGTCATACTCGCTCAATTGGCAGAGTCAGCGAGAGGGAAGCCGGTGGGTGGTATTCTGGTCGTTGTAAACAGCGACTCCTACAGGTCGGTCAGGGCGCCTGCACAGCGAGGGAGGGAGATGGTGAGGGTAGTGTGACCTCCCCCACGTTACACCTCACCAATGAGAGTCCGTGCTGACAGGTGAAAAGATGCTGCTGGCTGTCTCCTATGTCTCGGAGGAAGCATCTGATAGACTTCAGGGCTCCCTAGACCGACCAGTGGGGGGCACATGCGAGCAACGACCAGGAAGGGGAGGGGTGGAATTGGCATACCGACTAAATTGGGATGGGAGAAAAACACAGAAAAACAGGAGGAGAAAAAGTGGATACAAAAAAAAGTAGGTGGTTTTGGGTTGTGTGTGTGTGGTTGTGTGCATGCGCCAAGGCGGAAGTTGGTGTGGCGGCCCGGGCGATGGTGGAGCAGGAGAACAGGAACTCTAGGCTGTTAGCTGTGGCCACTGTGCCAGGCTTCCAAACAGCTGACAAATGGTGCCAGGCCACGTCTATTCTTTCCCCAATACTAGGGATGCCCCGATCACGTTTTTTGCCACCGATACCGATCACCGATCGTCTTGAGCCATATCGGCCGATACCGATCCGATATCGATCGTTTTTTATTACAAAAAAGCTTTATAATAATTTTATATAATTCTTTTTTTATAAAATATATATATTATATAATCATACTTGTAGTTGTATTATCTGCGAGACATCGCCACCACGCAACAAGTCAAAATGCTCGCTATCTGCAAACAGCTCCACTGTGTGTACTCGAGTAGCCTCCAGCTATGGCCAGGATTCTCCGGAGCTGCAGCTGGACCCTATTGATTACATTCAACATGCCCTCAGCTCGAATACGCATCGAATCAGTGTCATAAGACATTGATATCAGGAGCTATCTGTAGCTACTGCTAGCCGGCTATATAACATTAAGACAACGCCTCAGTGAGTAAATAGTTGACTGGGTCATTTTGTAACGTTAGCTCACGGAGGTCCCAGTGTCGCACTAGACTAGACTATACTAGTGTTTACAGTACACGGGTGCGGGAGGGGCTGGAGGAGGAGGAGGAGCAGACGCCGCTGCTCTCTCCGTGTGTCTGAGACAGAACTCAGCGAGAGATCTCCACTCAGAATTGGATCATGTTTTTCGATCGGTTTTGACGATCGGCGAAAATAAAGCATTATCACCGATCACCGATCGCATATTTATACTGATTATCGGCCGATACCGATCGGTGGCCGATCGATCGGGGCATCCCTACCCAATACATTTCCAGTTCCGCGTGCAGCCGTGCACGTTATGCGATCTGATTGGCCACAGACGTTTCTGGTCATGTGACATGTGCGCCAAATCGCATGACGAGCTTTGTCTTTGCCCATTTCTAACAGCCTGCAAACTACCTAACGCCTAGTTTATCACTGGTTAAGCTTAGGCGACTCTTTCGAAGTTGGTTATGGTTAGAGTTTGGAATCAGGGCTGGTCCATTGCCCTGCTCGAAGACAAACTCTAACCTTAACCAACTTCGAAAGAGTGCCTAAGCTTAACCGTCGAAAGAACTTGCCGTCACACGATTGGGCGCACATGTCACATGACCAGAAACGCCAGTGGCCAATCAGAGCGCAGAAGGCGAACGCGGAACTGGAAATGTATTGAGGATCGAATTCAGGCTGCCAGGCCACACTCTCTCTGGCTCCCTCCCTCCCCCACTCTCTGGATTCTCACTTTCACTTTCTCTCCCACTGCTCCTTCAGATTCAGATTCCTTTATTGTCACTTATTTCAGTACTTTACAGCAAGTACAAATCTATTTATTGTGGTCCCTCGACTATAGCAGCTTCCAATAATAAAAATACAATAATTTTAGAATAGAATAAGATGACTTAGGGCTGGGCGATATGGCCAAAAACGTTATTGCGATAAAATTATTTTCATATAACTCTATATCGATAATTATCGTCGATATAATGTCTGTCAAGTTTAATTAACTTCTTATGCCCGGCGCCGATGGACGGGCTATTAATGGACTTGTTTTGCTGCTGCGAATGTCTCTAGTTGATGTCGTCATCAGTCCGCGCACGTTAGCAGTTAGCCAGAGCAAGCGGTGTATCCCATGACAATGTACTAAATATGACCCTAAAATACTCCGTTCCGCCCCAATACATTGCAACGATGTCCACCGCATACCCCACACTACTCTAACCGTGGCCTCAGAATTCACACCACACACCCACTCGGCACGTAAACTATAAAATAGCGCCGTGCAAGCTAATTATCCTAGGCAGCCTTGTTTACAATGTACTAAATATCACCCTAAAATACTCTGTTCCTTGTTTACTACTTGAGTCCTACCTCTCTACCCAGAGGTGCAGCGCGGGTCTCCTTCCGCTGTCGGCCATCTCCTTCACTGATTGGTTGTTAGTGCGTGTGCTCATATCCAAGCTTGGAAAATCGATATATCGAAACTTTGCGACCACGTTTCATGTTTATTTCGAGGAAATAATTTATCGCGATAGTTATCGTTATCGTTCGCCCAGCCCTAAGATGACTTATATTAATAAAGATTACTACCGGTATTAGTATATGCAGTTCTAAAAAGTGTGCAGTGCAATACAATAAATGTAGCATAGAATAAAAATAAGATTACTAAAATAAAGATTACTATACAATTCTAAAAAGTGTGCATTGCAGATCAGGACGTAGATATTATTTATAGGGATGTTCGATATTGGCTTTTTTACCGATATCCGATATACCGATATTGTCCAACTCTTAACACTTTGATCGCCGGGGTTAAATTCATAATTTACCATCCCTCGCCAGCCCTATTTAACATGGAGAAGTTCCCCTTCTTTGCGGGGCTATAACTTTTTAAATTGTATTGCTAAATTGACATTACTATGGCCCATTCAACGTCCTATATCTATTGTTCAGGGTGTAGCAACGTTATACTTTTTCATTCACATATTCATACTAAAATACGGTCTAAAGTATAAGTATGTTTTTATCGTTTTCTGCAGCTTTCTCCAGAACTTGATTTATAGCCCTAAATGCATTATATTGATGATCAAATACAGTTTGGTAGGAATCTGTGCGAGATAAAAAATGTCAACTGGACGTGCTTCTAGGAGTTACTACGTATGATCTGATGTTGACCGGATGGGGGGGGGGGTCGTTTATAATTCCGTGGGCAACGTTATATCATTCATCTAGTGTGGGTGATATGATCATTAGAGCAGTTAGTATCGAAGACATTAAGCGTGGAACAGACATTTTTCTATTATGAAATGTCTAAATATCAGATTAATTTCCAGGTTGTATAATAGTATATACGTCCAAATCATGTTGTTTATCAAGTTATTGGTAACGGATTGCTATCCGTTGTGATCAGCTCGAGTCCTGGGACTATTAGCGAGTGATCGGACCGAATTGAAATGAGCACCAGCTTCCACTTCCTGTTTCTGCCCTGGGCGATCCGCCGATCCGCCACCAGATGGCGCTCTTGAACCGTTGGAGAGTTGAGAGGGGCTCACCAGTACATATAATGTCTCCGGGGGACAAATATGATTTCGATCACAGATTTTTGAAATATTGATATCAAAGACGCTGTCCAGCGTCTTCGGCAGAATAAGCATGGCGGGGAAAGACGCTGAACAGCGTCTTCGGCGATACCGATATACTGATATATGCGGGGGTTCCCCCCCCAAAAAACACAACATTATGCATGCTTTTCACAATAAATAAAATAAGAATTTGTTCCTACTTGCTTGCCTGGGTAAATAAAGGTTAAATAAATAAAAAATTTAAATAAAAAAATTGTTTGTTTGAAAACCGATACAGATCATTTCCGATATTACATTTTAATGCCAATATCTGCCGATAATATCGGACATCCCTAATTATTTATACTATGAAATTGAATAACAAAATGGCTATGTACAGTTCCAAAAGTATGTTGTGTGATGTGCAATGAGCAATGTGCAAATTTTAGCAGTGTGTAAATACAGTTTATTGTCAGCAACAGTGTTCTCAAGTGTAGGGGGGGGGGGATTAGGGGGATCAAGTGTAGAAGATTCTAGGGCTGTCCCCGACTAAGGATTTGGATGGTCGACTAGGATTGGCCAAAATTTGCCGTTAGTCGACTATTGGTCAAAAAAAAGGATGATATATATATTTTTTCTTTATATAAATTTTATCATTCCATTTGGGCTGTGGGGGGTGCTTAATGTCGGAAGGAGTTGACTGAAGGCTTCTTGTCCTCTGCAAAAGCATGCAATTGGTCCACTTATGGATACATCTTGATATTTGTCTAGTCTAGTGTGTTCATTAGATGGGTGAAATCCTCTTTCAGTGCCTCTGTGCCTGTTTTCGTAGGCAGTTAGCCTCTGGTATGCGTGCCATTAGCGTTAGCCACGCTTCTAGGCCTCTTCTTTTGGAAAGAATGATACAAAAAAATATATATATATATATTTTTTTTATATATTCGACTAAGAGGTTGGCCAGTCGACTACGGCTCCTTTCGACCGATTAGTCGACTAATCGATTAATAGGGGTCAGCCCTAGAAAATTCACTTCTCTCTTTCTCTCACCTCATCTATTTTCTTCCTCCCCCACACTCTCCCGTTCCTCCTTCTCCCCTTCCTCTTCCTCGCTCGCTCCCTCCTCTCTCACTCTCTCCTTTCCTCTCTGAGAGGCCCTCCTTGGCAGTGTGTTGGAGCAGGAGGCAGAAAGTGGGTCACTGGGTCAGTGCAGGCAGCAGGCTCTGCTCTAGAGTGGGATTGGAAGCCTGCTGTTACTCTCAGGCTGCGGCAACTTAGCGCTCGCCAGCTGAGCTGACTAATTATAGATCGGTAACTAATACTAGTGTAAACGGAACCGAAGTAGAATACACATTCGTTTAGGAAAGAAATAATAGGAACACATGGTTCTTATCCAGAATACTAGGGGTGGGCCATAAAACGGAATAGCCAAATGATTGTTTGCAGGGATCAAAGTCAAAGTTTGTAATGTTGTTAATTGTTATATGTGCAGGTTATTGTACAGGTTATTGCCTCCAATAAAGTGTTGACGGAAAAAGCCATTTTCAATTTCGGCCACTAGGAGGGAGTGTTGTGTCAAACGAGACCTCCACTTGAGCTTGGAGCGCTGTCTGTCTGCTTGACCTCTGACCTGCATACGCTGTTGTTATTAGTCTCCCTTGGCTCAGTAGCTGGATGCAATGTAGCCCCGTGGCACACGTCTTGTCTAGTGTGGCATATGTGGACCCGAGTTGTACTACTGTGGCACCATGTCCACAAGGTTGACGCATGATGAGACAAGTTCTATGGAAGAGTGCCAGAATCCACAGTGAGAATAATGTTCTATATAGCCTTTGTGAATATGGGGGCACACACAGAGTATTTGGTTCAGACCACCCACCAACTAACTGACCATGAAAAAGTGAAGTCGTGCCCGTCCCTACAATGATAGCCTTGGTGAACATGGAGTAGCTTTTAATAGGAGGGATTCTAGAGAGTATGGTCACAGTAATTTATTCAGGTCCAATAGAGCTTGGAAATCTGGTGGTAATACTGCCAACATGATAGAGATGGATCTGTGGACACAGCCAATGAAGGCTTACATAATAGACAGCGAACGAGTGTGCTTCATCCAAAGGCTTGGCATGCTGACATTCATAGAATTGATCACAACTGTTGCTTTCCACGGACAAACAAAATCAAGAAAGGAGGGCAGGGTTTGAGATGGGTCAATTACTCCATAGCCTAACCGACGCTGACGGCGAAACTGCTACTCAGGCCTGTGTGTTTAGAGTGGCTGTTGTGTCTGTCAGATGTTCTTGCTCATACTGAACATTGTGTTTTGTTATGGCCTGTGCTGCACTGCCGTACCAGGAGAGCGAGCCTCGCTAGCAGCCAGCTGCTCTGGACAGATTAGTTTAGCATCGAGTCGCAGACAGAACCTCATATTATATGACAATCTGGCTGGACTGGCGCCACAGTGGGCCGGAGGGATTGGTTGTAGCTTTCGAAGACTGAAGACGTCAGGCCGTTCCACCTGACTGAGCTGTGTTGCACTGCCTACAATAACCTTACCTTTTGCTCTACCTTTTGCTCTCTACATACTGGATGGACAGTAGCCTATTGATTGTACAATAACATATTATTCATTAACAGCACTGATTGAATATTAACTTGATCTATTGATTGATCGCCATGTGATTTTGTTTGTTGATGATTTTGTTGGAAGCCATTTGAAGATTGTGTTTGAAGGTGTACTTGGTTATGTATCTCAGGGCTAATGATGAAGTGGTTGGTGTATTTCGAAAGACGATAAACTGAAAAATTTTTGTTAAAGGTTTATTGTAATAAGGGGTAGGACCTAGGGCTGGGCGATATAACGATAACGATAAATATCGCGATATATTTTAATAATCGATATCGAATATCGACGTTTTTTTTACCTGCAACAGGGCAGTTTTAAAACCAGAGACAGTGGACAGACTTGTCTTTCTTGCCTGCAACTTAAAGTAATGGCTTTGCTTGTCCAAATGACAATACTGACCAAATTCAGATCTTTTTCTCTTGTCCATTTATTTTGTTTGCTTTCTAATTTAAAATACATTTTGAAACCGTCTGTACACAGTAGGCTATGTGTGCTAGCAGAACTAGACTCCAGTCACGAGTCACAGTGCACATGTGCGGTGGTTTGTCCACCAAAAAAGCGCCAAAAGATCGAAAATAAACTAGCAGAGCCAGAACTGTTCACAGCCAGCAGAGAAGCCGGTTTACTTTAGCTTTTAAACCAGCTGCAGCCTGAGAACTGGAGTGTGAGGGGATGTAACACTAAAGATGGCGGCAATGACAAAGAATTGCTGCAAAATAAACATACATCTGTTGTTAAAAAAAAAAAAAAAAAAAAATTATACTTATAACAATCCGATAATTATCGATATCGAGAAATTAAATAAAATTATCATATCGTTATCGCGATATGATTTTTTTCCATATCGCCCAGCCCTAGTAGGACCTGATGAGCATCTTGCTTCTTCCTTTTTTTTTCTTCTTTTTTTTTTTTACATTATTGTTTTTACATTACACATTGTTTTTCTTTCACAGCAAATTATCTTTGATCATTTGATTATTTTATATTGTTGGAAATAAACTATTCATTCATAACATGTTGAAATGTTCACTTTCTTCCCCTCTCTCTGTCTCCAGGATAAACACCACGATGCTGCTCATGAAATCATCGAGACCATCCGGTAGGTGACCCTTAACCTCACTGGCTTCTTCCACGTGCAACACACAGCTCACATGACACATTACAGGAAGTGACAAGGACTTGGTTTTATTTTCCCCATTGAAATATCTCTGATCAAATGTATTTCTGACCTTGCTGACCACTGCCGTCTATGTATGTGCAGGTGGGTGTGTGAGGAGATACCGGACCTTAAGCTGGCAATGGAGAACTACGTGCTCATCGACTATGACACCAAGAGGTCAGCGCGGGGTCACATGTGTACACACACACACACACACACACACACACACACACACACACACACACACACACACACACACTCTAGGAATTGGAATTTCAACTAAGGCCACTGATGTTGCTGGGATTGTTTTTCACTCTGAAATCTATTGTGAGCCTTTGATACAAGGACTGACAGATGGTATGTTTGAGTGAGTCTTTCTCCCTTTTTTTTTAGTGACCTTTGGCCTGTGATGCTGTTTGTTTACATTTGTAATATTTCTTTGAAAGAAATGAAGTGAACATACCTGTGAAATGAACATACCTGTGGTTTTGAGCAGTGGTGCAGTGCTGGTATAACTCGGTATAACGGCGTTATACCTCGGTCACTGAGGCTGAAGTACACGCAATCGCTTTTTACATGGCATTATCCAACCGGACTCCCGGAGAAGCATGCAGCTGCAGAGCCGCAGAGCCAGCGGCGCTCTCTGGGCCGCGCGCTGACGGCCGCGCTGTGAGGCAATAGTATCCAGCTGCAGGACGAGAGCAGCCAAAAAAAACTGTGCATGCGCGCGTGGAGCGTTTGACCTACTGTCAATTTGCCACTGCACCACTGGTTTTGAGTTCAAGAAAGATCTACAAGTCAACCTCTTCTTCAACAACATACATGAGTATACCCAAAATGTAATGTTGAAATAAATTCTGGATTGTACCGTATCATTTATGATCAAAAGATTTTTAACTGAAAATATGCAGCAAATAAGAGCTTGCTCAGTATTGTACACAATACCATGGGAGACACTCATTGACGGAACACAGCGTGAGAATAGCGTTTATGGGAGTAAATAATACTAGGAAAGCTGCAGGCCCAGATGGGATAACAGGACGAATACTAAAGTCCTGTGCAAATCAGCTGGCCCCAGTGTTTACAACCATATTCAATCTATCCCTGGCTGAATCCGTGGTCCCTGCCTGCTTCAAAGTGTCCACTATAATCCCTGTACCAAAAAACTCCTCTCAAGCAGGCCTAAATGACTACAGACCGGTGGCACTCACCTCTGTGGTCATGAAATGCTTTGAGAGGCTGGTCAAGGACCACATCTGTGCCTCTCTCCCTAGTAACATGGACAGGGCTCTACGCTAACATTTTTAACTAGGGGCACAGGTGCTCCTAAATGAAAAAGGAGCACACAAAGAAATTTAGGAGCACCCAAAAATATTTAGGAGCACAGTGAAAATATTTCAAGTAAAAGTGTTTTTTTTTTCAAAAATAAATGTATATTTGTACTGTGCGTGCATGTGTGTAAATTAGCTCTTGCTATAACCCTGCATGTTTACATTTTGTATTTTGTACTTGGGTGTAACAATGCATCGATCCTAAGGGGAAAATTCAACTGCATCGATTTGAAAATGTTGGAAACGATTATCGCAATTTGAATGTGTACACAGTGTTATGTTATCATGTCCGTTATAGTCAACACAACGGCATACGCTACTGCATCAACGTTATGATTAACAACGCAAGGCATTTGTTTTGTTGCATTAACGTTATATTACTATTGCTATCGCTAAATCTAGGTGTTCTAAAATATATTGCTATTGGTAAGACTAGAAGTTACATGTCTCGGGAAACTCGCATATCGCAATGGTGGCGTTTCAGGAAGTAAACAAGCCAAATGAGAGCTTTTGATTGGTAATTTAATTTGCTTTCTTTCTCATGAAACCAGTCGCGTCACTCTACTCTGATTGGACCGTTGGCTTGAGTGCAATGTGGGACTTGTAGTTTTTTTAACGATTCTCGCGGCGGATGAAAAAAAAGACGAGAGAGGCTGTAATCTGTACGCACAGCGTGCGTGTAATTGATTTTTACGGTTCGCACACACATTTTTAGGGGCATATGCGAGCAATTTGGTCGCACTGTAGAGCCCTGATGGACCCACTGCAGTTCGCATATAGGACAAACGTGTCCACTGACGACGCGGTCTCCCAAGTACTACACAACACCCTATCTCACCTTGACAGACAGAAGGGGGGCTATGTGAGATTGCTGTTCATTGATTATAGTTCAGCTTTCAACACCATAGTCCCCACCAGACTGGTTGACAAGCTGATCGATCTGGTAGAGCCATATGGAATCCGCGATCACGGAATCGCGGACGGAATCGCGGAATTGAGCAATAAAAATGGAATCGACAATAAAAAAAAAGAATTAAATTATTATTATTAATTTCTTTTTACTTTTTCTTTTTATGTTGTGGGACTTGTACAGCACTTTGTTCAACTTTGTCAGTGCTGTAAAGTTTAAACCTTTTTAAATCTTAGACAAACAAAACACTTTGCTTTCATGAAATATTGTAAGCCGTCATTTGAGGCTTTATAAAAGCAGCACAATGAACACAAATCTGTCAGTGCCGAGTCCGACCTCATCTTAAATAACAAACCGCATTGCTTGTTGTAATTAACAAAGAGAGGCAGAGTTGATTTTGCAAAAATATATATATATATAATTTTTATTTATTTATTTTTTATAATCGAATTTTATTTTCATATTCGAATCCCAAGTATTTAAGACAGCCCTATTAAAGGAAAACTCCAACATTTTGGGAAATTAGCTTATTTACCATCTTCCCTGGAGTTAGACAAGAAGATACATACCTTTTTTGTCTCTGTGCGTGCATTTAGCTTTGGGAACAGTCGCTCCGTTAGCATAGCTTAGCTTCATCACTGGAAGTGAGGGGGGGCCGGAGCCTGATGTTCCCTTACAGTGTATAGTTTGATTGATTGATTGAAAAGTTTATTAACAGATTGCAGAATACACTCCAAATACAACTCCAAAACGTTCATGTAAACATGTTGTGACCTGTGTATTCACCACGTGGAGAAATAAAAAATAATTGAATTAGACAATTACGTTTTATAAGCAAATATACTCGGAACTATTTTTTGCCTAACCACTCCTCTCTGAGCACAGCCAGTGATTTCAACGTCGTCGTGATTGTTGACATTCTCATTCATTCAAAGGATCCGAACCGATTGAAGTTTATGGATACCATGACTTAAAATCCTCTTACCTTGACGATTAAAAGCCTCCCCAATTTAGAAAACAGTAATCCAATGGCTGGTATTGTTATACCGGACGCTCTGAGCTAACCGGAGCTAACACAGATCAGGATGGTAAAGCATATATGACTTCCTTTCTGGGGTTTTCAAAATAAAAGTGCGACGTTTATAGCAGCGGAAAACGTTTATTTTGTACATTATCTAACGTTAACACGAACCTAAACTAACTTTACAACTAACCTAAAGTTAGTTTAGGTTCGTATTAACGTTAGATAATGTACAAAATAAACATTTTCCGCTGCTATAAACGTCGCACTTTTATTTTGAAAACCCCAGAAAGGAAGTCATTATATATGCTTTACCATCCTGATCTGTGTTAGCTCCGGTTCGCTCAGAGCATCCGGTATAACAATACCAGCCATTGGATTACTGTTTTCTAAATTGGGGAGGCTTTTAATCGTCAAGGTAAGAGGATTTTAAGTCATGGTATCCATAAACTTCAATCGGTTCGGATCCTTTTAATGAATGAGTGTCAACAATCACGACGACGTTGAAATCACTGGCTGCGCTCAGAGAGGAGTGGTTAGGCAAAAAATAGTTCAGAGTATATTTGCTTATACAACGTAATTGTCTAATTCAATTATTTTTTATTTCTCCACGTGGTGAATACACAGGTCACAACATGTTTACATGAACTTATATAAGAAAGGTTGAGATCCAAGGCAGCTCTACAGTTGTTAAAAAGCCTTTAATAAGTAGCTTACATTATTTAGATTTTTTTTTAAAAACACCCTGAAGAAGGCCATGTAGGCCGAAACATGTTGGACTTTAAATTTTTTTTTTTTTTTTTTTTTTTTCTAAATAATGTAAGCTACTTATTAAAGGCTTTTTAACAACTGTAGAGCTGCCTTGGATCTCAACCTTTCTTATATAAGCGAATCCTACCCCGGATTTAATCCAAAGAGCACCTACCTGAAACAAAATAAGAACGCTGAAGCCCTCTCCATATCCTTTGTTATGTTTACATGAACGTTTTGGATTTGTATTTGGAGTGTATTCTGCAATCTGTTAATAAACTTTTCAAGCAATCAATCAAACTATACACTGTAAGGGAACGTCAGGCTCCGGCCCCCCCTCACTTCCAGTGATGAAGCTAAGCTATGCTAACGGAGCGACTGTTCCCAAAGCTAAATGCATGCACAGAGACAAAAAAAGGTATGTATCTTCTTGTCTAACTCCAGGGAAGATGTTAAATAAGCTAATTTCCCAAAATGTTGGTGTTTTCCTTTAAATGGACTGTTATATCTTATTAAACTGTGGACATTTATTCATTCCCACTTATTAGACACTATTTCTGATGCTAAAATGAGCGTACAAAGCAAAATACAGAATTCTGAAATATTAAAACGGAAAAAACGGAATTTGGAAAAAAATCAAATGGAATTTGGGAAAAAATAAAACGGATTTCATATGACTCTACGATCTGGGTCCTGGACTTTCTAAGTGACATTCCCCAGGCGGTCAGGGTGGGGGGGGTCATACCTCCAGCAAAATCACCCTGAGTATCGGGTCCCCCCAGGGCTGCGTTCTGAGCCCCCTGCTGTATTCACTGTACACACATGACTGTGTGGCCAGGTTCAGCTCCAACTCCATAGTGAAGTTTGCGGACCACACGTGGTGGTGGGGCTGATCTCTAACAATGATGAGAAGGCCTATCGGGAGGAGGTTGATGAACTGGCACGCTGTTGCCGGGATAACAGCCTACTCCTGAACATTGGTAAAACCAAAGAGCTGATCGTGGATTTTAGGAGAATACAGCAGGGGACACACATGCCACCGTGGACAGGGTGAGCAGTTTCAAGTACCTGGGAGTCCACATCACAGAGGACCTGACATGGTCAACACGCATACCGGTAGATTCTGTGGTGAAAAAGGCAAAACAGCGCCTCTATCACCTGAGACAGTTAAGGAAGTTCAGAGTATCAGGGAAGATACTAGAGTTGTACCGATACCAGTATCTGAAATGCCGCCGATACTGCCTAAAATGCTGGTATCGGCGAGTACCCTCTAATGCTGCGCTCCGATACCACGTAATTTATCAACAACACTGCGGTCTGTTGAGTGAGCATTATAAAACAAACGTGTGTTTAACCGACCGTGAATTAAAGTGTCAATGCTGTTTGTCATTTTAACAGCAGATACTTTCTTAAATGCCATCCTCCCGACAGAGCGGTGTTGACGGGGAGCTCAGATGGGTTCGCTTGGTGGTGTTATTAGCATTGAAGAGCTAACCGAAAGCTAGCGTTAACTAACGTTAAAGGTTTAGCCATAACGTTACCTTGGCTAAAGTTGGGGCTATTCATAATCCAGCAATAATGGCTGCAGACCTGCAAGCAAAGTACAGCAAGTTGGCAAAGGAGTATTCCAATGTAAATCACATTTTCACCAGTAACGTTAGTCTTTCCATCTGCCGGTAGCTCATGCTAGCTAACCTAGCTCACGTTAGCGTCGTCACTGAACCACCTCGCGTACACAATTAATGACATGTTGCGGACAGCCATATCGGTGACAATGTTTAGCTTTTAGTGCCAAATGATAAGAGTCTGAGGCGGAGTCTCAAAAGAGAATGTTGAATATTTATTGTGCAAAAATCACAACAGAGCCTCTACTACTAACTGAACCGGAGCCTTCTGGTAGCAAGTGCAGCAACTAATAATGTCCGTGTGGATCATTGGAGTAGGGTATATCTGCAGTGCTGCAGCCCCACTCATTGATTAATGATACTAATACAAATCTATACAATCACCTGTTGTTGAATAAATACCATTACTTTCTAGTTATTACTAAAAAACGGTATATATAAAACAGTAGCTGTATATAAAAATAAAATAAAATTATAATTTATATATAATTTTTTAATTTTTTTTTTAATGTATGCACTGTTATCTGATCAGTATCGGTATCGGCCGATACCCAAAGCTTAGGTATCGGAACATCTCTAGAAGATACTCCACTCCTTCTATTCCGGGGCTGTAGAGAGCATTCTGACTGGAAACATCACTGCCTGGTTTGGAAACAGCATGGCACAGGACAGGAAGGCACTCCAGAGAGTGGTGCGCTCAGCAGAGCGTACTACGGGTATTGCACTACCACCCCTGCAGGACTTGTATAACAGGAGGTACAAATCCAGAGCCTGCAGAATAATGAAAGACCCCCACCAGCCCAACAACAGCTTGTTCAAGCTGCTGCGGTCAGGCAAGCGCCTACGTACACACGCTATGAGAACAGAGAGACTCCGGCTCAGCTTCTTCCCCCAGACCATCAGAACACTGAACTCTCCAAGTACATATGAGCACACGCACACACACAACTCATGCTGCAACCGCTTTAAACTATCACTTTAAACAAAATGTCACTTTAAATAAGGGAAAAGTCACTTTAAAGGAATGATGTATATAAAAAGTCACTTTAAGGAAAGAACAGATGTGGCTCTTGTATTATATAGTTTAGATACATTAACTCTTTCTCTGCCAGCTATTATCCTCATCCTGTAGTAAATGCGCCACGCTTTATAGAGGCATTTTCATTGTGCGTCGCAGTGTTTGCAGGGCTATATCTATATTCTATATTATAGCTAAGGAGACAATACTATGGCTCATTTGACAGTAACTATCCCTCGTTCAACATGTGAAAAAGAATAAATTTTTTCATGTATACGTGTGTTATCCCGTCGTGAATATTGTATAGTTTCAGAGTGATCCTGGCTAATTCCTGAAAAACTGCGCTATGGAGCGATATGTGAATTTTGCTAAATGCATTCGCTGCTCGCCTGGACATGCTACTGTTTCCAAATCAAAGGTATATAATGGGTATTATGTTTCATCATGAATGCATCAGAGGGGGGGGGGGGGGGGGGGGGGGTCGTTTTTTGATGCTCTGATCGTCATCAACGGCATTCGTTTTGAATACTACATACGTTGATCGACTGGATTGATATGAAATTGTAGGATCAAGGTGGAATTGACGTCAGATAGTCCTTACCTTTGATCGGGGTTATTCCAAGAAGAATATTCCAATTGTCTGATCGCGATTTCCAGTATTTATGTCCATCGGGTCCGCGACATAATCTGGTGCAACACATGCATCGAGGGGCCATGGGCACGTTCCAATGTGATCGGGTGAACCGCTAGACTTGCCTGGACCAAAATTCTCCGCCCGGACGGGATTAGATGTGACACAGTCTGGAATAGGGTTTCAAAGGGTGGGCGATACTGCCACCTAGCAGGATCTGACCGGTACTGCACTCTAGGGGTCTCAGTATGCCTTTTAACTGTAACATAGAGGTCCATGACACTGAATAGAATATTAAACGGACCAAATAACGTATACGTGATTGGCGTTCAACGGTTGGCAAGCAAACGCGTATAATATATATGTGGATGGCGCAGATTGAGTTAAGTATAATAATGACAGTTAAAATTGTATATTGTATAGTAGTGTACATAGGAACGAGTGCCCTCAGGTATTTAGCATGTCTATTTTATCATGCACATCTTATGTCTCACCTGTTTTTCTTTTCTATATATATTTTATTATCGTATTATTGCACAATCGATGCAGGCATGACCACCCGCATTTCACTGTATGCCCTGGTATCTATGTGACAAATAAACCTCTTGATATTCTTGATTCTAGTCTGTCTGCTAACCTAATGGACATTAGTCTGTCTGCTAACCTAACAGGTATTAGTCTGCTAATCAGTAGCCTGCTTTGTTTTCCATCATGCCAATGTCTTGTTTTGAGTATTTGTGTGTACATTTAACACAGTCACAAACCTAATGGTGTTGAAATTGGTTGCATTTTCACTGAGAAGATATTGGAACTCTCTGTATTGCTGTTGTACATAACAATGGCACTAATTTCACACGTCTTTCTCACAGCTTCGAGAGTATGCAGAGACTCTGTGACAAATACAACAGAGCCATTGACGGCATACACCAACTGGTGAGTCCATAAGCATTCTCAGATGCTTCAAGGGGGGTACACACCAAGCCGATTATCGGCTCTCGAACGTCTGTTGGGAGTGTTGGTGGTCCGAGTTGGTGTGGCGTGTCCCGAACATCGGCTAACGTCGAATGATTTGTTGGGTGAGTCGGGACATTTTGGCATGTCGAATCGGCGTGGAGCGATCGGGCAACGTCGGGAAAAGAGAGATCACTGATTGGCTGAAGTCACAAATAGCCAGGGCTTGCAACATCACTTTCTCAGACCTGCAAACGCAATGTGGTAGGAATTCTCAGAGAGGCTATCGTCTGTGCTGAGCGAGAGTGTATAAAGCAAAGAGGCTAAGTAGGCTCCTAATTGTGACACGTTCAAAAGAAAACCATGGTGACGTCCAGATGCGTTTATGGGGGTTTGCAAAATAGAGTAACAAACAATTATATTGAAGTAAGAAAATAAAACTATTTATACGATATGACGTGACGTGGGGTGATACCCGCGATAACAATGATAACACGGCTAACGTGGTAGCAATGGCTTATTTACATCATGTGGTTTTCCGTTTCCCCTTGATGATACAGACTACCGCCACCTGCTGCTCCTCTCTGATAAACTGACTCTTCGGTCAGAACGTCCAGTCTGCACAACTTGAGTGCGCTTGCTCTGACACACTGAAAGCCAATTTACCTTAAAACAAGTTTTTTGTTTAGCTAACACCATTATGCATCGGAGCTGTGGTTTCGCTGTGATCAACATAGCTAACAAGCAAATCAATTCTTTCTATTTTAAGGAATGTTCTGTAGGATATGTCAGCAACATAAGAAGCCAGCTACTAGGGGTAGCTGTTTGTGTGAAATAACAAGAGAGCGTGTGTCAACTGTGCGTCTGTATTGCAACCAATAACATGGGCATCATATAGCTTACATCCTGGTCCCTGTTGGTACGTACCAACTGAACACACCACTGT
This sequence comes from Notolepis coatsorum, assembly GCF_963971535.1. Classification (NCBI taxonomy): domain Eukaryota; kingdom Metazoa; phylum Chordata; class Actinopteri; order Aulopiformes; family Paralepididae; genus Notolepis; species Notolepis coatsorum. The sequence continues at coordinate 188,316,717 of NC_140166.1, forward strand.
GGAGGGTTATATACAAATTCTAGGTTGATTTGATTTTTGTATACATTTTAAAGCTCAAGGAGCTGATTGACTGCCTACCTCAAAAACTGTTCACTTATTTTGCACATTTTCAGTAAATATTTGATTGAAATGTAAGTTTTATCTGGTGATTATTTGAGTGATTGTTTCATATTGGCTCAGCCAGGTTATATAGGATGCCATGTCTACATCATTTTGGTTGTTTATAGCACAATAACATCTGATTTAATGTGATGGAAGAAGTGAAATTATCATTTTGTGTAAATATTTTATTTACCACAGCTGCGTAAGATGCTGGAAAAGCTTGAAAAGGCACCTTGAAAATGCTTGAAAAATGCTTGAATTTTGCTTTGGAAAAGGTGTAAGAACCCTGATGGGAGGTCGGGGAAATTTGCGAACGCCTAAAAACTATATCTTAAAATTATGGCTATGGTCTAAAACACCCCTCGCTTATCAATGACTTGCTTGCAGTCAACATGTACGAAACGGATTGTTTTTTCATTGGTACATTTCCGTTTTATACCGTTTTGAATAAGAGTATAGTTTTGGAGATTTTGGAGAATTTCAGAGAAATTCCACGATAATAGCCCTTTACTGGAATACACAAAACACGTTGTCATTTTTCGGCTTATTTATGAATAGTTTTCAAATAAACCCTAGATTATCAAGTCAAGTCAAGAGTTTTATTTGTCACGGTATACAATGAAATGCGGGGGGTCTTGCCCGCAACAATGTGCATAATACAATAGTAATATATAATAGAATCCAATAGAACGACATTGTGCAATAAAACAAGTAAACAAAGTAGGGCATATCGGTATATTTATGTACATGAGTTATTTACAGAGCATGGTAGGACATGCTAGGTCCTGTGGTAGTGCAATACACTGATAGCTACGGATGAGGCACTGGGTCTTTATGTACACTGCTATACAATGCTATATTATACAATCTCAAGTAGGGATGCTCGATATTGGCTTTTTTACCGATATTCCGATATTGTCCAACTCTTAATTTCCGATACCGATATCAACCGATATCAACCGATACCGATATATGCAGGGTTCCCCCCCCCCCCCAAAAACTGAATAATTTCAGGTAACTAATAATTTCACTGGATATATATATATAACAAATATTGTTATTGTTTTTTGTTTTTTTTTAAACCGATACCGATATTTTCCGATATCACATTTTACTGCCGATATCGGCCGATAATATCGGTCGGCCGATAATATCGGACATCCCTAATCTCAAGTTATACTATACTATTCATATAGTATGTGTACTTAGGTATGCACACTAGAGAAGCGGGCTGAAAAATCGATTATCCATGCCGTGGATACAGCTAACGTTACGCGCACACACACGCTGCGATGGCGGAGAAAAAAACATCTGAATAACCCAAGACTGGTAACATAGAGTCCTTACCTCACATCAGATGTTCTGCAAAAAGATTAATCCAATTCCTGATTGTCATTCCAAATATTGATAGCGTTTATTGATCCAACGTTATAGCACCAAAACACATAATCGACGCTGCTCCCAGTGGGGGGACTCAATGCAATAGTATCCAGCTGCATGCCCGAGAAGTAAAACCTGGACCGGACTTATTTTTTTTATTCACAGTCTCACCCAATCCAATCCAATGATGTGCAATACCATCCGGGAGACGATAGGCGGCGGTATTTGCCCTTTTCGAGCTCAGACCCATTCCCAATGATAACGTCAGGCTGGATGGATGGATGAAAAATGTATGGATATTGCTAATAAAACCGGAGTTTTCTCTGGTCTTGGCACTCAACGCATGCCGAGTTAACCCAACTAATCTTGTGGTTGCCACTGAATGGGTTAATTGATTGTCAATAACGGCATTCGTTAGTACAACAGCATACGTTGATCAGGGCGATGGCTATGAAAACAATGGACATTGACGAAATTGACGTTAAATTGCTCTTACCTGTGGCCGATGATAATCCAAAAAGAATATTCCAATTATTTGATTGCCATCTGCTAGATTGTATGTCCATTTGGCCCACGCCATAACCCCCCACAGCATAATGAATCCGGCGTCCCGAACGCGATTCAATGTGATTGAGTGAAGATCTTGATCCACGTTACAAGAAAACTCCGCCCCGGATGACTTTCAATGACGCACAGCCGCATACACAGACACACAAAGGGAGTGCAACATCGGCCGCAAACACACCAGGCGGCGATATCGGACCATTGCGATCTCAGACACATTGCCACACAGTACCACAGCATACCTGGATGATTTATGAATGGAAATAGCGAATAAAAGAAATAACGATCCAATAACGAGTATATATAAAAATAATTAATACAATTTTGATTTAGAATTCGAATGCCAACGTAATGAACGAAGGTCCGAACGTTTGGGCTCAGCCCTAGTGTGTGTATGTGTCCGTGTTTGTTTGTGTGTGTATATCTATGGCTTTGAGTGCCTTAACTCAATCTGTGCCGTCCACATATATATACGTGTTTGCTCGCCAACTGTTCAGCGCCATAAACGTATATATATACGTTTTTGGATTGTTATTTCTTTTATTTAACTCGGGGTTACCATAGTGAAAGATAACGGTGTTTCTAGCCTTTAATCATTTAATCCACCTGCTGCTCCGTGACTGGCCTCCGCATTGTGTTTGTTTCACTTGGATATCTCATTAGCTGTCTCACACTGTATCAACCCTGTTAGTACATCCGTAGTCGGAAGAAACGACACTGGTAAACGTGGTACCTTTCTTGGAAACATTTTGTTTATTCCATAAACAAAGCCTCTGTACCAGATGGAAAACAGTTCTTTCTGTCCTTGAAAAGCATTAGAAGGAACTAAATTCATTTTCCAATACTGGAAATCGCGATCAGACAATTGGAATATTCTTTTTGGGATACCTCCTAGACTATATGACATCAATCCTACTTTGATCCAACCATGATTTCACATTGATCGCAATGATCATATGTAACATACTCTAAAACGTATGCCGTTGGTGACGATCAAAGCATCAAACCCCCCCCTCTTTCATGCATTCATGATGAAACATAATACCTATTATATACATTTGATTTGGAAATAGTAGTGTCCAGGCAAGAAACGCCAACACTTGTAGCAGAATTCACGTAGCGCCCTATAACTCAGCTTTTCAGGAATTAGCCCGGATCACTCCTAAACTATACACTATTCACCACGGTATAACACACAAACGTATACATTAAAAAATTCATAATTTTTCACATGTTGAACGATGGATAGTTTGTCAAATGAGCATAGTATTGTCTCCATAGCTATAATATAGATATAGCAGGGCTGAACAGTGCGAGATATGTCGCACGTGCTACAGCAACATCGGTCTGTGCGATGAATGGATTTACTTCAGTAGCACTGGTGCGATTGGCATTCGGTTCATATCGATACTCTTATTTTGAAAATCCTGTGGCAAGTCTCATCTCCGCAGAAGCGCAGCTCCAGCCATAATATCTATGGCTCCGGCAGCTAACAACGTTCGGTTCATATCGATACTCTTATTTTGAAAATCCAGTGGAGTCGACTCGTATCCGCTCGGCTCTACGGCACAGCGCAGTAGCGTCTGGAACACTGACATTGAAACATAGCAAGGCTAGTGTGCCTATTTTGCGACCCAAAACAAGTCCCTGCTGTTTTATTCCGCAACGGGTCAAATGCATCTAACATGCTTTGCAATCCTTGCCATTCCTTTATGACCACGTCGTGTTAAAGGCCGAAATTAACGTTACGTTAGCATAAGCTAACAACAAGCTAAAACCCTGTTCAGAGCCATAGAGAGAACAGCAGATGGGCAGAGTGAGGAGGGGGGGGGGTGCATTCTCCCTTCTGTGTGTGTGTGCGCATTTGAAAAGATCAGATGAAGTCAGACGAGTAATTATATTGATAGTAAACGAGGGAGGAAATTAGTCCATTTTACTCTCCAAATGCGAGTATTCTTTATGTTTGGCGAGTGATTCATGAAGAGCCCTCGCCACACTGGCGAGTAGTAAACAAAACAAAAAAATCATTCTGCGCCTCATAATAATCCATAACCAATGAACATCATCGTTGCGTTCTAAGCTCCTCCAATGAACACTCGTTTTCTAGAAGATGCCGCCCATCTAGGGGAAGTGGATAGACCACTGCGTGCAGCCCTACAGACTCCTGTCACCGGCTTGACAACGTAGACAAACTTAGACAAAAACACATCAGTGGATGCAGGGCCGCCTGGGAGAAATGCGAGGCCCTGTGCGAGATTTAACGTGAGGCCCCCCCCCCCCCCCCCCCCCCCAAAAGGTTAAAAAAAAATATATATATATATATATATATATATATATATATATTTTTTTTTACAGTCAACATATTCTTAAATAATAGCGCTGCCCGAGGCGGGGCATGATACAGTCAACATATAGCAAAAGAGAGAGCGAGAGAGAGCTCCCGTTCTACAGTCAATATACAGTGTACAGAGAGAGAGAGAGAGAGAGACACATTGGAAAGAAATTGAAATGCTATTTGGCCCTAAACAGAGAGTACACAGTGGCAGAATACCTGAGCACTGTGACTGAAGATCCTTGAGCACAGCCTAGCCATCGAGAAAGGCCGCCATAGGCAGACTGTGTGTGTTAGAAAGAGAGAGAGAGAGAGAGAGAACATGTGTGTTTGTCATGTGTGTGTGTTAGAGAGAGACTAGAGCATGTATGAGAGATCCAAAAGGACAAAGATCAACACATAAATCCAAGAGAGAGAGAGAGAGAGAGACACATTGGAAAGAAATTGAAATGCTATTTGGCCCTAAACAGAGTACACAGTGGCAGAATACCTGAGCACTGTGACTGAAGATCCTTGAGCACAGCCTAGCCATCGAGAAAGGCCGCCATAGGCAGACTGTGTGTTAGAGAGAGAGAGAGAGAACATGTGTGTTTGTCATGTGTGTGTGTGTTAGAGAGAGACTAGAGCATGTATGAGAGATCCAAAAGGACAAAGATCAACACTTAAATCCAAGGGAGAGAGGGAGAGAGAGAGAGAGAGACACATTGGAAAGAAATTGAAATGCTATTTGGCCCTAAACAGAGAGTACACAGTGGCAGAATACCTGAGCACTGTGACTGAAGATCCTTGAGCACAGCCTAGCCATCGAGAAAGGCCGCCATAGGCAGACTGTGTGTGTTAGAAAGAGAGAGAGAGAGAGAGAGAGAGAACATGTGTGTTTGTCATGTGTGTGTGTGTTAGAGAGAGACTAGAGCATGTATGAGAGATCCAAAAGGACAAAGATCAACACTTAAATCCAAGAGAGAGAGAGAGAGAGAGAGAGACACATTGGAAAGAAATTGAAATGCTATTTGGCCCTAAACAGAGTACACAGTGGCAGAATACCTGAGCACTGTGACTGAAGATCCTTGAGCACAGCCTAGCCATCGAGAAAGGCCGCCATAGGCAGACTGTGTGTGTTAGAGAGAGAGAGAGAGAGAGAACATGTGTGTTTGTCATGTGTGTGTGTGTTAGAGAGAGACTAGAGCATGTATGAGAGATCCAAAAGGACAAAGATCAACACTTAAATCCAAGGGAGAGAGGGAGAGAGAGAGAGAGAGAGAGAGAGACACACATTGGAAAGAAATTGAAATGCTATTTGGCCCTAAACAGAGAGTACACAGTGGCAGAATACCTGAGCACTGTGACTGAAGATCCTTGAGCACAGCCTAGCCATCGAGAAAGGCCGCCATAGGCAGACTGTGTGTGTTAGAAAGAGAGAGGGAGAGAGAGAGAACATGTGTGTTTGTCATGTGTGTGTGTGTTAGAGAGAGACTAGAGCATGTATGAGAGATCCAAAAGGACAAAGATCAACACTTAAATCCAACAAGAAGAGGGTCTATACCAGAGAAACCAAAGCAGCAAGGAGCCAATGGCCGACATCAGCTAAATAGGCTAGCCAGGTACTGTGACACCAGGCCACACACAGCTTTGGCCAACGGCCCAACGCTACCCAAGCTACACAAACGACCAAGACATTCACACACAGCACATGTCGTATCTCCAAATGTTGTGAAGTAGCATATGTTTTGCCTGGAAAAAAACATCGTTATTAACAAAACATTCGGGAGGGGAAGGAAGGAAGAATGGGGTAATGTCATGACATTTTCATTAATCTTACCTGCACAAAAGGAACGCAGGGCGAAAGGCCGCAACACAGGTCTCCACGTTGACGAAAGGCCTCTCGCTGTTGGGACAAATAAGCTATGGCCAGAGCCTTGTCATGGTGCAGGCCCGACTACATCTTCTGTCGTAGTCAGAGTGCCAGAACCCCCTGCTATTCTCAAGGCTAACTGATGGCATCAAACGAACGTTCCCAGCTGAAGCTAAACAGCTAACTGGCTAACAGTTAGCTCAATCAGGCACCTGGCTGTATGTAGCCGCATAGCTTGCTTCTGCGTTAGCTAATGGTTAGCACAAGCTAACAGCTAATTAGCTAACAGCTGATTGAGCTAACTGTTAGCCAGTTAGCTGTTTAGCTTCAGCTGGGAACGTTCGTTTGATGCTTGTGCTAACCATTAGCTAACGCAGAAGCAAGCTATGCGGCTACACACAGCCAGGTGCTGACACCAGGCACACACCGTTAGCTACTAGTAGTACTAAGTCTATTAGCTAGTCGACCAGTTTGGCTCCAGAGAGAGAGAAATAGAGATAGGTCCACGGCGGGAATATAATGATAGGTTGACTCACCATAACGCAGTATCAATGCGGCGCCAATGGTAAAGTTGGAAGGAGACTTTCTTGGCCCACGGTGTAATTTCTTCTGATCCATGCTGCTTTTGAAAAGACATTCCACTGGCTCCTCTGAATAGCGCTGAATTAGATTCTACCTCGTGTCGTGTGTCTTCTTCTTCTTCTTCTATTACGGGGGACGGGAGAAGAGACCGGAAACACTATCCTAAAATCTGTAGAGCAGCAAAGCCGCAGAAACCGGAAAACTGCAGTCTGCAGAGCCGCAGAGGCAGGAACAAGTCAGACACATTCTACAAACGTGTCTAATGTGAAATATATAAGCATATAAGCAAAACTAGATTTTAGGTCTGTGATGAAAAAGGGCCTCGCGGGAAGGGGGGCCTCGCAAAAAAAAATATATATATATTTTTTTTATTTCTTTTTATTTTTTTTTGCGAGGCCCCCCTTCCCGCGAGGCCCTGTGCGACCGCACTGCTCGCACACCCCCTGAGGCGGCCCTGAGTGGATGAAAATAATTGCATGTAGAGTCGTCTCTTTCGGATATCAGTGCGGTCTGACATGGGGGCGAACAAGAGCATGCGACTCGTCTCCTTCGAGTCGGATGAGAATGACAAGTGGGCGTGAGGCTAACTATTCCACTCACTCAAGTCAACCAGCATTAGCCGGCTAGCTACCTAGCATGTAACAAGCTACCATAACGCGCGTTCAACATAGTGGACGACTATACTGAGCGGCTTTGCTTAAATGCACCAGACTAAAAAAGAGAGGCGATCGCTCCTTCAAGGCTGTGGCCCCCAAACTATGGAACCAGCTTCCCCTGGAGATTCGATCTGCCCCCACGCTCGAGACATTTAAGGCCCGTTAAAAAACCCACTTTTATTCCCTAGCCTTCGATTAATCCTGATTCTCCCACACCCTAACCCACACACTCACATGCAATTTTATCCTGCCCCCTCGCTCTTGTATCTCTTCTTGTGCTCCTCTGTCCCCTGTGTGCTATACTGTACTTTGTGCTCCTCTATCCGCTTGTCCTATTTTCTGAATGTACTGTCCTGTCCTGTTGTGCCTTTTTGTATTTGTGTATTTTATAGGACATTGATTTTATGCTTTGACTGTACTGTACAGCACTTTGGTTGGCTCTCGAGCTTTTAAATGTGCTCTATAAATAAATTACTTGACTTGACTTGAGTGACATTTTATTATTACCGAATTATTACCGGGTTTCCCCTAGGGCTGGGCGATATGGAAAAAAATCTTATCGCGATAACGATATGATGATTTTATTTTATTTCTCGATATCGATAATTATCGAATTGTTATAAGTATAAAAAAAATTATAATTATATATATATTTTTTTTTTTTTTTTTAACAACAGATGTATGTTTATTTTGCAGCAATTCTTTGTCATTGCCGCCATCTTTAGTGTTACATCCCCTCACACTCCAGTTCTCAGGCTGCAGCTGGTTTAAAAGCTAAAGTAAACCGGCTTCTCTGCTGGCTGTGGCTCCAGAGGAGTTGAACAGTTCTGGCTCTGCTAGTTTATTTTCGATCTTTTGGCGCTTTTTTGGTGGACAAACCACCGCACATGTGCACTGTGACTCGTGACTGGAGTCTAGTTCTGCTAGCACACATAGCCTACTGTGTACAGACGGTTTCAAAATGTATTTTAAATTAGAAAGCAAACAAAATAAATGGACAAGAGAAAAAGAAATCTGAATTTGGTCAGTATTGTCATTTGGACAAGCAAAGCCATTACTTTAAGTTGCAGGCAAGAAAGACAAGTCTGTCCACTGTCTTTGGTTTTAAAACTGCCCTGTTGCAGGTAAAAAAAAAAAAAATGATTTTTCGTTTTTTTTTTATTTCGATATTCGATATCGATTATTAAAATATATCGCGATATTTATCGTTATCGTTATATCGCCCAGCCCTAGTTTCCCCCCATATCACCACTCGCCCATATGCCCTTCACAACGGTGATGTTGTCATACTTGTCATTCAGAATACACCTGCTGAACCCCTAGCGTTGACATGAGATTCGTTTCCAATGTATTGTCATTTGTCATCATACAGCACAAGTACAGTACAACCAGAATACGTTTGGCATCCAACCAGAGTGCAAATGTAACAAGTCAAGTTCAAGTTGTTTTATTTAGCTATTACATTACAGTGAAATGCTTGGTTCTTTCACTGCCCAGCCCAGTCCAACCCAACCCAGTCCAACCTAGACCAGCCCAACTTTCCCTGCCCAACCCAGTCCAGAATAGTTCCCTCTTTCATGTTAATATGTGATATCCTAATATTTTGAAGAGTAGAGACGGTGTGATTAATATATGTTTTATGCTAATATTGTGAAGAGTAGAGACACTTATTAATGTTTTATGGTAATAAATATTTTAAAGAGTAGAGACACGGTGTGCTTATTACTATGATTGGAAATCAATTTAGACGAAGACATACAAAGAAGTAATTATCACAATTAGCGATTTATTTATGGCTGGTAAAAAAATCTGTTTGGCTGGTAAAAGAAATCATATACGCGCCAGTTGGCTGGTAAGCCAAAAATGTAGTTTCTTACCCTGATAGTAAATGTACTGAGGGTGGACAGATATTGTTGATATTTAAACATAAAAAATACAATACATAATAAATGTATTCATGATCATCATGCAACATAAAACAATTGCAGGAACGGAAGGCGGTTTAGGTTGCGTGTTGTGAGTCCCAAATAAAATGTTACTGATTGTGTTAAATGGGCTTATGAAGTTATGATATCGTCTCGTATCGATTGCAGGCACCTGCAGTGCATCGTATCGTATCGTGGCAGATATAGGCAAATATCGTATTGTTGTCCAAAGAATCGATATCGTATCATATCGTGATGACACTGGTGATTCCCACCCCTAGTAGAGTCCATACACCCAACACCAAATCCCATAATTCCTTACACGTAACAGCATGAAAATGTCAGCCAAACATGGCACTGCAACTAAATAACACAAATACAATAGGCACATTTGTGACTGTTACAAATATAACACGTTTTATACTTGTGCTACAAAACTATCAACCTCTGTAGCACCAGTGCTATGTGCAAAAAAATTCAACGTACAGCCCCATATGCCCTGCAAACACCGCCATGCATCCCTATCTCTTAGAGCGGTGGCGGAGTAGGAACAAAGATGGCTAGACCCGCCGGCGCTGAAAGAGTTAATGCATGTGTGTGTATCCATGTTGTGTGTATCTTGTGTGTATCAACTATCCAATCCATGTTGTCTGTGTTGTGTGTGTCTGTGTTGTCTGTATCTATGGCTTTGAGTCTTTGCCTTAATGCATGTTTGTGTGTCTGTGTGTATCCATGCTGTGTATTTGTGTCCTTGCTCCAGTGGAAGGGAACCACGCAGCCCATGAAGCTGAACAAGCGGCCGTCCAACGGGTTGCTGAGACACATCCTGCAGCAGGTCTACAACCACTCAGTGACTGACCCGGAGAAGCTCAACAACTACGAGCCCTTTTCCCCGGAAGTGTACGGCGAGACCTCCTTCGACCTGGTGGCTCAGATCATCGGCGAGATGGAGATGATGGAAGACGACACCTTTGTGGACCTGGGCAGTGGTGAGTTGGCCTCTAACCTGCCGTCTGTACTGGGGCAGTGGTGAGTTGTCCTCTAGCCTGCCGTCTGTACTGGGGCAGTGGTGAGTTGGCCTCCAGCCTGCCATCTGTACTGGGAGGTTGTGTGTGTCGGCTATGATTATGAGTTGAGGATGAGTGTCATTATAGGAACATTTGGTATTAAAAAGGTCTCTGCAGATACCCTGATCCTGGATCTGTTCCAGACAGGCAAAGTATAGGGATCTAATGCACGTGTGAGTGAAGTCATGGAATATGAGTATCATAGATTTCTCAACATAAGTTATTACATCATATTGTGGCCTTTAGCAGTTTCTACAATAATCTATCATTTTTGGGGACCTTTTCTCAGTTGAAAAACAGCCATAATGCCAGGAACATACACTGGAAATGCTCTGTTCTGGTAATGGAAAAGTCAAGGAAGTGGGAACCATGTTAGGAAAAACTTGTTTTACTTTTACTGAGAGCTGATGTTGTCGTCAGTGTGGGTTGTGACAGAGTGGGTCTGTCACTGACGCCGGGGCAGCACGCACCGAAGGAATCCATGTCAACTAGGGGTGAAACGATGCATCGATTAATTGAAATGCATCGATTCTAATGTGTTCGATTCGATGCATCGATTTGAATATGTTAGAATCGATTATAATAGAAATAATTTTTAATTTTTTTTGTGTATTGTTTTTATTGACCTATAGTCCATTCATGCTGAGTGAATCAGTTCCCCCAGCCACATTTGTGTATTCAAAATGTTTTGGGGAATTAACTGATGAATCGTTGCCTGAAGAATCGTAATCTAATCGTTACACCCCTAATGTCTAACCCTGTTAGACTATGAATAACTAGCTTTAAGCAACCGGATGCGTCCCTTGGTTTGGTTAAAAGACATTTAGTCAACAACATGAATTGAATGTATAAACACGTTTTATTCTTTCTTTATTTTTACAGGAGTGGGCCAGGTAGTGCTGCAGGTTGCTGCGGCAACCAACTGTAAACATTACTACGGTGTGGAGAAAGCGGACACTCCAGCTACCTATGCAGAGGTAAATAAATGTCCCTAAAGACTCGACCACACCTGAGAACTGTGGTTCACACTATTTAGGGCACCAAGAGCCTGTCACCCATGCCCTCGTTAGACTGCTGACCCAGGTTAAAATGTAATAGCAGACCCAGTATAGAATCTAATATATAATCGTGATCAGTTTCCGCAGACATTATTTATCCACCTGTTATGGTATGATCATCTTTACAATGTGGAGAAAAGTCTGCAGAAATCAATGGATTTCAAACTTGCCAAATTTACATGCACCTTTGGCACAGTGGTGGAATGGCTGTAGTTCTCTGGCTTTACTTTCCACAGAACAAAACACCAGGGCCCTCATTTATCAATGCTGCGTAGTGCGTACACACAGATATGTGCGTAAACCATGTGTACGATCATTTCTAAGCAAAGTGTGGGATTTATCTATTTGAACGTGTGCTTGAGTATATCTCAGTCTGCACACAGCTCGGACCGTGCGTACATGTCACCAAGCGGTAGAATAGGAAGACTGCAGACGGACGGATTAGAGTTCCAACAAAGACATGTTTTGTATGACACGTAATTAATTATAGTTCATTGTAAAATAGCGACATTAGTGTAATTATTGTCAAACCCTATAAATAGCATTTTGAATAGGTCTTTCCGAATTAATTCAGCATGGTTTATAGCGTTATAGGAATACTTCTCGTGGGGTGCGGGGGGAGTGTTGGATGTCGTAATTTACCCAACTCCCAACTACATACAATATCCATATATCAATAACGGCAGGCCAAGGCCAAGAGAGGATTTGTGAAATTGACAATTTCATTGGATCTATTTATTCTCTAAGAATATCTATAATCATACGATTAAATATTGTTTAAAATAAAAAGCTAAATACTATTATTCTGTCATGTTTCCAAATAAGATTGTTCACAACGGAAAATGCTGCATACGTTAAATTAGTTAGTTAGACCTCCGTGATCAATCTTGCTCTTTCAGTGAAGTTTCTCATAGTTTGCTTAGCCCATTTTTCCACATTTCATGGGGGTGTTTCATTACCATATATATGGTTAATTAGGGGCGGTTCTGTATGCAAATACTTACAATCGTGCACGAGCGCGGAGCATAGAACAAGTGGTATTTATCAACACAGAGTATTTGCAGGTGTGCGTAGGACCCGTGTACGCACGTTTGATCAATTCCGACTGTGCATAGAGACATTCTAAATTCCGTGCTTGGGAATGAAAATAGAACACTTTCTACGCATTATTGATAAATGAGGACCCGGGTCGCGTGTTGCTTTTTAACAGCGGAGCAGTGCAAGAATGTGACAATTTGACCATGTGACCGCGGCAACGCGGGAGAGCGGCAGTGCGGAAATAGGCTGTCTATTGCCATTCTCTAAGACAAACGCTAACCTTAACCAGCTCCTTAACAGCGCCTAAACTTAACCGTTCTAACCTTAACCAACTCCGAAACAATGCCTAACCTTAACCTTAACCATGCCTAACCTTAACCTTAACATAGAAAGAATATTGCCATTCTCTAAGACAAACTCTAACCTTAACCAGCTCCTTAACAGCGCCTAAACTTAACCGTTCTAACCTTAACCAACTCCGAAACAATGCCTAACCTTAACCTTAACCTTAACCATAACCATGCCTAACCTTAACCGGCGAAAGAATACACGTAAAAAAAAAAAAAGAGCAAAAAAAAGAAAAAGAGCGCTGCCAGGTGAGCTGAGCGCCGAATTAAAATCATGGCGGATTAGGGCGGTTACATAATGCCGCAAGCTCTGCCGCTCCGCGGCTACGCTCTGCGGTTGCCGCGCCTGCCGCGGGGCGTGTCATAGCCAATCAGGGAAAACGCGGAAGCAACGGCAGCACTGCTCCGCTGTTATTAAGCAATAGGCACCCGGGTCGGCTGTGGTTCTTCTCCTCGGTTGTGAGCTGGGTCAGACACGGGTTATTTTAACCTTCCTTTTCTCTGGCTTGACATCTTTACAAGGAACTCGAACCTGCGTTCGCTCCGCCCATTGAATAAAGGCTCTGTGTAATGATGGCTTTAACCCCTTAACACTTTGAATGCCCAGCAGGGGGCGCACATTTAGTGCTTGAATGCCCACCATCCGCTTCAATGTTAACGTTAATATCGCCTAATCTATGTTTTAAATTATGGCTGTGTCTAATCTGCCCGTCGCATTATCAATGACCCATTTCCAGTCAACATTGTCGAAGCGGATTGTTTTTTTATCTGTTCATTTCCGTTTTATAGCATTTTGAAAAGCCCTCGTTTTCACGGAAAAAAGAAGAGATTCCATGATAATCGCCCTGTACTGTAATATTCTAGAACGTTGTAATTTTTTGGCCTATTTATTAATCGTTTTCAAATGAACGCTAGATTATCGATAGTATATGTGTACGTGTGCGCGCTGGTGCCGCGCGCTGAAAATCGATTCTCTCAGTTCCTGATCGATCTTACAGTCAAACAGCCATATCCCATTATAGGGGAAAAGCTTACATCTCCGTGAAAACGGGTCTGATTATCCTAAAACTGGTAAAATAGATTCCTTACCTGAGATCAGATGGTATCCAAATGGATTATTCCAATTCCTGATAGCCATTCCAAAAATCGATCCTTTTATTGATCCCACTCTAATCCCACTGTAAAACACAGTAACCACGCTGTGCTGAGGGTCCAGCATGAAGCTGATCGGCTCCGGTTACATGCGTGAGAATTAAAAAGTGGAGTCCGGGTTTTTTTTTCTCATGCATTTTCATTGAGTCCAATCCAAAAGGGTGAATTACCATCTGGGAGACGATAGGGGGCGCTTTTTTCACATCTGAGCGCCTGGGGTGGCTGATTTACCAACGGTAGACTCGGTTGATGAAATATGAATTCAGATCGCTAATAAAAAAAAGAAACGAGAAAAAACGAATATTCTCGTTATGGGCATTCAACCCGTGGGGGGTAAACCCGAGAATATTCGTTATGGGCATTCAAAGTGTTAAGTGTGATTGGCCCGGTACCGGGCCGAGATTTATTTCATGTCATAAATGGATCAATACAGTCCGTATTAATTAATGTTGCGTTTCTTTTTCAAATGTCGCCAAGAGTAAAGACTAGAGATGTCCGATATTATCGGCCTACCGATATTATCTTCCAATATTGGCATTAAAATGTAATATCGAAAATTATCTGCATCTGCTTTTTTTATGATTTAAATTTTTTTATTACAATTTTTTAGCCTGTATTTACCCAGGCAAGCTAGTAAGAACTAATTCTTATATACAAAAGCAGCCTGACCAAAAAGCTAAATCTTTTTGAGGGAAGGGGTGGTGGGAGGCTGCAACAAAAACAAGGTTATGTACATGCATACAAGTGAATAAAATACAAAATTACAGTAGCAATAGTATACAAGGAAAATTACAATAAATAAGGGAGAGAGAGAGAGGGAAAAAGGGAGAGTGAGAACCAGACAACAATATCGTTATATCTTAAAAAAGCCAATATCGAACATCCCTAGTAAAGACCCTAACCTTGTCAAAGTGTATATTTTCAGCACTAAGTTTGTTTACCAATGATTTTAACGACATATGCATCAGGCAAAAATGGGGCTAGTTTTGCACAACACGACTGACTATTGCATACCAAAAGTAATTTGCGATTTATTATACTTTATACTTATAGCACATGCATGAGTCTGGTCTCTTTTGAAAGGAAACATTCTGGACATTCTTCCACAACAAAGAAAAATCACTGAGTGCTAATGAAATAGAGTAACAGAGGTTTGAACACACTGTCTCTTATTATATGTGAACTAAAGAGTACAAGGTTTACACAACAGCCCCCACCTGCTGTTTTATTGTATTTGTACCTGTACTATCCGCTGTCAGCTGTTTATCTCTCTTTGTGAGCTTGATTAAATAGCGTTAGCTCACGTTAGCTAGCGTTAGCTCCGCGGCAAATTTTAGCTCACCCTGAACTAAATCAATGACTAGGTTCTAAAGCATTCAAGTAGTTTTCACTGCACATAGAAGTAGCCAAACAGCGGGAGCATTTCGGGAGCATATTACCAAAACCCAGGCAATTTCGAGCCCTTAAGGAATCAAATAGAGTGCCATGGCTACATGGTAACGCTAACGTTATTGCGCAACTGTAGGAAAAACCTGGCAGCGTTAAGGGAATCGAAAGTCACGGGAGCCACACGGTTCCAGGCATCGGCCAATTAGGAACCGGTTCCTAATTACAGCCTCAGTCGTGCTTTTTTCTCTCCGCTGATAATCGTTAAAAAACTACAAGTCCCACAGTTCACAAGCCGCATAAACGTTCCAATCACAGTAGAGTTTCCTGTGGTCACGCGACTGGAAAGTAATGAAATCAGCGTCACTGTCAGTCAGACAATACAGCCATGTCGAAGCCCATTCATTTTTATTTTGTGCGAAATATACCGTTAGAAGAGGAGAATGATGAATCAGGCGAGGCAGCTCATGTTACAGAGGTGATAGTTGACGTTAACCAAGATACTGACGCTAGCCAGCATGCTAGCGAAGTTGGCCAAGCTAGCGAAGCTACACCCACTACCCACAGTACCCCCACTGTAGCACCCACTGTAGCTAGCGAAGCTACACCCACTGGAGCCGGAGGGAAGACATACAAATTTAACGTGAATTGGCTAAACGTTTTTCCATGGCTAGAGTTCGAAAACAATGTCATGTTTTGTAAATATTGCAGAGGGCAGAAACAGGCAGGCAACACGCCGTTTGTGTCAGGAAACCCGCACCTGAAAAGAGATTCGGTGTACAGTATTTCAATAGGCAACCCTGAAAGGATAATTTTTCTAGAAGAGCAACACTAGCCAAAACATAGGCATTGTATGCATAAAAGGGGCAAAAGCTAAAGTTAAGTGACTGTTACTTTTGTAGTAGTACCGGTAGTTTGATTTGATAGTTTATTTGATAGGGACAGCACATGTTAATTAACATCAAGTACAAAATACAAAATGTAAACATGCAGGGTTGTAGCAAGAGCTAATTTACCGTACTTTTCGCACTATAAGCCGCACCCGACTATAAGCCGCAGCAGCTAAATTGAATGATGTGTACATATATAAGCCGCACTGGACTATAAGCCGCAGGTGTTTTAATGTTTAATTACCATATGTAAGGGTTCGTGCACAGAGGGGATTGTCACAATACTGTTGGACAAATAACAAGAATTAACTCATTTACAAGTTGTATTAAGTTTAGCAAATAAGGGAACAGATAAATAACATTTCAATGCAGTAAAAAAAGCAATATTTTCAGGTTTGGTCCACATATAAGCCGCACCGTTATATAAGCCGCAGGGTCGAAAAATGGGGAAAAAAGCTGCGGCTTATAGTCCGAAAAGTACGGTACTCCCGTAGTCCCTAAACGGGAGACAGCAAAACTCTTTCAATAAATAAATAGCCTGCTTAGGGTAAAAGCATTGTGACAATCAATGATAAAAACAACAATAGAAACAAGTTACATAAACTAAATCAGAGTAAAAATGATCACAGTTCTGGTTTGCCTTAAGATGCAGTTTAACATGGGTCTTGAACATGGAGTATGTGGGGCACTCTAATCACAACTGGTAGGCTATTCCAGTAGTTACCACCTTTAACAGAGAACACAGTTTTAGCAAAGGTAGTACCGTAATTCCTCTAATAGTAACCAGGTCTCAAATACAAGCCGGGTCTCTATTAATGGCCGGGTGTGCTCTTGAGCTAAGCAATTATAAGCCGGCCTCCTAATACAAGCCGAGTTACTAATATACTGAGCTGCATACTGAGCTAGTTACTTGATTTCACTTTGAAAACGTTGAAATGACCAGTGACCACCTGTATTGCACTGTTTACTATTTCATACAGTACTTGGTTTCAATAAATGAACCCAGTACATTTTACTGGGTTCAAACTGACACAAAATGTTGATTTATTCATTATGATCCGTTTGAAAATTTGAAATATAGGCCTCCCTCTTATACAGGCCTCCTCCTAATACAAGCCTGGTACCCGCTACAGTTGAAACAAATACAAGCCGGGGTTACTATTAGAGGAATTACGGTATACCGAAAAGGCACCTTACAGTCCCCTCTACTGATGACCCTGGTGGTAATGCCAGTGTCTCCTTTTTGTTCAATGTCACTGCCTTTTTTATTAGGCCTAGTTGTTGGCTACAACGTTGCTACAGTAGGCATTAATCACTTAATAGTTCAAATGTCTGTGTCCCATTCCCGTTTGCACATGCAGATACACACACACGCACACAGTGGGCCAGTGACTTTGGTGGTATGTGCTATTGTACAGATGTGTGTCCTGTTCCCATTTGCACATGCACGCACAGTACAAATATACATTTATTAAAAACTCTGTTACTTGAAATATTTTCACTGTGCTCCTAAATATTTTTGTGTGCTCCTAAATTTCTTTGTGTGCTCCTAAATGTTTTCATTTAGGAGCACATGTGCTCCTTGGGAAAAAGGTTAGCGTAGAGCCCTGTGTAGTCCTAAAAAATACGAGACGCATTGTGAATAATAATAATAATTATTATATTATTTTTCACGTCTGGTCAATGTTAGCATGGTAAGTAAGTAAGTAAGTATTTATAAAGCACCTTTCATACATGTCATGTAGCTCAAAGTGCTGTACACAAATATAGGCATATATAACGATAAAAGCAATAAAGTCACAGTGATCAGTTAAGATCAATGTTTAAAAAAAAATATAATAATAATAATAATAATAATAATAGTAATAATAATAATAGTAACGTAAAAATGAAAATAACGTTAAAAACAGTCATTTGCTTACCAGTTTGGGAGAACAGGTCCGCACAAACATGTCAGCTCAGTAGCAACCGGAAGTGCACTAAACCAATGCACTTGTATGGTAGGTAGCAATGTTTAGCTCTTATAACGCTAGTGTAGTTACGTTTTTATCAGTGGTCATAGTTGGGTCCATAGTGCTTTACCAAGTCCCATGGATCCATCAGTGGCCGTGTATTGTGTGTGTATGTACCCGTTCCCTCATGTGGTCAGTGGCCAGAGTTGGGTCCACAGGACTTATCCAAGCCCCATGGACCCATCAGTGGCCGCGTCTTGTGTGCGTATGTACCCGTTCCCTCATCTAAAGAGTTGGGTCCACAAGGCTTATCCTAGCCTCATGGATCCATCAGGTTTTTCCAAGCCATAACTATTTGTAAGCTAGACTGTATAGGTACGTTTTTAATTTTCCTTTAAAAATGTGTATGGAGCTGGCGTTTCTGATGTGTGTTGGTAGTGTGTTCCATAGTTTTGGGGCATAGTTGGCAAATGCCATACTTCCTATCCTCTTTTGGTTTCTGGGCGTGTCTAGTAAACCTGTAGTGGATGACCGTAGCGTTCTTGAGGGCAGATAACTAACTAGGGAATTTGCTATGTATTTTGGGCCTTGCTCATTAAGAGCTTTATATGTTAGGAAAAGGACCTTAAAATCAATTCTATGAGTTATTGGAAGCCAGTGCAGAGTGGCCAGGACTGGAGTGATATGTTCTCTTCTCCTTGTATGAGTTAGTAATCGAGCTGCAGAGTTTTGGATAAGCTGAAGCTTCCCAATGGTTGCTTTGGGAAGACCAGTGAACAGTGCATTACAATAGTCAAGCCGACTTGATACAAAAGCATGAATAAGTTTCTCTGCATCCTTTTTATTTACGAAAGGTCTTACTTTTGCTATGTTTCTTAGGTGAAAGAATGACGTTTTCATGGCCTTATTTATATGAGAGTTAAAGGTCAGGTCTGAGTCCAAGATGACACCTAGGCTTGTAACCTCAGTCTTTACATAGGATGACAGACTCCCCAGGTTTTCACACAGCACTTCCCTTTTCGCTTTTGGGCCGATCAATAGGATTTCGGTCTTGCTTTCGTTTAATTTTAGGAAGTTATTGTTCATCCACTTGTTTATTGCTAACAGACAATTTGTAATGGACTGTATGGCTGTAGTGTTATTTGGTTCTGCGGAGATATATAGTTGTGTATCATCAGCATAAATATGGAAGCATACATTGTGGTCTCGAATGATGTCCCCGAGGGGCAGCATATATAGTGAGAAGAGTAATGGACCAAGGCAGCTTCCTTGTGCAACTCCAAAGCTGCTGTCATGTTCCTCGGATACATTGTCTCCAAGCTTAACATAGAACCTTCTCCCCTTAATGTATGTTATGAGCCAATTTAGTACATGATCGGAAAAGCCAACCAGTCTTTCAAGACGACTGATCAAGATATTATGGTCAATCGTATCGAACGCTGCACTAAGGTCCAATAGGACAAGAATTGAGACTTTGCCAGCATCGGAGTTTAGCCTGAGGTCGCTAACTATTTTGGTAAGGGCAGTTTCAGTGCTGTGATTTGTTCTGAAACCTGATTGTAATTCCTCCATGATGTTATTATCTTTGAGAAAGGAGTTTATTTGTACTGAGACTATCTTTTCTAATATCTTGCTGATAAATGGAAGGTTCGATATTGGATGGTGTTATTCACCTTCAAAGATGCGGGGGGAAATATAATCGTAATAATTTATATTCTCCTTTTTGGTGCATTACTAATAGTAATCACTTATATTCTTTTGGTGCATTACAATTTACTCAAGCATAGTAACAGACACAATATTTCTGACACTAAGAATACATTCCCTGAGGTCCATAGATGTCCCTAGATAGATATAAGAACATGCAAATGGACCTTGTAGAAGTGGAGCAATCTTCCATTTACTTGGGTATGTACTTTTAGGCACATTTTCTGAAAATATGGCTAGAGGTGAGGAGGTTGAGAGTCGCCCCCTCGCAGAGTTGGTTGCAAATCGACTCGCATCCATTGTTTTATCGATTCTTGAATAATTATTATTATGAATGTGTGTTTCTTGTATTTCAGTCCATGGATAAAGAGTTTAAAAAGTGGATGAGGTGGTATGGAAAGAAGCACGGGGACTACACGGTTAGTTGCTCCTTACTGTAGTAGCTCTGTCAATTCTGCACACTGTATGTGTTTGTTGTGTGTGCTGTATGTGTTTTTTTTGTATGCGTGTTAGTTGTATGTGTGTGTTTGTTGTATGTGCGTGTGCCGTTTGTGCGTTTATTGTATGTGTGTGTGCTGTAGGGCTGTCCCCGACTAAGGATTTGGATAGTCGATTTTGATTGGCCGAAATTAGCTGATAGTCGACTATGAAAAAACAGAAAATTAGAGGGGAAAAAATAAAATATTTACGGTAATCATTCCATTTGGGCTGTGGGGGTGCTTAATGTCTGAAGGAGTTGACGGAAGGCTTCTTGTCCTCTGCAAAAGCATGCAATTGGTCCACTGATGGATACATCTTGATATTTGTCTAGTCTAGTGTGTTCATTAGATGGGTGAAATCCTCTTTCAGTGCCTCTGTGCCTGTTTTCTTAGGGAGTTAGCCTCTGGTATGCGTGCCATTACCGTTAGCCACACTTCTATGCCTCTTTTCTTTTGGAAAGAATGATAAAAAAAACTATTTATAATATATATATATTTTTTTGCATTCGACTAAGAGGTTGGCAGTCGACTACGGCTCCTTTCGATCGATTAGTCGAATATTGGACTAATAGGGGTCAGCCCTAGTGTGCTGTGCTGTGTGTGTTGTATGTGTGCTGTATGTGTGTGCTGTATGCGTGTTTGTTGTATGTGTGTGTGCTGTATGTGTGTTTGTTGTATGCGTGTGCTGTGTGTGTGGTTCAGTGTATCTCACGTGTCTCCTGTGTCTTGCAGCTGGAAAGGGGTGACTTTCTGTCTGAAGAATGGAAAGACAGGATAGCCAACACAAGGTATGAGTGTCACTATCACATACTGAACCACAGGGTTCCCACTCGATTTAGCTATTTAGTTTTTGGACTGATCCATGTGTTTGTGTTGCTTATATTTATCCTCAGAACTGTGTGCAAAGACATTTTATTCCTCACACGTTTCTGCTTGTGTCCCACTGCCACATAATAGTGTCCACACACTAGATCAGGGGTGGCCAACCAGTCAGAGACTAAGAGCCACAAAAATGACTGTGGTACCACAAAGAGCCACACCATATACCAGCGTTTCTCAACCTTTTTTTATCAGTCACGGCACCCTTCCTGTGTTTATAGGTCTCACCCTCTGGCCTCTGAAGTTGCTAATGTCTTTTTTATTTGGGCCTCACAGGGTTAAAAGTACCCTGTGAGACCCACGGTTGCAAAATTACAAAATCACCTTTAGCCATTTAAAAAAAAAAGTTTATTTAAAAAATGTTAAGCACATGTATAGTCAATTGGTCCTGTTGTTCAGCCTCACAATGCTATTTGATAGTAAATGTGTTTATATGTCCCACGCTCTGGCCTCTGAAGTTGCTAATGTCTTTTTAATTTGGGCCTCACAGGGTTAACCTATTAAGCCCGAGATATACAGTAAAAGTGTATATTTTCAGCATTACGTTTGTTTACCAATTATTTTAACTGTTATTAGTGAAATATAAGATTATAGAAATCTCAGGGCATTGAGTCGGAAACCGGCGCATATTTACAGGAGGAAGTGGCACAGCCAAAAGTGAGTGTAGTCTTTTGAAGGAAGAGACTCAGGGCTTCCGAATTTCGAAAAACTACCCTACCCAGCTCACCCCCTGTCAATCATCTGACTTCTGGATTTACTTTTGTATTTCTCTTATTTTTTGGGATTATCTCCCACAAACCTGAACGTTATTGCCATAAAACAGAACGCAGTTAGTTTCTCTACCTTTCTGTGAACGTCTTGCAAAAAACGGTGTTGCAATACGATGAAAAATGGTGGAGAAATTTACATTATAAAAAAGATGGCAGAATTCAGTACTGTATCTACAAAACCTTCTGTTCAATCATCTTCCCTTTATTAATTTGCTTAGATTTGTCAGGTCTGGTAAAATTTTGCATGGTGTTATTCACAGTCAACGATACTTTATTTTATTTTTTTTAAATAGAATTGATATTCTCCTTTGGTTCATTACAATTTACTCAAGCCTAATAACAGACACACTATTTCTGACACTGATCCATATGTCCCTAGATTCAGATACCAAGAACATGCAAATGGACTATTTAAATTTATTTTTAAATGTTTATTCTACGTCCCTATGGAATGAGTGTCAAAAAAAAAAGTGACAAAAAAAAATATTAAAAAAATTATAATTTATGGATTGAAGAGCCGCATATTGACGGGCAAAGAGCCGCATGCGGCTCGCGAGCCGCGGGTTGGCCACCCCTGCACTAGATAATGGTTCCATGAACATGTATTGGTATTACCACCTTAACGTGTGTTTCTTCACATACTATTCTTCATATTTTTCTGTCCAGCAGTAGTATTTATTGTTAGAATGTATGTGCTTTTGTAAACCTGCCAACCTTTTGATGTGAAATGTCTCTGGTCTCTTCTGTCTTCCAGTGTTATTTTTGATGTTTCTTGTCTCTCTTCTGTCTTCCAGTGTTATTTTTGTGAATAACTTTGCCTTCGGTCCCGAGGTGGATCATCAGTTGAAGGAGCGCTTCGCTAACATGAAGGAAGGTTGGTAACAATTAGCTAATCGCTACCGTATGGGGGTAGTGGCTCGCGAATAGGCGCCAGCCTCTGTGTGCAAGTCTCAGATTTAGGAGCTAGCAAGTGGCACGGCTCCCACTGCTTGGTATCATTAACACATTCACGGCCAGCCATTAGATGGGCCCCATTCTAGGAAGGCCAGCGTTCCCATAACAAACGTTCACTGTGCATCACGTTGTTTGTAGAGCTAAATCTATATTTTATATTATAGCTAGGCATCCAATGTCATTGTCAATTGACAGTATGAACCTTCCGTTCAATATGCCATAAAAAAAATTATTTTCCATCAATACGTTCCCGTTTTATACCGTGATGAATATGAGTGTTATATCGCAATGATCTGGGATAATTCCTGCAAAGCTAGTTATAAGGCGCTAAGCTAATAACGTTAAATCGATTGGCGTTTCGTCCCTACACAAGCTAGAGTTAAAAATCCAAATGCATATGATCGGTATTATGTTCCATCATGAATGCATGAAAGGGGGGGGGGGGGGTCGTTTCTGATTATTGATTACCCATAACGGCATTCGTTATTACCACAACATACGATGAGCAGGGGGGTGGCTATTAAATCCTTGCACGACCAAGCTGAAATTGACGTCAAATTTGTCTTACCTGTGGCCGGTTGGATTCCAAAAATAATTGTCCTGTTATTTGATCGCCATCTGCTAGATCATATGTCCATTGGCTGATGCCATATTCCTTTACTGCATAATGAATTCGGCTTAGCAAAAAGTATTCCAGGCGATCGGGTGAAGCCCTCGCTTCAGACTAACAAAAAAGTCAGCCCGGAGCGTAAAAAAAGGTGACACCAAGTGTGCAACAGGGGAAACTGCATTCTCGAGACACCGCCAATACCAGGATCTGGCCGGTACTGTACTTTCAGAGTACCAATATGCCTTTTCCAGCCAAAATACAGCTCTGTGACATTGAATAGGATATTAAAATCGAATAAAAGAAAAAACAAGTTAAAAACGCGTATATATATGTGATTGGCCGGGAATGTGTTAACACTTTGGATGCCAGCGACGCGTTTTGTCGTTAGTTTATGCCGACCTTTGAATGCCACCAACTAGGGATGCCCCGATCACGTTTTTTGCCACCGATACCGATCGTCGTGAGCCATATCGGCCGATACCGATCTGATACCAATCGGTTTTTTTTTTTTTTTTTTTTTTTTTTTATAAAATATATATATTATATAATTAGACTTGTACTTGTATTATCTGCGAGACATCGCCACAACGCAACAAGCTCCACTGTCTGTGTGTACTCTAGTAGCCTCCAGCTACGGCCAGGATTCTCCGGAGCTGCAGCTGGACCTATACTCGAGTAGGCTCGAGCTACGGCCAGGATTCTCCTGCGCTGCAGCTGGACCCTATTGGTATAACGTTACTGTGTTCAGCAAGCCCTCAGCTCGAATACGCATCGAATCAGTGTTATAAGACATTGATATCAGGAGCTATCTGTAGCTACTGCTAGCCGGATATATAACGCTAATACAACGCCTCAGTGAATTATTTAGTTCAATGGGACATTTCGTTTTGAACAGTGAACTAACTGCTAACGTGAGCTAGCTGAGGTATCATACACGTCTCTACTAGACTTGCTGGAGCGTTTGTTGATGTCAGGAGCTATCGGTAGCTGGCCGGCTAGATACCGTTCGGTTAGACAATGCCTCATCATCTATTAAACTAAAAGTGAATAGTTGACTGGGTCATTTTGTAACGGTAGCTAAGCTAACGTTAGCTCAGGGAGACGCCGTCCTCCCGTTTCCCTGTCTCATTAGACTAGACCCGTGTTTACATGCGTGCGGGAGGGGCTGGAGGGATGAGCAGACGCCGCACCACCCGGTGTCTGAGACAGAACTCAGCGACAGCGAGTGAGATCGGTTTTGACGATCGGCGAAAATAAAGCATTATCACCGATCGCATATTTATACTGATTATCGGCCGATAACGATCAGGGCATCCCTACCACCAACGCTATATAGCGTTTGTTTGTCGTATTTTTTTTATTGGCGATTCATATTTCATCAATCGAGCCTCAGGTTAGTGTTGCAGACTCTCTGAGCTCAATTGGGAAGATACCCTATCGTCTCTCCCTGTGTAACTGCACCCCATTAGTTTAGACTGATGGGGGGGGGGGGGGGGCAGCCTCCTCATGTTACTTTTTCGTCAAGCCAACTGAAGAGACCAAGTGATCGCCGGCCCGGAAAACGCGTGGAATATATATTTCCAGTACCCAATGCTGAATCAATCAACGCGATCGATATTTGGAATGGCGATCAGGAATTGGAATAATCTTTTTGGAGAACATCTGATCTGAGGTAAGGAATCTATTTGACCAGTCTTAGGATAATCAGACCTTTTTTCACAGAGATATAAGCTTTCCCCCTATATGTGATATGGCTGTTTTGACTGTGCGAGTGATCAGGAAATAAGAGAATCGATTTACAGCTTGCGGCACCAGCGTGCATATGTACACACATACTATCGATAATCTAGCGTTTATTTGAAAACGATTAATAAATAGGCCGAACAATGACAACGTTCTAGAATATTACAGTACATCAGCGTTTATCAGGGATTCTTTTTTTTTCTTCTTGAAAACGAGGACTTTTCAAAATGCTATAAAACGGAAATGAACCGATAAAAAAACAATCCGCTTCGACAATGTTGACTGGAAATGGGTCATTGATAATGCGACGGGTAGATTAGACACATAGCCATAATTTAAAACATAGATTAGGCGATATTAACGTTAACATTGAAGTGGTTGCTGGGCATTCAAGGGGGTAAAAAGGAAAACACGGCCGGCTCTGAAAGTGTTAAAGGGGCACTTCACCTAAAAACATATTCTCACACACATCCAACACAGTTTGAATATGGCTAGTGGTGAATTCATCAGGGACATTTAATCCTTGTGTTGTTACTTACAGCACCATGAAATGATGTAGATGAAAAATATCAATACCATGTTTTATAGGGACTACTACCTAGTACCTTATCATTTCAATGAGCTGTAATTTACATGTCGCGGATGACATCACTGGTGGCCATATTCAAACTCCTTTACTCTCAATAACTATCAAACAAAATGAATGCGCAGTAGAGTTTTTGGATGTAGTAGGGCTGGACGATAACGATAACTATCGCGATAAATTATTTCCTCGAAATAAACATGAAACGTGGTCGCAAAGTTTCGATATATCGATTTTCCAAGCTTGGATATGAGCACACGCACTAACAACCAATCGGTGAAGGAGATGGCCGACAGCGGAAGGAGACCCGGAATCTAGGACTCCAGTAGTCAACAGGCTGGCTAGGATAATTAGCTTGCACGGCGCTATTTTACAGTTTACCTGCCGAGTTGGTGTGTGTTTTGAATTCTGAGGGTAACTGTTATAGTAGTGTGGGGTATACGGTGGACGTCGTTGCAATGTATTGGGGCGGAACAGTATTTTATGGTCATATTTAGTACATTGTCATGGAATACACCGCTTGGGGAAACGAGGCTGGCTAGGATATTTAGCTTGCATGGCGCTATTTTACAGTTTACCTGCCGAGTTGGTGTGTGTTTTGAATTCTGAGGGTAACTGTTATAGTAGTGTGGGGTATACGGTGGACGTCGTTGCAATGTATTGGGGCGGAACAGAGTATTTTATGGTCATATTTAGTACATTGTCATGAGATACTCCGCTTGCTATGGCTAACTGCTAACGTGCGCGGACTGATGACGACATCAACTCGACTCTCGAGACATTCGCAGGAGCAAAACAAGTCTATTAATAGCCCGTCCATCGGCGCCGGGCATAAAAAGTTAATTAAACTTGACAGACATTATATCGACGATAATTATCGATATTGAGTTATATGAAAATAATTTTATAATTTTATCGCGATAACGTTTTTGGCCATATCGCCCAGCCCTAGGATGTAGACTATTAGAGTATTAGATTATATATTGCATATATTTAGCATTTTAGCATTTTTAGATTATATATTGGATTACATTTAGATTATTAGATTACATTTACATTTTGTCATTTAGCTGACGCTTTTATCCAAAGCGATTTACAAGATTATATATTGTAACTATATTTATTGTAGGCCAAAATAACTGAGGGCATACACACCCTCATCTCACACCTTGTTGTCCATATGCGCATGTCCAGAGTTAATTATATTGTATATTGTTTACACTGCCTTTTTATTCTACTTGAATTTTTACTTCTCCACTGTACTATAATTTTGTGACCTTTAACTCTATGTCTTCTACTACCTGTACCTCCCCCCTCCCCATGTTGCTCGGATACCGAATTTCCCCAAGGGGATCAATAAAGGAATATTTTATGTGTGAGATTATGAAGTGGCTCTTTACATGATGCCTAATCTCCTGATTTCTGTGTCCACATTAACCCCAGTCTCCTCCCAGTCCATCTTGAACAACTCATTCAGGGTTGATTGCTCTGTCAAAAGAAGCTTGACTGAAGTGCAAAGCTCCCAATTCGTTGGGCTCACTAGGCTTCAGGAGCATACAGTACATATCAACTAGTACAAGCTAAGAGCCCATTTGTCACCAATGGACCATTTGTTCTGTTTTGGAGACACCAGGCATTGTGTTGGGACTGACGCCTAGGTTCATTTCAAAGGTTTATTGATTCAGCTGTTATTAGTGATAGAAACAGAAAATAAATGGCCTATAGTAGCCAGTGGCAGCTGTGTCAATACTGGCACTTGACCTTTGACCCAAATGCCTTATGACCCCATGACCCTCCTCTCTACTGACTGATCCAGAGTTTTGGAAGCCAAACATGACAGGATGATTGATTACTGTATTTACAACATTATTGATCAATGTTTGCGATTAACTCATTCAGCACCACTGGCCGGGGCGCCAGAGAGCACTAGCGCGCCATCGCTTTAATCAATGGGGGGACTGCGACATTTGCGAGTGCTTAAAATATATCTTATATTATAGCTCTGGGTCTAATACACCCGTCGATTGTCAGTGAGTTGCTTCCAGTCAACATGCACAAAACAGATTGTTTTTTTCATACATACATTTCCGTTTTATACCGTGGTGAATACGAGTATTTCCAGAGCATTCTGTCTAATCTCAAGAAACTCGAACAAACGGCGCTTCAATGTATTTCCTTAGAAATCGTGCCATTTGTCGCTTGATTTATGAATCGTTCTGAAAATAACGCTAGATTATCGCTATTATGTGTCATCATGCGCGAACAGAAACGGGGGCTGAAAAATCGCTTCTCAGTGCTTTGCCTGCAGTCAACGTCAGAAACACACACACTAAAGAAAGAAAGAAACATCGGATTAACCCAAGATTCGTAACATAGTCCTTACCTCACATCTGATGTCCTGCAAAAAGATTAATCCAATTCCTGATTGCCATTCCAAATATTGATCGTGTTTATTGATCCAACGTTATATGTCCGAAAGGCATAATCCACACTGCTCCCAGTCTCCCCAGTCCATGTGTTATAAACGTTACTCTTGCCCGAGAAGGAAAACCTGGACCAGACTTGTTAGATCAGCGTACAGCCCAAGGGGAAGGGATTTCAATGATGTGCAATACCGGCTGGAAGGCGTAGGTGGCGGTATTTGCCCTTTTGCGAGCTCAGATAACATCAGGCTGGATGGATGAAAAATGTATGGATATAGCTAATAAAATAAATAACGATTGAAACCTGACTTTTCTCGTGACTGGCGCTGAATGAGTTAATGTATTGAGCAATACAATTGTTATTTATTCATTACATATAAACATGTATATTATTATGAAATTAATAGAATATCATTTGTTTTCTCTCTCTCCAGGTGGGAAGATTGTGTCCTCAAAACCCTTTGCACCTCTAAATTTTAGAATAAACAGTCGAAACTTGAGTGGTAAGTGATGTCTCTTTTCAGATCCCGCCTGTAACGAAGGTTGTTTTCAGGCAATGTTGTATGTAACCTTGTCTCTTTGTTCTCCAGACATTGGCACAATAATGCGTGTGGTGGAGCTGTCTCCGCTGAGGGGATCAGTGTCCTGGACAGGGAAACCCGTCTCCTACTACCTGCATACCATAGACCGCACCATAGTGAGTACCAACGTTTTCATACCATAGACCGCACCATAGTGAGTACCAACGTTTTCATACCATAGACCGCACCATAGTGAGTACCAACGTTTTCATACCATAGACCGCACCATAGTGAGTACCAACGTTTTCATACCATAGACCGCACCATAGTGAGTACCAACGTTTTCATACCATAGGCCGCACCATAGTGAGTACCAACGTTTTCATACCATAGACCGCACCGTAGTGAGTACCAACGTTTTCATACCATAGACTGCACCGTAGTGAGTACCAACGTTTTCATACCATAGACCGCACCATAGTGAGTACCAACGTTTTCATACCATAGACCGCACCATAGTGAGTACCAACGTTTTCATACCATAGACTGCACCATAGTGAGTACCAATGTACCTATTTCATTTATTTATTTTGCAACACAAGCACATCACAACAAAATGGCCATATTCACAAAGCCTCTAAACACCTGAAATTCTGAGACAATTCTCAGAGTCCTGTCAATAGAATGAATTCCCACTAAAGATGAGTTAATTACGAAGCATCTTAGCCCTGAAGAGCTCCTAAGGTGGAAAACCGTTGAGAGTAGAGGACTTTTTTAGAGCTTGGGATTTTTGGCTGGACCGGTAGAGCCAGCTCTACAAACATGCTTTGCAGATGTGAACCTGGTGCACTGGATCAGAACATCATAGTCCTCAACTGGCCTCAATTAGACGTCTAACTGGCCAAACATTCTCAGCGTTTCCAGCTACGTCACAGGAATCTAATGTTACCCAAGGCGTCCGATCTAGCACCAAAACACTGCTGTTTTTAGAGAGAAAGCTACGGTCTGTGCAGAGGGATAAGTTAGCAGTCAGTGCTGTGAGTGGGAGTAGGCGGGGGTTTGGGGCAGCGTGTGTATGTATGTAGCCCCTAGTATATATTAAATAAAGATAGAATTTAATTGAACAGTATGTGTGTTACTAAAGCTATCCGGCTGCAAGCTAGTATAGACAAAAACACCTCGCCCAGAGTTTCAAGCTAGGCTATTGGTCCGTATCCGCTTCCATTAATTTGTGCTAAGCTAGGCTAGCTTGCAGCCGGATAGCTTTCTACCGAACGCACAGAGAGGAAATTGGTATCCATCTTCTTGTCTGACTCTGGGGAAGACTGTAAGCACATTTCACATAATGTTGGCATGTTCCTTTAAAGGAGCGCGCTGCCATGAGTTGTTAC
Organism: Notolepis coatsorum; assembly: GCF_963971535.1. Lineage (NCBI taxonomy): Eukaryota > Metazoa > Chordata > Actinopteri > Aulopiformes > Paralepididae > Notolepis > Notolepis coatsorum. Next base: position 188,347,060 of record NC_140166.1, read on the forward strand.
ACCATACCACCACCACGCTCTTAACTGTCTAACCTGCAATTCTTAATCTCTTGTTTTTCAGCTTGAAAACTATTTTTCTAGTCTCAAAAATCCTAAACTCAGGGTAAGTCTTGTTTTCTTCTCTCCCTGTGTCTCTTCTTTATCAAAAAACAAACGTCAAAACATTCCTGCCAAATTTGTATGTGGGAGTTTCTCGTTTGCTCCAGTTTAGCTTTAGTTTTGTTGCTGTCATGTGACTGTAACATGGTATGAGTCGCTTTGGATAAAAGCCTCAGCATTTTAATGTAATTGTGGTGTTTCAGGAGGAGCAGGAGGCAGTTAGGCGGAGGCAGCAGAAGGATACCAAGGACAGCAAAAGCAACAGCACCACCCCCACCAAGGCCAAGGAGAGCAGCAAGGTAGGCCATGCACGGTTTGTATGGAGGCCAAGTTATAGGCCGTGTTCACAGACAATGATTATACTTAAAGGGGAACAGATGGAAAATGGGGTTTGCCTTGTCTATGTATGGATCTGGCTTCAGTCTGAAGTGTTATTTAGGCACTCGGGGAGGGATGATATATGTACTTGTGAATGAATGTGAGTAAGGATTTACTCAGACAAAGTTAGATTCAGTTGATGAGGTTTATTAGCTTACAACCCAGGATAATTGGCTGGAGAGACCCAGCGAGACCCCTGGCCTGGGGGGTCCCATAAACGGGTTCCCTGAGACAGGTTCTATTCTATGAATAGGTCATAGAAGGTGGGTGTGTTCAGGTGGGAGAGACAATTGGATTGAATGGGGATGGGGGGTGGTGGTATCGGGTAGGGATGCCTCGATCACGTTTTTGCCACCGATACCGATCACCGATCGTCGTGAGCCATATCGACCGATACCGATCCGATACCGATTGTTTTTGATTAAAAAAAAATTAAAAATTATTTTATATAATTTATTTTTATTTTTATTTTTTTTATAAAATATATATATTATATAATTAGACTTGTACTTGTATTATCTGCGAGACATCGCCACTACGCAACAAGCTCCACTGTCTGTGTGTACTCTAGTAGCCTCCAGCTACGGCCAGGATTCTCTGGAGCTGCAGCTGGACCCTATACTCGAGTAGCCTGCAGCTACGGCCAGGATTCTCCGGAGCTGCAGCTGGACCCTATTGATCACATTCAACAACATGCCCTCAGCTCGAATACGCATCGAATGAGTGTTATAAAACATTGATATCAGGAGCTATCTGTGGCTACTGCTGGCCGGCTATATAACGTTGATACAGCGCCTCAGTGAACTATTTAGTTCAGTGGGACATTTCGTTTTGAACAGTGAGCTGGCGTCAGCTAACGTGAGCTAGCGGAGGTATCATACACGTCTCTACTAGACTTGCTGGAGCGTTTGTTGATGTCAGGAGCTATCAGTAGCTGGCCGGCTAGATACCGTTCGGTTAGACCAGGGGTCAGCAACCTTTACTATCAAAAGAGCCACTTTTCCCCCGTCCCACAAAATAAAATGCTCAGGGAGCCGCACAACCTATTTACCCTTAAAATGAAGATAACAGTGTATAACGTTTTATATATCCCCAAGCATACCCCACATTTAGCATAAAACGCCTGACAATTGCATACCCAAAGTAATTTGCGATTTATTATACTTTATACTTATAGCACACAGTTTGTTGCATTAATGGAATTATAAAGCAACAAAAAGAAAATTTTTGACTTTTTAATTGCTGTTTTTACCTGTTTTTACCAAAGGAAAACCTCAAACTCTTATGAAGAGGAGAAAAAAATACTGGCTGTGTAGACCTATTTTTTAATAAAACACAGAAGAGGAGACAAAACACTGGTGTCTGTAGACCAACTTTGAAATAAAACCCTGAACTATTCAGGTATATTTGAGTCCTTCCCTTATTTGTGGAACATTTATAAAATAGAAAGTAGTCCACTTTGAAAAAAGAATACCATGTGTAGACCTACTTTGAAATAAAACACAGAAAAGGAGAAAAAACACTGGCATCTGTAGACCTACTTTGAAATAAAACCCTGAACTATGCAGCTCTTCCCTTACTTGTGGAAAATCTATAAAATAAAAAGTTAATTTTTCATTGTTCGCAAATTTCCCACCACATAACAGGCATACAGGTAAGCCTTTTGTTGACTAAATATCTTAGTTGATGAAATATTTTTTCATTTCAGTGTCACAGTATGACATCGATCAATTTTTTTTTTTTTTTTTTTTTGCCAGGGAGCCGCAGCTGATTGGCTAAAGAGCCGCATGCGGCCTCGAGGCCGCAGGTTGCCGACCCCTGGGTTAGACAATGCCTCATCATGTATTGGACTGGAAGTGAATGGTTGACTGGGTAATTTTGTAACAGTAGCTAACGTTAGCGCAGAGAGACGCATACATGCAGTTGTTGAGGTAGATAACCGTGATTATGTTTATTTATTTAGACTAGACTAGACCCGTGTTTGCGTGCGGGAGGGGCTGGAGGGAGGAGCAGACGCAGCACCACTGTGTGGGAGTGTGTGCAGCTCCCGGTGTCTGAGACAGAACTCAGCGAGTGAGATCGGTTTTGACGATCGACGAAAATAAAGCATTATCACCGATCGCATATTTATACTGATTATCGGCCGATAACGATCGGTGGCCGATCGATTGGGGCATCCCTAGTATCGGGTGAGGGCAAGGATGGGGTGGGGGAGTTAGGAGAATGTATGGGGGAGGGTAATGGGGTGGAGGGGGTTTACTATTCTGTCTTCAGATTAACGAGCCTTAAAGGTCCCCTATCTTATAAATGGCCTTTTCCAGTGGTTTGCATTGTTTTCTAGCAATGTGGGGTTGTACCAACACTGACTAGGTGTGCAATTCTCATTCAGGCGCATTCCTTCAGTTCAGCTGAGACAAGATCCTCCGCCACTAAACCAAGCCATTCTGAATTTAGCGGATCTGTGACATGTAAGAATTCTGATCTGCATAACCTCAGCTCCTTCTGTGGTTGTAGCCACCGTCCACAATCAACAATTCGAGGAAGTTAGTGTAACATTGAAGTTATGACCAAAACGTAGCGAGTGGAAATAATGCGGAAGCGGTTTCCCTGTCAGACACTTGCACTTCCCCAAAAGAGAGAGAGAGATGGAGAGAGGCTCATACAGTGAGTCTCGGAGCGATCTCTCCTGTCTCTCCCCCTGCTTTTGACACACACTCGCGACTCGAGCCGCTCACACACACTCGCACGCTCTCGGAGCGATCTCTCTTCTCTCTCCCTCTCTCTCTCTCTCTCTCTCTCTCCCAAAAGTTATCTGCCAGTGCAGGTGGGTGACTGTCACTCAAAGCGCATTGCGAGTATGGGCAGAGCCCAGCCAAAAACGGCTTGGAATCTGGCAGGGCAGAAAGTGGTGCTCCAAAGTACTTGATTAAAAATACAAAACAATTAATTTTATTGAAAAAAAACCTTACAGATGTGTTCCATAGACTCACAGGAATAGTGTAAAATTGCCAAAATAGTGAAAAAAAGTCGGGCTGGAAAAAGAATGCCGTACCGGGTGCCTTCACAACCGCGTAGTAGCTTCCTCACCTCCGTAAACGCAGCCCTGGCCTTCGCGACGCCCGTGGCATAGTCGGGGAAGATTGCAATAGACATTCCGTTGACCTGTATTGGAGCCTGAGCGCGCGCCCGGCTCAACACCTCGACACAGTCCTGGTAATAGTGGAGTTTAGCCACGATAGCACGGGGCTTCCCGTCTGTCCTCTTCAGCCCCAGTGTTCTGTGCGAGCGGTCTACCAGCACTTCATCATCCATCTGTAGCACGTCTTTCAGTAGCTTCGAGACCGACGCAGTGGAACTTGAGCCATCCCTTCTCAGCCACTCCGAGTATCCTTACATTACACCTCCTCATTCTTCCTTCCATGTCATCACACTTTCCCTTGAGACCGGTCACCTCCGTCTTTAAGTCTTCGACTGTGGTTTGTAGCGTTATCACCTCGTCCGACCACCTCGAGAGACCACCCTCCACGTCTTTAACCGCAGCCTCCATTTTGTTCATGTCCACACGCAGTGTCGCTACACAGCTTTGCATTTCCTCCTTCATCACTTTCAAATCATTTCTGATAAGGTCGAACTCTTTGGAAAGTGCACCTTTCAATTCCGATTGTATTATCTCTGCGAGTTCCGATTTCAGCGCGAGGAGAATCTCCGCCTTTAAGGCTGTGGTATCCACGCCGGACATCTTTGACGGTGTGGACGGTGGTGGCCCAGAAATGAAAGTCAAGGCTTTTTCAGGCATACTTATAGTCGGGACGAATCCGTATTTGCGTAGGTTTGATGCCATCTGTCCGTGTAAAAAATTACCATCGGTTTGAACAAATGTACCCTGAGTAAGATTCACTACGTTTTGTAAATCCGTAAGCTTATTGAATTACAGGGTTCGTACGGGTGCTGGAAATCCTTAAATGCTTGTATTTCAATGTGGTGTTTTCAAGGTTTGAAATGTGCTTGAATTGTGTATAAAGTGCTGGAAAGTTATTGAAATTGTAATTGCACTGTATACTTTCATAATAAATTGCTATCTGACTTAATAGTTAGGTTTTTAGATAAACAAATAAAATTCGGAGATCGCCTAATTGCTTTCGCCTTTAACGCAAAATGAAGAGGAGTCCTCTCTCGAGCCACTCACGTGCCCACCCCGCCAACGGCACCCCCCGCCCCTCCTGAAAGCTTGCTTTAATCCCAGTAACGTTAGTGAGCTTATTTTTATTTTATTTTTTTTAACGTTAACAAGCTAGTGAGCTAGCGTTGCCACAGACGGCTATGTTTATTGTTCATGTTGACAACGACAAGCGACACCGTAAGGTGAGTTAATAAATTCACTCTGAAAATCTGCTCCTCTCTGATAAACTGACTCTTCGGTCAGAGCGTCCAGTCTGCACAACTTGAGTGCGCTCGCTCTGACACACTGAAAGCCAATTTACCTTAAAACAAGTTTCGTTTAGCTAACGCCATTATGCATCGGAGCTGTGGTTTCGCTGTGATCAACATGACTAACAAGCAAATCAATTCTTTCTATTTTAAGGAATGTTCTGTAGGATATGTCTGCAACATAAGAAGCCTGCTACTAGGGGTAGCTGTTTGTGTGAAATAACAATAGAGGAGACTAGAGCATGTGTCAACTGTGCGTCTGTATTGCAAGTTTGCAACCAATAACATGGGCATCATATAGCTTACATTCTGGTCCCTGCTGGGACGTACCAACTGAACACACCACTGTGGGGGGGGGGGGGGGGGGGGGGGGTGTATATATATATACAAATTCTAGGTTGATTTGATTTTGTATACATTTTAAGGCTCAAGGAGCCTACCTCAAAGACTGTTCACTTATTTTGCAAATTTTCAGTAAATATTTGATTGAAATTTAAGTTTTATCTGGTGATTATTTGAGTGATTGTTTCATATTGGCTCAGCCAGGTTATATAGGATGTCATGTCTACATCATTTTGGTTGTTTATAGCACAATCACATCTGATTTAATGTGATGGAAGAAGTGACATTATCATTTGTGTAAATATTTAATTTACCACAGCCGTGTAAGATGCTGGCACCTTGAAAAAGCTTGAAGTGCTTGAATTTTTCTTTGGAAAAGGTGTAAGAACCCTGTTATTAAATTAAGATAAAATAAAGATAACAAAGTAGAGGCTCGACGGGAGCGAGAACAAACAGCGTATTACTCTATTGCTCGCCTAGCCACGCCCCTTCTCTTTAAGTTTAACATTACATAAGGTTCAGTAAAATACTCATCTTTAATTTCAACATTTTCTAAGTTTAGGTTTTTTCCATATCTCCGCCTTCCACTTATCCTGATGGATTTTTTTTTTATCCACTTTTTCTCCTTTTTCTATTTTTCTCCCATCCCAATTACCCGCTGTGCCAATTCTCCCCTCCCCTGTCTTGAACGTTGCTCGCATATTCCCCCCACTGGCCGGTTGTAGGGAGGATAGAAGCCTTGCATCACGTGTCCCCTCCGATACACGAGGAGGCAGCCTGTCACATCTTTTCACCTGCCAGTGCGGACTCTCATTGGCGAGGTGTAACGTGTGGGATGCTCACACTACCCCCGCCATTTCCTGTCTCTGCTGTGCAGGCATCCCCAACCGACCTGTAGGAGTCGCTGTCCACAACGTCCAGATTACCACCCATCGACTTCCACCCGCTAACTCTGCCAATTGAGTTAGTATGACGACTGGCCCAAGCCGGAGGCATCGCAGACAGCCGAGTCGAACCCGGTGTCTCTTGCGTTGGTGACGAGCGCAATGTCCGCTGTGCCACCCAGCCGCCCTATCCTGATTGATTGTTGATTATTTTGTTTTAATTATGTGAACCTTACACTGCAGATTGTTCATAAAAATCATACTTAAGTCAGCAGAAGAAAAAATCATGTACATCTCTCTTGACCAGGGATGACCGTGTGCTCTGTCCCAGTTAAATATCTTTTTTGTCACCCTGTCATTTGGCAGCTGGACCAGGCGGTTCCATAACCTAACCATTTCACCTTTTTGCTTGACCAAGCATGAGTCCCAACCCATGTTTCCTTCTATAGCCCCTTTTGCTGTATATTTATGGACTTGAAGTTTGCCACTACTGTTTGAGCAGCCGAGGACTGCACAGCTTCTTCCTGACTTCCTACTTCCTTGCTTGTCAACAGTAACGTTGAATAATGTTAAAATGATAAAAGTAGAAAATTGTACACTTCTTAGCACAGCTTACATTCCAACGCGCGCCGTGTATTGTAGGTTCTGCACAACCACAGTAATGGCGACTTGTAAAAACTGGTACTAAGCTGGATTCGTGTATAGTAAACACTTAAGAGTATGAAAACACAGTCTTTGGCATAGCTATGTTAACTCTTTAGAATAAGTCTCTTCCCCCTTCCCTTGTAACTGGGCTGCACACATTCATTTAGTTCGACAGTTATTGAGAGTAAGTGAGTTTGAATATGGCCACCGGTGATGTCACCAGGGACATTGAATCTTTATGTTAATTACAGCAATGATAAGGTAGCAGAGATTAAACAAGATATTGCTATTTCTTCCATCTACATCATTTCATGGAGCTGTAATTAACACGAGGAATCAATGTCCCTGGTGACATCATTGGTGGCTATATTCAAACTAATTTACTCCCAATAACTAAATTAATGTGTGCAAAACAGTTTTTGGATGTATGAGATTATGTGCAAAATAAATCATCATTGCCACTTTAACATTGTATGGCTCCACACAGTAAGGGCCCATTCATCTCCATCGGTGGAGCAGCCCCATATTTAACATCCCAGCAATACCATAAATTGTAGGGTTCCCTCTATTATTTTTAGGCTTGGGGGCAGTGTTAATTTTGTCAACTAAAATGATGACGAAAGATGTTCGTCAACTAAGGTTTTTTTTCATGACAACGAGACGTGACGTCACGTTATTGAAGACCATGTCACGCTAACGAGACTAAATAGTTTATTAAATATCGTTGACCACAACTGAGGACACAAAAATGTAATTTACAAAAACGAAATTTCTCTTCATGTATGTTGATATTGTTGACTAAAACAAGACGAGACAAAATAATTATAACTTTTCTTAATGCCATCGTCCCGACAGAGCAGTGTGACGGGGAGCTCTATTATTAGCATTAGCTGAAGAGCTATTTGAAAAGCTAGTTTTATCTTTAACGTTACGTTGGGACTATTCATAATCCAGCTGCAGACCTGCAAGCAAAGTACAGCAAGTTGGCAAAGGAGTATTCCAAGGTAAATCACTTTTTCACCAGTAACGTTACATTCTTTCCATCTAGCTCACGCTAACTGGCTAACCTAGCTCACGCTAATGTGGCTAACTGATCGACCTCTCGCACACAATTAATGACATGTTGCGGACAGCCATACCGGTGACAATGTTTAGCTTTTAGTGCCAAATGATAAGAGTCTGAGGCGGAGTCTCAAAAGAGAATGTTGAATATTTATTGTGCATTAAAAATCACAACAGAGCCTCTGCTACTAGCTGACCTAAACGGAGCCTTCTGGAAGCAAGTGCAACAACGTATAATGTCCGTGTGGAACCAATGTGCCAACAACCTTTCCGTGGGTGAAGCATAGTTTAATAATACTAATACTAATCTATACAATCACCTGTTGTTGAATAAATACCATTACTTTCTAGTTATTACTAAAAAAAACAGTATATATAAAAAGGAGCACTTGACACTAGAGGTGGCAATCACCAGTTTCATCACGATACGATATCGATTCTTTGGACAACGATACGATATTTTCCGATATCACAAAGTCTGCCACGATACGATACGATTCAGGTGCCTGCGATCGATATGAGACGATATTATATGCCCATTTAACACAATCCGTAACATTTAAATCAACAACAAAAAAAGGCAATGGAAATATCATTTGACATTTTTATTTTTGATCTCTTCCAGACATTTAAATGAAAAACAATCTATTGTTTTTAATACAAATAGACCTCCTGTTCACTGTTTTTGGTTCATTTGAATTTTTTAATATTAATATCCTATTCACTGTCACAGAGCTGTATTTTGGAAAAGGCATATTGGGAGTCAGAAGGTGCAGTACCGGCCAGATCCTGTTAGTGGGGCTATCTCGAGAATGCAGTAACCCCCCCTCCTTCCCAGTCCCTAGTGGACCTCTGCTGTTCTCTTAGCTTAGTTAGCTTATGCAACGTTAATTTCTGTATTTAACGCGACATGGGCATAAAGGAATGGCGAGGATGGAAAGCATGTTGGATGCATTTGACCCCTTGTGGGGAAAAAAACAACAGGCACTTATTTCGGGTCTCAAAATAGGCGGACTCTGAAGCAATGCTGTCTAACGTCTACACACGCTGAGCTGCGCTGAGCTAATGTTGTTGTTGCGGCCCGGCGGATATGCTCAACAGGGGATTTTCAAACTTGACACATGACTAAGACTAAAACTAAAATGAAAATAGCTGCCAAAATTAACACTGCTTGGGGGAGAGATTCACCTGACCTAGGGCACAGGAGGAACATATCGTTAGCCTCATAAGTAATTTTTCAAGATTTTGGGAAAAGAAGAAAAAACAAATTTTCCAGAAAATGTATAAGAGTTTTTGATTTATATATATTATTTATTTTTTTTATTTTTTTTTAAAGCTTTTTCCCCCCTCCTTTTTCCAATTTTTCTCCCATCCCACTGTTTAGTCGTTATGCCAATTCCCAACCCCCTTCCTGGTTGTTGTGCACTCCCCCCTACTGTTGGTCCGGGAGGCCGGAGACTGTCGCATGCTTTCCTCCGACGCATGTGCAGCCAGCCGGCAGCCAGCCTGGCAGCGCAGATTCTCACCGGGAGAGTAACGTGTGGAAGGTCACACTACCTCCCTCCAGATCCTACCCTCGCTGTGCAGGCGCCCCGACCGAACTGTAGGGGTCGCTGTCCACAACGCCCAGGACCCACCCATCAGCTTTCCCACCCCTAACACTGCCAATTGTGTTAGTATGAACGACCAGCCAAGCTGATAGCAACACTGAGAGCTGGATTCAAACCCAGCGTCTCCAGCGTTGATGGCGAGCGCCTTGCCCACTCCACCACCTAGCCGCCCTTTAATTTATATTTTTTAAATAAATTCCACAAGGTGTATCAACAAATTTGTAAAAATACAAAAACACAACAACCATTGCGTAACAAAATAAGCTGACTTTTAAACAAAATATGTCGTGACTTAGGCATTTTTTCCTTGTGCATGCATACATGTCATACGTTAACACTTTCAATGCCCAAAACGTGATGAGACGTTTTATCAGCCAAATGCCTGAATGCCCACGACAATTATCTTTTTATTTTTTTATTAGCGATCTGAATTCATATTTCATCAACCGAGTCTCCCGTTGGTATGCAGCCCTTGTAGGAGCTCAGATGTGGAAAAAACCGCCCCCTATCGTCTCCCAGATGGTAATGCACCCTTTTGGAATGGACTCAATGAAAATGGATGAGAAAAGAAAAATCCGGAATCCACATTTTACTTCTCAGGCATGTAACCCGAGCCGATCGGATTCATTGTGGAGCCTCAGAACAGTATGTAGCGTTGGATCAATAAAAGCGATAGATTTTTGGAATGGCGATCAGGAATTTGAATGATCTTTTTGGAGAACATCTGATCTGAGGTAAGGAATCTATTTTACAAGTATTGGGATAATCAGAGTTGTATTCGCTGAGATCTCAGCGTTCGCCCTATATGTGTGTGTGGGCGATCGCTTTGAGGAAATCAGAGAATCGATTTTTCAGATCGCCTATATAGCGTGCATACGTACACATATACTATCGATAATCTAGCGTTTATTTGAAAACGATTCATAAATGGGCGAAAAAATTACAAAGTTGTGTATTCTAGAATATTCCAGTAAAGGGCGATTATCATGGAATATTTATATTTTCCTTGAAAACGAGGCTTTTCAAAATGCTATAAAACGAAAATGAACCGATAAAAAAACAATCCGCTTCGACAATGTTGACTGGAAAACGAGTCATTGATAAGCGACGGGCAGATTAGACACATAGCCATAATTTAAACCATAGATTAGGCGTTATTAACGCTAACATTGAAGTGGATGGTGGGCATTCAAGCGGTAAATCAAGATTAAGCTTGGGCTCTGAAAGTGTTAAGGCAGTTGTTATACTTGCCTAAGTCATGCGATCGCCATCTGTGTATGTAACGTTAAAATGCACAAGTCACACGAGTGAGTTAGGCAGATGGGGATTTTGTTTACATAACAAGCATTCTGACATAGGCACTAACCAGGGCGATGCAGCAGTCTGAAGAGATTACATTTAGGCAGAAATCTCAATTTGGCCAAAAAATTACTTGGGCAATTATCGTATGAGGCTAACGATATGCAATTTTCCTGTCGACGGTCACAGCCCTTTTCAGGGCAGAGACTGAGCTGGTTTCAGCTGTTCCTCTCTTTACTCTGCAGAACCAGAACCATCCCTGTTAACTTATCTCTTGTTGGTGTGTGTTTACAGCAGGACTCCTGCGGCGAGGAGGAGCGGCCCAGCGTGTTGCCGGTGGTGAAGGCCCCCCCCAAGCCCCGCAGAGCCAGACTCCTCACCAAGGGCCGGAAGCTGAACAACAAGAAGCGTGGTCGGCCCAAGAAAGCTGCAGTGGCGGCCGCTGAGAGGAAGAGCAAGAAGAGTCAGAGCGCCTTGGAGTTGCTGCACGCCAAGACACTCTGTGCTGCACCGCCTCAGGGTGAGAGAGAGAGCATGCGCACACACACACACACACAATGGAAATACCCAACTGTGCCATTGTATTTTATTGGGGCATATTTTAAGCTCCAACAGAGCCATTTATGTGTGGAGTTTGCATGTTCTCCCCGTGTATGCCTCGGTTTCCTCCTGGTACTCCTCTTTCCCCCACATCATAAAAAAGACTTGCATGCTAGGTATTTCCTGCCATTGCCCATGACCAATCTACTGTTAGTATAGTTTGGTCCCCGGGCGCTGCACTGTGTGGCTGCCCACTGCTCCTAAATAGTTAGGATGGGCCAAATGCAGAGGGTGAATTTCCACGAAGGGGATTCATTAAGTATGCATACATATGTACATACATTCAGCTTATCATATACCTTCTAAATAGAAACATGGGACAAACTAGTATCCTTTCCAGTGTGATGCATGTGCATCAAGCTTTCTCACGCTACAGAAACCAAGAAGGACGTTTTTACATGTTTCTTGCCACTCATTTATGGGGCGGGCGTTCATGGCTGCTCAACCTACTTTACTTCAATGGGAACACCTGTGTCTTTTCTGAACAGATGCATACCGGTCACCTCAGAGTCCCTTCTACCAGCTACCTCCCAAGGTCCAGCACTACGCCTCTGGTCAACTGCTGAGCCCCACCCCTCCGGGCCTGCAACAACTGCTGGGTGAGCCTCCTAGCCTCATCCTTAACCCACATGTAGACCTGAATGTGTGTCTGTCCACCGCCTCATCAATTGCACAGGCCTGTCCGTGAATTGAAAATAAGGGCTTGCCGCCAATAATAATGTTTTATTTGTATAGCATTTTTCATAAAAGAATTGCAGCCTAAAGTGCTAAACAGCTGAAAAAAGGCGGGCACAAATTAAGCACATAAAGTGCAGATATATAAATATTAGTGCTGTCAAACGATTAAAATATTTAACTCGATTAATCGCATGATTGTCCATAGTTAACTCGCGATTAATCGCAAATTAATCGCATTTTTTTTTTTTTTTTTTTTTTATACCTTAAACACATCTTTTTCAAGTTCCAAGTTTTAATACTCTTATCAACATGCGAGTCAACAAATGCTTGCTTTATGCAGCCATTTAACACAAAAGGATGACCCTCATGCATTGCAAATTTGCATCAAATTCAAAACCGAGTGATGCACAAAATAACTTAAAAGAAAATAATAATTTAAAACAATGAATAAAGTGTGCATGAAATAATAGGGGAAAGAAAACGTTAGGAACTTGTTACATTCACACACACAAGGGCTGATTAATCACACACCCCCATCTCTCTCTCCCTCACACACACTCTCCCAACTCTTTCTCTCTTGCCCCTTCCCTTCTCTCTCACCCCCCTCTCTCTATATCTCACACACACACACACACACACACACACACACACACACACACACACACACACACACACACACACACACACACACACCAGAAACAAACATAGTATCAATGAGAGCATCAATAATACACCTGAGTGAAGCCTAGTAAAAAAAAAAAAAAAATCTTTTTTTTTTTAGTTAATCTTGAGTTAAAAAAAGTGGCATTAATAGAATCGGGAGTTAGCGCGTTAATATCGCGTTAACATTGACAGCCTTAATAAATATGTTTTTCACATTAGGATAATCCCAATGATCAATGAACATCCCAATAGGCCACCTTGTTTATGGTTTTATTCTATGGCAGTTTTAAAATAGAAATATTAAAAAGAGTCAAATAGAATAGACAGAGTAAAATAGTGCAGTGCAATAAAATAGTAGAATAGAATAGAGGTAATGGAGTTAATAGTTGTGTGGTAATTTTTTTCAGCAGAGATGTACAATTGTGTGTCGTCTGCGTAACTATGGAAACATATATTGTGTTTTCTAATGATGTCTCCAAGTGGCAGCATGTATAGTGAGAATAATAATGGACCAAGGCAGCTCCCCTGTGGAACTCCGAAGTAGGTGTCATGTTTCTCAGAAGAATGATCTCCAAGTCTGACATAATATTTTCTCCCATTTTAATACATAGTCAGAAAGTACAACAAACTTTTCTAGACGATTTATTAGGATATCATGATCGATCGTGTCGGAACGCTGCGCTTAGATTAGGCCTGCCACGATAACACATTTTTGCTGGCCGATTAATTGCCCCCGAAAATATCGCGATAAGCGATATTATTGCGACCGGTTAGAATTTTCTTTTTGAGAAATGTATTTCCCAAAAGTTCTCAATTTTCTTTTAAAAATTCTAGGGATGCCCCGATCACGTTTTTTGCCACTGATCACCGATCGTCGTGAGCCATATCGGCCGATACCGATCCGATACTGATCGTTTTTGATTAAAAATGTTTTAATTTTATTTTATATATATATATATATATTTTTTTTTAATAAAATATATATATTATATAATTAGACTTGTACTTGTATTATCTGCGAGACATCGCCACCACGCAACAAGCTCCACTGTCTGTGTGTACTCAAGTAGCCTCCAGCTACGGCCAGGATTCTCCGGAGCTGCACCTGTACCCTATACTCGAGTAGCCTCGAGCTACGGCAAGGATTCTCCTGCGCTGCAGATGGACCTATTGGTATAACGTTACTGTGGTCATATCACATTCAGCAAGCCCTCAGCTCGAATACGCATCGAATCAGTGTTATAAGACATTGATATCAGGAGCTATCTGTAGCTACCGCTAGCCGGATATATAACGTTAATACAACGCCTCAGTGAATTATTTAGTTCAATGGGACATTTCGTTTTGAACAGTGAACTAACTTGCGCTAACGTGAGCTAACAGCTAACCGGTATACACGTCTCTACTAGACTTGATGGAGCGTTTGTTGATGTCAGGAGCTATCGGTAGCTGGCCGGCTAGATACCGTTCGGTTAGACAATGCCTCATCATGTATTAAACTAAAAGTGAATAGTTGACTGGGTCATTTTGTAACGGTAGCTAAGCTAACGTTAGCTCAGGGAGACGCCGTCCTCCCGTGTCCCGTCCCACTAGACTACTAGACCCGTGTTTACATGCGTGCGGGAGGGGCTGGAGGGATGAGCAGACGCCGCACAGCTCCCGGTGTCTGAGACAGAACTCAGCGACAGCGAGTGAGATCGGCTTTGACGATCGGCGAAAATAAAGCATTATCACCGATCACCGATCGCATATTTATACTGATTATCGGCCGATAACGATCGGTGGCCGATCGATCGGGGCATCCCTAAAAAATTCACTAATATAATGATAATAGCATAATAATGCAAGGACACCGTTTCAAAGTGCAATACACTTTTATTTAACATTGGAAGACATTTTAAATATCCTAAATAAAAAAATGCTCAGTTTGATTGTTTATTATAAAACAAACTGAAACAGGAAACAAGCCCTCTGTCTGGCTTTTTGTGTCATCCTTTTAACATGTACATGTATTATTAATGTATCTTGCGCCGCGGTACCATGTACAAAATGTTAATAAAGTGTGAGGAAAAAACTGGAAACGTAATAAATAAAAAGGCAGTGAAACAATAATCAAATAAAGACCAAAATATATACTATCTCTATTGGAATGGAGACTTCAGCACAGGATAAACTAGGGATGGGCAAAAATAATCCAGATCGATTGATCACATGATGTACTCGTGGAGGAAAACGCTGTACAAAATAAACGTATTTTCCGGTGTTTTAGACATTTATTTTGAAGCCCACCGCTCAGTCTTTTCCGGTGTTTTAGACTTTTATTTTGAAGCCCACCTACCGGACCGGAAGTATTGTTGTGATTATCCTAGCAGAACCTATGAGCGGACAACTTGTCTCGTCCGGTTCTGTGTTTTTGAGCTAATGATAAAACAAATGTTGAGATTGTTTGTGAACAACTAACTTTAGGTTAGTTTTAACGTTAGCTACTAACGTTAGATGCAGCTACTACAGGCAATCAACGATGAGGAGGAAGTGCCAAAGCCGTATATAATAGACCTGTGGTGCATAGGCACGACTCGAAACTACCTGTTATAATAAATTAATTCATGTTTAACTTGTTCCCGTGTCCAGTCCTTTGACTAGCCCCACCCGTTCATTGTAAACAATGATGCATGTAATTGTATTAACGTTATTCTGTGTTGTAGCTATGCTATACGTTGTATTTCGTTTGTTAGCTATTTAGCTAATGTTGTTAGCATTGAATGAGCATCAACGCTCGATCTTTCATCTTTATTTAGCAGTCCAGTTTCTCCGGGCAGTAGCGAGTAACTACAAATAACGCTACTTGGTTAAAAGGAGCAACACTATTGAGAAATGTAGTTAAGCTATGTGGCGTTGCCCCACAGAGCTCCCGTGCTGTGCTCTGTAGTAAAGCCAGCGGCCCGCCTCCCCACACGGAGAGTGACTGACGAGGGGTACTGGTTCCGCCTCATTAAAACAAACGCGCAAATAGCAATTAATCGCGCCCGTCAAAATCATTGCATTCATTTTAATTATCGCGGCAATTAATCGATTTATTGCTTATCGCGGCAGGCCTAGCTTAGATCTAATAGGACGAGAATTGAGACATTATTTGCATCAGAGTTTATTCTGAGGGCA
Organism: Notolepis coatsorum; assembly: GCF_963971535.1. Classification (NCBI taxonomy): domain Eukaryota; kingdom Metazoa; phylum Chordata; class Actinopteri; order Aulopiformes; family Paralepididae; genus Notolepis; species Notolepis coatsorum. The sequence continues at coordinate 188,362,907 of NC_140166.1, forward strand.
CTAATTATTTTTGTAAGAGCAGTTTCAGTGCTATGGTGCGTTCTGAAGCCTGATTGAAATTCCTCCATGATGTTTATTTGTATTGAGACTATTTTGTCAAGTATCTTGCTGATGAATGGGAGGTTGGATATCGGCCTATAGTTGGTCAGTACATTACTGTCTAGTTTGGGTTTCTTTAAGGGTCTTACGACAGCTGTTTTGAATGTATCTGGGAAAATTCCTGTCAGAAGCAATGTATTTATAATATTTAGGACATGACTTGAAATACACTTGAATATTCACTTAAAAAATGCTGTGGGTATAGGGTCAATACAGGAAATGGAGGAGTTGCATTCCATGACAGTTTTGTAAAGCTCACCTGATGTAATGTAGTGATGTGACGATTCATCGATTTGCATCGGTGCGCCGGCATACACGTTCACGATGCGAGTGCACCGGTGGAATAAGTCTGCATCGGCAAAATTTCAGGCTGAACTCGCCATGCATCTTGTTGTAGCGTCTTTGCATCGGTCAAAAACCGATGCATTCATATAATTTCCTCTCATTCACTTCTGTCAGCAGTGCACACACACAGCAGATACTATTGCTTCGCTACTACATAAGGCGAGAGCCGCGTCACAGTTATCAACAAACAGTGGAAGTCGAGGAGGAGACATGAATATAATTGATCAACATGGCTAACGCCAGTTAGCTGTTCAGCTAACGCTAAACTAGTGTCTAACGAACTAACTAACGTGACTCTGCAACACCAGTACCATTAGTGAGGAGGGGGGGGGGGGGTGTATATTGAAGACGCTTGACAACAGGGGTTCAAAGATAACTTCACATTTATTCGTTTCTTAATTATATCGCTTCATGCATCCATCCAGCCTGGCTCCGTGTGTTGTTGACATAATGCGGCTACGGAAAGTATAGACTCATCCTAGTCTAGTGTGTGTGACATCATCAACTGTCGACGGCAACTCAGACGGGGAGGGGCTCGCTCTCTCTCTCGTGTGTGTTTTTAGCTAAAGTGGATAGAAAAGACAGTACTATGCAAAAGTCTTCTTTGGCACCCAAGAGTTTTTATATAAATTGTCTTACAGTAGATTATTTTATTTTTAATAATAATATAAGCTGCATATAAGGAATACAACCAAAGCCTCTGTCATACCATAAAATTGTATCATTATTTTGCATCGTGTTGAATCGCATCGTATCGCCCCGAATCGCATTATGTTGAATCAAATCGTATCGTATCTCAACAGGGGGTGAATCGTATAGCATCGCCCGGTGCTTCAAATGTATCGTTAATGTATCGTATCGTTGGCACCGTATCGAGATGTGCATCGCATCGGCCTCAGTGAGGAGATGCACATCCCTAATGTAATGCAACTTGCAAGTATTTCCTATGGTTACTTTTTTGCATGGTTTGCAGATTGTGTCCATATTTGTATCAGGACTAATGCTGGCTCTAATTGAAGTTATTTAGTTATTGAAGAATAATGCGAGTTCTTCACATGTTGATGCAGATGACTGTGGAGGGGTGCGGCAGTGTTGAGTAGCTGGTCGATGGCTGAGAATAATATTCTAGAGTTTCCAACATTCTCTGTGATAATCTTAGAAAAATTGTCCTTTCTTCCCACTCGTATTTCTTTGTTATAGGCAGTCATGGCTTCTTTTATATATATTGCAGTGGACTGTGAGCTTGGTTTTTCTCCATTTTCGTTCAGCAGCTCTACAGATTATCTTAGTCTGACCAACACTGCTATTATTTAACCATGGGGAGATTGTCACAATTAACTTTAGAGTTGAAATAAAGATTGAATGAATGCCTGGGCTGACCTTCGAATTCTTTTTTGGAATTCGAAGCTTCGGGGGGGAGATTAGATTTTAATCCGAAGCTTTGAGATTAAAAAAAAAATTTTTAATTTATTTTTATTTATTCGTTTTTTATGTTGTGGGACTTGTACAGCACTTTGTTCAACTTTGTCAGTGCTGTAAAGTTTAAACCTTTTTAAATCTTAGGCTACGTTTAGACGAGCGTTTTGGGATGGAAGTCTGAACAGAAACCGCAAAAGTCGTCTTGCGGTTTCACTTTTAATTTTGCGTTTAGACGAGCGTTTTGGGGTGGAATTCTCCGTGCAGACGACGCTGTAACAACTCGAGACAACGGAGCCCGCTATCACACGATTGGCGCATATGTCACATGACGTGCTGTGAAGACCCGCCCTACTCTGCCTCTGATTCGCAGAGTGTGGGTGGGGAATGTGATTGGACCAAAGCAGAGTCACTCACAGACGGTGGGTCCAGTCATAATAGTTGTGATAGCCGCGGGACAGATTCTTGTGTATTTAAAAGTACTGCCAATGTAGCCTTCAGGTGATCGCCATGGATAGAATCAGACATGCTTTGTTTACGCTTCTAGGCTACTGGCGCATGCCTGTGATGTAAGCAGTAGGCGCGACGAGAGCCTTGACGACCCTTTCATCATCGTTTTATGCGTTTTGACAGTTTAGACGAGAGCGCAAAGGTTTACCGTTTCTAGGAATTCCACCCTGGAAGGTGGTCTCACTTTTTTACGGTTTCACCCCGTAAAAACGCTGTTTCCGTATAAACGAAAGGCACATCTGAAAAAATATTTTTGCGGATTCACCTGCTAGCGTTTCCGTCTAAACGGGGCCTTAGACAAACAAAACACTTTGCTTTCATGAAATATTGTAAGCCGTCATTTGAGGCTTTATAAAAGCAGCACAATGAACACAAATCCGGCAGTGCCGAGTCCGACCTCATCTTAAATAACAAACAGCATTGCTTGTTGTAGTTAACAAAGAGAGGCAGAGTTGATTTTGCACCAAAAAAATCAATAAAAAATAAAAGCTTTTTTTTTAATTTTTATCAATTTTATTTTCATATTCGAATCCCATGCCCATCGAACGAAGCTTCAAAGTATTTAAAACAGCCCAACTACCCCACCCTTATAACTGACACAGGCCAGTCTATCAGTAAGTCAGGCTGGTATCGGAGTTGCTGATATTCCACCTTGATGTCACACAGATGTGCTGTATCTTACAACGGAACAGAGGTGATAACATTGCTTCTTTGTGTGTGTTTCTCTCTCGCTCTCTCTCTCTCTCTCTCGCCACAGATAACATCAAGGTTCAGTATCTCCAGTTCATGACCTATATGAAGACCCCTCAGTACCGTTCCAACCTTCAGCAACTTCTAGAAGAAGAGAAGGTGAGCTCAGACTCAGAGATATCCCAGAGCAGAGGTCACCAAGAGGTCGACCGGGACCTATAACTGATCAATTATTGAGAATGATTACATATTGACAGCGTTTCTGTTTTAACCGGCGCAGCTTTTCTATCCTTTACGGCACTGTTTTTTGTGGCCCAGGAAACTCTCAGACGAAATCATCATGTGACACTATTCCAATCAAATCTATGCATTCCGATAAGCATTGCAACCCGAGGGCAAGGACTCTTAACTGTTTCACCATCAGAAAACACTATGGTCCTAACCGTTTCATCATCAGAAAACACTACTGTCCTAACCGTTTCACCATCAGAAAACACTACTGTCCTAACCGTTTCACCATCAGAAAACACTACGGTCCTAACCGTTTCACCATCAGAAAACACTGTCCTAATTGTTTCACCATCAGAAAACACTACGGTCCTAACCGTTTCACCCTCAGAAAACACTACGGCCCTAACCGTTTCACCATCAGAAAACACTACGGTCCTAACCGTTTCACCATCAGAAAACACTACTGTCCTAACCATTTCACCATCAGAAAACGCTACGGTCCTAACCGCTTCATCACTTGAATAATCCCATTCAAGTGGCGAGGTGGGGAACTTAATTTAGGAGTGAGTTTACAGCACTATTAGGGCTCAACCTCATTACACTAGGCAATATATATATATCAATTTTATCCTCTTGTGTTGTCATGTTGTCGATTTAATTTTGTATAATGTCTAGCGGGATACACAATTTTGTTATCTAAATTATTATATTGATGATGATGATATTCTCAAATCATTATCTGAAGTAATATTTATTTTCCCGCATATTGCCCAGCTGTAGTTTACGTGTGCATTCATATTCTGGATACTAGCTAAGATCCGGGTTGATGTCTTAGACAGAATAAGAAAGAAAGGACGATTGAAATTTCATATCCTGATGCTTATTTACATGAGTAAACAGAATATTATTTACTACCATGGAAACAAAACTGGCATGCACCACTAAACTTGACTGTAGCCAGAATAAGGTGTTCACAGAGTTGGGATATGTGCTCATTCCAGATATTCTGAAAAGGATATGGCGTTTTACATGTGCTAACTCATGGAACAGAATACTTGAGACAAGAGTCCCCCGAAATTATGTTGGAATATGAATGTGCATGAGAAATGTACACACACACACCAGCTTTATCCTCTATGTGATTGTCTCTGTCTCTCGTTCTCCCACCTTCCCCCTCTCCATCCCTCTCTCTTGCTCTCCACCCCCCGTCCAGATGAAACACAGGGAACTGTCAGGACAGGCAGAGCAGCTCCACGCTGTGTGTCAGACTCATAAAGAGAAGATCAAAGGACTCTTCCACACCAAGCTGGAAGAGGTGAGTCCCACTCCCACCGTGACAACTGTGTTGTAGACTACAAATACAACTGTATTCACTACATGTATTATCTCAGGGTTCTAGAGTTCTACCGTTTCCAAATGCTCCTGGGGAGCGAGAAAATCGCACGCAAAACCGCCCAGACCCACGGTGCAGCTGCATGTTGGCACCGATGTGAAAGTGGTGGTTACTTGTACTAGCAGGCCTAGACACTGACGAGATGGATAGCGCTGATGGCTGCTACTCATGTGTGCAGGTGTTCCATCGATCCCTTTCTTCAAGCCATTCCCTCCTGGAAGCATTTAGCGAGACAGAAGATGATTTAGGGAGATGCAGAGGAAGGTGTGTCTAGAAGCACCTACGTGACTTATAAAGGAATGCATGTACAATTTGAGGTCCAAAGTAGGAGCTGCTCCTTGGAAGACATCTCACTGTAAAGCACTGTACTGTAGCTCTGACATGTTGTATTTAACACTTTGACTGCCCAAGGTTAATTCATTATTAGTCCCTTGAATTCCCAGGGCCACTTCAATGTTAACGTTAATATCGCCTAATCTATGTTTTAAATTATGGCTATGTGTCTAATCTGTCCGTCGCTTATCAAAGACTCGTTTTTCAGTCAACATCGTCAAAGCAGATTGTTTTTTTATCGCTTCATTTCCGTGTTCTACCATTCTGAAAAGCACTCTGTTTCACTGAAAAAAATAAGAGATTCCCTGATAATCGCCTTTTCCTGGAATATTCTAGAACGTTGTCATTTGTCGGCCTATTTATGAATCGTTTTCAAATAAACGCTAGATAATCGATAGTATATGTGTGCGCACGCACGCTCGTGCCGCGCACTGATAATCGCTGCTCTTATTTCCTGATCGCTTTTACAGTCAAAACAGCCATATCACATATAGGGGAAACGCTTATATATTCCTGAAAACTAGTGATTATCCTAAGACTGATAACATAGATTCCTTACCTGAGATCAGATGGTATCCAAATGGATTATTCCAATTCCTGATCGCTATTTGAAAAAATCGATCATTGTATTGATCCACAGTGTATACAGTAGAACACATAATCCCCGCTGCTCTTCAGGCTCCGGAGTGATGCCGGTTGATGCCGGCTGCGTGAGTGAGACGTAAAATGTGGAGTTAGGATTTCTTTCTCCCATTCACTTTCATTGAGTCCAATCCAAAAGGGTGATTTACCATCTGGGAGACGATAGGGGGTGCTTTTTTCACATCTGAGCGCCGGGGGTGCCTGGATCTCCAACGATGGACTCGCTTGATGCAATATGATTTCAGATCGCTAATAAATTTAAATAAAACGAATATTCTCGTGAGTGGGCATTCAACCCGCGGGGGGTAAACACGAGAAAACTCGTCCGTGGCATTCAAAGTGTTAAACGACAGTATAATTTCATCACTTCTGAAAACTGTTTTCTGTACACTGTGTTTTATGGGCATCATCGTTGATGGTTAAGCTATTTGAGATAATCTTATAAATGTATACATTTTATCTGATTAGTAGTCGCTGTATGCACTCATGTCGGATTGTGTGTGTGCGTGTCTCCCTCTCTTTGGTGTGATGGTCAGCTGGGAGTGAAGGCTCTGACGATGGAGGATCTCCTACAGGCCCAGAAGGAGATCTCCGCCCACAACAGGCAGCTCAAGGAGCAGACCAAGCAGCTGGAGAGGGACATGGCGGAACTGAGAGACCACAGCCTGCTCCTGGTGAGACCTCTCCTCTGCAACTCTCATTACAGCTCAGCTGGGACCTGGGCGTGTTGGTTGTGACTGGACCACGTGAGGTCTAAGACGAACCACATAGTTTTACATGTACAGCTAGAAAATCTAATGAAAGGATCTAAATCTATTTTTTTTAATGAAATGTGAATTTTATTTTGAAATGAAATGCTAGTGTCGTGTGTATGTTGTTGTGGCAAATTTACTAAATTGAGTCTAGTGAGGGTGACTGACGTCTGCATAAAATCATGATACACAAAATTCAGTTTTGCCAGCTTTTTTGCAAGCAGTCTCCTTTCTAGCAGAAGGAGCCATGAATGAAACAGTTTTTATAGCGGTGACCTTTATCAACATAACACACTTACTCAGCTACTGAATCATTGTACTATTCTCACAATGTCAGCAAGGCTTGTAGATGTTTATCAGTTCAGCTCTGACGTGTTGACTCATCGTGTCGGCATGCATTAATACAGGGGATAAAAGATTCAGATACAGTTTATTTGTCATCTTTCATGCAGTACATTATAAACGAGCGAAGATATTTTGCTCCTCTGCCTTGTAGCAGCGACATAAAAAAAACAATTTAAAATAGCAATAGCATTATTAAAAAACAACATAGCTCTAATTTGTGCAAAGTGGCAACAGAACAATGATAAGGTAGCTCTAGAGTCTAGACTATAACATAACCACAGAATATGTTTGTACAGACGAGTGATATGGCTATCTCCTGTTTTGCTCGAGTCCTCGGACTGGCTAAGACAGGTTCTGACTGTTCCCATGGGAAAAGGACCTTTCGGCCAACAGTATACTATGTACCATGAGTAAGAGAAAGTTAGTTAGAAATAGTTCTGAAGCCTCTGCATTAAATCTTAACGCTAGATTAAACATTAGTATATGAAGCAACATATAAGTATATAAAAAATATTTTCCATCACAGTGAAATTGATGTCGGTGACGTTTGAAGTTGATTGGAAGTGTGACAGTGGCACCTGCCGAGTCACGTCTGGCCGTGTATAAGAGATCCTCATTTTGTTTGTGTAATGCCGTATTGGATGTTGGCTAATGTAACAAGATGAGCTCAAATATAATGAGCTCTAAAAAGCGGAAGGTTGATGCTGAAAGTAGAGTGTTATTAACAGTTTAAGTATTTCTTCACTGTGGTCAGTGGTAAAGCTGTGTGCTTAGGTTTAAAGGAACTATTGAAAGACTACAACTTGAGTAGTCACTTAAAGACAAAACAGAAAGAAGGAACTGTAAAAAACACTTTGTATTGGCTCACAAAATTGCCAAAAGGAGCAAGCCATTTTGTGGTATATAGCAACATCAGGAATTACACCTGACTTTAGTGCACTAGTTCAAGCTCATCAGATACTTCATTCCTTCCACTGAGCAAGTTGGAAAAACTACCCATGGATTGTAATTTTGTATCGCATATCTTGCTGTGATCTACAATACTTTTATCATAATGACTAATTCACCATATGACAACAAAGAATTGTTCATTCCTTTTGATAAATTCAATAAGAATAATAAACACACATACATTTGATTCGAATGTGAGTTAACTCACTCAAGTCTCCCATTACTAATGACTTGGTGGCAGGCAAGTATCTTGTCTCAGGTAATTTGACTGAAGCAAATCTAATATAAACAGTTTATTTATGGTGCAATCATTTTTTTTTTTTTTACCAAATCTTTTTTTATTTTCAATTTTCAAACGCGAAACAACTCACAACACAATAATAACAATAATACATAAAAGACATCCAAGAACATAAACTAACACAACAATGATTAGACAATAAAGTTGTCTCAAAGTAAAAGTATAATAAAATAAAATATATACTATAAAAAGTGCTTACCGAGCCCCCTCCACCTCCAGGCCCGGCAACCGCGAGCCACAATCCCGGAGGACCCCCCGTGAGCCAAAGCACCACGCCTCTTTAGTGCCTCGACCCGTAGAGACCCCCCCCCCCAACCAGAGCCCACGATCACCAGACCCAGATCAGAAGGGGGTCAGGAAATATACATAGGATCAGCATTGAATGAAAAATAATAAACAAAACAAAAATACAAAAAACACCATTACCACCAACATACATGAATATTTGATGGTGCAATAATTCAAACCATTTAATAACATGCCGTTTGCAGTGACTGTCAATATTATACATGCTGAAGAACAAGAAGAAGCGCAGAACATGTATCTTCTGTAAACTAATTCTAATCTGATGATCGGATTACAGATTAACCCATGACAGAATCTTTTGGCCCTCGACAACAACCTGGATTTCTCATGTGGCCCCCAAGGAAAAAGATTTGCCCACCCCTGGCCTAGCTGCCCTTTTATTACTGCTCCACCCCCGTGGTTCACACCAGTCTGCACTGGTGTTAAATCAGTTCACATTCCACTGACCCACTTTGTACCATATAATCTAGTAGTGGTGTGTTACAGATGCACTGTGTATGGTTTTCCATCATTTAGAATGATGAAACATGTAGACTCAACCACATGAAATTACCTGGAATACACACATTTATCGCTTAATTCTGTGGTTGAGTCTACATGGTTCTCATTCTGCTGTGAGGACTGTGCAGACTCAGCCTGCTACATTATGTGCTTATGTCAACTACTTGTACATGGTTGAGCCTACATGTCAAAGGAACATTTGCTGCGTCCCAATTCTCCCCTTCGAGCTATGGCTTGGCCCTATGGCTCCGTTTTGCGCATTCCCGCGAAGTGTAGGGCTGTCCCATTTCTCTTTGGATCAAGGGGTAGTGACGTTCCAGCCCTCCAAATATGGCTTCAGAGGAAGTGTGCCGAGATGCAGGCTCGGAGAGAAGGGAGAGATGGTATTTCCCAGAATGCACTGCAAATCTAAAGAAAAAGAAAATGGCGGAGCGGTACCAGTAATTTAGACAAATGGAAGTATTGATTTTGTCGTAACGAATCATTAAAGAAATATACAGTCAACTGGAATATGTTAGTTTCTTACACATATGTTGGATTATGTAAATGGTTTGTCATGAGAAACCAATAAAAAATTGTGAATTTGTGGTTATCCTATAACCCTAGTTATATGATTACTGGCGAAGCGTCTCGCTCGCCTATGGGATTGATTGGAAATTTTATTAACAGATTGCAGAATGGGTACAATACAGTACGGCTCAATACACACAATTGGGATGCAGACCAGAGAAAGACTTTCGTCTTGTTTACATCAGGGTCCCCCATTTTCAATTCATCATAACATTTATGACATACAGATAAACAGTACTGTTACATCCAGATATTTACGACATACAAGATATACAAATTTACAGTACTGTTTAAGAGACAGAGTTTCTAAAAGGGAAGTATACAGGGGGAGGAAAACTGATATTTGAGGGGGAGGAAAATGGATCGCTTCTTGGCCCTGTTTCAACGCATGGTTGACAAAATGCCAGAACAATAGTGTGGGTCCTTACTGTATTGGGGGGGGGGGTGGGGTAAATTAATTTATTAAAATGTATTTTCTACAATTGTAAAATTTGCATTCTCTTTACATATACATGTAAATTACTAGAATTTATATCAAGAGAACCTAGAAGTAAAAAGTTAATATGTACTACCACCACTACCAGTACCATGTTATACACTGCAGTACTCTGTATTAACCTGCAATACCATGTTGTACCCTGTACTACCATGGTCATATTCTGTTGTATCATGTAGTACGCTATACTGCCATGTAGTAACATGCAATACCATGTAGTACTACTGTATATGCTTTATTATAGTCTCACCCATTCATTTTCTATTTGACTGACATACTGTATGAATATAAAGAACCGGACTAACATTTGATTAATAAACTTGTGCTACAAAATAACACAAAATGTCAAGAGTTTGATACCAAAAACTTTTTTATATACAAGCATAAACACTGAAGACATTCGTTATAATTGACATGGTATGCAGAGCAAGCTTCATGGTCCGTCTGATGTAAGCTGCCTGTAAGTAATGTAAACAGTCAGCGTGTGGGTGTGTTGCATCATTACGCTGTTGGCAACTGAGTGCTAGTGCTGTCCCAATTTCGTAGTGCAATTCACTCCTTGTGGCTCCGCTCTGAAGGGTGACTCCCATCAAGGGCACTCCAAGACGAGGGGTAGGGCCAAGCCGTAGGGCCAAGGGGAGAATTGGGACCCAGCCCAAGTCACTGGTGAGAGTAGTGTAATTGTATAAGTGTGTAGCAGGGCATTGCTAGAGCATACAAGCTCAGCAAAGTTTCCCTGGATTAATGAAGACACACATTCATTTTCTACGGTCTCCCCATTTGCCTTCTGTTGTGATAACCCAGTCTAAATGGTATCCCTCTACACATTTCCTAACTAATGTAGATGTAGAGGGTTATTATTAAAGCTTAAAAGTCAATGTTGTTGTGAGCTTTGGTATGATACAGTATGTACCATTTAAGTAGATGATTCATCATATTGGCTTGAAAGTTATTAGACCATTAAAGGGATTATTTGTCATATTAACTTAACATATTACTGCAGCACGATGACCAGCAGAGCTCTGGCCTGTGGTGACCTCCACCACGCACCACTGTGACCCAAGTGCTTTTATTTGATCTGCTGTGTCCTCTAGTTGAAGACCCGGTGTGAGGAGCTGAGGCTGGACTGGGGCTCTCTGTGTCTGGAGAGTTTACTGAAGGAGAAGCAGGCGCTGCGCAGGCAGATCTCAGAGAAACAGCGACACTGCCTGGAGCTACAGGTACACTGAGCCCTGCACCCACACACAGAGCACTGGAGCGCTACACTGTACACTAAGGTCGCTTTCACACAGGGGCTGTTTGGGTGAATGCGCAGTCGAACTCGGTCCGCGGACCAAACATGCAAACTCGGTCCTCCAAAAAACATAGGTCTCGGTTCGCCTTCATCGGACCAAACGCGGACCAAACGTAGTCAGTCAGGCATCTTGGGTAGAAGGAACACCGCAGCTTATTGTTATTATTATTAATACCGCGCGCAGCACACTGCATCTATCTATCTATCTATATATCTAACTGTGCATCTTGGGTAGAACAAGGAAGAAGAAAAAAACACGGCTTATTCAGGGCTCTACACTAACCTTTTTCACTAGGGGCAAATGAAAAAAGTTAGGAGCACACAAAGAAATTTAGGAGCACCCAAAAATATTTAGGAGCACAGTGAAAATATTTCAAGTAAAAGAGTTTTTTTTTTTTTTTCAAAAATAAATGTATATTTGTACTGTGCGTGCATGTGTGTAAATTAGCTCTTGCTACAACCCTGCATGTTTACATTTTGTATTTTGTACTTGATGTTCATTAACATGTGCTGTCTCTATCAAATAAACTATCAAATCAAACTACTGCTACAAAAGTAACAGTCACTTAACTTTAGCTTTTGCCCCTTTTATGCATACAATGCCTATGTTTTGGCTGTGTTGCTCTTCTAGAGAAATAATCCTTTCAGGGTTGCCTATTGAAATACTGTACACCTTCAGTACAGAAACATTGTTTATGAGTTTGCGTGTCAGGTAGACCATTGATTGACAGTCGAGTCTGCCAATTACGTCACACCGCTTGCACTCCGGCCGTCCGGCGCTGCAGCTGGACCCTATTGCCCACCTCTGCTGTTCATAACGCTAGCCAAGTTAGCTGTACACACATACACAGTGGGCCGGCAGTTACTTTGGTGTAGGGGTGTAACAATGCATCGATCCTAAGGGGGAAATTCAACTGCATCGATTTGAAAATGTTAGAATCGATTATCGCAATTTGAATGTGTACACAGTGTTATGTTGATGTCAGTTACAGTCAACACAACGGCATACGCTACTGCATCAACGTTATGATTAACAAAGCAAGGCATTCGTTTTGTTGCATTAACGTTATATTACTATTGCTATCGCTAAATCTAGGTGTTCTAAAATATATTGCTATTGGTAAGACTAGAAGTTCCATGTCTCGGGAAACTCGCATATCGCAATGGTGGCGTTTCAGGAAGTAACCAAGCCAAATGAGAGCTTCCGATTGGTCATTTGCTTTCTTTCTCATGAAACCAGTCACGTCACTCTACTGTGATTGGACCGTTGGCTTGAGTGCAATGTGGGACTTGTAGTTTTTTAACTATTCTCGCGGCGGAGGAAAAAAAAGACGAGAGAGGCTGTAATCTGTACTCGCACAGCGTGCGCGTAATTGATTTTTACGGTTCGCACACACATATTTTTAGGGGCATATGCGAGCAATTTGGTCGCACTGTAGAGCCCTGTTATTATTACCATGGCGCGGCATTACAAGCACACTGTGTAAACATGTCTCGTGGACAGACTTGGGTGATCCGCTGATCTGGAGTCAGACATGGCTCGCAGTCCACAGACACACACGCACACACGGGCTCGCAGCCACACACACATTTCCACTCTCTTATCAATGCCACGCCTCTGCTACTATCACTGCTACGCAGTTTGTGTATTTCCGCATTTCACTTCCTGAAGGGGAGGGATTTCCACTCTCCATTGTGTCCAATAGACAAGCGCCCTTTTCGACCGCGTGACATTGTTCAGAAAGTTCGGTGCGCTTCACAAATTGCTATGTGAACGCAGGCGAACCAAATGAAGAATGCAACAATGTTGCAACTTCACCACCAGAACCGCACAGAGTCCACCAAAACTATATGTGAAAGCGACCTAAGAGCTTCTGTCTCTCTTCTGCCTGCCTCTTCTCCATCCTTCCTGTGTCATCTTTCTTCTGTCTATCCTATTATCCCGCCTGCTCTTCTCTCTGGTGCAGCGCATGGTCAGAGATATTTGAGAGGACGTAGCTTTCATAAATCAAATCAAATCAAATGTATTTTTAAGGCCCGACAACACACGTTAATGTCCCCATGGGCCGTACACTTCTTCTTTAAACAAGAAGTCAAGAACAAAACAAGAACACCATAAGGTCCAAAAAACTTAAAATAAATGCTAAATAAATAAATGCATCACTTAAAGGAAAACGCCAACATTTTGGGAAATTAGCTTATTTGCCATCTACCCTGGAGTTAGACAAGAAGATACATACCTTTTTTCTTCTCTGTGCATGCAGTAGGAGTAGGAAGACGCGCACCGTTAGCCTAGCTTAGCGTCAGTCACTGGAAGTAGGTTCCTCCATTAGCCTAGTTCCCAACGTCTTCCTACTCCTACTGCATGCACAGAGAAGAAAAAGGTATGCATCTTCTTGTCTAACTCCAGGGTTCCCAAAATGTTGGAGTGTTAAGATGCATACCTTTTTCTTCTCTGTGCATGCATTAGGAGTAGGAAGACATGCACCGTTAGCCTAGCTTAGCGTCAGTCACTGGAAGTAGGTTCCTCCATTAGCCTAGTTCCAAACGTCTCCCTACTCCTACTGCATGCACAGAGAAGAAAAAGGTATGCATCTTCTTATCTAACTCCAGGGTAGATGGCAAATAAGCTAATTTCCCAAAATGTTGGAGTTTTCCTTTAAACCATTTATTAAAATGTATACTTCAGTTCAAGGGTGGGTTGTGTTCTTGGGGAGGAACGGCAGGGAGGGGATGGGCTATACACACATTTGATATTGTAAGGTGTTGCATTATATAACCTTTTGTTTCAAAGAATAACATAATTGTTCACATAATAAGTGCATCAGGGAGAAAACTTGCTGTCATAGTTGTACTGCTCTAGAAAACATGACATCTCTTGCATGGTGGGCTATTTGTTCCCCTGTGTAACGACTCCCCCTGGTGGCCATGTGCAGATCAGCATCGTGGAGCTGGAGAAGAGTCAGAGGCAGCAGGAGCTGCTACAGCTCAAGTCCTACAGCCCCTGTGACGGCTCCCCCTACAGGAAGAGCCTGGAACTGCGCTCCATGGACCTCGACACCCCTAAGCTCGGCCTGTCCTCTGGCCCCATCCTCAACGGCCTCAGCCCCGAGCTGTCCATCAACGGAACCGGCTCGCCCTGCTTCGACCGGGTCGGCGCCAAGGGGGAGTTCCTGTCCCGCTACCTGCCTATCTCCCCGGACCACGAGGTCGTGCCCCCCACCCCCGATGCCAGACAGAGGCACCTGGGCATCTCCCATCCCCTCCCTGACTACACCCGCTTCTCCCCAGCCAAGATCGCCCTGCGGAGACACCTCAACCAGGACCCCACTGCCTCTGCTCACTTCAGAGGGCTGGCCACACACAGGTCAGCTACAGGCTCAAGCTAAAAGCGTTTGACACAAGTAAAATCATACTTTAACCCAGAACCTGAAATGTAGGTTCACATTCAGTGAGATGTTTTACTTCGAAGTAGTCATACTAGTAACCACTTGCTCGTGTTTTTTTTTAGGGGGGACATGGGTGCCGTCACCTCTCCTCTCGGAGCCAAACAGAGCTGCCCCTCCCCCAACTCATCTGATGGCCTGAATGCAAAGGGTTTTGAGAGGGTAAATTACGTTCCGGCTGTGTACATGCTCTATCCTTCTGTACATGTCTTTCTACTGGCCTGTTTTGTTTTATCTGCAACTAAGGATGTGATTCTTCAGGGATGTATACTCTCTGGTAGTAGTTTAAGTAATTTCTGTATCATGACATCGCCAAGAAAGCCTGGCCACTTTGGATCCCTTCGTAGTTGCTAATTGGTTTAGATTTAGAATGTCAAGTTCAGTCCAACGCGCATCACCAAGCAGCAACACTCAACATCATTTTGACGTTGGCTGTGGTAATGTTGACCTCAGGGAAGAAACCTTAATTTAATCTATTGCTGTCTTAACATTAACCATGTTGTATTAATGATGAAATCACCATTTTAAAAAGTCATGACGATGTCACAGGATAAAAAAAGATGGCTTCTTACCGGCTTCATGTTCTGTGTGAAAGGTTTCAGACCAGCATTTTGTAGAGTAGACCACCAAAATGCCATGTCATTATACTAGGCTACTACCAAGAACAAATTACTTACTTAACCCCAAATGACTGAGATTGTGATTCACACAGGACTAATATCAGATGACCTATGTGTTTGCCAAATTATGATGGTTCATTTGTGCTGGAATTCACTTGCTAACAAATTATTCACATGGGATTAAGATTACAGACGTCCTTCACAATTATTACAAATGACTAGAGGTCCCTGTAATACTATTCCAGTTATTACTAATGACTAGAGGTCCCTGTAATACTATTCCAGTTATTATTACTAATGACGAGGTCCCTGTATTACTATTCCAGTTATTACTAGTGACTAGAGGTCCCTGTAATACTATTCCAGTTATTATTACTAATGACGAGGTCCCTGTAATACTATTCCAGTTATTACTAGTGACTAGAAGTCCCTGTAATACTATTCCAGTTATTATTACTAGTGACTAGAGGTCCCTGTAATACTATTCTAGTTATTATTACTAATGACGAGGTCCCTGTAATACTATTCCAGTTATTATTACTAATGACTAGAGGTCCCTGTAATACTATTCCAGTTATTACTAATGACTAGAGGTCCCTGTAATACTATTCCATTTACATTTAGTCATTTAGCTGACGCTTTTATCCAAAGCGACTTACAAGTTCTGTACGACAAGTCATCAGGAAGGGTACAACTATCAGCTGAGTAACAATGTTCATCAAAGTGTTGCGTGTTACAGTGTAGGTTAGTTTATTCGGACAAGTGCATGACAGTAAGGTTAGTTAGGGTTAGATCTTTTTTTTTTATTATTATTATTATTTCAGATAATGGTTGAAGAAGTGTGTCTTTAGTCGCCGGCGAAAGATTGGACGGGTTTCGGCTGTCCTAACTGGGGTGGGTAGTTCATTCCACCATTGTGGGGCAAGGACTGAGAATAGGCGACTTCTCTTTGATATTAATACTATTCCAGTTATTACTAGTGACTAGAGGTCCCTGTAATACTATTCCAGTTATTACTAATGCCTAGAGGTTCCTGTAATACTACTCCTGTGCTACTATATGGCTTTAATAGCAAACACCACACATCTTGTTGGCTATAGGGCAGATCTCACCCTCACTCTTGTTAGTTGACACTAGGGATGTCCCGATCCGATCACGGGATTGGGATCGGGGCCGATCACGTGATTTTCCGAAGATCGGGATTAAAAAAAAAAAAAAATCTGCCCCTTTCATTTTTTTTTTTTTTTTTTTTTTTTTTTTTTTTTTTTTTTAAACTTAACTTTTTTTTTTATTCAACAAACATGACCATGTTCACGTCTTAAACTCATACTGAGGCCTTAGTTTTGGTTTTAAATTGCATGTCATTCATTTATTTATTGTCAGAGCAGAAGAATTTTGCCAAAACAAACCAATAGTATCCAGCTGCAGAACGGCAGACCAGCCACATTCTCAGACCAAAATAATATTATTATTTTGAATTTTTTTTGAATCCCAATTTCTCACATTACATTCACCCTGAATGTTGACGTTATCCAGGTGAAAAGTTAACTTCATAAATCATTTGATGTATAATTAAATCAAAGGAAATGCGTTTGGGTCTGAGAGTGTGGCTGGTCTGCCGTTCTGCAGCTGGATACTATTGGTTTGTTTTGGCAAAATTATTCTGCTCTGTGTGACAATAAATAAATGAGTGATGATATGCAATTTAAAACCAAAACTAAGGCCTCAGTATGAGTTTAAGACGTGAACATGGTCATGTTTGTTGAATAAAAAAAAAAAATTTGATCGGATCGGGAAATATCGGTAGACTAGATACTCAAAATCACATGATCGGGATCGGATCGGGAGCAAAAAAAATGTGATCGGGACATCCCTAGTTGACACATTCGGATTATTTGAAAGAAGGGAGAGAGAGAGCATTGCATAGATGTAATTTTCCTGTGGAAAAGCTCTTTCAAACAGCAAAAAAGTACCAAAAACAGCTTTGGCCATGTTTAACACATTGTGTGCCAAGAACGGCGTAAATCGTTATTGCCCGCCATGCGTTGAACGCCAACAACGGCATATCACGTGTTTGGGATCGATATTAAATTTTTTCGCCATGGCATTCATAATTCATCCAGCCTCCCTCCGGATCGCAGCCGGACCCCGTTCTGATATTGCAACGCCTCAATACCGCCGCCTGGTGGATGGTCGGGCGAGTTACACTTTCGAAACGCAATAATCGATATGATTTCGCCGTTTATTGCGTCATACAAACCGGAAATAGATCTAGCAGATCGACATCAAATAATTGGGATATTTTTTCTACAGTCTCATCGGCGAACGGTAAGAGGTAACTAACGTTACTTTCAGCTTGATTGTCCATTTCTTTGTTTGCAATCAGTCTGATCAATATATCAACCCATACTACATAAAGCCGTTACTGACTATCAAGGAATTGTAAACGACCCCCCCCCCCCTTCCTTCACGCATGATGAAGCATAATGTATACCAATCATATACATTTGAATTTTTTAATATAGTGTGTATAGGAAAGAAACGCCAATCGATAATCTATCATATGCTTTAGGGCCTATAACTAGCGTTTTTGGAATTACAGCAGAAAAGCTTAAAAACATTCTTATTTTCTCGACGGTATTAACACAACAATGTATGAATGAAAAAAATATAACGTTCCCACATCCGGAACGATAGATACCCGATGGTGAATGGGCCATAGTAATGCAGATATAGCTATAATATTTAAAAAGTTATAGCCCTGCAAAGAAGGTAAACATCTCCATAGGCTTACAGTGGTGGCAGAGAGGGCATAATGATGGGCACAATGCATGGCGCCCAATGTGTTAACAAACACTCAACAAAAGCAACAAAAGGAGGATTTGGTTTTGTGTGTGAAAGGGAGAAGCAACAGTTGTGATTGGAGGATCAAAAAAGGGCGGAACTTGAGATGGGTCAATTGAACCCAACCCGATGCTGGCTTGATGAGTAATTCCCCTTCTCATCTTCTCTTGTGTCTGAGATTACATGCAAGTTGGCTGTGGGGTGTGGTTCTTCTGTATGTTTCTATTTCTATCCACACCCTATGACTCTGGCTTAGGCTATCTTGTCATATACCTTGAAGGACTGTGCTTCCCCCTTTGTGTGTCCTGTCCAGGGCGGTAAGGAGAAGAGTCCGTCTGGTCAGGGAGACAACACCATCACTAGCCTGCCCATCAGTATCCCCTTAAGTACAGTCCACCCCTGTAAACTACCAGTCAGCATCCCTCTGGCCAGTGTGGTGCTGCCCAGCCGCGCTGAGAGACTGGTGGGTACACTCACCACACACACACACACACACACACACACACACACACACACACACACACACACACACACACACTGGCAGCTCGTATGGTCATGGAAAACCTGGAAAAGTCATGGAGTTTGAAAAGTTAGGGAAATATTGTGGGAATTTCTTCATAATTATGCTATCACCCAGTCAATTGACATGTCATGCTTGTCTAAATACAGTTTGGTACATTCAAATCAACTATTCAGCAATAAATAAAAAATATATCCATTGACCATAGTTATTGACAATTGTGCTATTTGTCATGGAAAAGTCATGGCATTTGATCAGCAAAGGTGCAGAACTATAAACCGATGTATGGTTTTCTGTGCAATCGCACATCATTTTGATGCTGTTTTTCTGACATTATTCCATGTGTGAGCGTAGAGCTGACATGATGTTGTGTGGTTTCAGAGGAGCACACCGAGCCCTGTGTCTCAGGCAGCACAGACCAACGGTAAGAAGCTCTCCATTCATTTATAGAAGCTCTCCATTCATTTATAGAAGCTCTCCATTCATTTATAGGAGCTCTCCATTAATTTATAGAAGCTCTCCATTCATTTATAGAAGCTCTCCATTCATTTATACAAGTTCTCCACCATTATTTATAGGCACTACAATCTGTTGTACTGACCATAGGTTTATTCAAATGTACGTAGTGTTTAATGATTCAGTCTCCTGTTGCGTTCCTCTCCAGGTTACTCCTCCAGCTCAGGGCTGATGAATGGAGGTTCCCACTCTGACGATCACGATGGTGCTTCCTCCTCCCCTCCCCCACACAACAATATTCCTCTAATGGGACCAATGGGCCGGGCCGGTCCCATCCACAGTCCCCCACTCGGCACCGGAGGGGTGCTCCAGTACGCAGACGGACCCCCGAGGATTCTTCCAGAGGACGGGCAGGATCGCCAGGGAGGAGAGTCCGACGCGGAGCCCCAGGACGGTGAATCCCGGCGGCGAATGTTCTTCTCCTCCTCCTCGTCCTCTTCCTCGTCCTCCTCCTCCTCCTCATCAGGCAGCGGGGCCGGTGTGGCCGGGGGGGCGTCCCGCCTCCACCATCACCCCGGCAGCTCGGCCAAGCAGGGACACCACAGCAACCATGGCAACCATCACCACCAGTCTCCCGGCCTGCAGCACAGCCACACCCCCACGCACAGTCACACCCCCACCCACACCTCGTCCTCTCATTCCACCCACAACCACAACTCTCAGGAGGCCCGTAAGCGGGGGAGGAGGAAGCGAGGCTCCACGGGGACCGTCACGGCCAGCGGATCCCCAAAGAGAAGGTCCTTCCCTGGGCTGACCTCTAGCAGCCACTCCTCAGGGTCGCCACTCAACATCAACTCCATGGTGAGGCGTTCATGTTCATGAGTGCATGTTCCCTGTTGTTTGGATAAGACACTTTGAGTGCATTTGAGTTGACACATTGTGAACATCATATCCAGTGGACAATAAGCTCTAATCCTCATTAAGAGATTCACAGATAATTGACTGCTTATTCAGATATCGGCCAATATGCTGTCATGTTTATTGCTTATTTTCTTCTTTTTTTTTTTTCTTTTTTTTTTTGTGTATATAGAATATTAAAAAAAACGTTTTTGCATAATTTGAATAATGCCAATACACAGCGTATTCCAAATCAGAATAAGGACCAGGATATGCGCCGTTACCCGGACAGCTGTCTACATAGACACACTCACTGTGAGATACTAGCTTTTCACATAATCCTAGCATAGAACACTTAAATATGGGTTTTAATAATACGGGTTTTAACAATACAAGTGTGATGAAGATTAAAAGAAAAAGAGCAGCAACACGGGGTAGTTTAATGAACCACATGGTGGACTGTCTGAACACAGAAACTCCCAGAACAGTAAGCAGCTGCTGAAATAGGAAAACAATTAATGGAATGTGGGGGGGGGGGGGGGGGTCTGAGGCTGCAGACGGGAACAAGCTGTTCTAGTGTGAGGTTTTGGTCCTGATGGACCACAGCTTCCTGCCAGAGGGGAGTGTTTCAAAGAAACTGTCTCCAGGGTGGGAGCGGTCAGCCGCCATCTTACCTGCACGTTTTGGGGCTCTGGAGGCGGGTCCTGGAGAGACAGCAGATTGCAGCCAATCACCTTCTCAGTGGAGAGAATGATGCGCTGCGGTCTGCCCTTGTCCTTGGCAATGGCAATGGCCGCAGCGTACCAGATGGTGATAGAGGAGGTGATGCTGGACTCTGTGATGGCGGTATAGAATTTCTTCGTCCGTATTTCCTCAACCGTTTCTTCAACTTTCCTCGAGTTGGAAATAGTTGACGAACTAGTGTCTTCAGTGCGCTAGAGGTGTTGCTCTCTTCTCTGTGACGTCATGTTCGATTATCACATGTCCTAAGGTTGATTTAAGGTTGAGAATCGACAAAGTGCCCCTTAAAGTCGCAGAGGACAATAACTAAAGAGTCCGGGTTTGTCCGCTCCACATGCAGTATCTGGTTCCATGTGGCGACCCGCTCTGAGGAGTTGTAAGCCTGCAGCCGTAGTGCGGAGTCCGGTATCGTTCCACACAGCCATGTCTCCGTGAAGCACAGGACGGAAGGTGAAGAAAAGTCTCTGTTCTTCCCCAACAGTAGCTGAAGTTCCTCCAATTTGTTTTCCAGTGAATGCATGTTAAAGATAAATATTGCGAAGTCTTCCTCTCCTCTGGCGTTTCACTGTATGTACAAAGGTGAGGAGGGCACCCTTTGACCAGAATGTCCAGTAACTCCACCGATGCAAGTGGGAAATAAATCCTCAGTTTTTTTAAACTCTTGATGTTCATGAGTTCTTCTCTGGTGAAAGAGCCCCTGGTTTTGTCACATAACTGAATTAACAAACAAAACAAAACAATGCGCAGCCATCCACGGTGCCATCGTGGATACGAATGTCACTCATCATGTCATCTGATAATAGCAATCCAGTTTGAACTCTCTGTGATCTAATATTACGTTTTTGGTAGATGGCTGTAGATGAGTATAATTAATTACGTTTTGCATCCAGGCAAAAGAATTGGAGGAAAATTACAGAGATCCTTTATCCAGAATGAAGGGGCAGCTGTCTGGAATTGCATTACATTACAGGACTCAGTTGGAATGGGGCTCATGTCAGTAATAATCAGGCTTTCTCTCCATACATTATGCATTATCCATCCAACGCATCCTCTCTCCCCCGAGCTCTGTTGTCAGCGTGGTGGTCTGTATGTTCTTTACCAACCAGGTAAACAACATCAACCAGCCTCTGGAAATCGCGGCTATATCCTCCCCGGAGCAGTCGGGCCGCAGCCCCTGTGGTGCCGACTTGGACCAGCCTCCCATCCTGAAGAGAGAACGTCCACTGGAGCTCAACGGCACAGGGCGCTACTCCTCCGCCCCCAGCTCAGACGACGAGGACTCAGGATATCCTGCCGACAGCTCCAGCTCACGGTAAATACAAGCACTGGTGATTTGGAGATTTTGAGGGGAATGTTTTTTTTGTGCTATTATATTGCTATTTGTAAGTAATTGTTCTTTTTGTTAACTGCAATGTAATTTGTCATCCTTTTTAGAATTGAGAGAAAAATTGCCACTATATCATTGGAAAGCAGAGATGGACCTGGCAGAATAGGGGATAGCGAGAGAGGTAAGGAAGAAACCAAAGATGCCGTTTAATGGATTTCAAATAAATATATTTCCGCTCTCCCTTGTGCTTTCTTTCCTGCCATTTTGTCGACCGTTCTCTCTTAACCTCCTGCCACTAGGGAGGAAGTCCAGCAGCAGTAGCGGTAACAGCACGGGTAGCGAGGTCTCCTCCTCATCCAGCTTATCCTCCACCAGCAAGTGGAAGTCCACCTTTTCCCCCATTTCTGACCCCAAGCAGCCCGGCTCAGACCCCAGGCAGGGGGGCTCCCCCTTTGGCCGTGGCACGGACTCTGACTCTGACCACAAACAGCAGCAGCATCAGCAGTCGAGGAGAGGAAGCGAAGGGGACGGCGCCTCCTACGTCAGCCCTAACCCCTTCCTCAGCCAGGAGCCGGGGGGCCGGGGTGGGTGTAGCAGCAGTAGTGGTGGTGGTGGGGGCTCCCAGGGACCCGGGGTGCCAGAACAGCGGCAGACCCTTCAGAAACAGAAGGCCCCTCGTGAATGGGAGCTGAAGACCACCAGCAGCCTGCCCAGCCAGAACCTCTTCATCTCGGCCGCTTCTACCAGCGGAGGGGGCATCCTGAGTGGCAAGCTGGGCGGTAGCCCTGTAGCAGTGTCCTCAGCCGCAGGGACCACTGTGGGACAGTACCTAGGCACTCAGTTCCCCCTCGGAGGGGCCTCCGTCTTACAGTCCCTGTTTGGGGCCCAGACCGGCGCTCCCACGGTGAGTGGGACTTCGCGGCTGGTCAACGGACACTCTGCCCTGGGGAGCTTCTCTAGCGCCGGACTGGCAGGCGGAGCAGCTGGAGGTGAGGACCACTCATGTAAACACATGTGTTCACATTGCGTCTTTTTCGGGCAGAAAAGCGCTGTCGGGGTACCAATGGCGACGGCAGCACCTTTCTGAAAGATTCAGGGGTGCACTCTGAAGAAAGACGCTGGGCGCAGCACTTGCATGCTTTCCTCACTGGGAATGGTTGAAAAAAAGATGCAAGCGCTTTGAAAAATACGCTAATGTGGACACAAGGTCTTTCTCTAATATTGAATAGCATCTCACTCATGACTTCTCAGTAGTCAGAATGAGGTCCTAGTTATTGGCTGAGGTGTTGTTGGTAAGAGCAAGACAGTGGGAGTCAGTGGGAGAAGCCTACTAACAAATACAGGTAAGTGGAAGCTGTTATCTGCCTGTTCCCCAAACTGACTGACTTCACTGACGACCGGCTGACATCCCTTGCTGCTTTGCTTTGACAAATGACTGGCTGCTTGGAAACACCCTTGGAAAATGTCTCATACCTAATGGAATGAACACTGTATTTAAAATACAAAGTATTGTCTTGTTCTCTGTGATGGCTTCCCTGATAAGAACTGCTTTTCCCACAAATATAATTTGATGTAGGCCACAGTGCTTTTGATCGTTTTCTGTGGGTGTATCTGTTGCTGGTTTTTATGTCACAGAGCCTTTCACCATTATGACTGATTTAAATTGTAATAGCAAAATGTATTTTGTTGTGGCAAAGGCTCCTCCTGGAGCTTCTCTATTTAGTCTGATGTGGTTCAGCTCCTCGTCGTAGTGAAACGGCTCTGGATGCTTTCTGTGTTGCTTGTCTAAGACCTGCTTGGCGCTCAGTCTCCCTGCTTCTCTCTCCCCCTTCCTCTCTCTATCCCTCCCCTCTCTTGCTCTCTGCCACATCTGTCTCGCTCTCTCTATTGCCCCTCCCCTCTCTCTCTCTCTCTCTCTCTCTCTCTCTCTCTCTCTCTCTCTCTCTCTCTGTGCTCCCCCCTCCCTCCCTCCGTCTCTGCTGTGTGATTTGCAGGTATATTTCACCACGTGGTCCCCTCAGTCTGCTCCCATCAGTTTGGGGCGACGCTGCCTACCTCTGGAGGCCTCGGCTCCCTTCTCAGTCTCTCCTCCTCCTCCCAAACCCAGCATCACACCACCCCCCAAGCAACCTCCACGCGCCTGGTCACAGTGTCCTCCACCCTCCCCCTCTCCCTGTCCCAGGCCCAGCACAGCCGCACCCAGACCGTCCTGCACAGCCCCTCGCCCCCCGCTCTCGCCCTGCCACCGCCACCCCCCCTGCACAGTGTCCCCTCCTCTTCAGCGCCCATGCTCTCTGAGCCCCCGCCCTCCTCCCGTTCAGAGTCCTTCCTCTCCTCGCGTCTGTCCCATTCGTCTCTCCTCCACCAGAGAGCACAGTCATCCCTCTCTCTCTCCATCTCCTCCTCTTCTGTCTCGTCTGTGTCTGCTGCTGCTGCCTCCCTGTCCTCCCGTCCCTTCACAGTGCACTACTCCCCACGCCTGCCCCCTCCGCCCCCGGCTGGCAGCTCAGGTGGGGGGAACATGTGGAGGACTATGAGCATGCACACTACCTACACCGGCTCCCAGCTCCCCGGCTCCTGGCCCCGATAGGGCAGTGGGCGGGGGAGGGGTGGGGGTGGGAGGAGAGAGGGAGGGCGAAGGGCAATCAGGAGTAAGAGGAGAGAGGTTTAAGAGAGGGAGAGAGAGAGGGATAGAATACTCGTTTTATCCCTGTTCTCCACAAGCTGCTGTTCATGTTTGAACAAGGTAAGTCGATATCCAATGTGAATATTTTGATGCAAGCATTGCGTGAAAATAATAGTGTTTGGGTTTTGACAAGGACTATGTTTTAATACAGTCTTGTTGTTTTCCCTGACTTAAAGGAACACACCAACATTATGGGAAATGTGCTTACAGTACTTTCTTCTCCAGAGTCGGAAGATGGATCACCAGAGAGGTGTTTTTGGCCAACAGCTAGGCTAGCTGATCCGTATCCGCTTCCATTCATTTGTGCTAAGCTAGGCTAGTTTGCAGCCGGATAGCTTTCTACTGAACGCACAGAGAGAAAATGTATATCTATCTTCTTGTCTGACTGTAGAAGACTGTAAGCTCATTTCACATAATGTTGGCATCTTCCTTTTTATTTATAAAACAAACAAAAACAAACGTTTTACTCTGTTGTTTATGGTCTACTTTGTAAATGTATGCCTCATCCAGGACATTAAAGTTTTCACATCTAATCTAATCTTCACTCTTTGTCTGCAGGTAACTGATGAAATCTACCTCAACCTAATGTAACCTATGCAAACGGCCAGGTGTGGACCAAGGGACTCTATTCACTCACTGGTGCTTAAAAACTCCAAGACCTGCTTCTGTACTGGGATAACAAACACACACATCTCACCACTATGATCACCCTGAGCAGAATGTATGTGCAATGGTCATGCTGGTGTGTGGAGTGAAGGAGGCCTGGGGGTCCATAGGATTACTTGGTTGATAAGAGAGAACTTTATTATCCTTGGGGAGAGGGGTGTATGTCTGTCAACAGCACTTTACCATTTGGAAGCCAGTGCTGGTTTCTGTCCAGCCCTGAATGAACTAGTACTTGGCAGCCTGGTGCTCTCTATACTATGTCACTTCATGTGTTCCTCTCATATCTGGTGGAATAGAAAATTATTTGTATTGTTTTAAATCGACGATTATTATAAGCACAGACTGTTAACACCTTTATGCAGTGCACACTCACATTTGATTAGATGCGACGTTCCATCCAAATTTCGCCACACACCTACATGCTGACCAGTCCATTGAACTCTGCTCAGGGGACGTCAGCTGTGCCTCCCTCCCTGCATGTGTTCCCTTTCTGTTCTCCTCGCTCAGTGAAAGTGAGGTTTTTGGTGTAACTTCCTGTTGTTAGATACAGAGTTAATAGACGGCAGAGGATGTACAGGTCCTGTCGGCAACCCCTTGGCCTTTTGTTGATAATGAAACGTGTCTTCAGTCTAAGATTTAGAATAACCTGGGGGGGAACCTTGTGATCAGCAGTTTTTTCCTCTTGTAGTTTGAATGGGAGGGGCTTGGCATTTCAATGAAAGTCAAATAAAAACCTCTGGGTGCAGATTATTGTCAGTAAAACCATAAAAACTTAAACCAGTAGTGTTAACTCCTACCTGTTGCCAGGAGAGGTTTTTGAGTCACTTCTCTATAGCTTTTTTACCCCTTTTTTTACAGGTCCACTAATCAATCATGATTCTCTTCCTGGCTAGTTTTCTATTTATTTTAATTGAAATGCTTTTTGAAGTCATGAAGAACATATTTGTTCTGGGGAGTTAGAGAATGTGTCAAATGCCAAATAAAGCTCTGAATGCAGAGCACATAATGATGATTGGAATATATGGGTTCTTTTATCAACAAGATTCAAGGGGTGTGAAGAATGCTAACTGGAGCTGTGTACCCTGTGTCCAACTCCCTTTATGGAGACCATGTACCTTTTGACGCATGGTCAGCATCAGTCTAGTCAAGATAATACCCTAAATACCCAGAGATTCTAAGGGTTGATGTTGGTCTGGTATTGTCTGGTACCCTGATCACTGATCCCTAAGGTCTGCTAAATTATGTTCAGGCCTTTACTACACATTTGATGAAGCTTAGTTAGGCTGAATGCAGGTGTGAGGTGTGAGGTTTTTTATAAAAAGATAGATCTAGCTATTGTAAACCTGTACAAGATGCATAGGGGTGGGGGTGAAGGTTTCTGCAAACGTTGTTCGCTTCATAGTAATCACAATTATGTGGGAAATGAACAGAATTTCTATACATTCTTAAAACGTCACATTTCTAGACTATTAAGCTAAACTAGTTTGTTTTTAATCCCTGCTGTTTTTGGAAAATGCAGATATAGGCTAATGTACGGGACTCGAAATGTTGTACGTGGAGTTAATACTGCAGTTAGCGAAACAAACGCACAACAAACACATGATATATCCCCAACACACTAGGGACACGAACACATGCACACGCATGCATATATCCCTAACACACTAGGGACACGAACACATGCACACGCATGCATATATCCCTAATACACTAGGAATACAAAAGTAACAGAACCACAACAAACTACTGGACAGTTTTGCCACCCTTTTTTTGGTCGTTTTTATTTTTATTTGTAATTTGTTTTTTGTATACAAAAAAAGAAAAAAAAGTACTGTGAATGGGATTCATTCTCGGACTGTATAATTGTGTATAATTTAGATTATTATATTTATGCTGTTTCTCCATTTGTTTTTCCTTTTATTATTTTATTTTAATCCTGAAATGTGTTGACAGTGTAGAATGCAATAGTGTGTGTACTTGACTCACAGTCTGAAAACAATGGTGCTACAATCTGTCGAACTCTGGACTGTGCCTGATCTTATTTATTCTATTTTGACGACATCAAAAAAATACTAAAACTTGGTGCTGCTTGTACACAGGGACATTTTAATGCCATTTTCTGGCACACACACTTATTTAAGATGCTATTATCTACGCGTTTTGAAGCCTAGTGTACAACTGTAGACACTGCATGTTTGGATGAAGCTATTCTGGAGCAGAAGGCTCAGAGTTGCATTATAACGGGTATGGTGCCCTCAGCAGATGTGCGTGTTTCTCACACGCACGTTTTTAAACCACCTTTTTGCTTTCGTAAAAACCTGTTTGGGACTATTTGTTAATGAACCTTACACACTGTTTTTTGTACATAATGTATGTTTTAGTTTTTGTATGTTAATATTTCCATTACAAATGAGAGGTATATATATATATATATATATATAGGTGGATTGGAAACATCTAGGTTGAATTTTTGCTGTGTGGGAGCTATAATGGTCTCCTTGTATTGGTGCTGGCATTGTGGCCCATATATACAACCTGTTGGACAGGGGAGCCGATGAGAGGGAAGCAGTGTTGCTGCAGGGCCTTAGTGGAGGGTTGTCCACCGTCAGCAGAAACAAGCCTGTATCCTTGGTCCACAGAAGCTACTATATGTATGTATTAAACGTGTTCAGTAACATACACAAATAGAGCTTTGTGGTGTGAATGCAACTAGATTACACTTCTAGAACTGCTTTGAATTCTATCTGATGTTCCATGGTTTTCGCGTTTTATTTTCTTCCACCTCAAGACTGCAGAAAAAGAAAAGACTAGTGCTTTAAGAAACGACGATGACATAAAAAGAACCCATAGTAAATTCCAAGTTTTACATACAATACCAAAACCAACCTTTCATACACACTGCCTGTCCTTTTGAGATGTCTTATTGAATGCCGCCTCCTAATGGTGTGAGCATATTGTGTAGGCATAATGACAAGAGATGTTCTGATGTATAAACAGTAGATTGGATACTAGTGTGTATTACTGGCTTTGGGGTTTCAGCAGCCAAGCTTCCTTCTCCACGATAGTCAAGTCAGTGTGCGACCGTCAGTAACGGGGAACATGAAGCAGAATTCCCCTTCTGCCCGTCGTCTTGTGCGTGTTTGTTTCACTTGCCTCTGTGAGAGTGTGTGTGAGAGAGAGTGTGTGTGTGTGTGTGTGTCTGTCTGTCTGGGGGAGAGATGAGACTTATCAAAGCTTTATAGTCACGATGCTGTCCGATAGGCTCCTGCGCTCTCTGCAAGTGAAATTTTTTAACTTTTTTGTGAAAAGAGGACAATAATTTGCTCATGCTAGAGACATGACCAGAGAAGCTATAGTCCTTTTTGTCACCAGCACTGAGAGGTCTTGTAATTATTATTGTTGATGCCGTTTTTGGTTTTCCTATTCTTAATGTTTGATACAATTACAGTTCTTATTATATTATGCTTTTATTATGACTTAAGATTCAGATCAAGTTTTAATACTACTAGAAATTAAAATAAAAAAAACAGTATGGTGCTCTCCTTCACTAAAAACAAGGAAAATGCAGCTATTGATTACCGTAATACACTTCCTCTCATTTTGTGCTAATAGAGGGGTAAGGTTCAACAATCCTCAACAGGAGCTAGCTTGGTGGCTATCTGATGTCCCTTTCTAACCCATAGAACTTCCCTATAGTCTGGAGGAGCTGTGATGTGTGCCAGAGTGAGTGGTATTTGGTAACTGAATATTGTTACCATTGTTACATATTTCAGCCGATTCTTTCATCATAGCTACGTGTTGAACCAGTCAAAGGGATGAGGTACTGATATTTAAACTTTGGCATATACCGGTAAACCATTATTCATTAAAAGAAAAATAGATTTATAACTAATGCAGTTATTTCAACATGCTCCATCCTGGTACATAATCTGTTATACACAGTTGAGACTGTTTATGCCGAATCCTGCCAAAGGTCTTGCTCAGGAACTTCTCAGATTGCTTGAAATTATGTAACATTTTTAACTACTGCACGTCACAAACGTATAGTATCATCCTTGTGGCACAGAGATGCCCCTTAACTCAGGCATTTGGTGCTTTTGACAAATTGCCTTAAGAGCATTATGTTCACTTCTCCTCAGATCATCTCTCTGCTGTCGTGCACACATAGCCTCTCCAGCTCAGCCCTGCTTCATAAAGCTTTTACGTTGGTCTAATCTTCAGAAGCTGCGGAATGTCCCAACATTCGGCAGCTTCCTCCTCTCACAAATGCCTATGTCTTGGTCTGTGTCTCCCCCTCTCTGAGGACGGGAGTTCAGTGTCCTTGTGTTGTGATCCCTTCCTCACAATGGAGGGGGGGGGGGGGGCTGTGATTATGTATAGTGATCCGATGAGTAAAGCCAGGGCAGGTTCGAGGTGCAATAACGGCAAACCTACTTTCCAAAAAGGCCCTGTGTTTTCATGGAGAAAAAAATTCTTGCTGTTTGGTGTTGGTGCTTTTATCTTAAGATGTTGTTATAAATGACTAAATAAATTGAAATGGGTTTTTTTCTGCTTTTTATGATCATTAATAAAAATGGTTTCATATATTTGATTTGATTGTTTTTCCATTTGGTGTCGTTGGAAGTTGAGAATGTGAACTGAGATGTAAACTTATCGGGGCAGCACTCCGCTGATCAAATCAAATGACCATGTTGACATAAACGTTCAGTGTCTGGTTTTATTTCATATATAATATATATTTTTATTTTGTCATCCACAAGTCAACCTTGTACAATACTGTGAATGAGTATTCTCATGGAGAGTTCACTTTACACACTAAAATCTTCAGTCCTATTGACATGTATTGAGGGGGACAAAATATTGTACTAAATACAATCTACAGATGACATCTATGACATACGTAGATAGGGTAAATAATTACAGCACTGCAGAACACTTGGACCATTTGAAACCTCATTTTTCAAGTCCTTTCTCAATACCCTGCTGAAAAAAAAACATTAATAAAACGTCTGAACTTTAACATTATAATCTGATCAGCACAGGAAAATACTGTCCAATTTCTTAAAGGTGCTGTAAGTGGTATTTGTTTGTTAAAATAAGTGGTCTACATATTAAAATTATAGCTTTACATTCTGACAGCCATCACTGATATAGAGTTTTTGGTTAGTAACATGGGTCTCCCAGTCCCAATCAGGAGAGAGAAATCTCCTGATAAAAATAAATAAAAACATATGTGCTTCAAACATGTAAAATAATCTGCCAGTAAGACAATTTGCCTTGGCAAGATTTCTTGAAATAAGTAAAAGGAAAATAATATTTATATATCTAGCGTTCTCTCTCCTGATTGGATAAAGTGGGAAGGGATACCAGGACATTTATTTTCTGCAGAGCAGGAGGGACTGAGAGACACATGTTACTGACCACACACACTATATCCGTGGTGGCTGTTGGAATGTAGAGCTATTTTGACAAAATACTACCACTTACATTACCTTTAAGCAAGAGTGCCTATGATTTTGAAAACTAGGTGGTTGGTGCTTATCAATCCTACTACCCCATGACTTCACATACTCTGGGTCAGATTCACTCATGTTGGTGGTGCTTATCAATCCTACTACCCCATGACTTCACATACTCCTGGTCAGATTCACTCATGTTGGTGCTTCTTATCAATCCTACTACCCCATGACTTCACATACTCTGGGTCAGATTCACTCATGTTGGTGCTTATCAATCCTACTACCCCATGACTTCACATACTCTGGGCCAGATTCACTCATGCTGTGCACATTCATAACCCCAAGAGGAAGTAAGCTATTGATTTCGGTGACCCCAAGACCTTTCCTCTAGCGCCATCATCTCGCCAAACGGAAAGATACATTGATCTTTCCTTTAGCTACTGTACATCATAAAGCATAATGCCATAATACATAATGTCAAATGCCATCATGGTAAATCTGCCCGGCCCTGGTCCATCCCTATGATTGATAGCAGCTATTGTTAAGGGTCCAAGCAGTGAAGCTGGTACCCTGTTGTATTTGTTAGGATTATTCTTGTTTTTCTCCACTAAAACCACAAGTCCTAGACCAACCAAATCTGGTATGTAGGTTCCTATGGCCCCTCATTACTCGGGTAACGCTAATAATAACCCATGTTGGCCAAATTGCTCCATCTCCCACAAAATCTCATGAATATTCATGACCTCTAGACTAGAGGAACAACCCCTATTGACTAGTCACTCCATGACCTTCTCTCTAGCGCCATCATCAAGCCAAACTGACATCAAGATATCTTGACTTTCCCTCTATAGCAGCACCATAATGTCTAATGCATGATGCCCAATGTCATAGTGCTTAATGCCTGAATGCATAATGCCATAATGGCCAATCGCATAATACTGAATACCATATTGCCAAATGCTATAATGCCCAATGCCAAAATGGAATAATGCTTAATGCCAACATGCCATAATGCTTAATGCCAACATGCCATAATGATTAATGCCATTATGCTAAATGTCATAATACTTAATGCCAAACGCCACAATGCTAATGTCATAATGCTTAATGCCATAATGTTAAATGCCATAAGGCTTAATGTCATAATGCTAAATGCCATAATGCTAACTGTCATGCCACATGTCATAATGCTAAATGACAATGATTAATGCCATAATGATATAATGCTTAATGTCATAATGATATAATGCTAACTGTCATAATGCTTAATGCCATATTTCTAAATGTCATAATGCTAAATGTCATAATGCTAAATGACAATGCTTAATGCCAAACGCCATAATGCTTAATGCCAAAAAGCTTCAATGCCCATTATGACCAATGCTTGGACCCCTGCTAATCGCCGCTTTTTTATTTTTGTATTGTGTTACCAACAGATGATTTGCCAGTGGGATCATTTCAAATAAATCAATATGGCTTTATGTCATAAACATTCTGACGCTCAGCTGTGTGAAAGTGGATGTAGTTTTGGAAAATATCTAGCTGACCAAGAGGTCTTCCCTCTGTCCAGTAAATCTCTAA
This sequence comes from Notolepis coatsorum, assembly GCF_963971535.1. Classification (NCBI taxonomy): domain Eukaryota; kingdom Metazoa; phylum Chordata; class Actinopteri; order Aulopiformes; family Paralepididae; genus Notolepis; species Notolepis coatsorum. Next base: position 188,395,325 of record NC_140166.1, read on the forward strand.
TCAGTAGTGTGATATGAAAGATAGATACATACATTTAGAATCTTTATTTATGTCCACATAAAGACAATGTTTAAAGGACACAAATCAGTGCACTTGTACATTGTGGGTTATTCTGATACATTCATGCCCAAATTGACAATGGCAACCAAAGTTACACACACATGGATGATGAACCTGACAATCAACACACAGCTCATGGATACAGATAGCAGCGTCTTCTTCAAATTGCGCGTCTGCCAATAATAGCTGACACTGAGCAATATCTTGCTAACTGTTTGGCTCTTCTCTTCGCAAGACCGGCCATCTGAAGGCCACTAACACCCAACTTATGAACATGACCCAGGCTTCCAAATATGAAGACTAAAGGTTTACAGTTGTAGCCCAGTTGTGATATGGTATGCTCTAACAGTTGATAATTCAACATTTTGGTTGTAAAGGCTTCTTCTAGACTGTAGTCAAACGTACAGCCAACTTCTAGGATGAGAACCTCTCTGTTATTCTCATTAACAACAACAACAACATCGGGGGTGTTTGCTGAAATATCGGAGAACAGTGAATTGTCCCTACACAGATTGAACATATATGGCTCTTCACACTGGTGTGCTTACAGCACTGTTGCAGGTGACCCGAGTGTGGAACTGACACTGTCTGCAATCAGATCCACGATCCTATCATGCCTACAAATGTAGAGCCCTTTGTATGCATGACAACCATTGAATATGTGACAACATGGTTTCTGTTGTCTGTTCGTGACCATGGTGTATGCAGTGTGGGCTATGACTGCCAGGGAACCAGATGGAAAGGTTGAGCTTCTATGGTAAAACCTGTAGCCTAGCTTTTAAAGTGAAAATGATGATGCTCTCATCAATAGCAAAAGAATTTTAACTGCGTGCGAGACAGAGTGGTCAGCGGCAGGGAGACAGGCAAGCTTCCCTTGCAGTTTAAGCTCAGTCCAGTGTTGGCGTTGTTGTTTTTATTTGTCCACTTTCATGGACATTTATCTTTGGCTTCACCATGGTTGCAATCGACAAGATAACACAGTACAAACACCACACAGGCACAAAATACATTGGCCCAAAACAGCCCAATATACATAGACAAAAGAAAAACAGCAACAACACAAACACAGACGGCGCTTCGGGTACCTAACCAGTATCACGGTTCAAATGAAAATCTAAGAATTCATCAGAGCAAAAGGAAAGACTGATTCTTGATCTACACTATTATCATTAAGATCTTGTGAATTCAAGGGCTGATTTATGTAGTTATTTGTCACAGTGTAGGCTTCACTATAGCCTATATGAAAGGGATAGGTAAAAATGATTGCATCCAGGGCCGTAGCCAGGGTTTAGAAATTAGGGAGGTCCATTTATTTTTTTGGCCCAGACCGGCCCACCATAATCGGTCAGACACCACCTACCAGTACACCATCCTTGCGGTCCCCTTAAATATGCGTACCTACTGTACTATTCCCCCAAACCACTACACAGCTGGGTAGTAAGTGCCATGGACAAGTGGACCAGTGGACTCACTCGCTCTTGGCTGAATCTTGTTTTGGGTGGTGATGTAAAAACACCTGCATCATAGCAGGCTCAGGATGGGCAAAGTAGTCTATAGCCTGTTCATCCCTGTCTCTCTCCTCCACAACCTGGCTTGACTAGACATAAGGACATAAGGAGACTAGACTAGACATAAGGAGACATAAGGTACATTCAGGTCCAGAATTGTTGGAATTCCCTGACAAAGATGTGCAAAAAGCTGTACAATTTAAGCAATACCATACTGGTAATGAGCAAATAGTTGTTTATTCAATTAATGCATGGAGCTGTTCCATCTTATTTCATTTGATACTAACTACTCAGTTCATACAGATTTCAAGTATCCAAATATCAATGATGAATATTGCATAAGGTTTACACAGTTAATATATCACCTTTTTGTTTTATATTCATGTTCAGAGAGGAGTAATAGTTAGATCTTTGTATGCGTGATTTATATAGCAATTAAATCAATGGTGTGCTTGTTTGTTTGGGGAGTTTGACCTACAGTTAATGTGCCTACCACGTGAAGGTGCATGCTCAATGGACAGCACAAAAACTATTTGTGTAGGTGGAGACTAGAGCTACCACAGATAGTAATAGGTTATAAGAGTAAGTAATCCATACCATATATATCCTAATAGTTACCTTGTTATTACCATACTTGGCTGAAAATAAACGTTGCTGCCTGTTGTGAATGTGTTTTTCCCTGTAGGCTAATACATAAGTAGGCATACATTTTTGCAGTTGAGCAAAAATTAGGAGTTGAGTAGGCTATGTGCTGTGTTTTTATGTCTTCCATCGAGGACCACCTTGGAAATAAGTGTTTTAATGAATGCTTTTAGGTGATATCCTCAGGAATACAAATTGGTCAAGATCATTTGTTTTTATGATGTGTTTTTAATTTCCAAATACAAATCTAATCAAATCAAAAAAGCAGTTTTTATATTATTATTATTATTATTATTATATTATTATTATTATTATTATTATTATTATTATTATTATTATTATTATTATATTACAATGTGTTGTATATTATACAGCCTTTTCATGCATCTTTATCAAGGGAACCCTTATCCTAATGATTTTTTTAATAATATTATCATGATACGATATGGACCTAGTAGTTGGGTCATCTGTGGCACTTCGTTTCTCAATGGATTTGTCATCTAGGAGGGTTAATAAACAAATTTAGCCGGGTGTATTTAAAAAAAAAAAAAAGGCAGGGACAATTTGTGAGAGACCAAAATCCAAAATGGCTGCCGTGGAAGTTAACTTTTTAATGGTTTGACCTACAATGATGCACAATACATGGTACCAGCCCCCTCTCAGTCATGTACCAGCCCCCTCTCAGTCATGTACCAGCCAGCCCCCTCTCAGTCATGTACCAGCCTCCTCTCAGTCATGTATACCAGCCCCCTCTCAGTCCTGTATACCAGCCCCCTCTCAGTCATCTACCAGCCCCCTCTCAGTCATGTACCACAGCCCCATCTCAGTCATGTACCAGCCCCCTCTCAGTCATGTACCAGCCCCCCCCTCAGTCATGTACCATCCCCCTCTCAGTCATGTACCACAGCCCCATCTCAGTCATGTACCAGCCCCCTCTCAGTCATGTACCAGCCCCCCCTCAGTCATGTACCAGCCCCCTCTCAGTCATGTACCAGCCTCCTCTCAGTCATATATACCAGCCCCCTCTCAGTCCTGTATACCATCCCCCTCTCAGTCATGTACCAGCCTCCTCTCAGTCATGTATACCAGCCCCCTCTCAGTCATGTACCACAGCCCCATCTCAGTCATGTACCAGCCCCCCTCTGTCATGTATCAGCCCCCTCTCAGTCATCTACCAGCCCCCTCTCAGTCATGTACCACAGCCCCCTGTCATGTACCAGCCCCCTCTCAGTCATCTACCAGCCCCCTCTCAGTCATGTACCAGCCCCCTCTCAGTCATGTACCACAGCCCCATCTCAGTCATGTACCAGCCCCCCTCTCAGTCATGTACCTGCACGACTGGTGGGGGGGTGCTTAGTAAGAGATGTGATTGGGCCAGCCAGCCCAGTGTCAGTCAGTACCAATGGGCCGCTGTCCCAGCCTAGTAGTGGGCCGGTCGTTGACCAAACTTAAAAAATATATATTTAAAAATTATTATTTTTTAATATTTTTTTTATATAATATATATATATATATATATATATATATATATATATATATATATTTTAATAGTTACAAATAGTTACCGAGGTCCAGACCTCGGTGACCTCATAGCTGGCTACGGCCATGATTGCATCCCATATGATCTGCTACCTCCAACATGTTCTTGTCACAGAAATACTTCGGAGCTGCTCAGGAATGTAAACAAGCATCATTCCTTATCTAAGAGAGTTGTGAATTCTTCCAGGAGGATCGGTGAGTCTGGCTCTATCTGCTACTGACCTTGACCGTCTGCAAAACAAGCCTGCAGCTGTGCTCATTCTCCATTGACCACATTCACATGGCTTCCATTTTCTCTTATGTCAAGCTCAGGTTGAATTCCTTTCCACCCTGTTCCCACCCACGATAATAGTTAGCTTCAATCTATATGTTCATGTTATTTAGTACAGATTTAATTTAATTTGTTATTCCCCCCCCTGTATAAAAGGGAATAGGAGATGGCCTAACCCCGGGACACACTCCACACAGAACGGAAGCAGTTTGGGAATCCAAGGAGCGGGCGATGCCACCTCATCAAAAGAAACCTTAGACGCCACAGTTTCACACCATCACCCTGGCGACGCACCGCGATCCGGAGGGTCACGGGCGATGGAGAGATTCTGGAGGATGTTTTTACGTGGCTGTGTGAGAGGCAGGGGAACGAAAGTGCGGTGACCTCACCAGGGTGGAAGGGAACTCAACCTGAGGATGACATCAGCATGTGATTATGGTCGAGAGAATGAATGAATGAATGAAAACTTTATTTAACAGATTGCAGAATGGGTACAATACAGTACGGCTCAATACACACAATTGTTAAGGGGATGCAGAGCAGAGAAAGACGTTTGTCTTGTTTACATCAGGGTCCCCCATTTTCAATTCATAGTGACATTTATGACATACACAACATATATGACATATATACACATATACAATAGCCGATAATACATTTTCCCAGTGATAAATCCCTATACGGGTGGATCGAGCGGGAAACTAAGGTGACGTCAGACTACACCTCCCAACTCTACAAGGGCACATGGCATTTCAGAGCTATTTTGGCAGGCTGTTTCGTGAGAAAGGGTGGAGGGATCATTTAAATCACATCTCTCTGTGGTTGCCCTGCCCAAAACAAGTGATTGAGACAAAACTGACCAGACAGACAGACAGACAGACAGGCAGACAAGGAAACATGCTGGTTGTGTGTGTTTACTCCTGTTGGGTGTTGATGCTGATCAGGACTGGGATGTCTTTACCCGTGCAGGTTGCAGAGATCGACCGTCTGCCTGGACAGAAGCAAGTTCCAGCTACAGACCATCCAAGGACGGGTCAGACTTACCACATTCACACACAGACAAATCTCTTTTTGTTGTCAAATTTAATGCATCACACATGATTGTACGATTTGCTTGTCATTTTGTGAATTGGTTATTAGATTGTTATTACAGTATTATTATTTTAATTAGGTTTAACCTTTGTTTAACCAGTCTCGTTTATATTAAAATCTCTTTTTCAAGATAGACCCATCCAAGAAGAGTAGCAGTACCGTAGTAGCCTACATAATAGTTCCAGACACAACATGACAGTCACATCAAAACAACGCTGGAGCTAAATGCAAGGGAAAGATACAATCAAATGATTGATTAACACATTTTCAAGTTATCAATAGACTCTGATTGCACAGAAGTTTCATAATGCAGTAGTTAAGCAGTTTTGTCTTATTGATTTTTTTCTTGTTTGTGCATTATGATGCTGATACACTGGCCACACTGACCCTTAGTCTTATGTCCACCCCCCCCCTCTCTCTCTCTCTCTCTCTCTCTCTCTCTCTCTCTCTCTCTCTCTCTCTCTCTCTCTCTCTCTCTCTCTCTCTCTCTCTCTCTCTCTCTCTCTCTCTCTCTCTCTCACACACACTCACTCACTCACTCTCCATACCATGTAAACGTGTTGCCTATACTCAACCTATACCATATGAACTTTTTTTCATATGATTTATGTTGCTTATACTCAATCCATACTTATGTACTGCCTACAACTGTCCTACACTTTACTCATAACTATACCTTCATTATACCACTATATCCAATAGTCTGTCCAATATAACATTGTATGATAGCAATGTACAATAACACAGTATATATAAATGTATCTATATCGGTATATATCCATACCTATACTCTTAACCATTGGCCTGTTAAAGTTACATAATCTTAGCATATTATTTACTGGGCAGCTTCGTCATATATACTCCACATATTCACATGTTACAATGCACTTTACTATACTTTGCACTCTGGTTAAATGTCAATTAAATTTTGTTGTACTCTGTACTTGACTACTTGTACTTGTGCAATGACATTAAATGTAATCTAATCTAAATAGTTTTGACGGTTGGTTTGTTATACTTCATAATTCTACAATAAAGATGTGAAAGAGGCTGTTTATCAGTCCCTCTCCTTTAACATTGTTCTTTACTGTTAATTAGATTTCTGCTTTAATTAGTTTGACAAATTTACTATTGAATTTTAGCTTCAATCTATGTTCATGTTATTCAGTACAGATTTAATTTAATTTGTTATTCCCCCCCCTGTATAAAAGGGAATAGGAGATGGCCTAACCCCGGGACACACTCCACACAGAACGGAAGCAGTTTGGGAATCCAAGGAGCGGGCGATGCCACCTCATCAAAAGAAACCTTAGACGTCACAGTTTTACACCATCACCTTGGCGACGCACCGCGCTCCGGAGGGTCACGGAGCGATGGAGAGATTCTGGAGGATGTTTTTATGTGGCTGCGTGAGAGGCAGGGGAACGAAAGTGCTGTGAGGAGCGATGACTTCACTAGGTTTGGAGTCTGCTCAACCAACTCTGATGATTCACCGCTGGCGGCAGAAGCCTTATCAGAGCTCACAGAGGCTGCCAACAGAGAGGGGGGAAACGGAGTGGCTGTTTTACACCCAACCAAAGGTATTGGTTTCACCTGGTTCAGTGTTTCTCAACCTTTTTGTCATCACAACAACCCCCAGTTTGATACACATTGGGCCTCATTCACGAAGCGATATAAGAACAGATTTCCTCTTATTTTGTTCTTAATTACTAGCATTTTTTCTTATTTTGTTCTTACCTGGGATTTAGCAATGTTTTTTATTTTTGCTTTTCTCTTAGGCAAGACCAAATTCTAAGAGTGGTCGAGAGCACTCTTACCCAGATAAAAAAAAGAAAAAGAAAAGAAGCCTACTGTACCATTGGTCAATTGCCCCCAAATACGAAAACCCTGAACTTTTCAATAATAATAATAATTATTTTTTTTATCCACTTTTTCTCCTCCTGTTTTTCTGTGTTTTTCTCCCATCCCAATTTTAGTCGTTATGCCAATTCCCCCCTCCCATTCCTGGTCGTTGCTCGCATGTGCCCCCCACTGGTCGTCTAGGGAGCCCTGAAGTCTATCAGATGCTTCCTCCGAGACATAGGAGACAGCCAGCAGCATCTTTTCACCTGCCAGCGCGGACTCTCATTGGTGAGGTGTAACGTGTGGGAGGTCACACTACCCTCACCATCTCCCTCCCTCGCTGTGCAGGCGCCCTGACCGACCTGTAGGAGTCGCTGTTTACAACGACCAGAATATCACCCCACCGGCTTCCCTCCCGCTGACTGGGCCAATTGAGCCAGTATGACGGCCGGCCAAGCTGGAGGCAACGCTGACAGCCGGATTCGATACCAGTGTATCTCGCGTTGGTGACGAGCGCTTAGTCCGCTGCGCCACCCAGCCGCCCCAATTATTATTATTATTATAACTTATTGCGTGCGTTCTGCTTCTAAAATGGATTATATATTGCTGTTAGAACAGTTAGATGCTCTGGCCGCCCAGGCCATACGCATATAACGCATATTTAGAGATCGTAGATCTATTTGCAGAGCCAGATGAGTGGCTGCTTAACCGTTTCAGTGTATTGTAATCTGGTGTGTAACCTGACACTGCAACTCTGAGTGAGTCTTGCAGCTGTGCATCAGTGAGACGAGAGCAAAGTTCCGCGACGCACAACGTGGAAGAATGTGCCCGTGCGCGGATCGACGCAAGATGTCTCCCGGTGGTAGATCTAGGCAGGGGGCACGACTTCTCAATGCACTTCCATCAAGTAGGGAACTGAATCTGCAGTGCCGCAGCCCCATACATAGGAGGGGCCTGTACTGTGCGTTGGGAGCCTGTACTGTGCGCCTGTACTGTGCGTTGGGGGCCTGTACTGTGCGTTGGGGCTTGGGGCCTGTACTGTGCGGTGCACTACTACTGCGCATGCGAGAAACAAATAACATATAATATAGGACACTAGAAACATAAAGTAACATACGGAAAATAGGACCTAATGTCCAAAATATTTTTGTCTTAAACTGAATATCAATTGGATTAGGAGTAACCAAATAAAGCATTCAATGCAACCAATTGTCTATCTATAGACTAGAATTTTTATCTTTTATCCAACGCACAGTACAGGCCCCCAACGCACAGTACAGGCCCCCAACACACAGTACAGGCCCCCAACCCAATAGGGGGTATCTGCAGAGCCGCAGAGCCAGGCTGGACGGGTTGGAGGCGGTCTGGACAAGTATTAGTGGTCTGGACAAGTATTTGCACTACTGCGCACCATTTTCAACTTCACTTTCGTCTCGTTTACATAGGTACATAGACAGTAATGTTACATCTAGACATTTATGACATGTAATAATAGAGTAAACTTGTAAATAGACAGTAATGTTACATCTAGACATACCAGATCTAGTAATAATAGAGTAAACTTAACTTTCGTCTCAGTAACAATGTTCATAAAGTGTACATCTAGACATGATGTGTACATAGACAGTAATGTTACATCTCTAGACATACCAGATCTAGTAATAATAGAGTAAACTTAACTTTCGTCTCAGTAACAATGTTCATAAAGTGTACATCTAGACATTTATGACATACCAGATCTAGTAATAATAGAGTAAACTTAACTTTCGTCTCAGTAACAATGTTCATAAAGTGTTGAGTGCTACAGTGTAGGTTAGTTTATTAGGACAAGTGCATGACAGTAAGGTTAGTTAGGGTTAGATTTTTTTTATTTAGATAATGGTTGAAGTAGTGAGTCTTTAGTCGACGGCGAAAGATTAGACGGGATTCGGCTGTCCTAACTGGGGTGGGTAGTTCATTCCACCATTGTGGGGCAAGGACTAAGAATAGGCGACTTCTCTTTGATGACCCGACTTCTCTTTGATGACCCTCCCGGAGCTTGGATAGGAGTAGGAATAAACTGTACATATACAGCACTGTTTGAACCTGGCACACAACATACTTCACATGTCATTTTTCTTTTTGTGGAGACGAAGATGATGAGTACCGGTCTTCTCCTCAGACATATAAAATCAGTTTTTCAATACAAGTACGACTCAAGACACAGAACATTAGTATGCAAAATAAAAAATGAACACAGATTTTGAGTGTGAATGAAAACTTTATTTCAACAAGATTGCAGAACGGGTACAATACAGTACGGCTCAATACACACAATTGTTAAGGGGATGCAGACCAGAGAAAGAAGTTTTGTCTTGTCTTCTCGTACTAAAAACGTGACTGTTAGCAGACGGCTGCAGTTACACACAGGGCCATTTTCGTTTCGTTTTCAGGGTCAGTTTCGCTTTTCAGAACGCATCGTAATGGCAGGCAAGTTAGGCCCAGTCCACACGAGCGCTGGATTTAATATAACCATGATTGTATGTGCGCAGTTGCACTGTTCGGCCACACACAACCGGGGATTTGCTACACTGCAACCCCGGTCTTTGAAAACCGGAGTCCAGGGTGAAGTTTTGCGGTTTTGTGTGGGCATAGCAATTAGCAACCAAGGTTGGAGGGAGGGAGCAGAATTAATTATTCGATATCAGTATAATAACTCATCAGGAACAGATGGGTCGATGGTAGTTGCTGCGTTAAAAAGTAATTGTTCTTTCTCATTTGTGCAAACAGTTGTTCTGCAACTTGACTGTTTACATGTCCTGCAGTTTGAGGGACTATTATTATTACTAAATCTGGTATGTCTAGATGTAACATTACTGTCTATTTACAAGTTTACTCTATTATTACATGTCATAAATGTCTAGATGTAACATTACTGTCTATGTACCTATGTAAACGAGACGAAAGTGAAGTTGAAAATGGTGCGCAGTAGTGCAAATACTTGTCCAGACCACTAATACTTGTCCAGACCGCCTCCAACCCGTCCAGCCTGGCTCTGCGGCTCTGCAGATACCCCCTACTCCCCCAACGCACAGTACAGGCCCCTCCTATGTATGGTGCTGCGGCACTGCAGTTTTATGCTATTGCTTCCATCAGCAAAAACGCCGGGAAAAGGTCGGGGCGCAAGTATGGGTACTGAATTAGGTACTTTTATCACGTTGCTACTACCGAGTACCGATTCACGTGAGATCCGTCGGTGCCAGATTTCGGTACTGTCAAAAAATAAATAAAAGTTAAATTTCTTTTACATTTTCTTTTTCACATCAACGTTCACATGCACAATATACGCTTACCTAGGATTTGACTTGATTCAACAACAAAGCAGCCGGGGCAATGGCAAGCCGAAAAACAGTCGAAAGTATGGTTATTTGAAGTTTGGATTTTTTTTTCACAGCTGAGGTAGGTAGATACAATTTTTAGAGACTAAAGTACCGAAAAAAGGTACCGTTGGGTACCGGTATCGATTCACAGGTACCGGTATTGGTACCGTATCGGTTCAAATGTGAACGGTACCCATCCATAGGCGCAACATGGAAAAATCTCGCCGGTTTTGGGCGAGCTCCCACGTGCGCCTGTATTCCGATCTGCGTAATAATATTCACAGGAGTAGATCTCGTCGTGGGACATAAGTTCCCAATGTATTGTCCCGTGGGATTATGCCCCCCCTGTGGCGATATTAATTGAGGGCGGATTTGCAGTGATGGAGAAATTAATCGTTCCAGCAAAGCATTTTACAGTAGGGACCCATATATATTTTTTTGATCTACTTTTTCTCCCATTTTCTATTTTTCTCCCATCCCAATTTCGTATCGTCCAATTCTACCCTCCCCTGTCTCGAACGCTGTTTGGCCATGCCTCCCACAAGCCGGCTGTAATGTGGACGAAGCCATACATTGCACGAGTCCCCTCCGGTACTCGAGGTAGCAGCCGTCGCATCTTTTCACCTGCACAGCGTGATCTTTCAGCGTCGGGGGTCTGCGCTTTGGAGGGACGCCGCCCCCGTCGCTTCCTGATTCTACTGCGCAGGCGCACCAACCGACCTGTAGGAGTCGCTGTCCACAACGTCCGATCCCCACCCATCAGCTTCCCACCCCCTAATACTTCCAAATGTATTAGTATGAACGACCAGCAAAGCTGAATGCAATGCGGAGAGCTGGGCTCGAACCCAGCGTCTCCTGCATTGGTGGTGAGCGCCTTGCCCACTGCACCACCTAGCCGCCCTTGGACCCATATCTTTTGTAGTATCTCCTTGGGATAACTTCTGGTGAAGAAAATGTTTTTCTGGGGGTCCGCAAGGGGATTTCATGTTGAGATTCACTGACCTGGTTTATTCCTAAATTCACTTTAATTGTTTTTTTTCTCCATGCATCTGACTGCGATGAAACTTGTCTGGTGTGCACGGCATGGTTTGTTTTCTTCACCAGAGTTGGTGGCAGACGACGAAGAGGAGGAAGGAAGGCTTACATTGACCCTTGATCCCCCACAGTCTCCCCTGCTCAAACTGAAGCCTATGCTGCTCCTGGCCTTCGGGAGCCCCCTCAGAGCTAGAAATGTGGGCATCACTTTCACTGGTCACTTTTTGAATCCTAACACACAGGTATGGCCTCGCCATTGTATGATATGCATAACATGCACTATTATTATCACATTAAAAGTTCTTGCATATCTTGCACATGTTCCTGGTTGATGAATGAATGAATGAATTAATGAAAACCTTTATTTAAAATGGACACCACAGCTACATTGGACCAGTCACACTGGACAGACCAGATGTGTTGTTTGCGTGTTTATAGCACAAGTGCTAGTTTTCAACACCAGTCCATTGAGTTATTTTCTTTAACAGTATAATACAGAATTAAAATCACAAATCAGAACAAATAAGTTACCAGAACAAGAATCCATGATCAAAACAACAAAACCAGTCCGCGTCTACAGTGAGCACTGCTGCTTTGATTTCAGCCATACTTTGAGTCCTCTGTTGAAGATGTTGGCATTGGACTCCAGTTTTAAGCCAGTAGGCAGAGAGTTCCATAAGTTTGCCCCTTTAACGGAGAAGGCAGACTGTCCAAACTAACTCTTGCACATGGGAACAGTACAGTCACCATTATTGGAAGCTCGTTTTGATGGTCTTAGAGTTCATGTAACACACCCCCTTGTTTTTGGATGACGTGGTACAACTAGCTCTGTTGTCTACTGTCCCAGACAGTGTGCATCGCAGAAGGAACACAATACATGGTGTTGACAGGAAAGGCAGCCGAGGACAACAGTCATGAGAAATGGAGGTTATCTGTTGAGACACAAACACCAAATACAGGTGAGTTATGGATATTTTGTTTGTGTTTTTTCAAGGGACCTCTTCACATGTACACTGTCCCCTTTTATAAGTAAATCATGGCTCTTTTCAGGGCAAATGTTACAAGAGATCCTTGTTGGTGAAGTATCGGGAAGTAACATCAGCATGACTCCACTGTTGCTTTTCCTGTCGGAAATAGGAACCGATGTTGTCAGGTTACTTTCGCTTTCATATTCCTGTTTGAACATTTTCAAGGCCAGTAGTCAAACTGGTGGAAGTGGAAGTTCTAAGCAGCTATGTCATTGTCTACCTCAGATCGACACAAGTTCAAGGCTCAACCTTGGCTTCCTCAGAGACCTCCTGCTTTCTGTGTGAGCTACAGAAGTTCTTGGGTGATGTCACGCCTCAGAGCTTCCCCCAGTCCACCGCAGTCCGACTGGACTCTCTACATTCCCTGCCTCCCCTTTCCTTGGGGTTGTCCTCCAGCGAGACCCTTCTGGTAGGGCTGCTCAACTCCTCGGCCCCCACCCTATTCTCCTTCCCCACGCAGAGCTCTCTGCTTCAGGCACACCGTGGGGAACTGTCCCTGCCTCCGGTTCTGCTGGAGATACTCAGGCTGAGGTTGGAGGAGACCATGTCTCAGATAAGGGAGAACGAGGTGGGATATAGGGGTATGGAGAGACTGATGAGGCTCAAAGTGTTCGCTACACTTCCCACCAAACAAGAAGAGTCACAAGCAGGTGAGCAAGACAGTCTCTTTAAAAACATCAACATTCATGATGTACATTTTGTTTTCATATAGCACTGACTGACATGTTGATGAAATAAAGTTTTGAAATAGTTAATAATCTCACTTGACAAAAGTTGTAATTTCTTCAAAGCTCCAAGAATAAGTATTACCACTTACACATTTAATTCCTCTTTCAGGTCCAGGCAACCCCAGAGAGATTCAGTACCGGGCTTTTCTTCTCCTCAAGGCCCTGGAGACGGTGGCTCAAGGTTTTGATTTTGAGAGAGGACAACGGGCTGCCAGAGGAGACCAGGACGTCCAGGGGAGAGGTCTCCAATGTCGGCTGCACAGCCTCACTGTGTCCCTCGAGAGGTACCTATTGGACCCCGACACGGCCAACATCAAAAACTGCCACGGCATCTGTCGCTACCCCCTGGTCAACCCGACCAACCACGCCATCTTGCTGAACGGCCAGATTGAGAACGGCACGGCCCTTGAGCGCTCACTGTGTTGTGTACCTGTGGACTATGAAGACCTGCGAGTGGTGGAGCTGAAAGAGAAAGGGACTACGATCTCCATGAAACCCAATATGGTGGCCAAGGAGTGTGGATGCCGCTAAACACCTCTCTGTTTTACCAGGGAGCATAGCTGGTTGCTTTAAATATGTTACTTAGTAGGGACATGTACAGTCTTGTACAGTATATGATAAAAGTCTCGTTGTATGCAATTGAGTATTTTTACCCAGGATTTCACTCACTTGCTCACTATGTCATGTATGTACAGTATATGTATAACTTTTTCGTCTGCATGACAATTTCAATTCAAATGTGTCCAACACTCCTGGGTTCTGTTGAACCAACTGGGTGTTATGGAGTTGGATGTCAACGTTAAATTCAGCTTACCTGTTTTCAATGTTATGTGTAATATATTTAGTCTCCGCATTTTGCATCATCAAAAAAAAGACGACTGTGCAGCCTAGGCGATCCTGAAGACATTGAAGTTAATCTTAATGTCACGATTAATGCTTAGCATCTATGACACTTTGTGTGCTTACAGGATACATACAGAATACAGAATACACAGGATACATAAGTAAGAAATCCACCACATTTAAACGCAGAGATGCCCATTTATTTGTTTGTAAATTGATCAACAATGTATTCCAAGTATATTATGTGCACAGCACAATGTCTCTCTCTTTTATAAATAATTCAAGTTCCTGGAAACCAAATACATTTGTGTTCTATAATACTTTTCACAGTCCCAGTAAACAATGTCTAATTTGATATAATTTATCATCTGCACCATTATCCTGTCATGTGAAAAAGTTATCATTAAGAATTTTCTAGGCTAATATACCATTTTTATTATATAAATAAATAAATATATTTTCCTTAAAACTGGCACAAGTTACCGATGTGTATTTAGTTTACATATATATTATATAATATATATTATAGGCCTACTATATTCCAATGTGGTAATAATACATTTTCTCAAATGAGTGAAAATTGTATGTATATTAGAATAAATACAAGCCTAAATTTGTGTTATTTAACATGTATTAAGGATGACTAGACTTCTATATGAGACATTCCTGTAAGATCAGTTAACATTATAAACCAGCCTTTTCTGGTCTCCACAGTAGAAAAAAAATACTAAACATTATAAAACATTTAAGTGGACTGACAACCATTTGATTGTACTCTTTATTTATTGCTTTACGTTGCTGACCTTGAGATCAACTCTCCTTCTTTTAGCAGATGCGTTACAGATCACTCCTTATTCTTGGCCTTCAGGATTCCTTTCATGTTGCTGGGCTTCTTTCTTCTTCTTGTCGGTCCAATTTCTTCAGATCCCCAGGGCCACCACAGCATACTGTTCCATATTGAGCCCTGTTAGCATACAAGTCATATTAGTCATATTAGCATACAAGTAGAGACACCACAGGCTCTGACTCACACACAGTGTTTTCCACCTACAGTAGATGTGATATATTCCCTGAACTCGTATGTATATATTTTCTGTTAGGATCTCTGTAAATGTCTGAACACCCTCCCACCCACCACCCCTTCCTAATGTACATTTCCCTCCCCCTCGTATGTATATATTTACTGTTTAACAGTACTGCATATTTGCATATCTTGTATGTCACAAATGTAACTACTGTATATCTCTGTATGTCATGTATGTCTTAAATGTCATGATTAGATTAGTTTAGATGATTAGATTAGATTCTTATATCTGTATATCTGTATGTTGTGTATGTCATAAATGTCATTATGAATTGAAAATGGGGGACCCTGATGTAAACAAGATGAAAGTCTTTCTCTGGTCTGCAACCCCTTAACAAGTGTGTGTATTGAGCTGTACTGTACTGTACCCATTCTGCAATCTGTTAATACACATTTTCAATCAATCAATTCAAACAACAGTGTTGGGGATACTGTGGACACACTTTGACCGCCACGGTAGCAGGTCCTTCATGTGAATTAATTAATCAGAATCTTTTCAAATAAAACATTTAGAGAAAGAACCCTATTGCTTTTAGTGACCCCATGGCCTTTCCTCTAGTACCAAAAGTCAAGTTAGACCGCGCTCTCAGTATATGACACTGGGTGCTGAAATCCCAAACATTTAAGCAGAATAAAGCCGAAGGCCGGACCAGCACTCTCAGATTTAAAAAAATTGTTTTTAATGGCAGCCTATAGTACAGACATGTTTCGGAACAGGTGTTCCATCTTCAGTGTAATAGGCTAGCAGTGATAGCTTGTAAAAATGGGAGCTATATACCATGTGGGCAGGAAGTGACATCATAGAGGTGAGCTTGGGAATGCTAGTGAACTTTGACCTCCAGAGTAAGGACTCGTTAATGTAGCATGTTGCAAACAAATTTTTACCAGAAACTTAAATAAGCCAAAAGCAAACACAAAATTCTATAAGCAATGAACCACTACAACAGAAGGAAAACTTTTCTCAATTCATAAAATAATAATATTATTTTATGAATTGAGAAAAGTTTTCCTTCTGTTGTAGTGGTTCATTGCTTATAGAATTTTGTGTTTGCTTTTGGCTTATTTAAGTTTCTGGTAAAAATTTGTTTGCAACATGCTACATTAACGAGTCCTTACTCTGGAGGTCAAAGTTCACTAGCATTCCCAAGCTCACCTCTATGATGTCACTTCCTGCCCACATGGTATATAGCTCCCATTTTTACAAGCTATCACTGCTAGCCTATTACACTGAAGATGGAACACCTGTTCCGAAACATGTCTGTACTATAGGCTGCCATTAAAAACAATTTTTTTTAAATCTGAGAGTGCTGGTCCGGCCTTCGGCTTTATTCTGCTTTCCTCTAGTACCACCATCAGGTCAGAATTTCAAATGAGCATATCTCTATCTCTGTTAGCCATACAGTGATGAAAATGATATCCAGAGAAGCAGCTCTTCGTGGACAACAAGGACCTATGAAGTCTACCGTATTGGATTTTTCTGCCATTATTTATTTATTTATTTATTTATTACTTTTTTTCTTTCAGGTCTGTTCACCTGATTTTCACCAAACTTGCTATCTGTGTACCAACATTTTTAAATGTGTCATATAGATCATTGATAGGCCAAACTATATGACCACCAGATCCAATAGAATTTTGGAAAAATGCATGGTAAATAAGGAAGTGATGTGTTACTTGTGAATGCATTGTCTGATTTGCACCAAGCTTGACAAATATGTTCGGTTTACAATAGCAAGGAGGCTTGTGACGTTTTCAGTAATGGTAATTGTGATATCCTAGCATTGTGAGACGTAAATTAAATTACATGACCACCATTATTTACATTCCTTAAAACAGACCCCCCCCCCCCCCACTCCTCCTAGGCTGTTCACATGATCCTCACTAATATAATAACAAAAAAACGCCAAAAAACGCATTTCTGTGTAGATAGGACATGAAACGTCGTCAAAAACGTATAAAAAAACGCCAGGAATACACTAGTCTAACCATAGCCTTAATCTCATGTTTCAAATTGTGTTTTCAAATTGTGACAGTTGGTTGGCCAAACCATTTGACCATTTGAGTTCGCATCATGTCTTTTTTTTTAGAAAGGAATTAAACCTAAACCATATAAAAATGCAACTAACGGAAATATCATTGACATCCATCTTCACAAATCCATTTAATTTGAGTGCATGAAGCAGATGCAAAATGTACTTTGGGATTAAGTGCAAAAATGTTGGTCTGAATTAGAAGAACTCATGCCCATTAGGCATGGCTGGATTATGCCACTAGAGGCCCCCTGAGGCAAGAAAGTGATCGACCACTGCACTTCCGCGTTAATTGAGCTCATGGGAGAGAGAGCGGGGGCGAAAATGAATGAATGTGGATGAGAGCCTTGACATTAAGTGGTTGTAGCTGCGGCTGTGGGGGTGCTGGAGACATGATCCAATAGACTTTTATATGCCTGAGTCTCCTGAACACGGAGAGACCAATCCCAAGAGACCAAACCTACTCCCAAACTCTGCATGCGCAGATTGATAAACCTAGATCTCTGGACAATCTGCGCATGCAGAGTTGAGGAGTAGGTGCGAAAAAGTGACTATAGTTCAGCCGAGAAGGTGACGATCGACTTGGGATTGGTCTCTCCGTGTTCAGGAGACTCGGGCGTATATAAAAGTCTATTGGATCATGTCTCCAGCACCCCCACAGCCATAGCTACAACCACTTAATGTCAAGGCTCTCATCCACATTCATTAATTTTCTCCCCCCGCTCTCTCTCCCATGATTTCAGAATACCGGAGGTGTTGCGGTGGTCTATGGCTCCCCCTCCTGTCCCCGAGGCAACAGACAGAAGGTCTGGGGGCATGCTCTCCCCTAAAGAAAGAAAATGTTTCAAAACAGCTCTGTAATACTAATTTCTAGTGTCTTTTGGTAAAGGATATCTGACTAAATGTACACAGTATGCTGGGGCCCCATTCAATTTAAACCATGCTTGCATGGGCACATTATTCCATTTGGTGGTCTTTGGTCTGGGGCCCCAGTTGGCACAGGGCCCCAGGGTATTTGCCCAGTATACCCGGTTGGTAACCCATGCATGCCATTATGACATACACACGGTATAGTTAAGCAGTTTCATCATGTGTAGCTTGATGGATAGTGTGTTTCTGATACTTATAGGGTTGGGGTTTTGATTTTCACTTAGAGACATCCGTATTTTAATTACATTTACATTTACATTTACATTTAGTCATTTAGCTGACGCTTTTATCCAAAGCGACTTACATGTTCTGTACGACAAGCCATCAGGAAGGGCACAACTCTATCAGCTGAACAACAATGTTCATCAAAGTGTTGAGTGCTACAGTGTAGGTTAGTTTATTATTTATTTAGTTATTAGTTATTTATTTATTTATTTATTTTTTCAGAAAAATCAAAATTCATAATTATGATGATGCATGCAGTCAATGTATTGCAAATTGATTTGAATAAAAGTCTCCATCTAATGGCATATTACTGTTCCCAGGTAGTACCTTTGCTGTGAAGCCTGCTGGTAGATTTTTAAAGGCAGATATTATACCGAGGTCTGTCTCATCAAGCAAAGAATCCATGGCATCTAGAAAATAAGGAAAGAATGAAAGGATACTTGCTGAAGAAACAGGATATAGTTATGATACAGTATATGAACCTTAAAGGAACACGCCAACATTATTGGAAATGTGCTTACCATCTTCTCCAGAGTCAATCCAGAGGATTTTCTTAGTATCACAAACAGTACTGTATTTGCAAATCTGGTATGTCATAAATGTATAGATGTAGCAGTACTGTCTATCTGTATGTCGTGTGTGTCATATGATGAATTGAAAATGGGGGACCCTGATGTAAACAAGACGAAAGTCTTTCTCTGGTCTGCATCCCCTTAACAATTGTATGTTTTGAGCTGTACTGTAGTGTACCCATTCTGCAATCTGTTAATAAACTTTTCAATCAATCAATCAACCAAGACTCAGACAAGAAGATAGATACTAATTTCCTCTCTGTGCGTCCAGTAGAAAGCTATCCGGCTGCAAGCTAGCCAAGCTTTTTGACAAAAACACTTCTCCCAGAGTTTTAAGCTAAGCTAGCTGGTCCGTATCCACTTCCATTTTTTATTTATTTGTGCTTAGCTAGGCTAGCTTGCAGCCGGCTAGCTTTCTACTGAATGCACAGAGAGGAAATTATTATCTATCTTGGTAAATGGTAAATGGCTGCATTTTTATATAACGCTTTTATCCAAAGCGCTTTACAATTTGTTCCTCACATTTTACCCATTCACTCACACATTCACACACCGACGGCGGAGGCAATCATGCAAGGTGCCAACCTGCTCATCGGGAGCAATTAGGGGTTAAGTGTCTTGCTCAAGGACACATCGTCACGCTGCCCGGGAGAAGGGGGAATCGAACCGGATTGCCAGACGACTGCTCTACCTCCCGAGCCACTGTCGCCCCTATCTTCTTGTCTAACTCTGGAGAAGAAGGTAAGCGCATTTTCCATAATGTTGGCATTTGAAGATTGCTATTCTTCTACTCAAATCATATTCATATTTTCATATTTTTTCCCGTCGAGGGAAATTGATGAAATCTTTTATCATCATCATCATCATCATCATCATCATCTTTCAGTTCTCACCTTGTAAGTCATTCATACTTGCACTCACGACCACTATGACCAAGGCCACCGCTAAGCAACGGTTCATTGTGATTCCTTTCCATGGATTTGGGACTTCACTCAAACTTTGGATGGACAGAATGCGTTCGTATGACACTGAGGGTAGACACAAGATAGTTAGTTCAGCTTCATAGCAATATACTGTACATCAAATGTAGAGTAGTTATTGTAGAATGAATTTGCCTGATATAATCTAATAGGTTTGTCTTACTGGTTATGCACGATGATGGCGAGTGTTCTTACTCTTGTTATGTCCTATAGGATGAGGTTGAAGTTAACATTTTTATTCAAAATGAAATAATGGTTATAACAACACATGAGATTTTCAGAATGTATAAAAACAATAGAATGTCCAGGTTGTTCCAGGAACATATTGCATGTCTACTGTATAACAGCACAGTGTTGGTTGCATGAAAGTGTATGGCATAGAATAGACATATGGCATAATATAACAGCCTAAAATGGGCATCTGAATCTGATAGCTAATGTTAGATGACACACACATATTCTCACAACAAGTTCCAAAGTCAACTGTATTATCTCTACAAATAAAAGGAAAAAAGCTTACCTGGTCTGAACTTTACTTTGCAGTGAACTTAAGGGTGTTTCTGTCTTGACGTTGACTTCAGTTGTGTGGGGTTAGGGAAAGTCTTACCCACCCTGCATCATATTCCTTTGCTTCTTGACTGACTGGCACAGCTGAGAGTCCTTGAAAAAAAAGATTCATGGTGTGTGTTGACACCGTATATTTGGCTGCTAGGCTAGGACTCTGGGGCTACTCTAAGTTTGAGTACTGATATACAGAAGAGGTGCTTGATTTTTTTAAATTTATTTGTATTTTATTTGACAACATAGTGTTGGCAGGATGACTTGTCCACGTGAAATACCATACCAGAAATCACTGAGTAGGCCAAGTTGCAGCGGTAACATAAAATATTCCGAAGCAAACCTATTTGATTATTGATATAGATGTACCTATATGATATCATTATAGGAGCCAAAGCACTCATGAGTTATACCTTATTTCTATTGGCTTCGTTGCCTACACTATTATAGTCTACATTTCAGAATACAATGGGGCTTAGCTGTATATTTAGGTTATTGTATTATATTTAGTGAGAATGTTTATATGTTTATTTTTATAACCTTACATTGAAATGGCATTAGGAATATTGATTGGATTTAGATAAAGTCATTGAACCGTCTTATTTAGCTCAGAACTGTTTATAGGACATTTTTGTCACTTTCCCTTTAGAGCTAACCTCGTTCCCAGTTTTATCTCCTCCGTGAGATAAAGTCTGGTAAAGCACTACGGCCGAAAGTGTGAATTTCCGGTGTATGTACTTACTTCCCCTGGAAGTTGCCTCCAAACGGACCAAACTTTTCCCGAATCCTGTCGGCAAACAAGCTAGAACGTCCCGATCATGTAGTAAATTCTTCAGGCAAAGCCGTTGCAGTGGCTTAAACGAGGAATTATTGTGCACTTCACACATTTTTTATTTTTATTTTTTGGTCTTTTTCCCCCTCCTTTTTCCTCCGATTTTCTCCCATCCCAATGTTAGTCGTTATGCCAATTCCCAATCCCCTTCCTGGTCGCTGCGCACTTACCCCCCACAGTCGGTCTGGGAGAGTGGAGGCTACCACGTGCTTCCTCCGACACACGTCCAGCCAATCAACCGCTTCTTTTCACCTGGCAGCGCGGATTCTCACTGAGAGGGCGTAGCGTGTGGAAGGATCACACTATCCCACTTAGATCCTATCCGCGCTTAGCAGGTGTAACGGGGAAGTCCGTGGGTATGTCCACAGTCACTGAAACAGGTGTGTTGACGGGTGACTGTGGCAGTGCGGGCTGGTAAATTAAACTCACTTCCCCATAACAGGGTTAATAGACGCATAGGTACGGTAGTTAGGAGTGGATCCACTTCTTAGTGCAGCGGTCTGTGTCGTCGCCCGCGGACGCGGGAGCCCCCTGTTCGACTCCCCCTCGGGACATTCTCATTTAACATTTAACATCAAACACAACGCAGACCCAGTATGATCCGTCACAGTGGTGCCCAGTGACCCGGATGTCCTGAGGGGCGTGAGTTTAGGGAGGTGAGTGTAACGGGGAAGTCCGTGGGTATGTCCACAGTCACTGAAACAGGTGTGTTGACGGGTGACTGTGGCAGTGCGGGCTGGTAAATTAAACTCACTTCCCCATAACAGGGTTAATAGACGCATAGGTACGGTAGTTAGGAGTGGATCCACTTCTTAGTGCAGCGGTCTGTGTCGTCGCCCGCGGACGCGGGAGCCCCCTGTTCGACTCCCCCTCGGGACATTCTCATTTAACATTTAACATCAAACACAACGCAGACCCAGTATGATCCGTCACACAGGCGCCCCGACCGAACTGTAGGAGTCGCTGTTTACAACGACCCGGACCCACCCCGCAAGCTTCTCCCACCCTCTAATACTGCCAATTGTATTAGTGTGAACGGCCAGCCAAGCTGGTGACAACCCCGGAGCTGTGAGCTGGATTCGACCAGGCGAATCCAGCCGCTCCGGGGTTGGTGACGAACGCAATCTCCTTATGCCACACTTCACACATTTCTATAATTGTTTAGTCGAAACCGGAAAGCCTGTAGCCGGTACTTCCTGTACTTCCGTTTTCACACTTTAGGAGGCATAGCTTTACCAGCCTACTTTAGAGCCGGCAAGTTGATTTTTACGGCTTTCAGGTGTGGAGGAATTTTGTCATGTGTCGAGTCGGCTGTGATTTTGGAGACTGGGAAAATACAGTTTTCTTACCTTGTAGTAGTGACGTGAATATTTCGTAGCAGTAAACAGCCAAACAAGTTTTAGTTTAGGAAAATAGCTTTAGGATCACTTCTGTAAAGAAAGACTTCGCTGTGGAAGAGAAATAAACCATTTGGATATCTTTGTTTTACACCGGAGCGGCTGTGGACATTATTTTTCCTTATGAATGAACGTACTACTCACGAGTAAGCAACTTTAACCAGTAGAGTGGACTGTCTGTGGTTGAACAAAAAATTCAAAGAAACAGACTAAGAAATGACGTAAACACCATGATCAAAACAGCAAAGAATTATTTCATCAATGACAAAACTGAGGAAAACAAAAACAAACCATGTGAACTTTGGAAATTACTCAATAATCAACTAGGCTGCAGTAAAAAACTTAAAACCAAATTCTCAAACATAAACATAAAGACGGACAACACGCTCATCACAGACAAGCTAGATGTAGCCAATTACTTAAACATTTTCCTCACAAACATAGCCACAACACTGGTAAACAAACTACCCTCCCACTCAGGGCATTATGGGGTAGAACACATAGTAGCATACTACAAAAACCTAGGGGTCCGCAAAGACGACTTCAAACTGGAAATGGTAACAACAGATGAGGTACTCAAAAAACTGAGTGCCCTCCAACCTAACAAGGCCACTGGCCATGACAACATCCCCTCCAAATTCCTCAGAGACTCAGCAGCCGCCATCACCCCAGTCATCACACACATAATAAACCTCTCCATAAAACAGGGACACGTCCCCAAGGACTTCAAAATTGCGAGAGTGACCCCTCTGCACAAAAAGGGCAGCAAATTAGACCCAGGCAACTACCGCCCTGTTTCTATTCTTACCTCCATCTCGAAAGTCATGGAAAAAATAGTCTACGAACAGGTCGAAAAGTACCTAGCGGAAAAAAATCTAATCTACGAATTCCAATCTGGCTTCAGAACATCCCACTCCACTGACACATGCCTTCTCTATTTGAACGACCACATCAAACAAGGGGTGTACGCTGGCAAATACTGCGGCATGGTCATGCTGGACCTACAAAAGGCCTTCGACACTGTTAATCACTCCATTCTGATTGACAAGCTAAAAGCAATTGGTTTTAGAACAAGTTACAGGTTGAAAAAACCCTCAGCTCAGAACTCGGCAGAATCTGCACCTGGCTCGCTGATAACAAACTATCATTACACCTGGGTAAAACAGAGTCCATTCTCTTTGGATCAAATAACAAACTCAGCAAGACCGACGGCTTCTCAGTTACAGTGGCCAGTGGGTGACAATATTGTCACAAGGAAAGATGAAATTACATACCTAGGTTCCATCCTAGAGGCAAATCTTTCCTGTGACAAAATGGCATCCAAGGTCATAAAAAAAGCACAAGGAGAAGATAGATTTAAGGCCTATGTTTCAGCTGTCTGAAACGGGGACACATGAGCAAGGCCTGCCAAGATAAGATGAGCTGCCAAGTCTGCCAGCTTACCCTACAGTTCTACATATTAAGAACAAAGCTGCCTATGATGAAGCAAGGCACAAGAAGGAGACATCGGATGATGCGCCCAAAGAAAATAAGCACAGGGGCGGGGAAGAAGAAGGCGAAGCCAGTTCTATGGTCAGTGGATGCATCAATGCAGAAACGAGGACCTGCAGAGCTACTGGGGCCGGCAACGTCGAAAGCATCTTGGCTATCGTTCCAGTCCACATCAAAGCCAAGAAAGGCAACAAGATGGTGGCTACCTACGCGTTCCTCGACCCAGGCAGCAACGTCACTTTCTGCACAGAGAAGTTAATGGCAGTGTGATGGGGTTAACGTCACCGGCAGGAAGACAAGTATTGTGCTAAAGACCATGGGAGGCGAGCAGATCGTGAACAGCCAGATGGTGTCTGGTTTAGAAGTCTGTAGCTTGGATAGTGACAACTTCCTAGAGCTACCCAACACCTTTTCTCAGAAGTCAATACCTGCTCGTAAACAGAACATCCCACTGCAAGAGGAAGTCGATAAGTGGCCCCATCTCAGTGAAGTGCGAATCCCGAAGATTCAGGCGGAGATAGGCCTTCTTATCGGGACTGACGTACCCAAGGCAATGGAACCATGGCAGGTGGTACCCAGCATGGGAGAAGGGCCGTACGCGGTGAAAACGCGACTGGGCTGGATCGTCAATGGCCCTATCAGTGGAGAAAATGGCCATGAAACTACCAGTGGACTCATACAAGTCACATCCAACCGCACATCCGTGGCCACGCTAGATGAACTTTGGAGTCAACAGTTCAAGAACGACTTCCCAGAGTGTCAAGACGACCGGCTTGAGAAGTCGAGGGACGACATCCAGTTTCTGGAACTGGTCTCGCAGTCCGTGAAACTTACAGAGGGACACTACTAGGGCTGACCTTCGAAGCTTTTTTTGGCAATCGAAGCTTCGGGGCTGAGCTTCGATTTTTTTCGATTTTAATTCGAAGCTTCGAAAATAATTAAAAAAATATTAATTATAATTTTTTTTTTTATTATTATTATTTTTAATCTTATGTTGTGGGACTTGTACAGCACTTTGGTAAACTTTGTTGTTTTTAAATGTGCTCTATAAATAAAGTGGATTGGATTAATTAATTAAGTAGCCCCTTTCGTGACTGTGACGCAGCCAACAAGGTTTCACTCGGCTGCGCTGCCTGGGTGCAGTGGGGCTGCTCTCACAGCCAACGACATGACATTACATAATTATGTTGCAACCTTCGTCTATCAAGCACACAATTATATTATATTTAATTTATCATTTATAATTATATCAGACAATGCACCTACAAAAGCAGATGATTACAATTAAATTAGCCAACTTGGTAACACATTAGTCATAGCAGCATAGGCATAGCCTTATTAATGTTTTGTGTGGCGTCGCCGTCGTGTACAACGATACTTACGTTTTTTAGGTGATTTGACAAAGTTGTTGTAGAGTTGTGATATGCCATTTTCTTCTGGCATATCTGGCACTCTGCTTTTTGGGCATTGTCTTTGCATATTTTAAAGTGTAACCACACGTCTGATGACTTCTTCTTCAACATGTCTGCTGCACATGTCCTTGTTGTTTTCAACACAGATAATCTCCACATGCTTGTTGTAGAGAGGTGGAGTCGAGGCACCGCTTACTTTCGTTTCATTGGAATGGAGGCGGGAAGGCGCCGCTTACTTTCGTTTCATTGGAATGGAGGCGCATGATTTTGGAGGCAAAAAAAGGTTTTTTATTATTTTTATTTTTTTACTTTGATGTTCGAAGCTCGTGCCATCGAACGAAGCTTCGAAGTATTTAAGACAGCCCTAGACACTACAGCATCGGCCTACCACTGAGGAACGCAGTCTTCAAGATGCCGAACAACAGAAGAGTAGCTGAACAGCGAGCTCTCAACTTAAAGAAGAGGTTCACGAAGAATCCCCAGTTCCACACTGATTACTCAGTGTTCGTCGACGACTGGATCGCAAAGGGCTACGCAGTCAAGGTTCCCAGTGAGGAGCTCAGCCGCAGCGATGGAAAAGTTTGGTACTTGCCACACCATGGCGTGTACCATGCCAAGAAGAGGAAGATCTGCGTGGTGTTCGACTGTGGGGCATCATTCCAAGGCACCACCTTGAACAACCAGCTGCTACAGGGGCTGGATCTAACGAGTACTCTCCTTGGTGTCGTCACTAGATTCAGGCAAGAGGAGGTGGCTGTCATGGCAGATGTGGAGGCCATGTTCCACCAAGTCAGGGTGCCGGTCGAGGATGCTGACCTTCTCTGGTTTCTCTGGTGGCCTTCCGGTAACATCAGCCAAGACCTAATAGAGTACAGAATGAGAGTACACATATTCGGTGCCACCTCATCTCCTAGTTGTGCCAGCTTTGCCCTACAAAAGTGTGCACAAGACAACAGAGAACAGTACAGCCCTGCAGGGGTCGACACAGTGCTGCACAACTTCTAAGTTGATGACTGCCTCCAGTCAGTTCGTTCAGAAGAGGAGGCTGTGTCCCTGTGCAACGAATTAAGGGCTATCCTTGCCTCAGGAGGATTCCGGCTTACTAAGTGGGTGAGCAACAGCCGAGCCGTGCTGTCCGCTATCCCTGCTGAGGAAAGGGCCGAACCTCTGAGGGAGTTAGATCTGGATCTGGACATGCTCCCGGTTGAGCGAGCTTTGGGAGTCCGGTGGTGTACTGAGAGCGACAACTTCAAGTTCAAGATTGTCCTACAAGAAAGACCACCCACAAGAAGAGGCATCCTCTCTATAGTTGGCTCAATCTACAATCCGCTGGGCCTCCTAGCTCCAGTGGTCTTGACAGCGAAGAGTATCCTCCAAGAGCTCTGCAGATTCAAACTAGGATGGGATGACGACATCCCGAGCACCTCGCTCTACAATGGTCCAGCTGGATGGAGGACCTTCGTCTGTTGGAGGATTTCGGAGTGCCTCTGAGTTTCAAGTCCAAGGGCTTCGGCGAGGCAACATTAAACCAGCTGCATCACTTCGCAGATGCTAGCCAAGAAGGCTACGGAACGGTGAGCTATCTGCTACAGAAGAGTGACGACAACAAGCTTCATGTTGCCTTCGTCATGGCGAAAGCGAGAGTGGCCCTGCTCAAGGCCCTCACTATCCCGTGCATGGAGCTAGCAGTGGCTACCATGGCAGCGCGCATGGACAGGACCTTGAGGTCTGAGCTGGAGCTCCACCTAAACAAATCTGTGTTCTGATCCGACAGCACCACTGTGCTCAAATACATCGCAAACAGAACCAGTAGGTTTTGCACCTTCGTAGCGAATCGAGTGGAGACCATCTTGAAGCTGTCAGAAGTAGGACAGTGGCGGTATGTAGATACTGCAACAAATCCTGCTGACCATGCGTCAAGAGGACTCAATGTGGAATCATTCCTGCACAATGAGACTTGGATACAGGGGCCGGGCTTCCTCACCAAGCCCGAAGAGGAATGGCCTCAGAACCCAGAACACCATGGGGACCTAACCACGGAGGACCCAGAGATAAAGAACGCAGTGGTCAGCGCTACTGCAGCTGAAGAGCAGTTCGACACAGTTCAGCAGTTCCTGGAATATTACTCCAATTGGAACCTGTCGTATATTTCTAAATGAAAACATAAATAAAACAAATGAAACAGTACAAAATGATACTGGACGGAAATGCTGTTGGTAAACTGTAAGGGATTTGGGAGAGGGGCGACAGGGGCTCCAGGAGAAATGGTGTCAGTTGGCACCAGGCCTAAAGATAGTAGGATTTAGTCGACTCTCCCATCACCCCACCAGCTGGCTGACCTTAAGATAATCAATGACCCCTCAAGACTATATTGAGGTAATCAGGAAAGGAGTTGGTTTATTTTAGTGTAAGAGACCCACCGGCCACTGTGAGAAAACCCTCCCCCTGTCAAATAGCTCCTACCGCAAGGCCACAGAGGTCACTAAACCAAATAGCCTTGTATACGTCAAACAGGAGACCATTTGGCATTCTCCCCCACCTAGATTGGAGATAGAGATTGAGTAAAACCCCCGTTCCCAACAGCACATTTTAAAGGGAAGTGGTGACAGCTGGCACAAGGCCTAAAGATAGTAGAAAACCGTTGACCCTGTCTAACCCTCCCCCGGGCCAACAAACACATTCTGCAAGCAGAAAAGGACACCAGTCACCCATAAACTATAGACTAAATAACAAGTTAACCAAGAGTAAGACATAGTTTGTTAATTAATGTTAATACTGAACAAAATACTTTAGTGATCAAAATAGAGCTACAACCTAGAGAATAGATTACTTTAGAATAGGAAAATACCCCCCATAGGATGGAACAATCAAATAAAGTTCAAATACATGAGTTACAATGTGGACATAACTTAAAAACTATTAGAATAACGGAAGTCACAATAAAGAATAAAAACTCTTAATGCTAAAAGATAAGGCTGTACAGTATTGGTCAGTGGTTAATCAAGAAACAAAGTAGTCTGTTTCTCCAATCTAGACTATGTAAACATTGTGTCACAAGAAACATGAGGATGTGGCACGCATTAAACTAATCCCCTCAGAAGGTAATGATTAAACAGCCCGACAGATTCTATGGTGAACGGTTGTGTCAGCGGACCAAGGCTGTGTCAGGACGTGTCACGACAGACAAGTTCCTGCTAGAAGGAATTTGGCCAATGGAGAAGCCTGAGCCCTGGGGGACACGTTTCCGGGGGCTTTGGGGGAGTTCTTCCCCTTTTTAAATAGGGCTGATGGAGACGGACAGACACACACAGACCCGGAGACAGGAGAGGAGCGAGGAGACGGAGAGGATCCCTGGAGGGCGAGCCACACAGAACTCGAGAGCCGAGCCGGAGACTCAGAGCCATTGACACCAGATGACAGAGGAGAGGCTCATAGCAGACTCCGCCGAGACGAAACCAAGCGCTCCCTACCTGACCGCCGAGAAACGACCAGCAAACCACTAAGAGAAGACTTGTGTTGTCATGGGAACCCGAGACAACAACCATACCACCCCAGCACGAGAGAAGAACGCTCTGACGGCCGCCGCTGATCCGAGCATGGATCAACTGCCTCATCAAAGAGACAATTAGATATACCAAAGAGACAATGTACTTGTTTTGAATAATAAGCTGTGGTTTATTAGGAAATAGAAATAAACACCGCAGTTTGTTTGATGGGACCACCTCGTCAGCTTCTTTCCTTTAATTGAACCGAACATCTGAAATACCAAACAATGCAGAGGAGAAGGGTAAAAAGACTATACGATCACAGAACTTAGATATAGGTATAAATTAAGGTAGAGATACTTCAAACCATCTCAAGAAGGCAGTCGGTTGGATCCTGAAGCTTAAAAGCACTCTGCTGATGCTGTGTCGCAAGAGGAAGGAGATGAATGCTTCGCTCACACAGTCTGAGGTACAGACACAGATGGAGATCTTCAAGGCAAGCCTGGAGAAGACCAACCTCACTGTGGAGAATATAAAGGAAGCAGAGCTCGAGATCATTCGTTACAGTCAGCGACAGAAATATTCAGAAGAAATCGCTGCGCTTCAGAAAGGCGACTACGTCAAGATGAGCAGTCATATCGCCAAGCTCAAGCCAGTACTGCAAGATGGAATCCTCAGAGTAGGTGGAAGACTCGACAAATCGGCAATGCCTGAAGAGACTAAACACCCAGCCATCCTACCTAAGGATCTCCATGTGACAGAGCTTATACTCCGAGACATCCACCAGAATGTGGGTCACAGCGGTCGTAACCACGTACTGTCCAAGTTTTGGATCCCTGGAGCTCACGCAGCCATACGAAGAGTCCTCTCCAAGTGTGTAACCTGTCGACGCTCACACAGTGCTGCTGGACAACAACAGATGGCGGATTTACCCCAGGACAGGGTTCTTCCAGATGATCCCCCTTTCACCAACACTGGGGTAGACTACTTCGGTCCGTTCGAGGTCAAATGTGGCAGAAGTGTCATGAAGAGGTGGGGTTGCATCTTCACCTGTCTGGCTATCCGTGCTGTCCACATTGAGGTGGCATCATCGTTGGACACCGACTCATTCATTGACGCTCTTCGTCGCTTCCTCGCGAGAAGAGGCCAGTTGAAAATCCTCCGTTCAGACAACGGGACTAACTTCGTTGGAGTGGAGCGCAAGCTAAGAAGAGCTATGGAACAATGGAATAGCTCCAAGATCGAGAACACTCCCAGAGGGGAATCCAATGGATTTTCAACCCCCCTACCGGTTCTCACCATGGTGGAGTCTGGGAGCGGATGATCAGGTTGGTCAGGAAGATTCTCAGCACCACCTTAAAGCTCCAGACTCTGGATGAAGAAGGCCTACACACCGTCTTGTGTGAGGCAGAAGCCATCATTAACAGTCGACCGATAACCAAGGCTTCTAGTGATCCGGACGACCTGGAAGCGCTTACCCCCAACCACCTCTTGCTCCTCCAGTCGTCAAAGCCTTCCCTGCCTCCAGGCCTCTTTGTGAAAGAAGAGGTCTACTCCCGCAGGAGATGGAAACAAGTCCAGTATATGGCAGACATATTCTGGAAACGATGGACACAGGAATATCTACCTCAGCTCCAAGAGAGACAGAAGTGGACACATGTGTCACGCAACTTTGCTGAGGGAGACGTCGTCCTGATCATCGATGACTCTGCACCCCGCAACTCCTGGGTCTTGGCCAGGGTCATCGAGGCGGTTCCTGACCAGCACGGGCTCGTGCACCGGGTCCGTGTCAAGACGAAGACGACCACTTTAGATAGACCTATCACTAAGGTCTGTCTTCTCCAAGAAGCTGCATGAGGCGGTGGTAAAGACCGTCCTCCTACGGTGTGCCATGTACTAGTGACCTCTGGCGCCAGGTATTGGTTATCCAGCAGCAGAGACACTTATCAGTTAAAATAGTGTTTAGTTTAGCTCCTTGGTTTTTTAGTTGTTAGTAATTGTCTCTAGATTAGAAGTACAATTAGGGGTAGTATAGGAGCCAAAGCACTCATGAGTTATACCTTATTTCTATTGGCTTAGTTGCCTACACACTGTTATCAGTGGTGCAGTCCTAATATGGGAACTGGTAACACGCCACGCCACGCGCACGCGCGGGTACGTGCATGCGCACATAACTGATTTATACACACACACACGCACGCACACACACATGCACACACACACACAAGCGCATATACGCAAGTGCAATCTTTCTATCATACAAGCTCTTCTTGCTCTCTATTTGTGTGAATGTGCCCGTGGAAAGCTGGCGCGCAGCACAGACGCTTGATAATCAATATCATAAGCAGGTAGACCCCCATCACGAATTCCGAGCCACATTAGTATTCACCTCCACTGCCTGTGTCACACAGAATGAAGGGGGAGATGCATTCAGATAGCCAACACCCAGACACTTAGTTACCTGCGCTTTTTGTTATGTAAAACGGTGGCCGGGTACTAGTCACAACGAATGGATACAGCGCATTTTTGTGTGCGCGTACACGCGAGTACACATCCGTGCGCGATCGCGCGTACTTCTGCCTCAGTGATCTGGTAACACGCGGCGTGTAACCGGGTGTGACCGCGACTGCACCACTGACTGTTATAGTCTACATTTCAGAATACAATGGGGCTTAGCTGTATATTTAGGTTATTGTATTATATTTAGTGAGAATGTTTATATGTTTATTTTTATAACCTTACATTGAAACGGCATTTGGAACATTGATTGGATTTAGATAAAGTCATTGAACCGTATTATTTAGCTCAGAACGGTTTATAGGAAATTTGTGTCACTTTCCTTTTAGAGCCGGCAAGTAGATTTTTACGGCTTTCAGGTGTGGAGGAATTTTGTCGTGTGTCGAGTCTGCGGTGATTTTGGAAAATACAGTTCTGTTCCGTTAGGGGCTCTGCTTGGCATCACACTGCACTCCCTCGCGTACGTGCACGCGCACTGAATAAATTCCACAAATGTACCTTTAATACCAGTATTAGTCTGACCACACCCCTCATCAGCTTACCTTCATAAGCAGGTGTGTGGTCACCTGCTCTCCTCCTTCTCGCTTTCACCACAAGGAAGTGCCTCGGTAGTACCCCACTTGACGTGTTGTTAGTTGACGTGGAGAAAAATATTGTTTACAAGGAAGGAGATACGTTGACATCATATCTTTATTTTCTCTCTCACTATTTTCGAGAAAATACGGCGATATTGTCTTCGTACTGGAGTGTCTGGAAGATGATGATCATTCTAAAAACCCTCCACCGGTTTTCGTATTGGGAGCACGCTGCTGCATGCTTCTCAACTGCAGTTCCTTGCTGTGTTTGTTGGGGTGAAACCTGTCAGGCCACAGCTGAACTGTCGGACGCGCCGCTGTTGTGAGAAGCGGTGGGTTTCAGGTTGGGTGAGTACTGTTGCTGGCGGGCTTCACTTGTCTGTTAGTGCTATGGGGGCTACTTGACCAGGCTAGGGTCCTTTGTTCAGCCACCTAGGCGACAGAAGACCTTGGTCTGAAGACCATTGTAGTTTAACTAGTGGGCCGCGACCATTAACACTGGTGATCCCTGTGTGTTCTGGACGAGTGGATTTCTCTCTGTCCCGTGTTAAGCCCCTTCTTTCATATCCAAATGAGAGTATTCCTTCACGAGGAGATATGTGCATGGATGTGCGATAGCGGCAGATCCATGTTCAAGTCAGCTACACAGGCCAGTTTGGTATTGTGCTGATTCCGTCGGGTGTTGGTAAAATCACCGTTGTAAAGCAGTGTTGACATCTTGTTTCTCTTTTCTCTTAAAAAGTGAGGAGAGGTTCAGAACGGCGGCCTGTCTGGGTGAGTGTTATGTCATTGTATACATGTTCAGGTGATAGCTGCTTAGCTTACGGTTAGCCAGTCAACTGTTAGCTGCTGCGTTAGCCTGCTGGGATCGCTGCATGGCCTACTTAGGTTGGGCCTACTGTTAGCCAGTCAGCTGTTAGCTGCGGCGCTAGCATGTCGTGATCACTAGGTAACGTTAGCTTGCTGCTATAGGCCAAGGCCTGGCGCGGGGAGCTTCAGCTCCTTGTGCGCCGTTAGCTCGGCGTCTCGCGAGCAGGGGCAGTAGCGCCCGAACGGTTGGAGCGGCCGTTAGCTTAATGCTACTCTGTTGAACGTGCTTTGATTGTAACATGTTTTACACTCTTGACTACGACGTCATCCTTGACAGGGGATGTTCGTCGACCCTGCCCTGAGCCAGGACGGCAAGGTTGCGTCAACAAAGAGGACTGTAGTGCGGGTTGGAGCGGCGACGCTGCCCAGTTCGAACAACACAGGAGCGGCTGTGTTCCTACGGTGTCTGTGACTGCACTTCGCTGATCTACGTTCCGGGTAGGACAAGGTTTGACCAGACCGTATAACACGTCTTCTGGTTTTACTTTTCTAAATGTTTTGTGGATAACGATGTTTTCCCAAACGTGTGTTGCTGCAATGTATTTAGGATACGACGCGAGTTATGTGTGTACTGTTTTTGTCACTGGCAGTTAGCTTCTCCGTGCAAATCGGGTTGTTGTTACAGATGTGAAAATGATCTGGTTGTTGTGTGAGAAACATCATGGTGTTTATATGTACCGTGTACTCACAACTAAGGTAACTAACCTATGAAGCTATGCTTGGTGACAAGTGAGTAAAAGAATGTTCTTTTCTCAGCCTGTGATGACAATGAACAGTGTGTTCACATATTAACAGGTTTTCCTGTTTTAACTGGCCGTATTGAGGGTAAAATAATTGTGTTTCCCCCCGGTTCCCTGGGGACTTTTTCATCCTCCTATCAGACATGTTGTGCACTAGAATTGTGTCTTTTGTGTGGTAGGGATGCGATGTAACCCTTAGCTTGATTGCTGAGGTTGTGCTAAAACTGCTGGAGAAACTTTATTTTCCTAAAAGAAAAGATAGTTTGGTCGCTGTCGTGTGTGCTTAGCAAGGCCTGTGGCCGATACTAATCGAGAATTATGTATTCTCTCATTGTGAAAAACGGCGTTCCTCTGTAGAGTGTTTTTGCCATTTTTTGTAGGTGATGATGGGTTGTGTGTGTCATGTGACCTACAACTGGGTTGGACTGGCCACAGAAGCACATGTGTATGTTGGACCGGGGCTCTTAGAGCCCTCTCTATTCTGTGTTTTTTCCTTAGTAAAAATCAGATAGCAGGTTAGCTCATGCGCTGTGTGGAGCTGTCAAACGCTTCATAGAGCTGACTATGACTGTGTCATATTCTCTTTTTGTCATTACATCGTATCATGGGTGTGGGGTCGTAAAGGGGTGAACTGTTAACCTTTCCTCTCCCCCTTGTTTCTGTCGGTCAGGGGTACACCCCCTGTCCTTCAAGGTTCCCGTCACGTGGCGGTTCGGCACGTTACGGGGGGGGGGGGGAGTTTCCTGGTTCCACGGCCTGGTATATTGGGCGTGTGCACCGCAGGAATTCCCCCGCCATAGAGTACGTCACTGTGCGCGTCTCTGTTGGTAGGACTTCCGTGTGCTGTTCAGGTCCATGTGATGGATCTGTTTCAGGGGGGTGGTCAGGGCTCCTCCTCACCAAGCGCCTATTCGGGCCTTCTGTGAGTTCGGACTCCTTCTTCCATGTGAGGGAGCCTCCATCAGAGTACAGAGCCTTCCTCCTCAGATTGTCAAAGTGAGTGGACCCTCTAGAAGGTGTCCTATTCTATTGTATTCTATATGTATTCGATTCAATTCGATTGTTGAGTGTGTATGGGTTCAGTGCCTCTTCCCCGGAGAGCCCTAAAACCAATTTTTTACATGGCTCAAGGTGCAATATATTCTTTTCAATCTGTACAGCTCGCGTGGGAAGTCTCTCTGGGGATCCCCGTCTCCTTCCTATGGGAGGGTGGTGGGATGTAAAAATGTGAAAAATTTTTACCCCTGGCTGTGTAGACTGGGATACATACTGTTGATGCTTCCTTCTTTTCTATTCAAAAAGTGTTGGAGTTAGGAAGTGTCACACCCCTCTTGTCGTTCCCCTGGGCGCCTTGGGGATTCAATGACAGGTCTAAATAGCCTGTTCATTGATGGGGGTGTGTCCCGACGCACGTATAGTGCTAGCTCGCTGTAAACAGGCGACTGACTGGCACGCCTTGGTTGCTTGTGGTTGAAACGGCGTTTTTATAAAGCAACTGAGATGGGGGTTTTTCCTCTTCCGACGACCAAATCCCACGACCTGGGTTGGTTTTTCGACGGATTCTCGTTCATGTCTGGGGGATGGTGACGGAATGGATCTGAACATATGTAGAGGGGTCTCACGCCCTTGGGGTGGGCCACCAGGCGCGGTTCGCCCGAACGTCTGGGTGGCGCCTTCTTTTCATGTTAAGATCGACACGCATATCTGCCCTTTCTCCTGGAGTAGGCATGTCGGCGTGGTTAGGGCACGGGACTGGTTCTGGTCACGCTGGTCCGGATCAGTTGAACCCGTTGTCCGCCGGGGATGCAGATCTGCTGTTCTGGTACCCTGAGGGACTTGGGCTTTTTTCAGGGGGAAAAATGCCAGGTCGGTCCGGGTGTCACGGGGTTAAGCGCTATGGGGACCCTGGTTGGGTACGTTTTTACTCAGCACTGTCGTAATGGCTTGCGGCCATGCCAACCTGTACACGCTCGATCTCGTCGGATCTCGGCCGCTACACAGGTTGGTCCTGGTTGGTACTTGGTTGGGAGACCGCCTGGGAAGGCCAGGTGCGGTGTGCTTAGGGGCTGGTTCTCCATTCTTTTTTGCTCCTCTCTCGCGCATGGCGAAGAGGGGCCTGTTGGGGTGGTCTTTGACCTCCTCTGGTGACCCTGTGCTTCCCGTATCGCCAGGCCCGGTCCGAGGTAATGTTCGTCGACCCGTAGGCCTGGGTTAACCCTTTTTTGAAAACTGAGACACTTGTACTGCGGTATAGCCGGTGTATACCCGCAGGTGTGTTTTGGAGTTTTTTCTTGAGGGGTTATAGGAACAACCACCGCTTTGGGTAACGCCAAGGTGGTTGATTCCCTGGTGTGTTGGAGCAGTGTCAACTCTCGGGTTCACCGGTTGAGGGTGCCCCTGCACGTTCATGACGTCTGCCAATCGTGTCAGCCTTCTCTGCCTCAACCCCTCTGGGTGGGGGTTTTTAAATGGAGGCTTGGTCATTCAACAACGCCAGCATACGCCCCTTCCGCCGGGGCGGCTGTGTTCAGCTGTCCCCTCTGGCGCCTGTCTCGTCCGCAGTCTCCAGGCTAGGGTTAACAGCCTGTTGCCTGGTTTTTCCCCGGTGCGCTGCCTGCTTCCGTTGGTTAACCTTTTTTGTGTGCTTACGGCCATGCTGACTGCCTGTTCTGCAGGGTCAGTGTGCCAGGCGGTGTACTATTGGGGGGACAGGGCCCGCTCGGCTTACGGCCATACCAACCTGAACACGCCCGATCTCGTCCGATCTCGGAAGCTAAGCAGGTTCTGGCCTGGTTAGTACTTGGATGGGATACCGCCTGGGAATACCAGGTGCAGTAACTGAGGGGCCTTTGTCCGAATACGCTGGCGATGTGGGGGGCGGGGCACTACGTGCCCACCTGGTGGGGTCTTGATGCTGGCATCATGGACTTCTCCGGGCCCCCATTCCAGGGAGTCCAGTCCTTTTGGTGGGTCTGGGTCTTCCTTCGCGCTCCGCTGCTACGGCCTTGCCACGGGGTTGGGTTTGCCCTTGACCCCGTGATTCTGGGGGCAGTAACGAGGTTGTTCCTCCGTTCGTTCCCGGGTGGCATGCGGGTTGTGCGTGTGTGTAGTCGTGGGGTCAAGCCACGGTCTGCTCACCCTGTGCGTTGAGTTGCTTGAGTGCCTCTTCGCACGGTCGGGTCCGTCGCCCTCCCGTGAAGCCCCTAATAGGGGGGATGCCCTCCATTAGGGGGGGTCGGGGGGGCTCGGCCCTTCCTGTTCTGATGGTTGTGGGGGGCTGTCAGCGGGGTGTATTTGTCAGCCAGCGGCTCCGCTTGGCCTCCCCTTGTGCAGTGTGATGCCAAGCAGAGCCCCTAACGGAACAGAACGTTAGGTTATGGCTATAACCAAGTTCTGTTAGTTAGGGGTGACGCTTGGCATCAGACGGCCGCTGCAGCCCTTGACCTCACCTTGTGGTAAAAGCTTGGGAAGGAGGAGAGCAGGTGACCACACACCTGCTTATGAAGGTAAGCTGATGAGGGGTGTGGTCAGACTAATACTGGTATTAAAGGTACATTTGTGGAATTTATTCAGTGCGCGTGCATGTACGCGAGGGAGTGCAGTGTGATGCCAAGCGTCACCCCTAACTAACAGAACTTGGTTATAGCCATAACCTAACGTTTTCTTAGTGACGTGAATATTTTCGTGGCAGTAAAACAGCCAAACACGTTTTAGTTTAGGAAAATAGATTTATCTAGAGATATCCACTGCACGAATTTTTGGTGTTAATGAAGCCAGCATAGCAGTCTGGGTAGCTGTGGTGGAGAAGATAAAGGGAAGCATATAAACTTGTAATTTTCTGATGTTAAATGAAATAGTGGATGTATAGTCCAAGTGGGGGTCCTGAGGGGGGGGGGGGGGGGGGGGAACGAGCGAGGAAGAGCGAGCAAGAGCACATGTATTGTATTTATTATTTTTACGTCTTTTAATCTACATTTATTTTTATTTAATTACTGGACTGTCATTATTGTTATTATTATTTCTGTCATTGTCCTGTGATTTATAATTGATATCACTGTTACTGTATATTGTTTGTCTAGTTTCATGTTAAAAAAGGGAAAATAAAAAACATTTGTTCATAAAAAAAGGAAAATAGCTTTAGGATCACTTCTGTAAAGAAGAAAGACTTCGCTGTGGAAGAGAAATAAACCATTTTGATATCTTTTTTTTTTTTTTTTTTTTACACCGGAGCGGCTGTGGACATTATTATCCCTTACTTATCAATGAACGTACTACTCACGAGTAAGCGACTTTAACCAGTAGAGTGGACCGTCGGCCCTCAATCATATACCTTTTTTTGTAACTCTTATAGTTTACAGCAGTAAATTGGTTAATCGTCACATTGTATTAACATGCGTCGTCACGATCACAAGGACACTGAGAAGCATGCAACTGCAGAGCCGCAGAGCCAGCGGCGCTCTCAGGTCCGGCGGTCTGAGGACCGCTCAGCAGCGCCACCCACCCAATGGCTGAATTTCCAATGGCTGAATTGGAGTATTGCACTGTGCGGGCACAGCTGTGAGATCCGCGCGAGGCCAGATATCTTGAATGAATGCGTTTATTTAAACTTTAATTAACAGATTGCAGAATGGGTACAGTACAGCTCAATACACACAATTGTTAAGGGGAGGCAGACCAGAGAAAGACTTTCGTCTTGTTTACATCAGGGTCCCCCATTTTCAATTCATAATGACATTTATGACATACTCAAAAATATAATCTAATCATCTAATCTAAACGAATCATGACATTTATGACATACATATATGCAGTACTGTTACATTTGTGACATACAAGATATGCAAATATACAGTACTGTTAAACAGAGATCCTATAGTAAATATATATGTAGCATCCTGAATATTCTTCTATTTATTCAGAAGTGCTGACTTAACCTGTTACTTCCCCTGTGTGCACAAAGACATGATAACCAGTGTTCCTCTTTGATATCTCGCCCGGACTAATAATGCAAGGTGCTCTTCTTCTCTCCGGCTTCGATATGGACCATTAACGTGACATTTGAAGAAACACACTCCTCAATGTCAGTTTCAGTATTTAATAAAAGACAAAGATGAAGACACCCTGAAACAGACACAGACAGCACAGTCAGCTGACAACGTATATCATGAATACACAATAACACTATAGCTGCACCCTACCGTTTTTCCCGGGATTCTCCTGTTTTTTCAACCTTCTTCACGCCGTGTTCACGGTTCACGTATTGGCACGTATTTTGTACTTATTCATTTTTACAAAATGGCTGCAATTCCCCTCCGTGACGACAGGTGGCAGAAGTGTAGATTAGAACGTTATCACAGGAAGTCAGACCGGGAGACGGTTGCGACCCGAAGAAGAATAAGAACAGCGACCCGTAAGCTCAGAGCTCAGGGGAGAGACTGATGCACCGAGGGTGTCAAATCAACTTAGCCAGTGTCTCTTGATTGCCCACTCTGTGGCTTTTGTCTCTGGAACAAAGGGTTTGCAAATCTTCTGTGGATAAAACAATACAAAGTTACTGTATGTGATGCAGGAATGTGTAAATGTGTTGTGTTGGTGAACAGCCGTTTGCTCTGCGCCTCGCCTGTCCCCTCCTCCCATTCCTCCACGGAGAGCATGCACTGACGCCCAATTTCCTGAATGCGATTTATAAATATAAATTGATCCGTTTTAAAAGTTGTCGTGAATTGTCATGGTATGACAAATACAGTTACTGGTGGTAACTCGCAGGCATTGCAGAGATATTGAGGAAAAACACAAAATCGCATTGGCTTTTTTTCTATCACTTTTCTCTGTAGAATGAATGAAAACTTTATTTAACAGATTGCAGAATGGGTACAATACAGTACGGCTCAATACACACAATTGTTAAGGGGATGCAGACCTGAGAAAGAAGTTTGTCTTGTTTACATCAGGGTCCCCCATTTTCAATTCATAGTGACATTTATGACATACAGTACATATGACATTTATGGCATAGGGACATATAGGTATTTAGTACTGATACATTTGTGACATAAACGGTATTCAAATATACAGTACTGTTACCCCTAGATCCTGACAGAGTATATACATAATGATGGGGAGGGGACTGTACATTAGGAGGGGGTGGGTGGGTGGGAGAGAAATATACATACGGCGGGGAGGGAATATATACATGCAGTGGGGAGGAGACTGTCTATTAGGAGGTGGTGGGCACACACACTGTTCCAAAAATGATATTCCCACTGCTAAATTAATGACCATAGGTATTTTTTATAGCTTTAACGAGTTGTAGTATTAATATGTAGCCTACAGTGATGAAGGTATAAAGACACTATGGTAATACATTGATTGATTGCTAATTTTAACAGATTGCAGAATGGTCACAATACAGTATGGCGCAATACACAATTGTTAAGGGGATGCAGACCAGAGAAGGACTTCTTCCCCCATTTTCAATTCATAACATTTACAGTAAAATCAAATACATTTACAGATTACAACCTTTATTTAATGGTTAATATTTTGATAAAATGTAATTTACTGTATTTTTATAGCATTTACACTTAAAGTAGGAACACAAAAGTAATCTGTAAAATAATACAGTGCATTTCCTGTATGGCTGGGTACATACAGGTTTTGACCAGCAGATGGCAAGCGACGAAGCAGCTCCATTGGGAGGGGGCGGGGCCGAGTGGGAGGGGGCAGGGCCGGGGGAAGGGGCGGGGCTAAAAATGTACACGTTTTGTCTCCTGCCTATGTTGACAGTAACACATAAATATATATATCTATATAATGCATATATAATATATGGGCGGCTACGTGGCGTAGTGGGCAAGGCGCTCGCCACGAATGACGGAGACGCTGGGCTTGCCTGTTCGAGCCCAGCGCTCCACATTGCTTTCAGTTTAGCTGGTCGTTCATACTAATACACATTGGCCGTATTAGGGGGTGGGAAACTGATGGGTGGGGATCGGGCGTTGTGGACAGCGACTCCTACAGGTCGGTTGGTGCGCCTGCGCAGTAGAATCAGGAAGTGTCGGGGGCAGCGTGAGCCTCCCACGCGTTACTCCTCGCCACTGAGAGATCGAGCTGCGCAGGTGAAAAGATGCGACTGCTGTTAGCCTGTTACCTCAAGTACCGGAGGGGACTTGTGCTATGTATGACTTAGTCCACATTGCAGCCGGCTTGTGGGAGGCAAGAAACAGCGTTCGTGACAGGGGAGGGTTGAATTGGATGATACGAAATTGGGATGGGAGAAAATATAGAAAATGGGAGAAAAAGTGGATAAAAAAAAATAATGCATATATAATATAATATATAATATGTATGAACAGTAATGGTGCATCAAGCATCTCACATGAATGAGTGAACGTCTCTGCAGGAGGCGAAGTGAAGAATGAGAACTAAGATGGCCGCTCAGCAATAACAGCGCAGTGCAAGGCATATCCGGTTGGATGCTGGTAAGACGCTGCCCTCTAGTGGCCGGCGATAAACTCTTCAACATTGAATCATCTTTCTTCCTGCCTTGAGTGTCCCAAAGTGGGACCAGTTTGCGCTCGCCAGCAGGGGGCGGTGGTGGCAGGCGGAGCGGAGGAGAAAGGAGCAGCGAGTGAGAGCTGGTTACCTGGAGGGCGGAACAGGAGGAAGTCCTCTTCGACAGTGAACTCGAACGTGAACGGACGTGTGCTCTCGAAGAGCCCCGTTGAAGAGCAACGGGAGATAACAAGTAACTTTGCTATAATTGAATTGATTGATTGATTGATTGAAAACTTTATTAACAGATTGCAGAATGGGTACAATACAGTACAGCTCAATACACACAATTGTTAAGGGGATGCAGACCAGAGAAAGACTTTCGTCTTGTTTACACCAGGGTCCCCCATTTTCAATTCATCAGGACATATATGACATACATGACATACAGATAGTCAGTACTGCTACATCTATACATTTATGACATACCAGATTTGCAAATACAGTACTGTTTGTGATACAGAAGGAGTCAAGAAAAGGGAGTATATACATTTGACGTAGAAACTGTACATTCATAACACAGGTTATCCTAGAAGTATAAGCGATAGAGAAGTGTGTGAATAGTGAAACGGAAAGAAGAACCAACTTCAGTAAATAACACGGGTTATAAACAAACTCGGAGCGTGTTTTTATAGTCACATATTTGTCATGTGTAGGTGGGTTTTCCAGCAAACTCACCACTCTCGCTGCCGTTGAATTCGTAAGGGCTGCTACCACGTAGTAGTACTTGGTGGCATCCGCGGTAATATCCCTGAGAGCGAATTGGGCTTCGGCTTGCGCGAACCAAGCGTTGGCACTCTGCGCAGCTTGAGTGAAACTGCGTTCAAAGTTCTGCGATCTGCGTTCTGTTGTTCAGTTGACATGTTCGAAATACGTCCCAAGGGTCACAAATGTAGGAATGCAGTAATGATAGCGTAGACGGAGTCGTGTTCCGATGCAAAAACATTAGTTTATTACGCACGCTACTGTCGCACAAACAACACTTCCATTCAACTTTCACTCGTCTGTCTCTCTTTAACTACGTCATCCCCCGCTAAGGGTCATGGGAGATGTAGTAAACACCACAAAAGGCTAGAATGCCGTGAATTATGTCCCAGTAAGTAGCCACTACACGCAAATCATTAATCATACATCCAAAATAGCATACGTTTATTATTATACACGATGATGATACAGAAAATTACAGAAAAATTAGAAATGCATGGCAAAAGTTGCATTTATTTTCAGTAATTTAGAGACCCCCCAAAGATTCACAAATCATGTATTCAGGTGATGTCTGATCTAAGGGAGCCATGGCTCCCACAGCTCCCCCCGTGGATCGCACCCTGACCCCCTCCTAATGTACAGTCCCCTCCCCATCATATGTATATATATATCAGGATCTATGGGTAACAGTACTGTATATTTGCATATCGTATATGTCACAAATGTAACAGTACTAAATACCTGTGTCATGTATGTCCCTATGCCATAAATGTCATGTATGTTGTTGTGTATGTCATAAATGTCACTATGAATTGAAAATGGGGGACCCTGATGTAAACAAGACAAACGTCTTTCTCTGGTCTGCATCCCCTTAACAATTGTGTATTGAGCCGTACTGTAATTTTGTACCCATTCTGCAATCTGTTAAATAAAGTTTTCATTCATTCATTGCCTTACTTATTTAAATAAATATATGAAATATAACAGAACTTGCGGCATCATATTGTTAATTTTGTTGTCAAAATCTGCAGTACGGCTCAATACACACAATTGGGGGGATGCAGACCAGAGAAAGACTTCCGTCTTGTTTACATCAGGGTCCCCCATTTGCAATTCATCATAAATGTATATATTTACTGTTAGGATCTCTGTTTAACAGTACTGTATATTTGCATATCTTGTATGTCACAAATGTAACAGTACTGCATATATGTATGTCATAATGTCATGATTAGTTTAGATTAGATTTTTATATCTGTATATTGAGTATGTCATAAATGTCAATCATTATGAATTGAAGACGAAAGTCTTTCTCTGGTCTGCATCCTGAGAGCGTCGCTGGCTCTGCGGCTCTGCAGTTGCATGCTATTGGAGAGGACACTCCCCTCTGTCAACGGAGTCTCGTTGCCTGGGCTTCTGATCCAGCGCTCAGGCGAGGAGAGGCGACACAGATCTGCGGGCGTGGACGTTGGCCGGATGGTTAAATCCAACCTTCAGACGATACTGAATAGCCATTGTTTTGTGAGAGAAAAAGAGAGAAACTTATCCAAGATGCCAGTTATTGAACAAACCAGTAATAAACCAGAAAGCGGAAGGTACGTTGTTACTGGATATAGATTGACATTAACGTGAGCTACAACAACGCCGCGGCCTAGCTCATAACGCGGAATAGATTATGTCCTGGATTTGAACAACGCCATTGTTTACGTTACACTCTTACTTGTACTATTATTAATATTGCCACCACACTGTCCAACTATTTACTTGATGTGTTTTCCCCTTTATTCTAAATTGGCTATATATAATTGTCCACCGTCTTAAATCAACACAATATGAGCCTGCAGTGTCAGTGTTGTTTCATTAAGCATCCAGCACATAGACTGTATCTGACTATTGACGCTGCGCTGGTTAGCTTTACATTAGCTTTGCTTTAGCAACACGAGCTGCTAACATCAACGTTACCGTGTTAGTTAACGTTAGCAGTAAATCAGCCACTGAACAGGCCATAGTCTTGTCTATGGTAACTTAACGTCATTTAACGAACGTTAGTTAGACACAACGTTTGTTGGTTTTATTATTATTGTTGATGTTAACGTACCATGGGAACGAGGAGCTAGTTAGAGCTCATGCTAGCTTGATATGAACTTCGCTAATGCAAATGTTATTGATCACGTATAGCCATTTGCTTTGCGAAATCGCCAACTGCAAAATGTACAAAAACGAAGCGGTGGATGGACATAATGGTCAAGGTTTCTCCCTTGGTGGTCGTGAGGTTTTCTGTGGCAGCTTTTCATACTAGAAATACTGAACTCCAACCATCTTTAGACCCTCAAATCCGCCCGTCAATACAGTCATTGGGAGTGATGATGATGATCCTCCTCGAATTTGGTTTGGTAGCTTTTTCCCTGTGACCCCTGTCTGTGGCCCAGGTGCCATGATCATCTGGCACAGTTGGCTACATTGCAAAAGATGGACCTTTTTAGCTGCTTCGTTTATTAAAGCGCAATGGTCAATTAGCACAATACAATTAATGGTCTGCGTGCTGCTCCTGATTATCTCAGTGTCTTATTAAGAAATATACTGGGCAATTGAGTGCACTTTACTTGGTTAAAATGTGACTAGTTGGCTGGCTCAGTCCCATGTTCCCAACTAAGTATGCGAAGCTTGACTGTAAATGAGAACACGGTAGTTTCAGCCTTGA
Source organism: Notolepis coatsorum (assembly GCF_963971535.1). Lineage (NCBI taxonomy): Eukaryota > Metazoa > Chordata > Actinopteri > Aulopiformes > Paralepididae > Notolepis > Notolepis coatsorum. The sequence continues at coordinate 188,439,930 of NC_140166.1, forward strand.
AAATAGGTCATGTCATCAAACCTTTTATTTAAAACTCAAAGGCCATCGAGGTTGCCCTTTACAAGTAGTAACGCAACATAAAAACAGGGGAAATCGCATAAAACCTAAAATAAAAAACATAAAAACGGTTTGACAAACGGTGATTAGTGATCATGGTTTTGAACTGTGCACATGTTTGCAGAATATCGATCTTTAGTGTGTTGAAGGATGTTCCAGGAGTGGTAGGAAAAGTATTTTCAAAGATCAAAACATGCTTGGGGGATCTGAAGCACACGCCAGTCATTTAGGTTTAGGTATAGTCCAAAGTTCCAACCCAGCAACATTGTAAATGGTAAATGGCTGGTTTTTTATATAGCGCTTTTATCCAAAGCGCTTTACAATTTGTTACTTACATATTACCCACTCACACACCGACGGCGGAGGCGACCATGCAAGGTGCCAACCTGCTCATCAGGAGCAATTAGGGGTTAAGTGTCTTGCTCAAGGACACATCGACACGCTTCCCAGGAGGAGCGGGAATCGAACCGGGAACCTCCGGATTGCCAGACGACTGCTCTACCTCCTGAGCCATGTCGCATTACATTGTTAATTGTAATGTGGTAGCTCACCAGTAAGGGCTTTGTAAATGACAAATACCAATGTTTATAGCGCCTCTGCAAGAGAAGGCCAACCAACCTTATTATACAGGAGCCAGTAGTGTGTTATAGCTGTCACCAGTGATGGACAGAGTCGAGGGGTGGAAGCAGTGGCATGTCTAAATTACATCACCATAGTCCAAAACTGCTAATCATAGGAAAGCTGTTTCTGTACAAGAAGTCAAATGGTCACAGCTTGCTGGCAATGTTTTCTATAAGGTATTTACATTTCTTACTCAACTTAAATTTCTCATCGAGCCAGATGCCAAGATAATTGATACTCTGTGTCTTTCTCAATGCTGGAAGTACTTACAGTGGATATGGATATATGCAACCATTGAATATTTCTGTCTCTAGTAAGCGGCATGGGTTTTGTATTACTTGCATTGAGTACCAATTTAAGATCAATAGGCACTTCCTGTATGGACAACCTCCCTGGAGCTAGTGGCCCAGATGTGCTTTTACTGTTTAACATCAATCATGTTTGACACGATAGTGGTTCAGTTCACAGAACTGATTTCATTCCCATCACTCCCAAGAGGAAGTAATCACAACAACAATGGTGAATTTTAGGGATGCCCCGATCACGTTTTTTGCCACCGATACCGATCGTCGTGAGCCATATCGGCCGATACCGATCCGATACCGATCGTTTTTGATTAAAAAGAAATTAAAAATTATTTTATACGTTTTTTTTTTTTTTTAATAAAATATATATATTATATAATTAGACTTGTACTTGTATTATCTGCGAGACATCGCCACCACGCAACAAGCTCCACTGTCTGTGTGTACTCTAGTAGCCTCCAGCTACGGCCAGGATTCTCCGGAGCTGCACCTGGACCTATACTCGAGTAGCCTCGAGCAGAGCTACGGCCAGGATTCTCCGGCGCTGCACCTGGACCCTATTGGCATAACGTTACTTAACTGTGCTCAGCAAGCCCTCAGCTCGAATACGCATCGAATCAGTGTTATAAGACATTGATATCAGGAGCTATCTGTAGCTACTGCTAGCCGGATATATAACGTTAATACAACGCCTCAGTGAATTATTTAGTTCAATGGGACATTTCGTTTTGAACGGTGAACTAACTTGCGCTAACGTGAGCTAACAGGTAGCATACACGTCTCTACTAGACTTTGTGGAGCGTTTGTTGATGTCAGGAGCTATCGGTAGCTGGCCGACTAGATGTTATAAGACATTGATAAGACATTGATATAAGACATTGATATCAGGAGCTATCTGTAGCTACTGCTAGCCGGCTAGATGACGTTAAGACAACTATTTAGTTCAATCGGACATTTCGTTTTGAACGGTGAACGAACGTCAGCTAACGCAAGCTAACGGAGATATCAACATGGACCACTAGACTTCTGGGGCATTTGTTGATATCCGGAGCTATCAGTAGCTAGCCGGCTAAATACCGTTAGACAATGCCTACTAAAAGTGAATAGTTGACTGGGTAATTTTGTTTAAACAGTAACGATAGCTAGGTAGCTAACATTAGCTCAGGTCGAATGCACTATCTAGACTCAGCAGAGGAGGTCCGCCTCCTCTGTGTTTACAAACTCTACACGGGTACGGGCGGGGCTAGGGAGGAGGAGCAGTTTGCAGGTCCTGTGCGTCTGAGACAAGCGAGTGAGATATCCACTTGATCAGTTTCCGCGATCGGCGAATATGACTAATTATCGGAATTCCCCGATCGCATATTTATACTGATTATCGGCCGATAACGATCGGTGGCCGATCGATCGGGGCATCCCTAGTGAATTTAAATTGTAACTCAACTGAGTTTTTCAGACTCATTGGAGTTCCATCTTTTTACTTATAATTCTTTTTAAGATACTTTAGGGCATTTTTGCTTTGGTAGGATTAGGGGTGCACCGATATGAAAATTGGCCACCGATACCGATACCGATTGTTCAACTAACACAATCGGCCGATACCGATACCGATACCGATAATTGTGGCAAAAAATAAGTATTTTTAATTTTTTTTAATTTTTTTTTTCATTTTTTTTTTAATTTTTTTTTTAATTTTTTTAATGAAACTACTGTATATTTGTATGTGTGTTTGTATTTGTAGGCATCTTTACTTACTTAAAAAAGGAAACATCAAGAAATATGTTTATGGTATCACTGATCCCTCTCCCAGTATCGTCTGGCGGCCTGCAGAGGGATACTATTTTCTCAACCAGAGCTTTCAACCAATGCAATGGAACCATTCTGGCGGCCTGCAGCGGGATACTATTCTCTCAACCAGAGCTTTCAACCAATGCAATGGAACCATTTTGATTGACAGTCGATTCGGCCAATTACGCCACACCGCTAGCACCCACCTCCTGCTTACCACCAAGCATTTATTCATTTTTCTACTTCGGGGCATGCCGCCATTGATCTGCTTGCTCGAATGCGAGTCAAACTTAGAACCACAACAAGCTAATACGTTAGCTGCCCGGCAGTGCCCGCCGACCAGCGCGCTCCACAGGATGGCCAAACGAGACACAATGATTTTACTGCAACAAATTTTATAATAAAACAAAGCCTTTCTATACATTTGTCTGGTTGAAAACTTTATTAACAGATTGCAGAATGTGTAGTTGGGTACGGAATGAGCAACGGAATGTAACCGAGCTATGCACGGCTTGCTTGCTATCTTCGGGTAAATACTATGCTGATGTAATTGAACGTGTAACTAACTATAATAACGTTAATGCCACAAAACGAATGTTTGTGTCATTTTAACAGCAGATACTTTCTTAAATGCCATCCTCCCGACAGAGCGGTGTTGATGGGGAGCTCTGATGGATTCGCTTGGTTGTGTTATTAACATTGAACAGCTAACCGAAAGCTAGGGTTAACTAATGTTAAAGGTTTAGCCATAACGTTACGTTGGCTAAAGTTGGGGCTATTCTTAATCCAGTAATAATGGCTGCAGACCTGCAAGCAAAGTACAGCAAGTTGGCAAAGGAGTATTCCAACGTAAATCACATTTTCACCAGTAACGTTAGTCTTCTGCCTCCCGGCTATGAACGGACTCGGAGTAATGCCTTGCTGCTATGGGTAATAATAATATGCTGATGTTATTGTCCGTGTAACACTAACTATATAACGTTAATGCCACAAAACGAATGCCTTGTTAATCATAAATAGTAACTTTGATGCAGTAGCTTGTGTGTGTGTGGGGGGGACGGCGGGCGTAGGTCGCGAGTGAATTTTTTTTTTTTGCCTTTTGACGCTACACAAATGGATGGTTAGTTATCGGCGAATGCTATCGGCACATTTGAGCTTATCGGCCGATAGGCCGATAGCAGTCAACAAGGCACTTATCGGCCGATACCGATACCCGACCGATATATCGGTGCACCCCTAGGTAGGATAGTAAGTGACAGGAAATAAGGGAGAGAGAAGGGGAAGGTCTCAGGCCAGACTCCCAGGATGTTGTGAGTATATGGTATGTATGCAAGAGATGCCTCATAGGCTTTTGTTGAATAGAATAAATAATCATGCCCTTACTTTTTCTCATATCGTTCATTCATTCTGTGAGTGGTTGTTGATATGGTTTGGCTATGAAGCCCATCTTACATTATTGCCAACAGCAGATGGGTCTAGATGTTACAGTATGTATTTTTGCTGCGGTGGCAGCTTGTGCTTTTTGTCAGGGAAGTGGGCTAAAGGATTAGCCTTGGCTATTCATGGCTGCAGCAGTATTTCTTTTTATTCTCTTAAGCCAAAACACTCTCACCAGAGCTTGCCCCTAAACCGATCCTTCATAACAACATGCATTGATCCCCACAATTAGCACAACACATAGCCTAGTTCAATAATATCATCTGCGTAACATGAAGCGTTCTTGTGCACATTGCCTCAGAGATTGGTCTTCTTTTCCCGTTTCTTTGCATCAAATGCATTCAGATGGAAACGCTGCTCTTACGCAAGCAGTAGCTCTAGACTCAGCACCATGTGACCAGAGCAGCTGTCTATCATGAAAAGCCTGTTCATGAATGTGTGTTGTTGCTGCCTGTCGGATGGTATGGGGATTTTAAAGAATGTTGTTGTGAATGACGTACAGTACAGTAGTGGGGGCTTTGCTGTATCTATTTGAACACAATGCAGGTGGAATGTGAAATTCTGAGCTTTTTGTATTTAAGGATGGTAGTCGGCTGTTATTTTGCATAATCTGGTTATGGGATTTCAGGCAGTGCACAATAGTCTTAAATTCCCCTCTTTTTGTAACAACGTATGACAACCAGGGTTTACATGATGGGGAAATAGCTTGAATCTCGCATATGCACTTGGTTAGGTTGAGCTACAAGGTTGACAATGATTCTCATTCAGTTTTCACACCGTAGCTCCATATATAGCACAGCAATGGTGTTTGCGTAAGCAGGCATCTGCCAGAGTGTTGGACTCGCTGTGGCAGCAGCACTGCCGCTAATGTGTTTTGTTCCCAAAAGGATCTCTGAGAAATAGGCCTAGTGTTAGTGATGTAAATGCAGCCTGCTAGTGCTTCACACACACACGCTAGGCTAATACTCTGGAACACATCAACTGACCTGAATCAAAATGGCTGAGCAGGTTGTGTAAGCAAACAGGTGTTTGTCTCTCAGTCTCTGTGGCGATGCTAGCGAGTATAATAGTCAGTAAGTGTATTGCAGGCCTAAAAGTAGGCTGATGGTTAGACAGACAAAATGTACCTCTCTCAAGCCTTGCCCTCTTTTCTTAATCCACCAATCACAACTGTTGCTTTGGGAAGCAACCGTTGTGATTGGAGTATTGTGAAAAGAGGGCAGGGCTTGAGAGAGGTCAATTACACATCATTATCACAGTTGGCTTAGTAAGTGATGCAGGGGAAACTATGGCAGATAGGAATCAATGTGTGTTTGAAGAACTTGGACAGCTTATTTAACTGGAAAAGTATGTTTCCCTTGTGACGTAATTGACCAGAAATGTGTTCAGTCGTGTTCCTCACTTCCACAACATCCCCTATTGTCTACTAAGTGATGCATTGGTGGAAATGAAAACAGGCTTCTTCACAAGGGCTTTTCTTGTGAGTGTCACTGAATACTGAATTATTGGCAGGCATTTTTTAGTCCTCTCAGCATCGGAACAGTCTGTGTAGAGGGAGGCATAGTGCTCACAAGATTGTGCAACAATGAAAACCCAGTCCTCCGTCTGTTACTTATTGAGTGAGCCAAGTGTTCTTTTGTCATCATTAGTCAACATGTCCTGCATGCTTTTCTGATTAAGTCAACGATCGCTGTTACTGATTGAACTTCAACCCTCAGTTCTGTGTTTTTTTTTTTATGATCCCCTGAACATCCCAACATTTGTAACATTGTGAGTGTTGTTATCCGGTGTAGCACAACTATTCTCTGGTCTTGTAGTTCAGTGCTTCCTGTGGTAACGATGGCCCCATTGGTGTGCATGCTTGTTTCGCCTTCCAGTATCTCCAGTCCCAGGAGGTGCTCCCGCTGTAGCAGTAACCCGTGTCCGGGGCCTCTGTGGTGCTCCTGATGCCCCTCTCCCACCCCTGAAGATCCCAGGTGGGCGAGGGAATGACCAGAGGGATCGCAATCTTTCAGCTAAGCTATTCTACTCTGTAAGTCCAGCGACTTGTTTCTTTTGCTCTGTATTTTTATTTCTCTGTATTCAAGCTGAAATCGGTCACAACATGTTGTACCAGCCTAAGTAATTGGATGCTTGAGTACAATACTTAAATCAGCCACCACCAAAAATGTACCTCTTTACTAAATCAATTTATTGTAACTGTGCCCACATGATGCATGGTTGAACAATCTTTTTGTGCTGTAATTTTCTTGGATTGCTATGAACAAGTTTCATTGAGGAGACTATTAGTTCTCTTGTCATATTTAAAAAAAAACACAAAAACATGTTGGTTTAAAAAAATAAAAATTGCAGGTGCTTGGGTCATCATGAGTTTATTAAAATAGTGTGTTCTACCTGTTATGGCCATTTCAGTTGTATTTTTATAGTGTAGTTTTAACACTGAAGTGAATGGACGCTTTTGTAACCTTTCACTCCATTGTGTCATGGCCAACCAACATAGTGGGTATTAGGGATGCCCCGATCGATCGGCCAGCGATCGGTATCGGCCGATATTCAGTATAAATATTCCGATAATGCTTTATTTTCGCAGATCGTGAAAACCGATCGAAAAACATGATCCAATTCTTAGCGGAGATCTCACTCGCTGCTGACTTCTCTCTCAGACACACAGAGCTGCAAACTGCCGCTCCTCCTCCTGCCCCTCCCTTACCCGTGTAAACACAGAGGAGGCTCCTCTGCTCTAGTCCAGTGCGGACCTCCGTGAGCTAACGTTAGCTACCTAGCTATCGTTACTGTTTAAACAAAATTACCCAGTCAACTATTCACTTTTAATGAGGCATTGTCTAACGGTATCTAGCCGGCTAGCTACTGATAGCTCCTGATATCAACAAATGCTCCAGCAATAGTCTAGTAGTGCATGTTGATACCTCCGTTAGCTCACGTTAGCTCACGTTAGCTCCCTGTTCAAAACGAAATGTCCCATTAAACTAAATAGTTCACTGAGGCGTTGTCTTAACGTTATCTAGCCGGCTAGCAGTAGCTACAGATAGCTCCTGATACCAATGTCTTATAACATTGATTCGATGCATATTCGAGCCCCGGCTTGCATCGTGGTGCGTGGTGGCGATGTCTCGCAGATAATACAACTACAAGTATAATTATATAATATATATAATAAAAAATTAAATTAAAAAAAGTATATATTAACTTTTTTTTATATAAAACCAAAAACGATCGGTATCGGATCGGTATCCGGCCCATATGGCTCAAGACGATCAGTGATCGGTATCGGTGGCAAAAAACGTGATCGGGGCATCCCTAGTGGGTATGTTTATTAAATAAACAAATGGACCTATCTCAAGCCCCGTTCACAGGACTTGTGACAGGTCAATATCCCTCATTTCCACCTCTTTACTATCTTGTCCTTCAGGATGCTCAGTTGCTGGTTCTTGAGGAGCCTCCTCCGGCCAACGGCAGAGTGCGTTTCCTGCTCTTTGAGGCTCACCGCTCTGAGGGCAGGCAGCACTGTGTCTGGAGGGCGGCGCTGAAAGGGGCGAACCTCTACGTTGAAATTCCCCCCGGCGCGCTGCCTGAGGGCAGCAAAAACAGGTGAGGTCAGTCCCAAAACCTGCCCCCGGAGAGCTAACCGCTTGTTCTGCGTGAAAGGGAACGCGTGTCTTGAAAACCCGTTATAAGCAGGAGATGGACTTTAGCTCTAGATCTTAGCGGCTTAAGTTCCTACTTAATTCATTGACTCCCCATAACTCACTGAACCCCCCCCCCCCCCCTTTCTCTTTCTAGTTTTGCGCTCTTGCTGGAGTTTGCAGAAGAACAGCTGCAAGTTGATCATGTGTTCATCTGCTTCCACAAGAACCGTGACGATAGAGGTAAGACTCTTTCTCAAACCGGTCCTACATTAGAATCAAAGGCCTGAAATGACACTATCGCTGTCTACCAGCAGTGCTTCCTCTCCCGTTGCCTTAGGGAGGCGCCATGCCTCGTCTAAGGGACCTGTCGGTTAACTTGAGCTTAATCGATTAGTGGGATTTATCTCAAGACCGAAGAAATACTGCCTCTCAAAATGCCAAAAGTGCTTTGCTGAAACCTGGTGAGAAATGAAGACATTAGCTCAATAGAATAACTTCACCTCCAGCCTAGTCTAGCTATAGCAGTGCAAGTTAACACGGTATTGTCTACTGAATCCATCAGGTCAGTTGTTTGTTAGATCAGTTGATGCAAGAGTCATGGTTTTGCCGTGATGCCATCTCTGTCAATTGTTTGGTGGATACATTGTAATATGACAGTGTAACGTTATTTTGGACACATTATTTTGGAAAGCTTTTATTACTCGTTTTGTTACGTTTGTTACTCAAACCAGGAGGCCATGTCTACATGATGCCATTGTAGGGCTCAAATATTGATTTAGGATTATGTCTCGGAGACCCCCACCTGAGAAGTGTTTATAATACGGGTAGAGTGAAACCTATGATCAGAATAGCCATTCTTCTACATTCTCCCATTGTGCAATGTCTAGTGAAACCTACACATTTTTTGTCTAATATCCCTGATGGAAATTTTCCATGTCAAGCCTGTGTACAGTGTCAAGGCATGATCAAAGAGAAATTTTACACGCACCCGAAAACGAACAAAAAAATACCTGTTAAAGGGCGTATCACGTGTAATTCAGCCAATCTGGTGTATCTACTAAAATGCCCGTGTGATTTTTCTTATGTGGGGAAGACAACCAGAGCCTTTAAAACAAGAATCAGTGAACATAAGTGTTCAGTGAGAAATTCAGATATAAAGTCGTCAGTAGCTAGACACTTTTCCAGGTGTAAACATACCGTTAACGATCTCAGATATATGGGACTTGAGTTAGTCCACAGGCCCGCGAGAGGGGGAGACAGACATAAGTTACTGTTACAACGGGAATGTTATTATATCCACCTGTTTGATTGCATAGAACCTAGAGGAATGAATGAAGAGAACGTTTTAACCTGTTTCCTTTAAGTACCTTTTATCTATATGATTTAATCCAAGTGGTTGTTTCCTCCAAGAGGTATGTTTATCCTTTGATGCTTAAAAGAAAAAAGAAAAAAGTATAGGGGCTAAATTAGCCCTATAAACTATGGGCATGTTACATAGCAAGTTTCTGGTATGGTAATGTAATGCAATTTTTGCTTTTGCTTTTGTGTTTTTTATGTCTTTTTATATGTCTTTTATACATGGTATATTTGTATAATTTGTATTTACTAACGGACTCTATTTTGATAGGTCTTTTCTTTTGTCATTGAGGACCAATAGACTCAGGCACACCTGCGCTGTGATGTCATTTCCTGCAAAAATCATTAACCACCTGTGTGTAATTAACCACGTGTGTGTATATAACCATTATCTTGACGGCAAGTCCATTGCAAGCTATAACACTGAAGAAGGAATACATATTTCCGAAACATGTTTGTTTCAGGCTGCCATTAAATTTTGAACCTGAGAGTGCTGGTCTGGCTTCACTGCTTCTTTTATATAATACTTAATGGGATTTCAGCACCCAGTGTCGTATCTTGAGAGCGCGGTCTAACTTGACATTTGCAATGTCTAGTGAACAAAATATTTGTGAAATTCAACTATTACTTATTGCTGGGGACCCCCTGGAACCCCCTCAAGGACCCCACATTGAGAGCCACCGTTCTAGCCAATTAGAATAGAATATTCACTCTTTAAATAACCTCATATGTGTGTCACAAATACAAAATAGTTTGACATTGGATGTGCATAGATATTTTTATATTTTTTATTATGTAAGACCATTTTATATCGGCATAGATAAATTTACCATTTGATACTAACATCCCTGCATTGCGTCTCTGTGACCAAGTGGTCAGCGCCTTTGTCCTTATCCCCCACTTGGCAGCGCGTCTCCGTGATGACATCTGGAGCTTTAGGGGGCCTACCAGCCCACTTAAAATGATGTAGGGGAAACGCAGAGCACATTGTTGAGTCTGTGTCGGGTGTACCACCATGCATGTAATGTGGCTGGTCCCTCTCTAGCGAAGACGCACGGATGAAAAATGTAAATGCTATGAATGGGAACATTTTTAAGTGCAAATCCCCAAGTGGGACTAGGAAGAACAATCCAGTTGCTTTGGGGCTAACGAACCTGCATACCACTTCAGAGATTTGAATGCATTTTTTTTAAACCGCAAGGACAGAAACAGACAAGCTGACCCTCAACATTCAGGTTCAGACATGTTAATACTAGTAGAATTGATGCCTCATTTTGGGTGTGAGAACTTGGCTTAGCATTTCATGACTTGAGAAAGTATGTACCCTGTTGATGATAATAATAAAGAGAGAAGCGCCTTTCGCAGACTCGCGGACACTTTACAAAGAGAGATAAGCTATATAAAAGAGGGTACAAATATGAATATATAAATATAGTAACAGGAAAAATAAAACTAATACAATTTTAAAAGGAAGCAAGGTGCTGTCCAATTGTGGAGCGCCTGGTGCGGGCGATGGTGAGGTCGGAGTTGGAGGAGCGGAGGCCTCGTGCTGGAGTGTAGGGGTGGAGTAGGTCGGTCAGGTAGGAAGGAGCCAACCCGTGCAGGGATTTGTAGGCGAGGAGGAGGATCTTGTAGGGAATTCGGTAGTTGATGGGGAGGTAGTTGATAGGAGGCACCAAGAAGGATTCCGTTACAGTAGACGAGGCGGGAAGTGACGAAGGCATGAATAAGTGTTTCCGCTGAGGTGTCAGAGTGAGGGGCAGAGGTGGGAAATTGTTCTGAGGTGGAAAAAGGCGGACCTGGTGACAGACTTGACGTGAGGGTGAAATGAGGGGGTTGAGTCCAGTATTATGTAGGGGTGTGGACATTTCTCGATTCTAAGATTCATCGCGATGCGGACGATTCAGTATCGATGCAGTGACAGAACATACTCGATTATTAATTTCTTTTTACTCTTGCTAGCTTTTATGTTCTTTTACAATGTAGCGCTTTGGGATTTGCTCCACAACTATAAAGCGCCCTACAAATCAAATATACTATTATTATTATTATTATTATTATTATTATATTATTAAAGCTAGTGCTCTGGTCATGCATCAACTCCACTCATAGAAAATACAGCATCAGGCTATTCTAAAAGTATTGATACTAATACTGATACTAATAAAAAAGAGTATTGAACCGTTTTTAACAGCTGGGTATATCGAGATACCTTTCTAGTATCTGTATCATGCAACACTAGTAAAGACATTTATTTTGACATTCTGATTTAAGAACTTTCTAAATAAAAGTTAATTTATGCTTGTATTAATTGATGAAAAAGTAGCCATGTGCAGTAATATAGATTATAAAATTGAGGATGTAATATATTATTGAGCTGCATCGTAGAATCGAATTGAATCATGGACAGCTGAATCATAATCGAATCGTGAGGCCAGTGAAGATTCACAGCTCTAGTATTATGGCCAGGTTCCTTACCTCCGTGGAGGGGCAGATGGAGTAGCCATCTATGGAGAGAACAAGGCGTCGATCTTTTGGAGGAGGGCTGGGGAAGCTACAACTATTAGTTCAGTCTTCTTACTGTTGAGTTGGAGGAAGTTGGCGGTCATCCATGTTTTTATGTCCTGGAGGCAGGCAGTGAGGGAGGGGAGCAGAGGGTTTGGTGTGGAGGTAAAGCTGCGTGTCGTCTCCATAAGAGTGAAAGTGGAGGCCATGTTTCCTTATGATCTCACCGAGTGGGAGGAGGTAGATGGTAAAAAGGAGCGGACCTAGCACCGAACCCTGGGGACCACCCTGGTTAACGGGTGCTGGATCTCACCTGGACCCCCCGAGGGAAACATACTGCCACCTGTTGGTCAGGTAGGATGTAAACCAGGACAGGAGGTACCAGTGATGCCAAGGACACTTTCCAGATGGTCTAGGGTAGGAGGATTGAGTGGTATAAGTCAAATGCAGCTGAAAGGTCCAGGAGGATGAGGATGCTGATGTTGCCAGCATCAGCAGCCATGAAGAGGTCATTTGTTACCTTGATCAGAGCGGTCTCTGTGCTATGTTTAGCCCTGAACCCAGACTGGAGTCGTTCGAACAGGTCATGGTGTGCCATGTGACTCTGGAGCTGGGCGGCTACTGCACGCTCGAGGACCTTACTGAGGAAGGGGAGGTTGGAAATGGGGCGGAAGTTGTTGAGGTTGTCAGGGTTCAGACCCCGTTTCTTGATAATTAGGGTGACTGCTGCCACCTTCAAGTCAGCAGGGACGGAGCCAGTGGACAGGGAGGAGTTGATGATGTCTACCATGAGAGGACAGGGCAGGCAGGCCAGCCTTCACCAGGGTGGTGGGCATGGGGTCCAGAGAGCAGGTAGAGTTTTTTTGGGGTGCAAGGGAGTCCGGTGTGGCAGCTAGGGCCGTGTTGTAGGTCTTCAGTGGTTGAGAGCAGCTGGGAGTCATGAGCAAGGTGGGAGATCAGGGCGTTGGTGAGGTCAGTGGTGGTGATATTTTTTGTGTTCCTGTACGTCATGGAGCGCTGTGGGCGGCCAGAGGTGGAGGGGACAGGAACTAAAAATGATGATTATGGAGCAGGACCCCGTTTTTACATCCAGATGATCTATAGCTTGTGGCATATGTTCAGATATTGGCTGAACTGTCCTGGGGTACAGGAATAATTAGGGATACTGTACACAATATATTGGTGACCATATCTGTGTCGGCCGAGGATAGTGATTTCGGTTCGATGAGCAAAAGTGCTATAAAATACTGTATCAGTGAACATATCAGCTGTTCAGTGATTTTTTTTCTTTTTTAAATGAACAACTGATGACTAGCTGCCGTTGTATGTGTTTATTTTTTGGCTATGCAGAGTTTGTTTGGGTAACGTTACTTGCATGTGACAATGACGCAGCATAGGATTATGGGCTAACATTGTACATCAGTATGTACAAAATTAGTTTCATTTATACAGATTATATCGGCATCAGTGTTATCGGCCATAACAGAACTGGTATCGGCCTTAATGTTCGTATCGGTGCGTCCCGAGGAATAAGATGTGAATAAAAAAAAATGGGTGGCATTCCCTTTTGGGTCACTAAAGAAGCTTGACATCTACAGTATGTGTACCTGTGTAGTCTGTTGTTTGATCTATTGAGTTTACCATTTATTGAAGTGATGACTCATGTAATGGTCCAAAGTTTAGTCAAATGCCTGATACATTTGAACTTAACCCTTTCACTGCCGCACTACCAAACGGTTAACCCTTTCACTGCGACAATACACAGAAGGTTAACCCTTTCACTGCCACACAACAGCAGGTTAACCCTTTCACTGCCACACTACAGAAGGTTAACCCTTTACTATCGGTAGTGTGATAGTAAAGGGTTAACCTTCTGTAGTGTGGCTGTGAAAGGGTTAAAGGTAGAATTTGTATCAAACAGTGACCTCTAGGTAAAATAGCCCCTCCTGGTGCTGCACTGTTTATATTTTTTGTTTTGTTTTTGGTCCGATGTGTGTGTTGGAGTTTAGTGGGGATAGGGGAGCGGTTTCTATTGCTGGTCACGCCAGGCTCTGCTGAGAGCGGTCTGGATTAATTTGCACTATAATAAGTAACTATATACTGTGTGCGTGTGTGTGTGTGTAGGTTAGGGCTGACCCTTATTAGTCGATTAGTCGACTAAGGCACCTCCCTCAAACTGAACAATGACATCTCCTTAGAAAATGATCTCAATTCCTTCTATGCGAGGTTTGAGGCTGTGAATAAAAACACCAGCCTACAAACCACGGCAATGGGGGGGGGGGGGGGGGGGTCTGCTGATGGAGACTCAGTGTTCAGGGTAACAGAGCATGAGGTGAGACGGATCTTTAAAAAAGTGAATATCAGGAAGGCAGCAGGACCGGACGGCATCCCCGGCCGCGTCCTAAAAGTCTGTGCCGACCAACTGGCCCCGGTATTCACTGACATCTTCAACCTGTCCTTGGAACAGGCTGTCATCCCCACCTGTCTGAAGAAGTCCACCATCATCCCTGTACCCAAAAAATCTACGCCCGCTTGCCTCAACGACTACCGCCCTGTAGCCCTCACCTCCATAGCCATGAAGTGCTTTGAGAAGCTAGTGAAGGGCTACATCTGTTCCTCCCTCCCCATCAACCTGGACCCTCTGCAATTTTCATATCGCCCCAACAGGTCCACGGAGGACGCCATAGCCCATGTGCTGCACACAGCAGCATCACACCTGGACAAGAGGCAGGGGAACTATGTGAGAATGCTGTTCATCGACTACAGCTCAGCATTCAATACCATAGTCCCCTCCAAACTCATAGCCAAGCTCAGGGACCTGGGCTTGAACTATGACCTCTGCCAGTGGGTCTTGGACTTCCTGACGGGCAGACCCCAGGTGGTAAGAGCAGGCAACTGCACCTCCTCATCCATCACGCTCAACATAGGGGCCCCCCAGGGCTGTGTTCTGAGCCCCCTCCTCTACTCCCTGTACACACATGACTGCGTAGCACAGCGGAACAACAACACCATCATCAAATTTGCTGATGACACAGTAGTGGTGGGCCTGATCTCTGCCAACGACGAAAGGGCCTACCTGGAAGAGGTAGAGAACCTGTCACAGTGGTGTCAGGAGAACTGCCTCTCCCTGAACGTCAGCAAAACAAAAGAGATGATTGTGGACTTCAGGAGGTCAGGGGTCAAGGACTACAGCCCCCTCAGCATCGACGGGGCACCGGTTGAGAGAGTGAACAGTTTCAAGTACCTCAGAGCCCACATATCCGAGGATTTGACATGGACCACACACATTGACAGTGTTGTGAAGAAGGCACGACAACGCCTCTACTTCCTCAGGCGCCTAAGGAAGTTCCAAGTCAGTCAGAAGATCCTTAGGAACTTCTACTCATGTACAATAGAGAGCATCCTGACTGGCAACATCACCTCCTGGTTTGGGAATAGCACTGCACAAGACCGTAGCAGACTACAAAGAGTGACACGTTCAGCCGAACGCACAATTGGAGGGGGGCTTCCCACCCTCCAGAACATTTACAACAAGCGGTGCAAGGGGAAGGCTAAGAGAATTATTAAGGACTCGAGCCACCCGAACAACTGCCTCTTTGAACTGCTGCGGTCAGGCAAGCGATACCGGAGTCTTAAGGCGAGCACAGAAAGACTCAGAAGAAGCTTCTATCCCCAGGCCATCAGGCTGCTAAACGAACAATAAACACTATGCAACAACCATCAAATGCACACAGCACACACACCCACACGCACACACTCACTTAAACAAACAACACACTGCAGCACCCACTCTCCACACTTTAGATCACACAAACACACTTTATATTTATTGATAAAGGATTTGCACTACAACTCGTACACCTACTGTAAATTGTACCTAAATTGCACCTCATCCTATTTCTGCCTTGCACTATATAGTATTGTATATTAGTACACTACACAGTATTGTATATTATATGGTAACTCAGTTACGTCTACTCTGCATCGAACATTGTACATATGTCTATACTGAACACTGTGACCTCATTTTTTTACTTCTAATTTACATGCTATACTATGTTATTTTATTTCATACTTATCTTGTCTTGCACAGTCTCTGTAGCGTAACAGTAAGAAGCATTTTGTATAAAAGTATTCTGTACTTCTGTATGACAACTATTAAAGAAACTTGAAACTTAACTGCCTATGAAAACAGGCACAGAGGCACTGAAAGAGGATTTCACCCATCTAATGAACACACTAGACTAGACAAATATCAAGATGTATCCATAAGTGGACCAATTGCATGCTTTTGCAGAGGACAAGAAGCCTTCAGTCGACTCCTTAAGACATTAAGCACCCCCCACAGCCCAAATGGAATGATAAAAAAAAAAAAAAATATATATATATATATATATATACTTTTTTTTTTTTTTTAAGTCGACCAAACTGATCTTCAGTTATTGTTATTTTTTAAGCCAATAGGCAGGCACGCAGGCATAGAGGCTGTGAAACAAACAAGAGATTAAAAACCTACCACGCATGTTGAGACTTTGTGCCAAGTAGCTCAGCTGGAATTAGACTCACGCCTGAAAAGGGTTGAGTCGATCCTTCCCTGCGGTTAACGTGTCTCCACGCCTTGCATAATGTTACATGTTTTACGCCAGGGCTATTCAACTAAATGGTTCAGGGGGCCACATTGTCAGAAACCCAAGGGGCCAGGGGCCGGACTGCCACGGCGCCTCCCCGTGCTATGAATATATGTACACTTGACACAACACGCAACCACATTTTCACAACTTTTATTTAACTACATTGCAAAAGTAGTATACTTTAAAAAAAAAAAGTGCTTCATTTATGTGCCACATCTGCAACATCTCCTGCAAAAAGTGCTTCATTTATGACTGTGCAACAACTGCAACATCTCCTCTTCAACATTTCAATATAAAAATAAAAACAAAAACAAACAAGTGCATGATGTGCATCTGAACATTCTAACATTTGAACAAAAAAACACATTTATAGTGCAGCTGAGCTTATTAAAGTGCTTCATGTCTGTGCAACAACAGCTAATCACAGCATCTTATTAGCACTTATTACATGGCGTTTTCACATTCGCCGAAATGCTTGCTTGTGATTGGTCAACAGCCCCCCGACTGCGGTCATTATTTTTCGATAATGACCGCAGATTTTTCAATAATGACCGCAGAGCGCAGCTGTTGGCAATCAAGCCCACTGACACACACTGCTGCCGGCGATGAGGGGCGGAGCGCCGAGCGGAGCCCGAACACAGCGGAGCCAGAACAGAGCTGCTGCCCGCGATAATAATAATCACTTTATTTGGGCTGACAGAGCCACAGAACAACTGCGATTTGTCAAATGAATTAGGTATATTGTTAGTAAGTTAGCCATGTAATAAGCGGGATAATGTATAGCCTACGAGGTCATTGTCGTAAAATAATTGACCTTCACTCCGTTTAAAACACCTCGGCGCGGCGCCTCTGTATTTTAAACTCCGTGTCGGTCAATTATTTTGCGACAATGACCTCGTAACTATACATTATCCCTTACTTATTGTCCACTCTTAACTCTCAAACATCAGGGGGGGTGGGGGGCAGACAGGCCTAGCCTACATACACACATCTAATGAGAGAGATTGCACTTCTTTGACTGGGCAATGGCAGAGAAAGAGGGTTCATAGGAAGTGAGGGCTTCCCGCAAACAGTGATGCGAATGCTCATTTGTCAAGGAGGCACGGTTGCTTGTTTTAATGGCATTCATGTGAGAGAAACTGGATTCACAGGTGTATGTTGAGCCAAACATTGTTAGCACAGATATTGCCAGCGTTTTTATTTTGGGCAATGTGTTGACATGAATACACTTTATCCAAAATGTTGTAGTGGATTCATTCTCAAGTGCTTGCTTCAGAGCAGATGATGCTTGCATGTCAATTATTTCAAGTTGCAGGAGACCTTCATCAATGTGAAGTGATGCAAGGAACTCTTGTCCTTTTGTGGAAATAGCAGCTACATTGGCATATGGGTTGCTCACAAAATGCATCAATTCTCTGGGCATGTCAAATTCATCAAAACGACTTGCAAAGTTTTCCCTTGTGCGTGTGAACGTTGACATGAAAAAAAAAAGTAAAAAAAAAATATATATATACCGGTATATATATATATTTTTTTTATTATCATGTAATCTTTCGCGGGCCAGTCAGAATCATCCGGGCCGCCAGTTGAATAGCCCTGTTTTACGCTAACCAGCCTTTCAGACGTGACAATGTTTCTACGCCTTCTCTCTCTCTCCCTCTGCAGCATCCTTGCTGCGTACATTCAGCTACTTGGGCTTTGAGATTGTGAGACCGGGTCACCCCCTCGTCCCTGACCGCCCTGACGCTTTCTTCATGGCTTACAGCATCGAGCGAGACTCCTCGGATGATGATTGAAGTTGCGCTGAGCGAACACACACACACACCGTTTGCGCTCGTCTTCTTCTCTTGACCCATCCCATACCCCCCCCCCCCATCATATAATTATTTGGAAATTAATATTATCCAAGTTCAGTATGGTTGAGGTTTCCTGTGAAATAGTTTCTTGTTCTTTTGTCTTTACCTTCGATGTGCTGTATTGCAATGATATTTGCACTAGTGTTAAGATGTTATAAACCAGGAATGTAAAGCAAGCGCCCACATCAAATCTGGGCACCGTGTCCTCGCCACTGTAATCCTTCTCGTCATGTAGTGCTGATTTCCTATTCACCCTCCCTGTACACCCAAATGATCATCTCTACAATGTAATATTTATGGTTAAAAAATTTACATTCATCTTATTCATGTAATTAGATATGTTTCCTTGGTCATCTTCGGTTGATTCTTGTTTTTATTGATTATTTTTTTTCTTTTTAATGTGTGCATGGATGGATTTTGATTTGTTGCTCTGAATCACTTGACAGAAATCTGCATGTTGTAACTGCTAAATAAAAGTGCTCACCTTAATGAGTTGTGCTCTGTTTTGGTCCCTTTATTTTTAAAGGCATTCAGACAAGTAATTTGTAAAATGGGTATTAGCCTTGATACTAACATACAAAGCATATAATCTTAACTCATTCAGAGCCATGCCCCTTTGACCATATTAGGGCTAGCGTGCCAGTAAGGAAGTCAATGGGAGGTTGGGGAAATTTGCGAACGCCTAAACTATCCTAAATTATGGCTATGGGTCTAAAACACCCCTCACTTATCAATAGGGATGGGTACCTTTCACATTTGAACCGATACCGGTACCGGTACCGGTACCTGTGAATCGATACCGGTACCCAACAGTACCTTTTGTCGGTACTATAAAAAAAAAAAATTATTAATTTTTTTTTTTAAATTTTTTTTTTTTACTTTTTTCTTTTCATGTCAACGTTCACACGCACAATATATGCTTACCTAGGATTTGACTTGATTCAACAACAAAGCAGTCGGAGCAATGACAAGCCGAAAACTGTCGAAATTTTATTTACCTACCTCAGTCGTAAAAAAAAATCCAAGCTTCAAATAACTACAATTTCGACAGTTTTCGGCTTGTCATTGCTCCGACTGCTTTGTTGTTGAATCAAGTCAAATCCTAGGTAAGCATATATTGTGCGTGTGAACGTTGACATGAAAAGAAAAAAGTAAAAAAAAAAGAGAGAAAAGTAAAAAAAAAAAATTAATAATTTTTTTTTCTTTTTTTTTTTTTTTCTCGGTTTCTCACTTGATTCGATACTCGGTAGTACCGACGTGTTTCGGTTCGGTACCTCAAAAGTACCGAATTCGGTACCCATCCCTACTTATCAATGACTTGCTTGCAGTCAACATGTACGAAACGGATTGTTTTTTCATTGGTACATTTCCGTTTTATACTGTTTTGAATATGAGTATAGTTTTGGAGATTTTGGAGAATTCCAGAGAGAATTCCGAGCCTCCCCAGTGAATGTGGTAACAGATAGTGCTTGCCCGAGATGGGAAAACCCGGGACCGGAGTTTTCTCTGATGCACAGTCCCATCCAATCCAATCCAATGATGTGCAATACCATCCGGGAGACGATAGGCGGCGGTATTTGCCCTTTTCGAGCTCAGACCCATTCCCAATGATAACGTCAGGCTGGATGGATGAAAAATTAATGGTTATTGCTAATAAAAGAAATAACGATTAAAACCCGAGTTTTCTCGGGTTTTGGCACTCGACGCATGGCGAGTTAACCCGACTAATCTCTTGGTCGGCACTGAATGGGTTAATGCTAATTCATCTCCTTTTTAGGAAACATTTCTCAAAGAATCAGGCTAATGAGGTTAAGAGAAGACTAGGATAATGGGCAACAGTGGCTCAAGATGTAGAGCAGTCATCTGGTAATCGGAAGCTTCCCGGTTTGATTCCCGGGCAGCGTGTCACAAAAGCAAGACACTTAACCCCTAATTGCTCCTGATGAGCAGGTTGGCACCTTGCATGGTTTCCTGCGCTGTCGGTGTGAGTGAATCAGTGAAATTGAGGAACAAAATTGTAAAGCGCTTCGGTAAAAACGTTATATAAATGCACCATATACCATTTATTATGGAATATTATTACTGCACATCAAGCAATGGTAGATCTAATATTCCACTCCTAGCCTTGTATGTAGACCTGTTCAGTGGAATTCCATTGTTTTCTTTTACATGAAACAAGAACACAAAGACGGTAATAACAACAATAAACAGGACATAGTAACAACAACAATACGACAATGGAAATAACCAAAACGTAAAAATAAAATTGTGTTACCACAGACAAAATAAAAAAATATATTATGTATAAAAAGAAATATTTATTTCCTTCCCCACTACCACCCCCAGGATCAGCACCCCTACTCCGCTTCTTCGCTAAAACATGGCCTTCACTCTCAGCCGCCGAAATCCACAATTCAATATTGGATTGCCCAATCCCCACCACCCGGGCAGTGGAAATCTCCATATATGATATCCAAAAAAGTTAATGACCAATTGGTCATTGTGAGTTTTTCCGGTTGCTTCCACCTCATGGCTATTCATTTCTTGGCTGCTGTTACCCCTGCCAGTATGATTATTTTTTGTTGTATGGAGGTCGGTAGTAATGTTGTTGCCGTATGTGGAATTGTCAGGACACATATGTTCGTGAGTTTAGTTGCCATGGATTTCCAAAAATGAGCCAACAGTGGAATTCCATTGTTAAGGGAACAGTTTGGGTCAGTTAGCCTGACACGTCAGAGGTCAGACCTATGGAACATACGCAAACTAGCTCCAGAAAGTATACCCTGTCAGCTATTAGCAAACACATCAAGAGGAAATAAACTATATAGCTCCAGAGAGTAGACCCTGTCAGCTATTAGCAAACACATCAACAGGAAATAAACGAGTCCATTTAGAATGTTATGTGTAGAAAGGTCTATACTCTCTTCACAGGACTATACAGTACACCCATCTATGGAGCATACATCACGCATGTTCCATCTGCATAGATTGGAACTACACTATAGTCAGTCCACAAAGGAAATCACAAGGCTCTCTAGACACATTTTCTATTATTGGTGAGGGAAGCTGCAATGGTTGAAATAGTTTTGACTTTGCAAAGGATAAATACACAGATGCTCACTCTGCATTATTTGACAAATGTTATGCATGCATTAATCGGTATGATTTGACATGGATCAGAGAAAGTAAGGGAAAGTTGCAACTGACCTGCATCCTATCACTTGTTTAACACATTGACCGCCGGGCATTGTGCCCATCTCATACCCCTCTCTGCCACCGTTAAAAGCCTATGGAGATGTTTACCTTCTTTGCAGGGCTATAACTTTTTAAATTGTATTGCTATATTGACATTACTATGGCCCATTCAACATTGATTATCTATCGTTCAGGATGTGGGCCGATATCGGCATTAAAATGTGATATCGGAAAATATCTGCATCGGTTTTCAATTTTTTTTTTTTACATTTCTATAGAAATGATGTCCGATATTATCGGCCTACCGATAGGCATTAAAATGTGATATCGGTTGATATCGGTATTGGAAATTAAGAGTTGGACAATATCGGTATCGGTAAAAAAGCTATTCATCCCTATTTTTAATCTTTTCTGCTGTAATTCCAAAAACGCTAGTTATAGGCCCAAACGCATATGATAGATTATCGATTGCCGTTTCTTTCCCATACACACTATATAAAAAAATTCAAATATATGATCGGTATACATTATGCTTCATCATGCGTGGAGGAAAGGGGGGGGGGGGTTGTTTATAATTCCTTGATCATCAGTAACGGCTTTATGTAGATGGGTGATATATTGATCAGATGGTTTGCAGTGAAATGAATAAACAATCGGGCTGAAAATAACGTTATATTCCCCTTACCGTGGGCCGATGAGACTGGCGGTGAAAGATCCCAATTATTCGACGCCGATCGCCTAGGTCCATTTCCGGTTTGTATGGCGCAATAAACGCCGAAATCATATAGATTATTAAGTTTAGAAAGCGATCCATATGTACTATAGTGTCTGTCAGGAGTCCCGTAGCGAGATGTGACTGCCGGAGGAATTTCCTCGATGCACCGATGGCACTTCCGGTTTTTGCCAGAGTGTAACTTGCCCGACCATCCACCAGGCGGCGGTATTGAGCCGTTGGAGTCATATCTAGGGTCCCGCTAGGGCATCAGGGTTGGCTGGATGAATTATGAATGCCATGGCGAAAATCTTTAATATTGATCTAAAAAACGATGTACAGCGATCTTGGCAGACAATGCATGGCGGGCAATAACGCTGGACAGCGCTTCCGGCGCTGGATGTGTTAATAAAACATTGAATAACACTTTACACTTGATTATTTTACACATTGTATATATTTAATCAAAATAAATGTACAACACTTTTCTCAGTGGATTAACCCTTTCTCCGCCGATGACGTGTTAAGACGTCATTCCTCGCCATGTGTAATCTGCCAATGACATTTTACAGCGTCTTTGAGATCAATATTTTAAATTTCTGTCATGGTATTCATATTTCACCCACGGATCCTTGACTGGTGCTGTAGGACTCCGCTCAACTCTCCAACGCTTCAATACCGCCACCTGGTGGCCGATCGGCGAGTTGCAACCGGATGTTGATAATTGTGACGCCGGTGTGTCTCCCTATTCCCTCCGGCCACTCGCTATCGCTCGCGGGACTCCATCTTGACACACTGGATAATCGATCCGTTGCCATAACTCAATAAACAACATTATTTGGACGTATATAGTATTATACAACCTGGAAATGGATCGCATAGATCAACATCCCATAATAGCGATCCTTTTGCTCCACGCTCATCACCCAACGGTAAGAGGAGACTGGGGTGAGTTTCAGCGTTTTTGATTATTATTATTCATACAAACTGTTCTGATCTATATATCACCCATACTACATGAATGATTTAACGTCGGCCACGGACTTATAAACGACCCCCCCCCCCCCCCCCCCTCCGGTCAACCGCGCATGATGAGTCATAACGTCTGGGACCTTGTACAGGTGACATTTTTAATCTGGCGTCAATCGGTATTGTTTAAAAAAAAAAACATATTTATACTCTAGACCGTATTTTTGTATGAATGTGTGAATGAAAAAGTAAAACGTTCCTACATCCTGAACGATAGCTAATCGATGTTGAATGGGCCATAGTAATGTCAATTTAGCAATACAATTTAAAAAGTTATAGCCCTGCAAAGTAGGTGAACATCTCCATAGACAAATAGAGCTGGCAGACTGGCTACAAGGATGGATATAAGCGTGGCAGAGAAAGGGTTAAGTCAGGAGTTAATTCGTCTTTCTGTTTCAATCAGTGTTCATTTTGTCAACGAAAATGATGACTAAATATATGGTCGTCAACGAAGCTTTTCCCCCTAACTAAATCTAGACTAAAACTAAAAAGACAAAATCGAGACTAAAACGGACTAAAATGCTCAGACCTGTAGTTGACTAAAACTGACTAAATGAAAAATAAATGAAGGTGACTAAATATGATGAAAACAAAAAAGGAGCATTTGACACATGTAGAGCCCCTTTTCCACTGCATGGTACCTACTCGACTCTACTCTACTCTACTCTGCATTTTCGGTTTTCCATTACCAAAGTACCTGGTACCAGGTACTTTTTAGGTACTTTTTTAGTCCCTGCTCTGTCGAGGTTCCAAGCGCGTGCCAAGCGAGTAGAACTGGTACCAGAAAAGTCACGTGAAACACTGTAGACCACTGATTGGTCAGAAGAGAGACGCGTCACTCGTTCGAGAGTCTGAACGAAAACAGAAAGCCGCCATCTTTAATGTCTCGCATAGGATTTCATTATGTTTGCAGCAGGCACAAGTGCAATAAACAAAGGATACAGTCACTGTGTATTCTGCCTTATTTATTTATTTTTTATTTTTTTTATCTTTCTTCCCCTCCTTTTTCCCGATTTTTCTCCCATCCCACCCTTCCTGGTTGTTGCGTACTTTCCCCTACTGTTGGTCCGGGAGACTGGAGACTGTCACATGCTTTCCTCCGACGCATGTGCAGCCTGGGGCAGGCCAACCTGGCCGCGCAGGTTCTCACCGGGGAGAGTAGCGTGTGGGAGGCCACACTATCTCTCCTCAGTTCCAACCCTCGCTGAGCAGGCGCCCCGACCGAACTGTAGGGGTCGCTGTCCACAACGCCCAGGACCCACCCTTCAGCTTTCCCACCCCCTGATACAGCCAGTGTGAGAGGCCAGCCAAGCTGATAGCAACGCCGGGAGCTGGATTCGAACAGGCAAATCTGCCTTATTTATTGATTAAACAAAACATAAACACAATTTGCCACCGAGCGAAGAGTTTAGTCTCGCAAAAAGATCGCTGACTTGTTAAGGCTTAAGCTTGTTGTTAGGTTAGGTGCTAATGTTGTGCTAGCGTTTTAGCATGGCTATCGTACATAGCGTGATCAATATAACTCGCTATTGATTGTTTGTATGAGTAACGTTAATGCTAGTAGAATAGACACAACGTGAGGTAATCACCATCCATTTTAAACCGGTTATTACCTAATGCTAACGTTAGCAAATAGACGCGAGACTGGTAACGTCTCAAGTTACAGGTTGAAAAAACCCTCAGCTCAGAACTAGGCAAAATCTGCATATGGCTCGCTGATAACAAACTATCATTACACATGGGCAAAACAGAGTCCATTCTCTTCGGTTCAAATAACAAACTCAGCAAGACCGACGGCTTCTCAGTTACAGTGGGTGACAATATTGTCACAAGGAAAGAAGATATTACCTACCTGGGTTCCATCCTAGAGGCAAATCTTTCCTGTGACAAAATGGCATCCAATGTAATAAAAAAAGTCAACCAACGAACACTATTCTTGTACCGGATCTCCTCACTGGTAAACAAGAACACCCTGAAGACTCTAGCAGGAGCACTCATTCAAGGGTACTACGACTATGCTTGCACCTCATGGTACCAAAGCACCTCAAAGGCGCTAAAAACAAAATTACAAACATCTCAAAACAAACTGGTCAGACTACTGCTTGACCTTACTCCTAGAACCCACCTCACCCCTACCCACTTTGACAACCTAGGATGGCTTAGAGTAGACGACAGAGTACAGCAACTTGCAATGGGCCTGGTCTACAAGATACACTACACGACCAAGGTACCCATGTACATGACAAAATACTTCCCAAAGGTCAGTGAATACCACGATCACAACACCAGAGGGAGCTCCACAAATCATGTTAAACCCAGATTCGGCTCAAACAAGGGACTAAACACGTTTCGCAATTATGCCACATCAATGTGGAACGCCCTACCCAAAGCTGTAAAGGAATGTGAATCACTACCCACTTTCAAAAACACTCTCAAAAAACACCTAAGGGAGACTGCAACTCGAAACTGGCCCCTGTAAATGTCCGAACACAACCCCCTCCAATGTACAGTAAATTACCAAGTATGGTCTTGTCAATAATCCAATGTACAGTGTTGTTTGTACAGTTGTACAGTGTCCCCCACCCACCCCTCCTACCCAACCCCCCCCCCCCCACCCAACCACCTCCAATGTACAGTCCCCCCCCACCCCCACCTACCCAATCCAATGTACAGTTTCTACGCCTAATGTATATACTCTTTTCTTTCTGGACTCTTTTTGTATCACAAACAGTACTGTAATTGCATAAATGTATAGATGTAGCAGTACTGTCTATCTGTATGTCATGTATGTCATATATGTTACGATGAATTGAAAATGGGGGACCCTGATGTAAACAAGATGAAAGTCTTTCTCTGGTCTGCATCCCCTTAACAATTGTATGTATTGAGCTGTACTGTACTGTACCCATTCTGCAATCTGTTAATAAAGTTTTCATTCATTCATTCATTCAACGTTACAGCTTTGTTGTTAGCCTAATGCTAACGCTAACATTAACGTTACGTTAGCATAGACAGCCTAGCTAATGTTAACGCTTGTAGAATAGACAC
Source organism: Notolepis coatsorum (assembly GCF_963971535.1). Classification (NCBI taxonomy): domain Eukaryota; kingdom Metazoa; phylum Chordata; class Actinopteri; order Aulopiformes; family Paralepididae; genus Notolepis; species Notolepis coatsorum. The sequence goes on from NC_140166.1 coordinate 188,466,114, forward strand.
AATGAGAGGTAACGTTAGCGTTAGAAGAATAGACACAACGAGAGTCTCGTTAATGTTATTGATTGATTGATTGATTGAAAACTGTGTTTTACTCTGGCTTGCGCCTAGCTCACGTCACGGACATAGCTATGCTGGAGCTCTCACAGAGCTATGGAGCTCTCAGCTGTACACCAGCAGCCCCGCCTCCCCACACGGAGACAAACTGAGTACTTTATTTTAGTACCTGCAGTGGAAAAGGAACGAAGTACCAGGTACCTAAAGCGAGTAGAGTAGGGTAGAGTCGAGTAGGTACCATGCAATGGAAAAGAGGCAAGACTAAAACTAAAATAACTGCCAAAATTAACACTGGTTTCAATGAATAACTAAATAGTTGGTAATTTACATTTTTTTTCCCCAAAATGTTACTACCATGAGTTATTTAAAAACAAAAATATATACAGGAAAAAATCAATGTTCATTTAAAATACACCATCAAATTTAAATGACAAAAAAAGCCTCTAAATTACTGACTTCATGTTAGGAAGCACCATATAAAATGTTGTGTAAAAGTGTTGAACCTGTACTACCCGGTTTTCATCAGTATGTTAAATGTGGCACGTGCAAAAATGTATGTCCTAGTATACCAATGAGTGTAGCAGCAGTTACCATAACAATCATGTCCTGACATTTTCAGACGACACACTTATTCTAAGCCTATTGAAGGCTGGCGACTGCCCCTCTACTTACTTTAAAGAGATCGACTCCTTTCAGGTCTGGTGTGAGAGACATCATCTCATTCTCAAGTGTGTGGTTAAACACTGTCGCCTCACAGCAAGAAGGTCCAGGGTTCGATTCCCGCTTGGGGACCAGGTTTCCATGATGCCAGTTACCCAGGTGGGGTATCTCCCAGGCCTTTCTGTGTGGAGTTTGCATGTTCTCCCCGTGCTCGCAAGGGTCCCCCCCCCCCCCCCCCGATAAGATAAACCCAATGGAAAAACATGCACAACAACAAGATCGCTAACGCTGTGGCGTCCTTGACGAAGACGGACAGGAGCACTTGGATTGGTCCCCTGGCGCGGCTCACGTTGCGCCTGTCTGCTCCCGGCTGCCCTTGGGGGGGAAGGACGACGGGATGGGTTAATCGCAGAGACGAATCGCATACATGCATCGCATGCATGCCAATTAATGACCTCTGAGCAGGTCCTAAATTATTATTTATTATTATACCACCAAAACTAAAGAGATGATATGACCCCAGAGAAGTGAGAGTACATGACCCTGTGGTAATTCGCGACTGCAGGTTGCATCGTACAAATACCTAGGAATCCACACGGTTCAGAGCAAGTAAGAGCAACCACTACAAGCTCTCCTTCCTTCCTACATCCATCGCTCTCCTAAATAACACTAGAGGTCTATTCCTTTGAGGTGCCACCTAACAGTGGGCTGTCACCTCTTTCTTTCTTATCCATGTCCTATCTTGTAACTTAATTAGGGCAGGGTGCAATATGAAGCTTTTTGAAGCTTTTAAATGAGTTTACCTACTTATGAATTATGGTTGCATGTCTCTATGTATTGTCATATTTGTCTGAAGTCCTTTTTACTAACTGAAGGAATGAATGAATTATTGTATATATTTTTTTTTCTTCTTTGTTTACACTGTTATTGCAGACCGATGCAGCACTGATGTTCTAAGTAAATTTCCCCCTCGGGGACAATAAAGTTTATTCTTATCTTATCTTATATAAACCTAACAGGGTGGAAAATATATTACAAAATGTAAAGAAATAAATAAATGCTGATACATATCCAATTGTCATGTAAACTGTATTTTACCAATACATATTTTACTAATATGTATACAATGTAACACGTTATTATATATATATTTTAAATACATTGGTTATAAAGCATTATTTGGCTTTATGCCTCTGTCCTGCCGCATCACACCTGGCTGTGATCATGTATCAATTGATCACCCTCTTGTGTAAATATACATTACACAGTAATTGATCATTATTATAAAGTGTTGTCTATATAGTATATACCTTTTCATTTGAATTCCATTGCTAGGGGAACAGCTTTGTCCTATGTTTACTTCCTGTCAGATACTGTATTATCAAACATTGCAACAGGAAACACAAATGGGGCCATTTAGAATGTTTATATTGTCAAGTTGAAAAGGTCTAAGATTTGCATTATAATAATTCTCTGTCTGTCTCACATTCTTCAATTTTGTTTCAGGTAAGTATGACAAGATTTCAGGTAATTGGGTAAGAATAGGATACTTTGTATTATGTTTCTATTGTCTTAATAACTGTAATTCATTGCAAACATTTTAGGTAAGTATACACTTCAATCCATTTAAGGTTTTCGTTACATTAATCTCTCTGCCTGTCTCTGTCTACACTGTCCAGATAGATTCCTCAACGTATCTCCATGTTGCTATATCTAATTGCACCGACCTTTTGTTTAGTGCTTGAGGCTCTTCAATCAGGCGCAGTACATGACTGTCAACATACCTGCTGAGATCTCTGCGAGGTCAAGGCCAGAAGAATTTGTTGACACCATGCAGTTCACCTGGATGTTGTTTTCCTCTACGGCAGCGGTTCTCAAACTACGGGTTGCGAGCCAAAGTGGGGTCGTGGGTAGGTGACAGTGGGGTTGCGCATTGGCAAGTAATTCATTTTTTTTTACAACATATTTTGGCTAAATATGCATCGTTTTATAAATGTGTATTGATAACATAGTGCTGTAATAAAATGTTCTAATAAATATGCATGATCAAGTTCAACAACATGTGCTTTTATTTTGATATTCATGGCGGTGTTTGCAGGGCTATATCTATATTCTATATTATAGCTATGGAGACAATACTATGGCTCATTTGACATCAACTATCCATCGTTCAACATGTGAAAGATTATAAATTTTATCATGTATACGTTCACGTGTTATACCGTGGTGAATATTGTATAGTTTCAGAGTGATCCTGGCTAATTCCTGAAAACGCCGCTATGGAGCAATACGTGAATTTAGCTAAAAGCGTTGGCGTTGCTCGCCTGGACACACTATTTTTTTTTGATGCTTTTACCGCCAGCAACGGCATACGTTTTGGAACACGTTATATTATGATCGTTGCGATCGATCAAAATAAATTAAACATATATGACTTACCATCAGAAGAGTTGACATACAGCTGTCCACAACAAAATAAATAAGTGTTTCATATCCTTTACTCCATTGTAACTGTTACAATGTTACTACTAAACATAAACACACCATCACCACCACTAATATCTTTAAGAAAAAAAATATTTTTATTAGAACTGAATAGCGAATTAAATAACGCATTTTAAATTGCAATTATTATATATAACAAGATAATCAGTAATAGAATTAAGGCAAATGATAAAATAAAACAAACTGAACTGTACATTAAATGATAAAACTATAAACAATATAATTAACATTAACAAAATAATGTGTGCATTTTGTGTCAGGTGCATTTATTATAGATCAGTTATGCATTTGTCTTCCAAATTTAACCCGACAAGTATTTGCATCCCTGACTCAATATCTTTGGGAACTATAAGAAAAAAAGAAATTACTGAGATGGTAAACAAATGCATGAACAAAACTTCAACAGATGGAGACAACATTGATATGACCCTGGTAAAGAATATAATTGAGGGAATTGTGGATCCATTAACTCACATATTTAATCCTCCATTCAAAACGGGAACATTTCCAGAAAAGATTTAAATGGCTAAAGTTATCCCAAAGCTGGAGATAAACACCTCTTCACCAACTACAGACCGATATCATTATTATCACAGTTCTCAAAAATACTTGAGAAACTATATGATGAAAGACTGGCCAAATTCATTGAAAAATGTCAACTATTAATGGATAGTCAGTATGGTTTCAGAACAGCTAGATCTACTTCCATGGCATTAATGGAGCTATAGAGTAAATAACCACATGTATAGAGAGAAAGAAATACGCACTTCGTATATATTCATGGTCTCATTCTCCAACGGACTTACGACAAAAAGGGCTTTCTCTTAGGGCCATTTGAGACCTTTTCGAGCAAGACATGTGTCACGTACGTGGGTTGTTCATTATCATTATTGCCATATTTTTAACACCATGTAAACATCAGGTTAGTATATGTAATGTGTTATTTTTGTTATGTGATGTGTGCCATCTTCTAAAAACCCCCTTCCCAGATGCCACTTGTCTCATTGATTGGACTGATTGCACCTGCTGATTGCACCTGCAGGCAGTCTGAGGCCATGTCCTCACGTATATGGATATTTTGCCCAACGCACATTTTATTCCACGATTGGGCCTCTCATCCACACGTAAAGGGTGTTTTCAGAGACATAAACGGAGACTTTCTTAAACGCATTTTAAAGTGAAGATTTTCCAAAATATCCGTTCAGTGGATCCGATCTAGATAAACGATGACGCCACAGCTCACTACGCATGCTCAGACTGTTGTTCCATCCATGGCAATACAATAGGCGCCCGTAGCCTTGAAGCGCACAGAGGCAATAAGATGGACAGCGCCTTGTGCTGAAATGACAGACAGAAATAGCATGTAGTTTCTTCCCCCTCGAATGTATATATTTTCTCTTATTGATCTCTGCCTCTTAAAGCAGTACTGCATATTTGTATATCTTGTATATCATTCATGAATGTCTAGATGTAACAGCTACTGTATACTCCAGTGCCGACAGATTCGGCCATCAGACGCTGCTTGCGTGTAATAGGGATGTATCTGTTATTTAGTTATACTGGACATTTTCGTTTACATAAGTAGATTTTTCGTTTCTGTTTATTTATTAAGTTAATATAAACCGTGTTTAGAACGTTTTTGAGGTTGTTAAACACACGCTTTTGATTTATTTAAGTGGCGAGTGGCGTTTTTTTCGTCCGCTTATTTCTCAAGAGATATCATACAATGTCATGTTGAGACCTTGCGATCACAATATCGCGATTCCGAAACAAAATAAGGCAAGGCATTATCACAAACTGTAGCAAAGATATTTAATGTTTTGCTAAACATGTCTAGTGTTGCGCCCTGCTTCAGTTAAAAGCCAAATTGCATTCTAAATTCAGTTAATAGACTCGCAACAGAAGAGGTCTGCACCTGATGCGCTCTGATGTTGCGGATAGTTGAGGATGTTGGCATCGCGCGTGAGTGGTCCCAGAATGACCTATAATAACTTAACATTATTAGTTGAATAGTTACTTTACAGGATGGGCGGCTAGGTGGTGTAGTGGGCAAGGCACTCGCCACCAGTGTGGAGACGCTAGGATTCGCGTGTTCGAATCCAGCTCTCCACATTGTTTTCAGTTTAGCTGGTCGTCCGCAGTAATACACATTGGCCGTATTACGGGGAGGGAAAACTGAAGGGTGGGGATCGAACGTTGTGAACAAGCGACTCCTACAAGTCGGTTGGTGCGCCTGCGCAGTAGAATCAGGAAGTGTCGGGGGCAGCGTGAGCCTCCCACGCGTTACTCCTCGACACTGAGAGATCGAGCTGCGCAGGTGAAAAGATGCGACTGCTGTTACCTCAAGTACCGGAGGGGACTTGTGCTATGTATGACTTAGTCCACATTGCAGCCGGCTTGTGGGAGGCAAGAAACAGCGTTCGTGACAGGGGAGGGTTGAATTGGATGATACGAAATTGGGATGGGAGAAAATATAGAAAAATGGGAGAAAAAGTGGATAAAAAAAAAAAGAATAGTTACTTTACAGGAATCCGTTGAATACATTGACATTGTATCTCTCCGTCGCCCAGTGCGCAGAAGTAAAGCATTAAATCGTGACATATCTAGATTGGTTGTTTCCTCTGGACTGCATCTAATCCACCGCTATATCTATCTATTTATTATCTACTGTATGTATGTCAATATAGCCAATGGAAATGCTAGGAATGGTGAAGTGGGCTGGGTGAACCAATGGACAATTCCTATCATTTCTCTGCCGTCCTGACCGCTCGTACCACCATGGTATTTGGGATATCGCTTATCGCCACCTGCTGGCCTGCATGCTTGTTGGAGCAATTCATATGCTTTATGTGTTTGTGTCTTTTTTAACACTGTGGTGTGGACGGGGATTTTATTTTAAACGGAGCCTGGGAATATCCGTTTGGCAAAAGATCCATATACGTGAGGACATGGCCAGACGAGTAGTTATTAACCTGGAAGATGACACACATCAGGGCGCCTCATTTGAATCACTGCCACGTTCCAGAGTGGAGTGGGGAGGTTGCCCTTCTTACCTATAGCTGTATCTGTGGAGTGATATTGTGTGGCCTTGTGCCATTTACCACTTGGTGTGGATTAATCCTTTGATGGTTGTTGTGTCCTATGAATGACACGTTGATATTTTTGCTAAGTGTTTGTTTGTCTGTATGTATACCTTGTTTGTTCTCCCCTACCATTTTCCCTGATTGGATATTGTTGTGGGTTTAAATCCCCGCTTCAATAAATATTATTTACCATTTGGAAAACGCTTTGTGTTGTTTCTTGCCTGCCGGGACCGGTGCTTAAAGCACCTACTGGACGGGCTGGTTTTCATGTACAGCCCGCTCCAGCTATATTCTATATGGTCGTCAGACCTTTGTACATGACAACATGAATATAGACAATACATTATAATATAATATTAATTATATATGTTTTATTGGGACGGTTGGTGAATCCCAAAATCGGCCCGAAAAGGTCTCAAATGGCCCTAAGAGAAAGCCCTTTTTGTCGTAAGTCCTTGGTGAATGAGACAAATTTTTTACCTTAAAAAAGATTTGATACAATAGATCATGAGATTCTTTTTGGTCCCCCATTTCATCAGGACATATATGACATACATGACATACAGATAGACAGTACTGCTACATCTATACATTTATGACATACCAGATTTGCAAATACAGTACTGTTTGTGATACAAAAAGAGTCCAGAAAAGAGAGTATATACATTTGACGTAAAAACTGTACATTGGAGGAGGTTGGGTGGGGTGGGGGGAAACACTGTACAACTGTACAAGCAAAACTGTACATTGGAATATTGACAACCATACTAGGTAATTTACTGTACATTGGAGGGGGTTGGGGGGGGGGAACACTGTACAAACAAGCAAAACTGTACATTGGAATATTGACAAAACCATACTAGGTAATTTACTGTACATTGGAGGGGGTTGGGTTAGGACATTTACAGGGGCCAGTTTCGAATTGCAGTCTCCCGTAGGTGTTCTTTGAGAGTGCTTTTGAAAGTGGGTAGTGATTCACATTCCTTTACAGCATTAGGTAGGGCGTTCCACATTGATGTGGCATAATTGCGAAACATGTTTAGTCCCTTGTTTGAGCCGAATCTGGGTTTAACATGATTTGTGGAGCTCCCTCTGGTGTTGTGATCGTGGTATTCACTGACCTTTGGGAAGTATTTTGACATGTACATGGGTACCTTGGTCGTGTAGTGTATCTTGTAGACCAGGCCCATTGCAAGTTGCTGTACTCTGTCGTCTACTCTAAGCCATCCTAGGTTGTCAAAGTGGGCAGGGGTGAGGTGGGTTCTAGGAGTAAGGTCAAGCAGTAGTCTGACCAGTTTGTTTTGAGATGTTTGTAATTTTGTTTTTAGCGCCTTTGAGGTGCTTTGGTACCATGAGGTGATTGATTGATTCATTTGATTGATGGATTAAAAACACACAACAAGGATCCAAAGGATAACATGAGAAAGAGTAAAACCCTTATTTCCGTCATGGTCCCAAGGTGCAAGCATAGTCGTAGTACCCTTGAATGAGTGCTGTTGCCAGAGTCTTCAGGGTATTCTTGTTTATCAGAGAGGAGATCCGGTACAAGAATCGAATTCATTGGTTGACTTTTTTTGTATTACATTGGATGCCATTTTGTCACAGGAAAGATTAGCCTCTAGGATGGAACCCAGGTAGGTAATTTCATCTTTCCTTGTGACAATATTGTCACCCACTGTAACTGAGAAGCCGTCGGTCTTGCTGAGTTTGTTATTTGAACCGAAAAGAATGGACTCTGTTTTGCCTATGTGTAATGATAGTTTTTTATCAGTGAGCCATATGCAGATTTTGCCTAGTTCCGAGCTGAGGGTTTTTTCAACCTGTAACAGGAACAAGTTGCAGTCACAAGCTGACGACATGTCATTTGCATAAATTAGGAACAGTAGCGGTCCTAGTATGCTTCCTTGTGGAACACCACAGCTCACTGTGAGGGGGGGGGGGGGGGGGGTAGGGTACCGTTAGGGATGGGTATCTTTCACATTTGAACCGATACGGTACCGGTACCCAACGGTACCTTTTTTCTGTACTTTAGTCTCAAAATTTTTTATTTACCTACATCAGTCGAAAAAAAAAATCCAAACTTCAAATAACTACAATTTCGACCGTTTTTGGCATGCCATTGCTCCGACTGCTTTGTTGTTGAATCAAGTCAAATCCTAGGTAAGCATTATTGTGCGTGTGAACGTTGACATGAAAAGAAAAAATTTACTTTTTTTTTTATTAATTTTTTTTAATTTTTTTTTAGTATCTCACTTGAATCGATACTCGGTAGTACCGACGTGTTTCGGTTCGGTACCTTAAAAGTACCGAATTCGGTACCCATCCCTACCGTTTACCTCCACCATCTGTTCCCTCCCCTCAAGGTAGGATTGCATCCAGCTCACTGATAGACTATCAAAACCAATTGCTTTTAGCTTGTCAATCAGAATGGAGTGATTGACAGTGTCGAAGGCCTTTTGTAGGTCCAGCATGACCATGCCACAGTATTTGTCCGCGTCCACCTCTTGTTTGATGTGGTCGTTCAAATAGAGAAGACATGTGTCAGTGGAGTGGGATGTTCTGAAGCCAGATTGGAATTCGTAGATTAGATTTTTTTCCGCTAGGTACTTTTCGACCTGTTTGTAGACTATTTTTTCCATGACTTTCGAGATGGAGGTAAGAATAGAAACAGGGCGGTAGTTGCCTGGGTCTAATTTGCTGCCCTTTTTGTGCAGAGGGGTCACCCTCGCAATTTTGAAGTCCTTGGGGACGTGTCCCTGTTTTATGGAGAGGTTTATTATGTGTGTGATGACTGGGGTGATGGCGGCTGCTGAGTCTCTGAGGAATTTGGAGGGGATGTTGTCATGGCCAGTGGCCTTGTTAGGTTGGAGGGCTCTCAGTTTTTTGAGTACCTCATCTGTTGTTACCATTTCCAGCTTGAAGTTGTCCTTGCGGACCCCTAGGTTTTTGTAGTAAGCTACTATGTGTTCTACCCCATAATGCCCTGAGTGGGAGGGTAGTTTGTTTACCAGTGTTGTGGCTATGTTTGTGAAGAAAATGTTTAAGTAATTGGCTACATCCAGCTTGTCTGTGATGAGCGTGTTGTCCGTTTTTATGTTTATGTTTGAGAATCTGGTTTTAAGTTTTTTACTGCAGCTTAGTTGATTATTGAGTCATTTCCAAAGTTCACGTGGTTTGTTTTTGTTTTCCTCAGTTTTGTCATTGATGAAATTCTTTTTTGCAGTTTTGATCATGGAGTTTACGTTGTTTCTTAGTCTGTTTCTTTCCAGTTTGAGTTCAGTCACGTGGGCTTGGAGTTCACTGCTCGTGCTTTTGGTAAGCTTTGACTGACTTTTACGAAACTCAGAGCATTTTTTGTCTCTGGTTTTCATAGCGGCCAGTATTTCGGAGTGCATAAAATATCTATGCTCAAAAATTGCGAAAAGCTTGTGAATTCTGGGTAAAACGAAATACATCTTAAATCAGAAATCACTGTACACTCTGTATTGCACACTCATTGTACCCTACCTCCTGTCATATTGTGTTGAAGTTTGGGGAAATACATATAAAACCAACCTATATAAGATATGCACACTGCAAAAAAGAGCTGTAAGGATTGTACATCATGCTGGTTATAGAGATCATACCAATTGTTTATTTATTAAAAGTCAAACTCTGAATTATTTTTTGTATTTTATTTTTTTATTATTTTTTAAACAAACATATAAACAAACATGACAACACACGATAAGATACACAAGCATTAGTTGACAGTGCACATCCAATGAAATCACATTTTAGTTAATTGTCATATATAGGATATACCCTTAATACCTGTTATCTAAAAACCTACACACATATGCTCCAGCTCGTACCCCCCCCTCCCGGACCCCCCATTGGATAATCCATCCATTTTCCCTCGCTCCTAACCAGACATTACCATTATATGCTAGATTTTATTTTCTCCACCACTTCTAACCACAATGTAATTTTGGATTCATTGAGACCCAAAATTCTTGCTGTAGATATTTCTTGATAGATCACATCGAGGTATGTAATAATCCAGACCTTTCGGCAAATTTTTTCCGGTTGGAACCATCGTGATGCTATCAGCTTTTTAGCCACTGTGATACCCGATAAAACCAATCTCTTTAGCTGTGGATGTACTGCACACTCAAAAACATCATTCAGCAGTAATACAGAGGGGTGTACAGGTATATTCCAAGTGGCAGTCCCAGTACATGTGCATAAATGTCCCCTCGTCCCCATTTGTACATAGAGAGCATTTGGAGTCTTGTATAAGACCCATTTTTTTCAGTCTTATAGGAGTCAAGTATGTCCTGTGAATATAGTTAAGATTGATTTGTTGATGGTCCGGGTTCCTTGATCAAACTCTGAAATTTAAAGATTTGGTTAAATTCAAAACTGCACAATTCATGTTTAAAGTAACACAAAATATAGTCCCGGGCAACATACAAAAAAATTTCATGGGCAGAGATGGGGGTTATAGTCTAAGAGGGGAATTTAATTTAAAACAATCTATTGTCCGTACTACTCTCAAAAGCAAGTGCATCTCAGTTTGTGGGGTATCCATTTGGAATGGCCTTGATGTAGCAATAAAAACAAGTACTATATACTACACTTCCTTAACAGATCGGCTTGGGAACATTCACTTCTGTTTCAACAATGAAATGGGACCCTACTTTGAGCAGCCTTAAAATCGGACACGCCTTGACTTCCTTGCTGCAAAATCATCAATAATGTCATCATATGAAAGCTTGCTAGACACATCTCTGTTAATACTCATCATAGCCAGGCCATTGAGACGGTCCTGTGACATTGTAGACCTCAAGTATGTTTTAATGAGCTTCAATTTTGAGAAGCTCCTCTCTGCAGAACCTGTCACTGGAGAAGTGGCAGCAATTCTGAGGGCCACCCACATATTTGGGTACATTTCTTTCAGTTTCTTCTCCTGTAGAAAGGATAAAAGTTCCAGGGTGGTCATGTTGGCCTTGGGAAAATCTGGGACATTTTGCATTTCCAATGCAAGTTCTTTTCCATCCAGGTCTGACTGGCCATTGCAGGTGAGGGAGTTACTTAGTGCTGCACTGTTTCTGCTCCTCAGTGGAAAGCTTAGGGAGGGGCGCCCGAGTGGCGAACCATGTAATGCGCTGCGTCGCAACACGGCCGACCGGGGTTCGATTCCTGGACCCGGTGTTCTTTGCCGAATGTCTTCCCCTGCTCCGTCTCCCATTCCTCCTCTCTCTCTCTCTCTCTCTACCGGACTGCCCAGTAGTAAAAACCTAATAAAAAGTCTACAAAAACATAACATTTAGGAAAGCTTAGGGAGGTTGATAAGCACCCCAAACTTGCTCTCAACTTCACTTAAGGTCTGAAATCGCTCACGCAGTGATTCAATGGAGACATCCACAACCTGGTTGAAGAAGGAAACTTCCATTTGTTTCAGTGCATCACTGAAGGGCTCATCAGGAGACTCGTAGGAGAATTGCTGTTTTGTTTTTCTCAGCCTCTTCTGCTTCAGCACAGCCTCCACATTCATCTCCTCACAGAGATCTCTGGCAGTGGCTTGAGCAGAAGCAAATCCGGTGCTTCTGTAGCTGATCTAGACGCTTCATATCTGATACCAGCCTGATATCTGATACTAGCCTTGTACCAGCCTGATATCTGATACTAGCCTTGTACCAGCCTGATATCTGATACTAGCCTCTACGCCTGTACGTCACACAGCCTGAAACACACTGCTACACAGAGCTGCCTGTACGTCACACAGCCTGAAACACACTCCTACACAGAGCTGCCTCTACGCCTGTACGTCACACAGCCTGAAACACACTCCTACACAGAGCTGCCTGTACGTCACACAGCCTGAAACACTCCTACACAGAGCTGCCTCTACGCCTGTACATCACACAGCCTGAAACACACTCCTACACAGAGCTGCCTCTACGCCTGTACATCACACAGCCTGAAACACACTCCTGCACAGAGCTGCCTCTACGCCTGTACATCACACAGCCTGAAACACACTCCTACACAGAGCTGCCTCTACGCCTGTACATCACACAGCCTGAAACACACTCCTACACAGAGCTGCCTGTACATCACACAGCCTGAAACACGCCGTGTTTACTATTCTGGAAATGATAGATATTTTAGTTGATGAAATACTTTTTCATTTCAGTGTCACAGTATGACCTCGATCTCCAAAATAAGAGATTTGAAAAAGAAATAATAATAAATAAATAATAATAATAATTAAAAAACTAAAATTGGCGCCCTCTCCAGCCATTGGCGCCCTAGGCGACCACCTAGCTGGCCTATGCATAGAAACGCCCCTGACTAGGAGGTATCCCAAAAAGAATATTCCAATTGTCTGATCTCGATTTCCAGTATTGGTGTCCATTGGGACCCCGACATAATCCGGCACCACACATGCATCGAGGGGCATTGGACGCGTTTCAATGTGATCGGGTGAACCGCTAGACTTGCCTGAACCAAAATGCTGCTCCCAAGTAGCCCACCCCCTTCACCCCCTTACCCCCCTGACTCTTTTCTTTTAAACTACTGATCCCGTTGTTTTTGTTTATTTTTTGTTACTGTTTCGTCCAAATGGACTGCACCTTGCTTCCTTCTTCATTTTCATTTGTTTATTTTCCTGTTGTAACTATATATATATATTCATATTTTTACCCTTTCTTTTATATAGCTTCTCTTTCTTTGTAAAGTGTCCTTGAGTCCGAGAAAGGCGCTTCTCTCTCTAAATCCAATGTATTATTATTATTATTATTAGACACAAAGAGACAGATGCATAGACAGAGAGAGACAGATAGAAAAGACAGACATAGAGACAGAGACTTGTATGTAAATATGTTGAAAGTTGGCTGTGGATGTCCGAAAATCATACATTGTTGGTAATTCCACCCTGTTAGGGTCCATTCCACCCCATTGAGTTCCTGTCCACCTGTTTTCTTTTTAAATAACTTAACAACTATGTTAAATGTTTTACATGTTTTTATGTTAATTCGCACAGTTGAAAAGGATCAACAGCATACATGTTTTTTTATTAGGCAAGATTGTTTAATTATTTACCATTTTTGGTAAATTGGGTGCATACAATATGTGATTGTTCTGAATAATAAACAAATGTTCTACTCCACAATTCTTGTTTCATTATTATTCAAATAAAACCATATATAAGGGAATAAGGGACACATAAGGTGTAAGAAAAGCTAAGTATTGTTGAATATTTACATTATTAACACTTTGCAATAGCTATGTATATGTCCCTAACAGGGTGGAACTCTCTCATGGTCGATGGCTGAACAATCCACCCATAATTATTATTATTTAAGTGCTTGAGCTCTAAAGTACCTGAGGTTGAACATGTTATTTACCTGATATAATTCTAAAAACGCAAAAAAAACTATTATTAAATAAATATTTATAGTTGCTTTTGGTGATTGTTTTATGACACTAAGTAAATATAATTTTCCAATCCAACCCAATTCAACATTTTCAGTGGTAGTGCCTCGCTTTAAAAGGGTGGTATTTAACCTGGTGCCCTTTTAAAATGTCAAGTCTAATTGACATCCACAGGCATGATTTAAATCTATTAAATTAGTCCTAACTGTTCAGTTGCTCTTGTCACTGTTTCTGAGTCAGAAACTGATAAGTACTGCAAGCAGAGGAGGCAATCCTCCCAATCCAGAACAGACTCATCCTTAACCAGCCTTCTCTCTGCCAGTTTCATCACCTGCAGGGTGCGTTTGATTATCAACCAGTTGTGCACCATAGTGGCGGTGGATCCAGGGCGGTTGAACTTGAAGAGCTGAGCTTTTGGGCCCCAAATAAGGGCCTGAAGGATGGACACCATGTCCGCAATATGTAGCCCACTATTCTCATTCTGGAGCAAAGAGGTTAGACGAAGCAACCCTGCTGTGTATGGGGAGTCAGAAAGGGTTGCAGCGGAGCCCTGTGACTGGAGACAGTGCAGAAGTAAGGCCCCGAGCTGGGTGTTGATGGAGGAGGGGGGGTTGGAAGGAGAGCTGAGAGAAGGCTGGGAGGCTAACACTACTCGAGGGGAGCCCTGTGTTCACCATAACACCTGGAGCCCCTTTCTCCTATCTTTCCACTCACTTTCCTCTTTCACTCTGTTTCTTTTTTCTGTTTGACCTCCATCAATGCCTCTCTCTGCTTCTCCCTTTTCGGCCGCATTTTTTTCTTTCTTGCATTTTCCCCCAGGCCATACTAGAAATATGTATTGGGGCCTCAACTCAATATAGGTTGCTGTGTTGTTGCACAGGTGTCGGAACCCTGTTGCCAACTGCAGCAAGAGAACACACAGCCGCCTTTGATACAACGAGGGATTGGACCTCTGTAGCAACCAGCTATCTTGAATGAAGTCCTCTAGAGTTGCGTGTGGCAGGTCTCTCTCGATACTAACTGAGTATCCATTGTGGAGTAATGACAAAACTGTGGGCCAAGTGCCATTACTGGGATCAGCTTGGCTTTTGTCCAACCCAATGCTGCCCTCGCGTGGTGGTTTTGGAGGAGCGCCGTCTGACTGAGAAGGGGCGGAGACAACCGTGGGATCTTGTTTGATTGATTGATTGATTGAAAAGTTTATTAACAGATTGCAGAATGGGTACAGTACAGTACATCTCAATACATACAATTGTTAAGGGGATGCAGACCAGAGAAAGACTTTCGTCTTGTTTCCACCAGGGTCCCCCATTTTCAATTCATCATAACATATATGACATACATGACATACAGATAGACAGTACTGCTACATCTATACATTTATGACATATCAGATTTGCAAATACAGTACTGTTTGTGATACAAAAGTGTCCAGAAAAGGAGTGTATATACATTTGGCGTAGAAACTGTACATTGGAGGAGGTTGGTGGGGTGGGGTTGGGTGGGTTGGGTGAGGGCTGTACATTGGAGGTGTGGGGGGGGGGGGGGGGGGGGGGGGTTGGGTAGGGGACACACGCACATTTTACACTGTACATTGGAATGTTGACAAAGCCTTACTTGGTCATTTACTGTACAACTAGGTTAGGACATTTGTAGGGGCCAGTTTCGAATTGCAGTCTCACGTAGGTGTTTTTTGAGAGTGTAACATTGTGACTTTAACATTGTCCATTCATTCTTGTTGTCGAGTGGGAAATGAACAATAACCTCCTGGATGTTGACATGTGATGGGTGAGGGGAGGCTGGCGCTAAGGTTGCCGAGTTAGCGCGTATGTGTACCTGGATGAACAGAGAAGATTGGCGCACAACCAAAAATTGGCAGTCATATTCAGAAAACATTTGAACTCCTGTTGAAGTCAGTTTCTCAGTCGTGCAACTGATTCACGTATGGCAGTTGATATTTTCAGTGACGACTTTGAATTTTTGAAACTTTAAAATGACTGAACACCTACTGACAGTTTGTAGGAAGTCTGGGTGGAGTTTCCAAAGGGGGTGCATATTGATTGATTGATTGATGGGTACAGTACAGTACAACTCAATACACACAATTGTTAAGGGGATGCAGACCAGAAAGACTTTCGTCTTGTTTACATCAGGGTCCCCCATTTTCAATTAATAATATCACGTTAACTGTTGCTTACTGACACACTTGCTTTTTGTTGATGATCAAGCTTTCAATTAAACGTGTTGTGCATGCGTTTCTGTATTATTTTAGTTGGCTCTGTTTGTTTGCTTGTGTGTGTGAAAAAAGAAACCTGAATCATTGTGGTGTGTTAATTACAGCTCAATAAAACGATGTTGATGGAAAAAATAGGAATACAGATTACAATAGGGATTGCTATTTTTTCATCTACATCATTTCATTGAGCTGTAATTAACAACACAACACAATGATTCAGGGATGACATCACAGGAGGAGATATTCAAACCCATTCATTCTCAATAACTGTCAAACTAAATGAATGTGTGCAAAACATAGTGCCTTGGGATATGTCTGAGATTA
Organism: Notolepis coatsorum; assembly: GCF_963971535.1. Classification (NCBI taxonomy): domain Eukaryota; kingdom Metazoa; phylum Chordata; class Actinopteri; order Aulopiformes; family Paralepididae; genus Notolepis; species Notolepis coatsorum. The sequence continues at coordinate 188,482,398 of NC_140166.1, forward strand.
TGTGCAAAATCAATAATCTCGAAAGTCATGGAGAAAATAGTCTACGAACAGGTCGAAAGGTACCTGGCGGAAAAAAATCGAATCTACGAATTCCAATCTGGCTTCAGAACGTCCCACTCCACTGACACATGCCTCCTCTATTTGAACGACCACATCAAACAAGAGGTGGACGCGGGCAAATACTGCGGCATGGTCATGCTGGACCTACAAAAGGCCTTCGACACTGTCAATCACTCCATTCTGATTGACAAGCTAAAAGCAATTGTGATAGTTTATCAGTGAGCTGGATGCAATCCTACCTGGAGGGGAGAGAACAGATGGTAGAGGTAAACGGTACCCTATCCCCCCCCCCCCCTCCCAGTGAGCTGTGGTGTTCCACAAGGAAGCATACTAGGACCGCTACTCTTCCTAATTTATGCAAATGACATGTCATCAGCCTGTGACTGCAACTTGTTCCTGTTTGCGGACGACTCAGCCCTGCTGGTCTCTGACAAGAACAAGTTGCAGGTTGAAAAAACCCTCAGCTCGGAACTAGGCAAATCTGCATATGGCTCGCTGATAACAAACTATCATTACACATGGGCAAAACAGAGTCCATTCTCTTCGGTTCAAATAACAAACCGACGGCTTCTCAGTTGCAGTGGGTGACAATTGTCACAAGGAAAGACGAAATTACCTACCTGGGTTCCATCCTAGAGGCAAATCTTTCCTGTGACAAAATGGCATCCAATGTAATAAAAAAAAGTAAACCAACGAACTAGATTCTTGTACCGGATCTCCTCTCTGGTAAACAAGAATACCCTGAAGACTCTGGCAGGAGCACTCATTCAAGGGTACTACGACTATGCGTGCACCTCATGGTACCAAAGCACCTCAAAGGCGCTTAAAACAAAATTACAAACATCACAAAACAAACTGGTCAGACTACTACTTGACCTTACCCCCAGAACCCACCTCACCCCTGCCCACTTTGACAACCTAGGATGGCTTAGAGTAGACGACAGAGTACAGCAACTTGCAATGGGCCTGGTCTACAAGATACACTATATGACTAAGGTACCCATGTACATGTCAAAATACTTCCCAAAGGTCAGTGAATACCACAACCACTACACCAGAGGAAGCTCAACAAATCATGTTAAACCCAGATTCGGCTCAAACAAGGGACTAAACACGTTTCGCAATTATGCCACATCAATGTGGAACGCCCTACCCAAAGCTGTAAAGGAATGTGAATCCCTACCCACATTCAAAACCGCTCTTAAAGAGCACCTACGGGAGGCTGCAATTCGAAACTGGCCACCGTAAATGCCCAAAACCCCCACCACCTCCTAATAGACAGTCTCCTCCCCACCGCATGTATATATTCCCTCCCCGCCGTATGTATATTTCTCTCCCACCCACCCACCCCCTCCTAATGTACAGTCCCCTCCCCATCATATGTATATACTCTGTCAGGATCTAGGGGTAACAGTACTGTATATTTGAATACCATTTAAGTCACAAATGTATCAGTACTAAATACCTATATGTCCCTATGCCATAAATGTCATGTATGCTGTGTATGTCATAAATGTCTATATGAATTGAAAATGGGGGACCCTGATGGAAACAAGACAAACGTCTTTCTCAGGTCTGCATCCCCTTAACAATTGTGGGTATTGAGCCGTACTGTATTGTACCCATTCTGCAATCTGTTAAATAAAGTTTTCATTCATTCATTCATTCATTCATTCATTCATTCATTCATTCATCAGCGTGTATTTTTAAAAAGTTAAGTGGCCCTTTAGCCCTTTCACTACCACACTACAGAAGGTTAACCTTTCACTACCACACTACAGAAGGTTAACCTTTCACTACCACACTACAGAAGGTTAACCTTTCACTACCACACTACAGAAGGTTAACCTATACCACACTACAGACGGTTAACCTGTTTGGGAGTGTGGTAGTGAAAGGGTTACATTTAAATATTTCTGTAAACTCCATAGAGTGAGTGAATGGTAAAGAGTGGTACTGTGTGTATCCATCCACAATCTATAGCTCAACATGAAAATATTCGCAAATTAATCGTAAAATAATTACGTATCATTTTATTTCAACCAAAAATGCTTAAACAATAATGTTAGTGATAGAAGGGAACTCATTTTGTGCAAAAATGGAAAGCTTGCCAATGTTCATGAGGCAGAATTATTACAATAGCCGATAATACATTTTCCCAATGATAAATCCCTATACGGGTGGACCGCGCGGGAAACTAAAGTGACGTCAGACTACACCTCCCAATAAGGAAGAGAGAGAACATCTTCACAGACAGTTACACAACAACAGCAACAACACCGCAGAGCATCAACAACGGATGCACTGTCAAACTCAAACTAGCTGTGGGGACAAATACATGGAATTTGTGAGTGTAAAGATTCAATCGCAGGTGTTACTTCCCCCGTCTCAGTTATCATGAGAAAGAGGAAGTGAGAGGAATGGAGGAACAGGATACAGTATGTAGTACAACAACACAGGAACGCTATAGGTTTTACTGCAGTTAAGTTTCATACGGGATACAATGCCATTAAAGTGATGTAGTAAGGTGCATTGGTTGGTTCCCACTGTCCTTTTTTAACGTTTAGGCCTATGATGGTGTTTGTGCTTGTTTATGGTTCAGTTAGCTTTGGTTTAGGGGAGTTCATCTGTGTTTAAAAGCCCTGTCGGTTACCATAGCGCTGGTGTATGGGGCACTGGGCAGCGTTACAGTCGGTTACCATAGCGCTGGTGTATGGGGCACTGGGCAGCGTTACAGTCGGTTACCATAGCGCTGGTGTATGGGGCACTGGGCAGCGTTACAGTCGGTTACCATAGCGCTGGTGTATGGGGCACTGGGCAGCGTTACAGGCGGTTACCATAGCGCTGGTGTATGGGGCACTGGGCAGCGTTACAGGCGGTTACCATAGCGCTGGTGTATGGGGCACTGGGCAGCGTTACAGTCGGTTACCATAGCGCTGGTGTATGGGGCACTGGGCAGCGTTACAGTCGGTTACCATAGCGCTGGTGTATGGGGCACTGGGCAGCGTTACAGTCGGTTACCATAGCGCTGGTGTATGGGGCACTGGGCAGCGTTACAGTCGGTTACCATAGCGCTGGTGTATGGGGCACTGGGCAGCGTTACAGTCGGTCGGCTCGGAAAATACATCACTGTAGGAAAATATCTTGTGCCGTGGGCTGAACACACCACCGTCAGAATCCAGGTCCACACTGGAGCGTCTGCAGTACCACCTTCTGTGTGACACACACACACACACACACACACACACACACACACACACACACACACACACACACACACACACACACACACACACACACACACACACACACACACACACACACACACACACACACACACACACACACACACACACACACACACACACACACACACACACACACACACACACACACACACACACACACACACACACACACACACACACACACACACACACACACTCATACAATTGCATAAGCAGCTGTACACCATATATTGCTTGAAACTCCAAAACGTATGTTGAAGACAAGAAAATGGTATTTGTCAACTGACAATAGCCTGATATTGAAATGACAGAATATACTGTAGTGTATATGGAGTGGGTTTCACTAGCCTTATGAAGCTCGCTTAGATATAACCATGCAAACCTGTAGTTCAAGTCAGAAAATGTAGAAGAATAAATTCACACAATCTTCCTACGACAACAGTAACAGGTAACCTAATGCAGACCCATCTGGGCCATGTTCTTCATGCAAGGTCTACTGGGTGGGTATTGTAGTTCACTTTATATGATACAATTGAAAAATATTCACATCGATTAAAGGGGACATGCATTGCTATTCCTTGCACTATTTGGGCAACTTTACACAATTCCTGTGAGTCTATTG